>NC_136073.1:17178989-17855239 GCF_964261635.1 Lissotriton helveticus
TTAACTTCTATTCACTCGCCTGACAAGCAAAACGCTTCCATAGACTTTAACTGAGTCAATCAGTCTTAAAACCTTTATTAGCTCCAAATAAGTTTTTATTCCCTATTTATATTAATGGGATCACACTGTCAAGCTGCTGACTTCACCCACATTTCTGAAGTAAGTGGGTTGACAGGTGTGCTTAAATTCAGTTCTTGTTATAAATTCAACCTCTTGCCTCATAAACCTTCCTAAATGTGTGCATTTAAGAGGGTGGTCCCACAAAGGTGAATGGAGAATCATCACTTTTATGGAGAACGAAATAGGATTGCAAAGTGGGTGACCTCATCCCCTTTTAAATCTATGGGGCGTTTAGTTTGCCAAGCAGGTGAATGTAAGTAAAAAGAAGGTGACACTGAGCAAACGTGGGTGAGCTGACAGTAAGCATATACTGAAGGCCACACATTAACCCAACCAATGTACGTGGGACCCACGATTTTTATGTTACATTTTGAATTATTTTAGAACGTATATTGAATATGGGCTTAAAACTCCCCCCCCCCCCCCACACACACTTCGACTTCGATATGAGTGGAGAAAATACTTCATTTCGATTTGTTTCCAAAGATTGCCACGTATATTGTATTGCATTTATATAGCGCTTGTATAATGCGCTTGTTGCAAACTGCGGTCCTCTAGGCACTAGGTCCTGGTCCTATTGCTCATTGGGCTATGTTTGTGGGCTGGGCCTACGTTTTTATGACGTCACTGCGTTTACTCTTGTTTGCATTGTGCGTCACTCGTGCCCTTCTCTCTAGTCCTCATTCATAGGCCTAAACTTGACCTCTGAGCAAGCTTCTTTCTCAATGGGCGGAGCCAAGAGACTTCCGGGTCTCCTCTGATTGGTTGTCGTTTACGTCACCGCGCGCGGCCGCGATGAGGTAAAGGAGTGGGCGTGGTGGGCGCGTGACGTCCCTCTGCGAGCGGCGGGAAGATGGCGGTGGCAGAGGCGGGAGCGGGCGGCGACGGGGAGCAGGGCGCCGCGGCCGGGCCCGGCGGCACCGGCCTCTCGCTGCTCGCCGTCTTCGGGGAGCTGAACGGGGCGGACCGGCTGAGAGACGCCGCCGTGCAGAAGCTGCGGAGAGGTAAGGGGGCGTGGCCGAACCGGAGGGGCGTGGCTAGGCACCCAGGGGAAGAGCAACACCGGGGCAGGAGGGGGCAGGGCACCCAGGGGAAGAGCAACACCGGGGCAGGAGGGGGCAGGAGCAACACAGGGGCAGGAGAGGGCAGGGCACCCAGGGGAAGAGCAACACCGGGGCAGGAGGGGGCAGGGCACCCAGGGGAAGAGCAACACCGGGGCAGGAGGGGGCAGGAGCAACACAGGGGCAGGAGAGGGCAGGGCACCCAGGGGAAGAGCAACACCGGGGCAGGAGGGGGCAGGAGCAACCCAGGGGCAGGAGTGAGCAGGGCAGGAGCAACCCAGGGGCAGGAGAGGGCAGGGCACCCAGGGGCAAGGCAGGGGCAGGAGAGGGCAGGGCACCCAGGGGCAAGAGCAAGGCAGGGGCAGGAGAAGGTAGGGCACCCAGGGGCAAGAGCAAGGCAGGGGCAGGAGAGGGCAGGGCACCCAGGGGCAAGAGCAAGGCAGGGGCAGGAGAGGGCAGGGCACCCAGGGGTAAGAGCAACTCGGGCAGGAGAGGGCAGGGCACCCAGGGGCAAGAGCAACACAGGGGCAGGAGTAGGCAGGGCACCCAGGGGCAAGAGCAACTCGGGCAGGAGTAGGCAGGGCACCCAGGGGCAAGAGCAACACAGGGGCAGGAGAGGGCAGGGCACCCAGGGGCAAGAGCAACACAGGGTCAGGAGAGGGCAGGGCACCCAGGGGCAAGAGCAACTCGGGGGCAGGAGTGAGCAGGGCACCCAGGGGCAAGAGCAAGGCAGGGGGCAGGAGAGGGCAGGGCACCCAGGGGCAAGAGCGGGGCAGGAGAGGGCAGGGCACCCAGGGGCAAGAGCAAGGCAGGGGCAGGAGAGGGCAGGGCACCCAGGGGCAAGAGCAAGGCAGGGGCAGGAGAGGGCAGGGGCAGGAGTGAGCAAGGCACCCAAGGGCAAGAGCAACTCGGGCAGGAGTAGGCAGGGCACCCAGGGGCAAGAGCAACACAGGGGCAGGAGAGGGCAGGGCACCCAGGGGCAAGAGCAACACAAGGGCAGGGCACCCAGGGGCAAGAGCAACTCGGGGGCGGGAGCTCCCCGGGGACAGGGTCGTGCTGGGGGTGCAGTGATACAGAGCAGGAGGAGGAGTCTGGGGCAGGAGTGATGGAGGTGCAGTGGTACAGGGCAGGAGTGTGATGGAGGTGCAGTGGTACAGGGCAGGAGTGTGATGGAGGTGCAGTGGTACAGGGCAGGAGAGTGATGGAGGTGCAGTGGTACAGGGCAGGAGTGTGATGGCGGTGCAGTGGTACAGGGCAGGAGAGTGATGGAGGTGCAGTGGTACAGGGCAGGAGTGTGATGGAGGTGCAGTGGTACAGGGCAGGAGTGTGATGGAGGTGCAGTGGTACAGGGCAGGAGTGTGATGGAGGGGCAGTGGTACAGGGCAGGAGTGCGATGGAGGTGCAGTGGTACAGGGCAGGAGTGCGATGGAGGTGCAGTGGTACAGGGCAGGAGTGCGATGGAGGTGCAGTGGCACAGGGCAGGAGTGTGATGGAGGTGCAGTGGCACAGGGCAGGAGTGTGATGGAGGTGCAGTGGCACAGGGCAGGAGTGTGATTGAGGTGCAGTGGCACAGGGCAGGAGTGTGATTGAGGTGCAGTGGCACAGGGCAGGAGTGTGATTGAGGTGCAGTGGCACAGGGCAGGAGTGTGATTGAGGTGCAGTGGCACAGGGCAGGAGTGTGATTGAGGTGCAGTGGCACAGGGCAGGAGTGTGATTGAGGTGCAGTGGCACAGGGCAGGAGTGTGATGGAGGTGCAGTGGCACGGGGCAGGAGAGTGATGGAGGTGCAGTTGTACAGGAGTGTGATGGAGGTGCAGGAGTGTGATGGAGGTGCAGGAGTGTGATGGAGGTGCAGGAGTGTGATGGAGGTGCAGTGGTACAGGGCAGGAGAGTGATGGAGGTGCAGTGGTACAGGGCAGGAGAGTGATGGAGGTGCAGTGGTACAGGGCAGGAGTGCGATGGAGGTGCAGTGGTACAGGGCAGGAGTGCGATGGAGGTGCAGTGGTACAGGGCAGGAGTGCGATGGAGGTGCAGTGGTACAGGGCAGGAGTGCGATGGAGGTGCAGTGGTACAGGGCAGGAGTGCGATGGAGGTGCAGTGGTACAGGGCAGGAGTGCGATGGAGGTGCAGTGGTACAGGGCAGGAGTGCGATGGAGGTGCAGTGGTACAGGGCAGGAGTGCGATGGAGGTTCAATGATACAGGGCAGGAGGAGGCCCTACAGGGCATGAAAATGCTGGAGGTGCAGTGATGCAGTTTAGTTGCGTGCTGGGGGGCAGTGATGCAGAGTAAGAGGAGGAGCTCTGGGGCAGGAGTGTGCTGGAGGTGTAGTGAAACATGGCAGGAGGAAGAGTCTAGGGCAGGGGTATGCTGGAGCTGCAGTAAGGCAGGAGGAGGAGCCCATGAGCGGGAGTGTGCTTGGAGGTGCAGTGATACAGGGCAGGAGCTTCTTAGGGGCAGGATTGTGCTGGAGAGCCTTGATTACAGGGCAGGAGTGGTCTGGCGGTAGAGTGGTTATAGGACAGGAAGTGCCCTGGGGTGGGAGTGTGCAGGAGGTACACTCAGTGAGGTCTTCAGGAAGAGCCCGGGGGCAGGAGTCTGGCACAGAAGGGCAAAGACCCTCGGGGTAAGAGTGTGTTAGAGGTACACTGATAGATGGCAAGAGTTGGCTGGGCTTAGAAGAGTCTGCTGAGCTTAAAAGAATGAAGGCCTTTAGGAGCTGTCGTATTCTGGAAGTACAGTGGTAGAGAGCAAGCGTGGTAAGAAGAATTGGTTATGAGGGCCAGGCGGTGGAATATTGCAGTGGAGATGAGGTGGCCATAAGATTAGGGGGAATTTAAAGAGTGTTGTGACGTTAGGGGCAGGGTCTGTGCAAAAGGCAAGTGTGCTGTGTTTGGAGGCAGAGTAAATGGATCAGGGTGGAATCTGAGGGGTGAAGGGGTTGTAAGACAAGGGGCATTTGAAAAGATAATTGGAAAGCGATTTGGGGTCATGTAATAAAGCTGTTTTTAGGGAGGGTG
This sequence comes from Lissotriton helveticus, assembly GCF_964261635.1. NCBI lineage: Eukaryota > Metazoa > Chordata > Amphibia > Caudata > Salamandridae > Lissotriton > Lissotriton helveticus. Next base: position 17,183,188 of record NC_136073.1, read on the forward strand.
TTGCAGGAATGCTGTTGTGTGCTTGGGACCTTGCATATGGGGACATGAAGTATAGGGGTCCAGCGTAGGCCCAGGAGGACTGGATCCACGTCTTGTTAACTGGGCAACCTTCCAACTATGTGCCAGTTAAAGTTAGTTAAGGCATGGACAGTTATGTGGGCGTGGTAGACTTGTGTTAAACCCTGCCCCCCTTAGGAGCATTTCGAGGTTCGCACATGCGGATGGGTGGGACAAACGCATACCTGGTGTATGTGTTGCAGGTTCAGTTTGAGCTGATGTGTTGGCTAATGACATGTTTACTGCTGTCCACGTCGGCTCCCGTAGAAGAGTAAAAGGCGCGGTGGCTGCGCCGGGATGTTCACATGTACCCCTGGGTTGAGCCGCAATGGGTGCATGAGTCGACTGAGCTGCCAGGCAGTGAGAGCTGCAGGCGGGGGGAGCCGCCATATATACTCGGCCCTGTTCTGTCCCTGGGTGACTCTAGGACGCCTCCTGTACGCGGATGAGTCTCCCCCCTCCCCCCCCCCCTGCCCCGTCACTGGGATCAGGGTGTCTGGGGCTGCCCTCTGGCATCCCTCCCCGCTTTCGTTTTCAGCCGCCGCCGCGTGGTGCCGTGACGCCCTGCCCGGGCCGCCTCGGGGCACATCCTTCTCTTCCAATTAGCTCCTGTGTTATTGTTGGAGCGGCATTACAACCAGTCCCACAAACCACACGCGCCGGCAATTACTAAAAGCACTCGCCACAAGTGAACGCCTGATCGGGCGCGCACACGCCTGGACTCCGCCTCAGTTCATCCTTTATAGAAAGCAGTGAGTAATGGGCCACGTGTGTCCATACACTGTAGAAATGAGTGTATTTAAAGGTCAACGTCAGCTGCCTCAGCCGTGCTCGCGGGGGTTGTGGTATTTTCTTCCTGGAGTCGCTGTTCAAGCCCAGGGCTCCTTGGCTAGGGCAGCACAGGGTGACCGTTCCCCAGTGCCCCCCATCCCCTGCTCCCTGGGTTCATATGTAATAACTCTGTATCCATTGGTCCGTCTTTGTGTCCGTCATGTATTGTTTCGGTGCACCTCAGCATGCTGCATGGAGCTGTCGACTTCCGCCAATGGCTGACCTCACTCTGAGTGATGTCACTGCCGCTCTGCCCTTGCAGAAGGAGCGCATCCTCACACAGTCACTCCCATCAGTGCCAGGCACTACTGACCATCTGCGCTATTTGAGACCAGTAATATTGTTTTCTTCACCCAATGTTTATTTTTTTTACGTTGGCGATGGGCTCACTGATCTCCCACAAACAGTTGTACAAAACAACCATTGGCAAAGTTGTTCTCCACTTTGCCTGTTCCTCTGTATCACGAGTTCTCATGACTGAAGCAGGGCACCAGCTCTCATATTTTTTTCTTCGTGCAAAAGTATCTTCTTCAGCTGCTGGACTTCTTCCCACTGCACAGGCCGTCATGGTCACTGAGGCCCCAGCAGAGGTCTGAAGGCCGGGCCCATGACTGCCACAGCAGAGCTCTCCAGGCCAGGGGCTGCCAGGAATGAGGGTGGAGGCTCTGGGCCCATGACTGCCACAGCAGAGCTCTCCAGGCCAGGGGCTGCCAGGAATGAGGGTGGAGGCTCCGGGCCCTTGACTGCCCCAGCAGAGCTGTCCAGGCAGGGGCTGCCAGGAATGAGGTTGGAGGCTCCGGGCCCTTGACTGCCTCAGCAGAGCTCTCCATGCCAGGGGCTGCCAGGAATGAGGGTGGAGGCGCTGGGCCCTTGACTGCCCCAGCAGAGCTGTCCAGGCCAGGGGCTGCCAGGAATGAGGGTGGAGGCTCTGGGCCCTTGACTGCCCCAGCAGAGCTGTCCAGGCAGGGGCTGCCAGGAATGAGGGTGGAGGCTCTGAGCCCTTGACTGCCTCAGCAGAGCTCTCCAGCCAGGGGCTGCCAGGAATGAGGGTGGAGGCTCTGGGCCCTTGACTGCCTCAGCAGAGCTGTCCTGCCAGGGGCTGCCAGGAATGAGGGTGGAGGCTCTGGGCCATTGACTGCCCCAGCAGAGCTCTCCATCCCAGGGGCTGCCAGGAATGAGGGTGGAGGCTCTGGGCCCTTGACTGCCCCAGCAGAGCTGTCCATGCCAGGGGCTGCCAGGAATGAGGGTGGAGGCTCTGGGCCCTTGACTGCCCAAGCAGAGCTCTCCATCCCAGGGGCTGCCAGGAATGAGGGTGGAGTCCCTGAGCCCTTGACTGCCCCAGCAGAGCTCTCCAGCCAGGGGCTGCCAGGAATGAGGGTGGAGGCTCTGGGCCCTTGACTGCCTCAGCAGAGCTGTCCATCCCGGGGGCTGCCAGGAATGAGGGTGGAGGCTCTGGGCCCTTGACTGCCCCAGCAGAGCTCTCCGTGCCAGGGGCTGCCAGGAATGAGGGTGGAGGCTCTGGGCCCTTGACTGCCTCAGCAGAGCTGTCCAGCCAGGGGCTGCCAGGAATGAGGGTTGGGGCTCTGGGCCCTTGACTGCCTCAGCAGAGCTGTCCAGCCAGGGGCTGCCAGGAATGAGGGTGGAGGCTCTGGGCCCTTGACTGCCTCAGCAGAGCTGTCCAGCCAGGGGCTGCCAGGAATGAGGGTGGAGGCTCCGGGCCCTTGACTGCCACAGCAGAGATCTCCAGGCCAGGAATGAGGGTGGAGGCTCTGGGCCCATTGACTGCCTCAGCAGAGCTCTCCAGGCCAGGGGCTGCCAGGAATGAGGGTGGAGGCTCTGGGTCCTTGACTGCTTCAGCAGAGCTCTCCAGGCCAGGAATGAGGGTGGAGGCTCTGAGCCCTTCACTGCCTCAGCAGAGCTCTCCAGGCCAGGAATGAGGGTGGAGGCTCTGGGCCCATTGACTGCCTCAGCAGAGCTCCCCAGGCCAGGAATGAGGGTGGAGGCTCTGGGCCCTTGACTGCCTCAGCAGAGCTCCCCAGGCCAGGAATGAGGGTGGAGGCTCTGGGCCCTTGACTGCCTCAGCAGAGCTCTCCAGGCCAGGGGCTGCCAGGAATGAGGGTGGAGGCTCTGGGCCCTTGACTGCCTCAGCAGAGCTGTCCAGGCAGGGGCTGCCAGGAATGAGGGTGGAGGCTCTGGGCCCTTGACTGCCTCAGCAGAGCTCTCCAGGCCAGGAATGAGGGTGGAGGCTCTGAGCCCTTGACTGCCTCAGCAGAGCTCCCCAGGCCAGGAATGAGGGTGGAGGCTCTGGGCCCATTGACTGCCTCAGCAGAGCTCTCCAGGCCAGGGGCTGCCAGGAATGAGGGTGGAGGCTCTGGGCCCTTGACTGCCTCAGCAGAGCTCTCCAGGCCAGGGGCTGCCAGGAATGAGGGTGGAGGCTCTGGGCCCTTGACTGCCTCAGCAGAGCTGTCCAGGCAGGGGCTGCCAGGAATGAGGGTGGAGGCGCTGGGCCCATTGACTGCCTCAGCAGAGCTCCCCAGGCCAGGAATGAGGGTGGAGGCTCTGGGCCCATTGACTGCCTCAGCAGAGCTCTCCAGCCAGGGGCTGCCAAGAATGAGGGTGGAGGCGCTGGGCCCTTGACTGCCTCAGCAGAGCTCCCCAGGCCAGGAATGAGGGTGGAGGCTCTGAGCCCTTCACTGCCTCAGCAGAGCTCTCCAGGCCAGGGGCTGCCAGGAATGAGGGTGGAGGCTCTGGGCCCTTCACTGCCTCAGCAGAGCTCTCCAGGCCAGGAATGAGGGTGGAGGCTCTGAGCCCTTCACTGCCTCAGCAGAGCTCTCCAGGCCAGGAATGAGGGTGGAGGCTCTGAGCCCATTGACTGCCTCAGCAGAGCTCCCCAGGCCAGGAATGAGGGTGGAGGCTCTGGGCCCATTGACTGCCTCAGCAGAGCTGTCCAGGCCAGGGGCTGCCAGGAATGAGGGTGGAGGCTCTGGGCCCATTGACTGCCTCAGCAGAGCTCCCCAGGCCAGGAATGAGGGTGGAGGCTCTGGGCCCATTGACTGCCTCAGCAGAGCTGTCCAGGCCAGGGGCTGCCAGGAATGAGGGTGGAGGCTCTGGGCCCTTGACTGCCTCAGCAGAGCTCTCCAGGCCAGGAATGAGGGTGGAGGCTCTGGGCCCTTGACTGCCTCAGCAGAGCTCTCCAGGCCAGGAATGAGGGTGGAGGCTCTGGGCCCTTAACTGCCTCAGCAGAGCTCCCCAGGCCAGGAATGAGGGTGGAGGCTCTGGGCCCTTGACTGCCTCAGCAGAGCTCCCCAGGCCAGGAATGAGGGTGGAGGCTCTGGGCCCTTGACTGCCTCAGCAGAGCTCCCCAGGCCAGGAATGAGGGTGGAGGCTCTGGGCCCTTGACTGCCTCAGCAGCGCTCCCCAGGCCAGGAATGAGGGTGGAGGCTCTGGGCCCCTGACTGCCTCAGCAGAGCTCCCCAGGCCAGGGGCTGCCAGGAATGAGGGTGGAGGCTCTGGGCCCTTGAAGGGTGATGTTTGGAAACCTCTGGGCACCTTGAAGGTCCAGTGAGACCGCGCTCCCGCGTTAAGAGCGCGCCCCCGCCTGTAGTTCACAGTATGCGGCCCTGGGTGTTTAATGATTCTTCATCTGCCCCCTCCCCCCACACCCCCTTCTGTTCTGATGAATGCCTTTTATTTATTAGAAGAGCTCCATAAGTCATATGACGTGTCTGTTTTTTGCATACACTGGCTCTTTTCACGCCAGTCTTTCTTTTACTCTTTTCTACGTTTGCCATCGGACACTCTTTTTTTTTTTTGTTTTTTTTTTCCCCTCTCCTTCCGGTTGTAATGAAGGGGCAGAACCCTTCGCCCTTGCTGTAGCTGCGCCACAACCTGCCTGGTCTTTTCCAGACAGACTCCAGGACTGTCAGAATGTGTTTCCCACCCAGGTGCTGCGAGTATGCTCTTGGCTGTGCCCTGCTTGATGGGCACGGGGACCCGGGCGCCTGTGCCAAGGGTTGGCTCAGCTGCTGAGGGGTGATGGCGAGGGGAGATGCTGCGATGCGCTTCTAATGCTGCCTTTGGCACTGGCTCCCCCTCTGCTTTATGAAGTGGTTATTGGCACCCCTGTATCTTACCTTAATAGGAAATACGATGAGTGTTCCCTCGGCTCCAGCAGCCGGGGGGGCTTTTTGTAAAACTTGTCACTCCTCTTAGACAGTTGTAAGGAAGGTTAAACACTGTGTTTTTCCAAAGCTCGCTCTGACAAGCTGGCGCTTCAGTTTTACTAAAGCGCGAATGACTCTTCTGCTGCAAGAAATGTGGACGTGTCCAACAAATGCCACGGCAGAGCAGGCACCACGATGCTAGAACAGTGGTGCTTGTCGCTACACGATTGCGGATGCCGTAATAAACATGAAACTGAGGTGTTTTGGTTCCTTTCTTAAGAAACTGCCAGCACCCTCCTTCACCGCGGTCTTCAGCTTGCTTACACCCTGTAGTACCTGTCCGGTTTCCAACCCTTGTAGCCTTTGCTTTCATCAGCCTGTACATCGCCTCAGATCTGTACATCGCTGCAGGTTTAGCTTTTACTGCTTGTCTTAGGCATGTCTGCCTCAACATTGTCACTTTTACTGGTCCACTTGCTCTACCTTTATATATGTGACCTGTCTGCTAATCCTCCGAGATCTCCGGCTTCATCTGCTCTCTATACACTTCCTTATTGTCGGCCTTCACTAATGATGCCATGTACATCTCTGTGGTGGCCTCGTTACGCCCTGCCCGTCTGTAGGTGGCCTCGTTACGCCCTGCCCGTCTGTAGGTGGCCTCGTTACGCCCTGCCCGTCTGTAGGTGGCCGTTACGCCCTGCCCGTCTGTAGGTGGCCTTGTTACGCCCTGCCCGTCTGTAGGTGGCCTTGTTACGCCCTGCCCGTCTGTAGGTGGCCTTGTTACGCCCTGCCTGTCTGTAGGTTGCCATGTTACGCCCTGCCCGTCTGTAGGTGGCCTTGTTACGCCCTGCCCGTCTGTAGGTGGCCTTGTTACGCCCTGCCCGTCTGTAGGTGGCCTTGTTACGCCCTGCCCGTCTGTAGGTGGCCTTGTTACGCCCTGCCCGTCTGTAGGTGGCCTTGTTACGCCCTGCCCGTCTGTAGGTGGCCTTGTTACGCCCTGCCCGTCTGTAGGTGGCCTTGTTACGCCCTGCCCGTCTGTAGGTGGCCTTGTTACGCCCTGCCCGCCTGTAGGTGGCCTCGTTACGCCCTGCCCGTCTGTAGGTGGCCTTGGTACGCCCTGCCCGTCTGTAGGTGGCCTCGTTACGCCCTGCCCGTCTGTAGGTGGCCTCGTTACGCCCTGCCCGTCTGTAGGTGGCCTCGGTACGCCCTGCCCGTCTGTAGGTGGCCTTGTTACGCCCTGCCCGCCTGTAGGTGGCCTCGTTACGCCCTGCCCGTCTGTAGGTGGCCTTGGTACGCCCTGCCCGCCTGTAGGTGGCCTTGGTACGCCCTGCCCGTCTGTAGGTGGCCTCGTTACGCCCTGCCCGCTCTTGGGTGGTTCCGTTGGCCTTTATCTGCAGAGAATGGTCCCTGTAGATGGCATACTAGTTGAGGGTAGGTGACTTGCTGCCAGTCTTCCGCTACATTACCCAAATGGCTCTAGTGGTGGGCCGCTTGTGTGCTAAAAACCATCTCCACTCCAGGTTCTTCGCATATTTTTGTACAATTCCCATTATCAGTCGTGCACGTTACCCCAGACACTGTCGTCCTTGTCCTGCACAGCCTGTCCCCCTTCCCTGTCTGTCGCTGGCTCCTCGCCGCTGGCTTGCTTTTCAAAGTGCACGAGTAAGGATTGAGCTCTTGTGTATGTTTTCATCGGCAACATCCCTACTTGCCTTGGAGGTCGTGGGTAAGAGAAAGCTCTGACCAGGCCACAGCCCCGTAGGTGTAGTGAGGTGGTCTTCTGTAAAATAGCCTTGGGTGGTCCGAGTAAGGCTTGAGAATCCTGCTGGGGCGCTTCGAGTGCAGTAGACTGCAGCTTCTGTCTCCAGCAGGCAGAGTTTGTCAGTTCTCGTCTGTGGCCAGTTTGCGTTTCTAAACGGTGAGATCTTCGGTGGTGGCTGCGATCTGTCCTACGAAGAAGTGTGTGTGAGTGGAAGGCGTTAGAGCGCACAATGTGCTGGTAAACACCAGTTTTTTCTGTAACCCCTTGTACTGAACTCGTACAGTTGGAGCGGTATTCAAGTGTTATGTATTTTAATAGCACCCCGTTAACTGCGCTCTGAAGGAGGGGGGCGCCCTTCTGGGGTCCAACGTAGGGCGTGTCGGCTCGGTGAAGATGTTGGGAGTGGACCTGAACTCTCTGACCTGTTTGTGTATTTTAAAAGATGCTTTAAGACACAGTCCTAGTGCTTCACACCAGTGAGTGCGGCGCCTTAGCTGTGGCTGTGAACCACTCCCTGTACCCACCCTTCCGGGCGCTCTGCACACCCACAGCCGGGCACTGGAAGACTGGGGATAGAGAAGTAGAAAAAGAACAAGCATTTACAATGCAATGGTCTCGGCAATACTATAGGTAGAGCTATTGGTATTGCTCATTATTTTTTTTATCTTTTTTGTATCCCTAAATAAATGGCATTGTCATTTCTATTGGCGTTAGCTTTTTTTTTTTGCATATGTGATACCTATTGCATTAGCAGAGAGAGAGTGAGGTATTGAAATAGTGGGAGAGTGAGGTAGTGAGAGAGTGAGGTAGTGAGAGAGTGAGGTAGTGAGAGAGTGAGGTAGTGAGAGAGTGAGGTAGTGAGAGAGTGAGGTAGTGAGAGAGTGAGGTAGTGAGAGAGTGAGGTAGTGAGAGAGTGAGGTAGTGAGAGAGTGAGGTAGTGAGAGAGTGAGGTAGTGAGAGAGTGAGGTAGTGAGAGAGTGAGGTAGTGAGAGAGTGAGGTAGTGAGAGAGTGAGGTAGTGAGAGAGTGAGGTAGTGAGAGAGTGAGGTAGTGAGAGAGTGAGGTAGTGAGAGAGTGAGGTAGTGAGAGAGTGAGGTAGTGAGAGAGTGAGGTAGTGAGAGAGTGAGGTAGTGAGAGAGTGAGGTAGTGAGAGAGTGAGGTAGTGAGAGAGTGAGGTAGTGAGAGAGTGAGGTAGTGAGAGAGTGAGGTAGTGAGAGAGTGAGGTAGTGAGAGAGTGAGGTAGTGAGAGAGTGAGGTAGATAGAGAGTGAGGTAGATAGAGAGTGAGGTAGATAGAGAGTGAGGTAGATAGAGAGTGAGGTAGATAGAGAGTGAGGTAGATAGAGAGTGAGGTAGTGAGATAAGAGAGAGTGAGGTAGTGAAAGAGTGAGGTAGTGAGGGAGAGGGATGTTGTGAGGTAGTGAGATATAAGCATAGAGTGATGTTGTGATGTAGTGAGAGAGAGAGGTAGTGAAAGAGAGTGAGTTAGTGAGATAGAAAGAGTGAGGTAGTGAGTTAGAGAGAGAGTGAAGTTGTGAGGTTGTGAGCTAGAGAGTGAGGTAGTGAGACACATGCACCAAATGCTACACACCGCTTGTGGACTTTGCACGTATGACGTGGAGCCGAGATAGGATGAACAATATTGGATGGTCATATTTGCAGAGCTGTCACACATGACTCACATCATAATCACACCCTCACCAGAACGAGCGCTCTTAGGTTATGTACATGACATCCCTAAAACCTCACGCCGCTTTGAGGCAGCAAGCACTCTCCTACACAAAAAGCAAGGCTTAACAGCTTAATCCACTGTAACACTAACTGTGAGCTATACGCTAACTGGCAACCAATAGCATGTAGACCTTGTGACACATGGCAGCCATTGCGAGAAGAACTCCTTACGTTGGAAAACACCACTAGCTCCCCATCTTAGCAAAGTCACTCCCTCTCAACACCTAAGAGGATATGCCAAGTAACGGGCCATATGACGGACCTGCTTAAAAAAAAACAGATTACTTTGCGTGTCTGCTGTGGAGCGAGCCCCAGAAACGTGCGGTTCTCTGGACCCACTGGGCACATGGCGTGAGTGTGAATAGACAGAAGAGTGGGGTAAGGGGGGTGAAATGTACTGCCTATTCATGTACTTGTAAAAAATTAAGACAATAACAGGTGCCTTTGTTACTGCAAAATAGTTTGAAGGAGAAAAAAAAAAGAGGGAAATGTTGGGAGTATTGAGCATCCTCATGCGACTCTAAAGCACACCGATGCTGTGTTGTGTAATGATAGTCCCATGTTCGGTAGTGGATTGATGCCTGCGTGGTTCACAACAATGTTCGGCATCTTCAACACATGTCCAGCAACTGCCTGACACTCCTAGTTGTGGGGGTGTCTAAATTGCATATAAACTGTCAAGATACTTCATGGTGTCTGGCGTTACTCTCAATGGGGGCGTTGGGAAACTTCGGAGGACAGAGTAAGCAAAATGAGGCAAAAGTCCTAAAAAAAAAAAGCCACAGAATAATCTGTTCAGTGTCCAATGACATCAAGAGTGTTCCACCTCATGCTTGCCAACATTCTGATACTCCAATAAGAGTGTTTCATTTTTCAATTCCACGAAATACCATAACTAGAATTAATACCGTATTGTGTGCGGTTCTCCTCACAGCATGGATCTAGCGCATACCTGTGCAGTGCAACAGATGGCACATTTATCGCTAGCATAGAGTATGCAAGGAAAGGGAGCATGCTTTCTTACAAACCGGGGCGGGCTGCAGATTAAAGATTTTAGGACTTACCAAGGCGATCCCTTTCCTGCCTGCTACTTACTTGTGGGTGCCACGTGGTCTACGGGTTTACCAAGGTTTACTTGGTGTTTAAGAGTGTGCGTGGAGGCTGGTGTAAGCAATGACGCGGGGGAAAGATGCTCTGGGTGCAGGAAGTGTCATGGAAAGGGTGAGCTGGTAGAGGGAAGACAGTCGGGAAACACATGCACTCTTATGGAGTGTTAGAACCCAACTAAATCAATGTACCTCAAGAATCATGTGGCTAGTGGGAGGACACTTGACACCAACCGCAAACTGTATGGGAGTGACTGCACAGATAACCAATTGTAACTAATGGGTGGGCTGTAAACCTGTTTTCATATTTTTCTTTTTAATTACAAGAGATTTTGCAAGCAATCTGCAGGCGAAAACTAAAAAGCAGCGCTCCAAGGCAGCAGCGCGCTTACAGAGGTGCGGAAGGCCAAAGGTGAGAGGGCAGGCAAGGAATGAGGTACACTGGCACAGCAGGGCATGGCTCCCACCACAAACAGCTTGAGAAGCTGAAGGGCAAGGGTGAGGAGCACAAGGGCGAGGAGCACAAGGGCAGGGACGAATGCACAGGCAGAGCAGTGTACATCTCCCAGAACTGCAACCGGAGATGCCGAAGGGCAGGAATAGAGCTGCACCGAGATCAAAATGGGGGTTTCAGCGATGGGGGGAAAAAAATAAAAAAACAAAATCAGAGAGTGTCGAGCAGGTCAGGGTAGTGGGAGAGGGAGCCGTGAGAGTTGGATGGCCAGGACGGAGACAACTTTCAGAGCGTTACCCTTACCGTCAGTCGAACCTCGGCGGCGCAGCCCTGTCCATGGTCAGCAGGAGGCTGAGAGGGGCATGCCGCTGCTTTGCTGCACAGCTCTCCGCCGGGACTGCTTCCGTGCACTCTGCTCTCTGCTGCACAGGTCTGCGCCGGGACTGCTTCCGTGCACTCTGCTGCACAGCTCTCCGGCCGGCCGGGGGGGACAGGTCCCGTGCACAGTATCTGCTGTACCCGCCTGGAGAAGGAGAGGTCCAGTGCACGCCTCAGCTTGGGACACAACACAGCTCTCCCACAGAGACAGTGCTGCGCACACTGCCGCCTCTGAGTGAAGTGCAGCTTTTCTTCACAGACCAGCCCTTTGCTCACAGATGGGACGGCGGCTGGCTCCTTCTCTTCCGCGGCGGGACTTCCGGCTTGCTTGTAGGCCGGCCTCCGTCCTCTCTCCGTTTGCCTGTCTTCCTGCCTCAGGGGTCCGCCAATAGCAGCGCGGCCCCGAGCAGGAAGGCGGGCAGGAAGGCGGTTGCAGCGTGTGGGAATCCCGGGCCCGGCGGTGAAGTCTTTGGCAATGCCGGGTGGGCACCGGCCTTAAATTAAACGGCGATGTCCCTGGCAGGGTGGGCACCTGCCAGGGGACCCGAAAATCGCCAAGGAGCGGGGCAAATGCACCGCACAAACGGGGGCAGAGGCTCGAGTCTCACCCTCACTGCGGGGAAAGGAAAATGGCTGCCACAGGGTTCCGAATTTTTCGGAATCGGGGGCGTGGTTTTGCTGTTTTGAGTGACGCATGACGTCACTGTCTAAAGAACAGCAAAAATTACGCCCCCGAATCCGAAAAAGACTGGGCTTGTTTGGAGTGACGCATCTCTCCTCCAATGGCTGGCCTCTGTTTAGGAAGCCAGCCAATGGAGGAGAGACGGGGCAGGAAGGCGGGACCTACAGCGCTAACAAGAATCATTAAATCTCCGGCCTAAGACTGCGCAAGCTCAGCCTTTAGGCCTTCGACCTAAAAAACAAGGCAAAGAGCCCTCTCTGTCCATGGACCTGGCATCTGGAAAGGATAACCCTGTGTTCATTAGGACTGAACCCGTTTAGGAAGGGGCTGAAGACCCAAAGTAATGATGCAGTCGCGTTCCACCTTCAAGCTTGAAGACCATCTACCGTAAACCCCAGCTCCACCGTGCCTTAGATCCTACGCCGCCTTCAAATGAAAGGAAAAATACATGTTATAGAGCGCAGTAAAACCCAAGGGTGTCTAGGCGCTGAGGCTCAGAGCAAAGAGGGACCCAAGTAGAACAAGCAGCCCATCTCCACAAAAGCTCAATTAAAAGGTCGAGTTTCAAGAGCTGTGCTGAAGGAGAGCAAGTCTGACTGCATTTTGGGGGGCATCCCAACAGGCGATGAACCGGATATGCCTGTCACTCAGAGCACACTTGACCCTCCTCCTTTGAATCTGTGCCCTTCATGGATCGACACAAAACTTGATATTCCGACAGAAATCCAGTTCTTCTAAACGTATGCCAACATGTGTGCACATCTGTCGCAGAGTGCCAAAGGTAGCAAAAGGTGTTTGTGTTTGTTGGTGTTCTTTTATTGTGCCTCCATTCGTGGATCTGCGTGTGATGTTTTCCAAATGGTGCTAAATGTATAAGCCCAAAAATTAAATTTCAACTGTTAAGACAATTAAAGTCGTAACTCATTCAAACGCCCCCAGAACTTTTCCGAATGTTAGTATCTCAGTCGATTGAACGGAATTACACCGAAGCAAGAAAAGCGCGCTCTCTGAATAAAGTTCTACTCTCATGGACACTTTGTCATCAGCTCATTTGGCAGCATTTTTCCTGAAAGTGCGAACAAAATTTCCTAGAAGAGCTAAAAGAGGGAGGTTTTTTCCTTGCATGTATGTTTTGTGTATGTGCCAGGTGAGTGGCAAAGGTGTCGCAGATCCACCCATGAAGCCAGAAGTTCTAAGAAAATGGGGAAAATACATTTTTTCAGTGGAAAGGGTGACTGATATATTCGCCCCCCCAATGTTAAATGAACATTCTTTGAGTGGGCTTTGAGTTTTTGCCAAATTTTTCTCTGGGAAGTCCTCCGTGCATGCCATCCGGGATAGTAAGCAATGTTTTCCCACAAGTTTTACATTACATTACTTAAAACAAAGTGTCCACGTAAGTTTATTACTATGTTTGTTCCACATAAAATGTTTTATTGGGCACATCTGTTTGGTGTGAGAGGCACGTGTATCCGTTTGGAACTTATGCCACTTTACATTCAGTTTCGTCTCGTCTTTTCTTTTAGTTCTTGCCTGGGGCTCATGCTGTCCTGTGCAAAACAACAGTTGATGGACAGAATGCAGAACAATGTCATACATTCACCCTAGTAGAGAGATCTGGGCCTAAATCAATTGTTTTTTTGCACTCCACACCACCCCAGTTCAGACATGGCCATATGCAAATCAGCCTTGACCCTGTGCCTCAAGGGAACCGTCCAGCCCGAACTGCCAAGCCATGTCTTTCCCAGACCGGAATCAAGCATCCTAGGACCGGTTTCTGGCTATCAGCCGTCTTCAGCCAGGATAGCTTGACTCCAGTGGCGTGGAGAGCATGGGACTCACGTCTGAGCATACCCGTACCACTCGGGGTGACAAATGCAAAAACAACAGTTGATGGACAGAATGCAGAACAATGTCATACATTCACCCCAGTACAGAGATCTGGGCCTAAATGCAGTCCTGTACCTTATGGGGTCTACCGCTTGCTTATGGAAGTGTTCCTCCTTTTAACTGCTCAAGCGGGCGCAGCCCAGATCTTGGCCGGTGTGATGGTTGTCTGCTTGTTTGGAAAGAAAGGAATTGGCACCGGGTTATGTGCATATATTTACATAACACTAGTGAACGCTAAAAATAATAAAGCCAATGCCTGATTAGATATTATATGAAAATATTTTTCTTTTATTTTATTGTATTTATAAACTTTTATCAGATATTTGAAGCAATTGATGAATAACTATATATTTTTTACATGTGTATAATACAAATAAGTGCTTTACAATACAAAAACAAGATAAATTGTTCCAAATAATACAGAATTAATTCCCCTTCAACGCGTTTCGGCGGTTAGCTTTCCTCAGGAATTCTGTATGTGCAAGTTGATACTACAAAAAGAGAATCATATTTACAATTAGTCTATGACCATTTGACTTTTAAAATCTCAGCGTTCATGCAATTATGTTTATCAAAAATGACAGTGAGTCTATCATACAGATTTAGTCTAAAGGGACTGCTCTGTCACCGTTAGGTCCTTGCTCAGTCTGACAGTTCTTTTGATATTTAATGCTTTCTGTGTGCAACCTTTCTATACATATATGTACATTTCTTCTCCCACAAACATTTTATACAACTATACAATATATACAATGATTAAAACAGTCACAAATAATACAGAGATGTGAATATAGTGATTCTAAGTGAGATCACGCATTACGTTTCTGCAAATGACAAAACTGTATGGGAAAATAGTAAAGAGGGGGAACCCCTATTGAACTGATCTGAAAAATGTAGGGAGCTGACTAGGGAACTCCCACATACTGGGCCCATGGATTGGCACTTATCTAATTGTGAATTGAAAATATGTACTGGCAGCATGAAAATATCTATCAACATGACTATTTACCTTTTAACAAGGCTAAATATAGCCTTGGGTAATTTCTTGGTCCTGAAACTCTCAGTCGGATTCTGACTGGTTGGCGATTCTGTAATAATTTCTGACCAATAAAAGAGACGGAAAGTTGTGTATACCACCCAAGTCCGAATGACTAAATAACTCATTTTATGTCTGCAGAGTGTGCACTGATAACATGATTGTATCTCTCCACATAGCTCAGTACCTTTTTAGCAAGGCTGGCGAGGGCCTTGAATAATATCTTTTTCTGCAATCTCTCAGTTGGAATCTGTCTGGTTAGGGTTTCTCTGGTAATTTCTAGATGGTAAAAAAGAGAAACAGAGAGATGTGTATGCCAACTATTTCCAGACGAATGGATGGCATGTCCTATACATGCAGCGATATATATGGTCTGATCTTACCTCGGGCCTCCTGCAAGTGCGCCGAAATGGAGGATGAAAGGTTGTTGATCCCCAATTAATATTATAAGGTGCACGCCACAAATTGATGCATCTCAATAAGGGTGTAACATCCCATCTTGAAGAGCGGGACTGCAATTATCTGTAAACCCAGAAAGTGCCAGTAATTAGTCCTGACCTAGGACGCACCATCTATTCATAGTTTATGTGTGGCGCAGAAATATCATAATATGCAGTGCTAAGCACTTCTGGAATTAATGCACCCTTCAAGGTTGTTATATTGAGGCAAATTCAGGGTCGGCATGCTAGTATGGTGTTCTAAAGCATTGTGGTGTTGATTAGAAAAAGGCAACATACTTGTGACCAAGTGAAGGCTGTGGTTTGAATTAATGCCATGCCTGTACTGTCACGTACAAATATCGCCGGCTAAACAGTGAAGACAACAGGGAAAGTGATGCGAACGTTGGTCAACAAATCGGTTGACAAATTCAGTCAGTGAACTCTTGCTGGTATTACTCGTGGTTAGAGTTAAGCTCTAAACCGTGTTGTATAAGCCTGCTGTGTGCTGAGCGTCCGCACTCTAACGGATACACTGGAATCTACGGGGAACATAGTGCGAACGTGGAGTACTGGTACACAGAGCAGCCGACAAAGTGCATCGGTGGACTCTGGCTCGCATGACTCACGGTTAGTTAAGCTTTTAACCGTGTAGTGGGAGCCTACTGAACGCTCACGTCCGTATTTCAACGGATAAAGTTAAAAAGACAGGGTCGCGTTGCGAACGTGACATGCTGGTGAGCAAAACAGTGTACATAGTCATTAGGTGCAATCTGGCTCGGAATGCTCGCGGTTCCGGTTAAGTTCTAAGCCGTGTTGCGAACGCCTGCAATGCGCTGACATCCACACTCAGACAGACAAAATGTGTGCATAAGTGGCGCTTGTACTTACTTTTCGGGACTTGGTAGCACCCTTCCGCGCGGCCGGCACCAGAGAAATTGTAGCCAAGTCTTAGGTGAAAGTACTCCTTAAGTAAGACCCGGCATGACAAGCCTCACTAATGATCTCGCGATATGCGGTAAAACTGGGATCCTAGCGGGATGGAGCGATGATTCTGCACTAATGTGGGCGCCATCTTAAAACGGTCAAGGGGCCATTAGATATTTACCTGTGACCTGACGATTCACTGGTTGAACTTACGTGACGGCAAGAATTAAATGTGGGGGCTAGACTGCAAACGGAGGGATCGATACATCGCCTCTATTTACCGAAAATAAATTGCCTCCACTTATAAAATAGTGCCTCTGCATGTCCTAGGTGAGTAGGTATTTCAGTGGACGCTACACTTTGTGCTCGACACCAAGTTGCCAAGTACCTCCACTAAACGGGGCTAATTACTGTGTTTCATGTGCGTGTCTATATCTGTAAGGGTGCTACATATCAGTACTTTTACCAGGGTCTAGGGACCCTGAAAATGGGTTCGATGCACAAAACGTCGCAAATGCAGGCGCCATTTGCAACCGTGGTTTAAATGAGATATATGTCTAAGGACTGCTGAGCTTATGGAATCTGGTTCAATGAACTACGCCAGTCTATAGTTCACTGGAGAGGCCAATCCATTGAGATCTAATCACGTATATAGGGACACCTAATAAAATTGGATATATGCAGAAACGTAATAATCCCATATTAGAATAACTGTACAGAGTAATTGGTATGGCAGCTGTTATACATCGCCTGGACCTACTGGAGCTAATTATATTATTGCTTGTTCCCACGGAAGGTCTATATTCAATCCATTAGTGGCTGTCCCCAAAATGAAAATCCAATAGACCTCTCTCATTTTTCTGATTTTGTCTATATCCAGACCTGTCTTGTGGTGTATTCTTTCTAAAATGTACCAGGACATGCTCTCTGGGGTATGGTTATTCTCTACATAGTGAGATACCATTGGAGATGTCAATTTTTTGGTTCGGATCGCTGACCTGTGTTCTGTTAATCTGACATTCAATGCTCGGCCTGTTTGTCCCACGTATCCCTTCTGACAGGGGCAGATTATTAAGTAAATTACGTGGGTGCTTCTGCAATTATTAAGATCTGCTGGCCTAATCAAGTGGCTATTGAATTTCAAACTAGGGCCTTGAATCACTGTGGCACAAGACTTGCAGTTCAGACAGCTGTATGTGCCTTGAACTGGTTGTAGATCTACCAACGATTGCTGATTACATGATGTTGTATCTGTCATGCGGGATCTCAGAATGTGATCTTTCAAAGACTTGTTTCTTTTGTATGCGAACATGGGTTTTGGCAATTGATCTGCTTTTTCCACATTCACATTCAAAATATGCCAATTGGCACATATAGTTTGTCGTATTCTTTCGTTGAGCATTGAATGTTTGGTTATGAACACTAGGCTAGGAGTGTCTTTCTTCATCTTTGGTTTCAAAAGGTGCTGTCTATCATAAAAGCGAGCCCGCTTATGAGTCCCGGATGATTTTTTTGGGGTAACCTCGGGATAAGAATTTAGCTTTCATCATGGATGAGTTGTTGTCATAGTCCAAGATACTGGTGCAATTGCGTCTTAGACGTAAAAATTCCCCAAATGGGACGCTGTTCTTTTGGATTGCAGGGTGATAACTATCGTAATGTAATAATGTGTTCCTAGCCGTGGGTTTAACAAATAAATCCACGATCAGGGTTCCATCACGATGTTTGATCAAAACGTCTAAATATTCCACTTGGGAATTGTCCACATGATGGGTAAATCTAATATTCTGATCACAGAGGTTTATCCATTGAAAGAACTGTTCTAGGTTGTCTTCATTGTCTATCCAAATGAAGAAGACGTCTATGTACCGTGACCATAAGATCACGGATTCATAGAATGGCGCTGCTTCATTGAATACAAATTGTTCTTCAAACCTTGCCATGTATATATTGGCGATTGTTGGGGCGCACGAAGCTCCCATACTAACGCCTTGTTGTTGCATGTACAGGCACTCCACACCACCCCAGTTCAGACATGGCCATATGCAAATCAGCCTTGACCATGTGCCTCAAGGGAACCGTCCAGCCCGAACTGCCAAGCCATGTCTTTCCCAGACCGGAATCAAGCATCCTAGGACCGGTTTCTGGCTATCAGCCGTCTTCAGCCAGGATAGCTTGACTCCAGTGGCGTGGAGAGCATGGGACTCACGTCTGAGCATACCCGTACCACTCGGGGTGACAAATGCAAAAACAACAGTTGATGGACAGAATGCAGAACAATGTCATACATTCACCCCAGTACAGAGATCTGGGCCTAAATGCAGTCCTGTGCCTTATGGGGTCTACCGCTTGCTTATGGAAGTGTTCCTCCTTTTAACTGCTCAAGCGGGCGCAGCCCAGATCTTGGCCGGTGTGATGGTTGTCTGCACCACTCCCAGGCTTAAGACGGCCACAATCTTCTTAGGAGCATATAAACTGCAGCAGTTGCATGCTGAGTGCTGGCGCCTGGAGCTGCAGGAGGCTCCTGTCTGTCACACATTTTCCAGGATATCCTCTAGGCGCTTCTTCTGACTCCTGATTGTGACTCGGCCCTTTGGCAGACCTTATGGTTGTCACTTGGCCCTGTGATTCCAGCAGGGGACCATCAACAGCTGATGCTGCGGCCTGGAGTATTCTGCAGTTAGTTTACTAGGTGGCGAGAATGAAATGTGAAACGAGCTGCTTCTCAGCCCTGGTTTAACTTTGCTTTTTATTGCCTCCCTCTCTAAACTCAGGGATCCAGTCTTGGGATGTGGACCACGTGACCTGCGGCCTGGACGAGCAGCTCAAGTTGTTTGTGTCGAGACATTCTGCGACCTTCTCCATGGCTGAGAAAGGTAAGCCCCGAGCCGCGAGGCTCTGCCGCGTGGGTGGATATTACTTCAGTTTGGTTTGAGCCGAAACAATACTTTGGGAGGTGTAAAGTTTTCTTCAAGGGTAGAGCAGTTCTTCTCCTGGTACCCAGTGCACGCCTCCTCTGGGTTTGGGCTCCATAACCAGGCCACGGGGTGGATTTGGGCCCCGATGGATGGGTGGGTAGGGCTTGGCCTCTCAGGCCTTCTCTCTTCGATTGCGCCCGCTTCTTCGATAAGGCTGTGACTCCCACTTTGTGACTTGTCTCAAGGTTTAGAAGTCGTGCCTCCCCTACAGTATTCGGATTGAGTTAAATTGGTTCCTTGCTTGCTGCTTTTGCAAAGCCTATATCTGGATAGAATTATTTTGTTATTAATGAAGTGGGACAGCTTTAAATATCTGAACCCTGTTGCTCAAGTTATTTTCCTGTGATTCCTTCAGTCTAGTAAAACATCTGCTGAAAAGTGCCCGTTTAGTGCTGCTCACTGCATTTCAGGGAGCTTTTGGTAGATGAGCTACGGTGGCCGAGTAGGGGTCCCTTTTATTGGTCGTGACGTGTTGGGGTTTTTTATTGTGTACTGTTATGTAGTTGTATATGGGCCCTCGGGCCAAATGTGGGTTTCAAAATGCTAATAAAATGTGTTTTTAAAAAAACAATTCGTTCTGAATAGGTTGTCTTTATGAGGTTTCCAGTTCATTGAAGGCTGCTGTAGATTCTTCCTTCAATGGTATATTAGTGTGTATGTATATGTGTATGTATATGTGTAGGGGACACAAATATTATGAATAGACAGCACCCATGGCCATGGAGCACGGGAGAGTGGTTCACCGACCGCCTCCTTCACCCCCCCCCCCCCCCACCTTGTATTGGTCGGGGGTCGTTGGCCTTGCTTGTGGGGTGCAGGGGTGTCCACCTCCCTCCCTCGTGGGGTGCAGGGGTGTCCACCTCGTGCCCAGTGGGTTCAGTGGCTGGCCTCCTTCAGTGGTAGGTGGGAGCGGCCTTCGCTTGGCCTCGAGTGTCGGGCTGGGGGTTGTAGGTGGCTGTGAAGGCCTCGCAGGGTTGCTGAACCCCCGATCCTTCGCTCTGGGGCAGGGGGCGGTGTCCAGTGTCTGTCCCTCCCCGTGCACTCCACCGAGAGGCCTCTGCGCTGCTGTCCTCGGGCGCTCTCTTCCTAGCCCAGCCCTGCAGCTGCTGTCTGGCCGCAGCTGCCCTGTCTCTGTCCTCCCACTCGGCCTCGCCCGCACAGGGCGCGTTCGCACGGGTCCTGCACCTGCTGGGGGCCGCCTGCATACCCACGTCCGATCAGTATCCCCCCCCCCCCCCCCCGGCTTTATGCTGGTGCTGCTGATGGAGAGAGGCTGGTATCATGTGTTGAACCCTCTGATCTGGGGCATCCCGTGCCCTTCCGTGCCAAAGCTAATGAGAGACACCATCCGCATCACGACCAACACCGACGACACCCTCACCACCGCTGAACACCTGCACTTCCAGATCCACACCAACCCGAAGACCACCCTCAGAGGCACCCTGATCTACCGACCCCCGGGACCACGCACACGATTCAGCGAGGACATCGCCGACTTCGTCAGCCCGCACGCTCTCCCCTCCGCCGACTACATCCTCCTGGGGGACCTCAACTTCCACCTGGAGAACAACAACGACCGCAACACCACCACCCTGCTCGACAACCTCGACAACCTCGGACTCAAGCAACTGGTGACCACCCCCACCCACCTCGCCGGACACACACTCGACGCCGTCTTCTCTTCCAGCAAAGACGTCACCTTCAGCCACGCAACAGGACTCCACTGGACGGACCACAGCTGCGTCCACTTCACCTTCAGAAGAACGACGATCCACCACCTCCAGCAACAGGCTGCTCGAAGAAGCTGGAACAAGATCACAGCCAACCAGCTCACCGCCTCCCTGAGCCAGCACCCTCCCGCCAACTCAGCGAACCCCAGCCAGGCCGCCGACAACCTCACGAAGTGGATCAGCAACTGCGCGGACGAACTCGCCCCCCTGAGGACCCCGCCCAGCAGATCCTGCAGCAGAAAAACACCATGGTTCACCGACGAACTCAAGTGCTCCAAGAAGAACTGTCGAGCCCTCGAGAAAGCCTGGAGAAGGGAACCAACGACGGACAACATGGCCACCCTCAAGCTCGCCACCCGGAAACACCATCAACTGATCCGCGCCACCAAGAAAAATGCATACAAGGACCGGCTGGACAACAACGCACACAACTGCAAGGAACTCTTCAACATCGTGAAAGAGCTCTCCAACCCCAACGCCGGAAACAACGACATCACCCCGTCGCAAGACCTCTGCAACTCCCTCGCGTCCTACTTCCACAACAAAATCACGGACATACACAACAGCTTCAGCAACCAACCAACGCAAGCCACAACCGCAACGACGCCACCATCCACCACCCTCCGCACCTGGACCCCGATCAGCACCGAAGACACCATCCGCACCATGAACTCCATCCATTCCGGATCTCCGACTGACCCCTGCCCTCACCACGTCTTCAACAAAGCCGACGCTGTCCTCGCACCCCACCTGCGGGACATCATCAACACCTCCTTCGACTCCGCCACCTTCCCTGAGAGCTGGAAGCACGCCGAAATCAGCGCTCTCCTCAAGAAACCCACAGCAGACCCCACCGACCTCAAGAACTACCGTCCCATCTCGCTCCTCCCGTTCCCGGCCAAAGTCATCGAGAAGACCGTCAACAAACAGCTGGCCGCCTTCCTCGAGACGAATGGATCCCTCGACCCCTCACAGTCCGGCTTCCGAGCGAACCACAGCACGGAGACCGCCCTCATCGCCGCCACCGACGACCTTCGAACTCTGATGGACAACGGAGAAACAGCGGCCCTCATCCTCCTGGACCTCTCCGCGGCTTTCGACACTGTCTGCCACCGCACCCTAGTACAGCGCCTCAGCAACATCGGAATCCAGGAGAAGGCACTGGAATGGATCACCTCCTTCCTCGACGGAAGAACACAAAGAGTCCGCCTACCACCGTACAAGTCAGAGGCCACCAAAGTCATCTGCGGCGTACCCCAAGGATCCTCGCTGAGCCCAACCCTCTTCAACGTCTACATGAGCCCCCTCGCGGCCATCGCACGCCAACACAACCTGAACATCATCTCCTACGCCGACGACACCCAGCTGATCCTCTCCCTGACCAACGACCCCGCCACCGCCAGAGCCAACCTGCACGAAGGGATGAGGGACGTAGCCGAATGGATGACGACCAGCCGCCTGAAACTGAACTCAGACAAGACGGAGGTCCTCATCCTGGGCGCCACGCCCTCCGCCTGGGACGACTCCTGGTGGCCCCCCGCCCTGGGCACCGCACCCAAACCGACGGACCACGCACGCAACCTGGGCTTCATCCTGGACTCCTCCCTCTCCATGACCAGACAAGTCAACGCCGTCTCCTCGTCATGCTTCAACATCCTGCGCATGCTACGTAAGATCTTCCGGTGGATCCCCACCGAGACGAGGAAGACGGTCACCCAAGCCCTCGTCACCAGCCGACTGGACTACGGCAACGCCCTCTACGCCGGAACCACGGCGAAACTCCAGAAGAGACTCCAGCGGATCCAGAACGCCTCGGCGAGACTCATCCTCGACATCCCCCGACGCAGCCACATCACCGGACACCTGAGAGATCTGCACTGGCTCCCGGTCAACAAGAGAATCACCTTCCGGCTCCTCACCCACGCGCACAAAGCCCTACACGACCAAGGCCCGAGCTACCTCAACAACCGGATCAGCTTCTACACTCCCAAGCGCCTCCTCAGATCAACCAACCACGCCCTCGCCGCCGTCCCCCGCATCCGAAGAGCGACAACAGGAGGAAGATCCTTCTCCTACCTGGCCGCCAAGACCTGGAACTCACTTCCGACCAATCTGCGCCTGACCCAAGACCACCTCTCCTTCAGGAAGCAGCTCAAGACCTGGCTGTTCGAGCAGTAGCGGCACCCCCCCCCCCTCCCAGCGCCTTGAGACCCTACGGGTGAGTAGTGCGCTCTACAAATGACCTGATTGATTGATTGATTGATTGATTGATTGAATGAGCTGTCCCTCATCTTGGAGAGAAGCCCTCTTGATTCATCGCCCCTCGCCCCTCCTGCAGTGCCTGGGCAGGGAGTGACGGAGCGGGAGGGGCTGGTCCCGGAGAGTCCGGGGCTCGGAAGGGGCGGGTGGGGTGAGCACCTTTTAACCAGGTTCCGGGGGTCTCTGCTGGGGTGCAGTGATGGATCGCTGCCCGGCGCGGCCTTGTGCTCGGTCTGTTCGGTGGTCACCGTCTCCTGCTGGGTGCCGGCGCCTGTTCCCGCTTCAGAGTGGGGGGAGCTCGCTCCTTGAATCTTCTGTCATGAGCCTTCACGCAATCCTTAGACCGTGGGTGTCCAGCGTAGGTCCAAGGGGGCAGACCCGTTCCGCATTCTCCACTGCTAACCAATGAGTACGTAAATAACGTCCAGGCTGATTCGTGGTACGTAGGTGGACACGCGGAGCCTCTGGCAGACAGGTACGGCCCTCCTGCGCCTACGGTGGACACGGCTGGCAGCCTGCCCTGGCAGCGGGCTCTCCAGATGTTTGAGGGGCAGAGCGGGGTCTCTTGAGGTCCGATGCGAGAGTCCCCCGCCGGAGACGCTCGGATCCGACCTGTGCCCGGTCTGTCGCCTCCTTGAATGGACCGAAGATAAACCTGGCTCCGCCCTTTGTAGCCGCAGACGCGCGGTTTATGGACCCTAATGACCTCACGCCAGGAGGCCGTGGGTCAGAGGTCATGTATTACCCACTGAAGCCTGTAGCCCGTGTGAGCTCGTCCTGCTGCTGACCCCTTTGAAGAGCCCCTGCACCCACAGTGATGCGCGGCGCAGCCTCACCTGCCTTGCTTTGGACTGGGCTCTCCGCCGCCTCTTCCGTCCCTTCACCTGGGTTTACACATACTCTGCATAGCGCTGCAGCTGACAGTGCCTCGAAGCGCAGCCTCACCTGCCTTGCTTTGGACTGGGCTCTCCGCCGCCTCTTCCGTCCCTTCACCTGGGTTTACACATACTCTGCATAGCGCTGCAGCTGACAGTGCCTCGAAGCGCAGCCTCACCTGCCTTGCTTTGGACTGGGCTCTCCGCCGCCTCTTCCGTCCCTTCACCTGGGTTTACACATACTCTGCATAGCGCTGCAGCTGACAGTGCCTCGAAGCGCAGCTTCACCTGCCTTGCTTTGGACTGGGCTCTCCGCCGCCTCTTCCGTCCCTTCACCTGGGTTTACACATACTCTGCATAGCGCTGCAGCTGACAGTGCCTCGAAGCGCAGCTTCACCTGCCTTGCTTTGGACTGGGCTCTCCGCCGCCTCTTCCGTCCCTTCACCTGGGTTTACACATACTCTGCATAGCGCTGCAGCTGGCAGTGCCTCGAAGCGCAGCCTCACCTGCCTTGCTTTGGACTGGGCTCTCCGCCGCCTCTTCCGTCCCTTCACCTGGGTTTACACATACTCTGCATAGCGCTGCAGCTGACAGTGCCTCGAAGCGCAGCTTCACCTGCCTTGCTTTGGACTGGGCTCTCCGCCGCCTCTTCCGTCCCTTCACCTGGGTTTACACATACTCTGCATAGCGCTGCAGCTGGCAGTGCCTCGAAGCGCAGCCTCACCTGCCTTGCTTTGGACTGGGCTCTCCGCCGCCTCTTCCGTCCCTTCACCTGGGTTTACACATACTCTGCATAGCGCTGCAGCTGACAGTGCCTCGAAGCGCAGCTTCACCTGCCTTGCTTTGGACTGGGCTCTCCGCCGCCTCTTCCGTCCCTTCACCTGGGTTTACACATACTCTGCATAGCGCTGCAGCTGACAGTGCCTCGAAGCGCAGCTTCACCTGCCTTGCTTTGGACTGGGCTCTCCGCCGCCTCTTCCGTCCCTTCACCTGGGTTTACACATACTCTGCATAGCGCTGCAGCTGACAGTGCCTCGAAGCGCAGCTTCACCTGCCTTGCTTTGGACTGGGCTCTCCGCCGCCTCTTCCGTCCCTTCACCTGGGTTTACACATAGTCTGCATAGCGCTGCAGCTGACAGTGCCTCGAAGCGCAGCTTCACCTGCCTTGCTTTGGACTGGGCTCTCCGCCGCCTCTTCCGTCCCTTCACCTGGGTTTACACATAGTCTGCATAGCGCTGCAGCTGACAGTGCCTCGAAGCGCAGCTTCACCTGCCTTGCTTTGGACTGGGCTCTCCGCCGCCTCTTCCGTCCCTTCACCTGGGTTTACACATAGTCTGCATAGCGCTGCAGCTGACAGTGCCTCGAAGCGCAGCTTCACCTGCCTTGCTTTGGACTGGGCTCTCCGCCGCCTCTTCCGTCCCTTCACCTGGGTTTACACATACTCTGCATAGCGCTGCAGCTGACAGTGCCTCGAAGCGCAGCTTCACCTGCCTTGCTTTGGACTGGGCTCTCCGCCGCCTCTTCCGTCCCTTCACCTGGGTTTACACATACTCTGCATAGCGCTGCAGCTGACAGTGCCTCGAAGCGCAGCTTCACCTGCCTTGCTTTGGACTGGGCTCTCCGCCGCCTCTTCCGTCCCTTCACCTGGGGTTACACATACTCTGCATAGCGCTGCAGCTGACAGTGCCTCGAAGCGCAGCTTCACCTGCCTTGCTTTGGACTGGGCTCTCCGCCGCCTCTTCCGTCCCTTCACCTGGGGTTACACATACTCTGCATAGCGCTGCAGCTGACAGTGCCTCGAAGCGCAGCTTCACCTGCCTTGCTTTGGACTGGGCTCTCCGCCGCCTCTTCCGTCCCTTCACCTGGGTTTACACATACTCTGCATAGCGCTGCAGCTGACAGTGCCTCGAAGCGCAGCTTCACCTGCCTTGCTTTGGACTGGGCTCTCCGCCGCCTCTTCCGTCCCTTCACCTGGGTTTACACATACTCTGCATAGCGCTGCAGCTGACAGTGCCTCGAAGCGCAGCTTCACCTGCCTTGCTTTGGACTGGGCTCTCCGCCGCCTCTTCCGTCCCTTCACCTGGGTTTACACATACTCTGCATAGCGCTGCAGCTGACAGTGCCTCGAAGCGCAGCTTCACCTGCCTTGCTTTGGACTGGGCTCTCCGCCGCCTCTTCCGTCCCTTCACCTGGGGTTACACATACTCTGCATAGCGCTGCAGCTGACAGTGCCTCGAAGCGCAGCTTCACCTGCCTTGCTTTGGACTGGGCTCTCCGCCGCCTCTTCCGTCCCTTCACCTGGGTTTACACATACTCTGCATAGCGCTGCAGCTGACAGTGCCTCGAAGCGCAGCTTCACCTGCCTTGCTTTGGACTGGGCTCTCCGCCGCCTCTTCCGTCCCTTCACCTGGGTTTACACATACTCTGCATAGCGCTGCAGCTGACAGTGCCTCGAAGCGCAGCTTCACCTGCCTTGCTTTGGACTGGGCTCTCCGCCGCCTCTTCCGTCCCTTCACCTGGGTTTACACATACTCTGCATAGCGCTGCAGCTGACAGTGCCTCGAAGCGCAGCTTCACCTGCCTTGCTTTGGACTGGGCTCTCCGCCGCCTCTTCCGTCCCTTCACCTGGGGTTACACATACTCTGCATAGCGCTGCAGCTGACAGTGCCTCGAAGCGCAGCCTCACCTGCCTTGCTTTGGACTGGGCTCTCCGCCGCCTCTTCCGTCCCTTCACCTGGGTTTACACATACTCTGCATAGCGCTGCAGCTGACAGTGCCTCGAAGCGCAGCTTCACCTGCCTTGCTTTGGACTGGGCTCTCCGCCGCCTCTTCCGTCCCTTCACCTGGGGTTACACATACTCTGCATAGCGCTGCAGCTGACAGTGCCTCGAAGCGCAGCTTCACCTGCCTTGCTTTGGACTGGGCTCTCCGCCGCCTCTTCCGTCCCTTCACCTGGGGTTACACATACTCTGCATAGCGCTGCAGCTGACAGTGCCTCGAAGCGCAGCCTCACCTGCCTTGCTTTGGACTGGGCTCTCCGCCGCCTCTTCCGTCCCTTCACCTGGGTTTACACATACTCTGCATAGCGCTGCAGCTGACAGTGCCTCGAAGCGCAGCCTCACCTGCCTTGCTTTGGACTGGGCTCTCCGCCGCCTCTTCCGTCCCTTCACCTGGGGTTACACATACTCTGCATAGCGCTGCAGCTGACAGTGCCTCGAAGCGCAGCTTCACCTGCCTTGCTTTGGACTGGGCTCTCCGCCGCCTCTTCCGTCCCTTCACCTGGGTTTACACATACTCTGCATAGCGCTGCAGCTGACAGTGCCTCGAAGCGCAGCTTCACCTGCCTTGCTTTGGACTGGGCTCTCCGCCGCCTCTTCCGTCCCTTCACCTGGGGTTACACATACTCTGCATAGCGCTGCAGCTGACAGTGCCTCGAAGCGCAGCCTCACCTGCCTTGCTTTGGACTGGGCTCTCCGCCGCCTCTTCCGTCCCTTCACCTGGGTTTACACATACTCTGCATAGCGCTGCAGCTGACAGTGCCTCGAAGCGCAGCCTCACCTGCCTTGCTTTGGACTGGGCTCTCCGCCGCCTCTTCCGTCCCTTCACCTGGGGTTACACATACTCTGCATAGCGCTGCAGCTGACAGTGCCTCGAAGCGCAGCCTCACCTGCCTTGCTTTGGACTGGGCTCTCCGCCGCCTCTTCCGTCCCTTCACCTGGGTTTACACATAGTCTGCATAGCGCTGCAGCTGACAGTGCCTCGAAGCGCAGCTTCACCTGCCTTGCTTTGGACTGGGCTCTCCGCCGCCTCTTCCGTCCCTTCACCTGGGTTTACACATACTCTGCATAGCGCTGCAGCTGACAGTGCCTCGAAGCGCAGCTTCACCTGCCTTGCTTTGGACTGGGCTCTCCGCCGCCTCTTCCGTCCCTTCACCTGGGTTTACACATACTCTGCATAGCGCTGCAGCTGACAGTGCCTCGAAGCGCAGCTTCACCTGCCTTGCTTTGGACTGGGCTCTCCGCCGCCTCTTCCGTCCCTTCACCTGGGTTTACACATACTCTGCATAGCGCTGCAGCTGGCAGTGCCTCGAAGCGCAGCTTCACCTGCCTTGCTTTGGACTGGGCTCTCCGCCGCCTCTTCCGTCCCTTCACCTGGGTTTACACATAGTCTGCATAGCGCTGCAGCTGGCAGTGCCTCGAAGCGCAGCTTCACCTGCCTTGCTTTGGACTGGGCTCTCCGCCGCCTCTTCCGTCCCTTCACCTGGGTTTACACATAGTCTGCATAGCGCTGCAGCTGGCAGTGCCTCGAAGCGCAGCTTCACCTGCCTTGCTTTGGACTGGGCTCTCCGCCGCCTCTTCCGTCCCTTCACCTGGGGTTACACATACTCTGCATAGCGCTGCAGCTGGCAGTGCCTCGAAGCGCAGCCTCACCTGCCTTGCTTTGGACTGGGCTCTCCGCCTCTTCCGTCCCTTCACCTGGGTTTACACATACTCTGCATAGCGCTGCAGCTGACAGTGCCTCGAAGCGCAGCCTCACCTGCCTTGCTTTGGACTGGGCTCTCCGCCGCCTCTTCCGTCCCTTCACCTGGGTTTACACATACTCTGCATAGCGCTGCAGCTGACAGTGCCTCGAAGCGCAGCTTCACCTGCCTTGCTTTGGACTGGGCTCTCCGCCGCCTCTTCCGTCCCTTCACCTGGGTTTACACATACTCTGCATAGCGCTGCAGCTGACAGTGCCTCGAAGCGCAGCTTCACCTGCCTTGCTTTGGACTGGGCTCTCCGCCGCCTCTTCCGTCCCTTCACCTGGGTTTACACATACTCTGCATAGCGCTGCAGCTGACAGTGCCTCGAAGCGCAGCTTCACCTGCCTTGCTTTGGACTGGGCTCTCCGCCGCCTCTTCCGTCCCTTCACCTGGGTTTACACATAGTCTGCATAGCGCTGCAGCTGACAGTGCCTCGAAGCGCAGCTTCACCTGCCTTGCTTTGGACTGGGCTCTCCGCCGCCTCTTCCGTCCCTTCACCTGGGTTTACACATACTCTGCATAGCGCTGCAGCTGACAGTGCCTCGAAGCGCAGCTTCACCTGCCTTGCTTTGGACTGGGCTCTCCGCCGCCTCTTCCGTCCCTTCACCTGGGTTTACACATAGTCTGCATAGCGCTGCAGCTGACAGTGCCTCGAAGCGCAGCTTCACCTGCCTTGCTTTGGACTGGGCTCTCCGCCGCCTCTTCCGTCCCTTCACCTGGGTTTACACATACTCTGCATAGCGCTGCAGCTGACAGTGCCTCGAAGCGCAGCTTCACCTGCCTTGCTTTGGACTGGGCTCTCCGCCGCCTCTTCCGTCCCTTCACCTGGGTTTACACATAGTCTGCATAGCGCTGCAGCTGACAGTGTCTCGAAGCGCAGCCTCACCTGCCTTGCTTTGGACTGGGCTCTCCGCCGCCTCTTCCGTCCCTTCACCTGGGTTTACACATAGTCTGCATAGCGCTGCAGCTGGCAGTGCCTCGAAGCGCAGCTTCACCTGCCTTGCTTTGGACTGGGCTCTCCGCCGCCTCTTCCGTCCCTTCACCTGGGGTTACACATACTCTGCATAGCGCTGCAGCTGGCAGTGCCTCGAAGCGCAGCCTCACCTGCCTTGCTTTGGACTGGGCTCTCCGCCGCCTCTTCCGTCCCTTCACCTGGGTTTACACATACTCTGCATAGCGCTGCAGCTGGCAGTGCCTCGAAGCGCAGCCTCACCTGCCTTGCTTTGGACTGGGCTCTCCGCCGCCTCTTCCGTCCCTTCACCTGGGGTTACACATACTCTGCATAGCGCTGCAGCTGGCAGTGCCTCGAAGCGCAGCTTCACCTGCCTTGCTTTGGACTGGGCTCTCCGCCGCCTCTTCCGTCCCTTCACCTGGGTTTACACATAGTCTGCATAGCGCTGCAGCTGACAGTGCCTCGAAGCGCAGCTTCACCTGCCTTGCTTTGGACTGGGCTCTCCGCCGCCTCTTCCGTCCCTTCACCTGGGTTTACACATACTCTGCATAGCGCTGCAGCTGACAGTGCCTCGAAGCGCAGCTTCACCTGCCTTGCTTTGGACTGGGCTCTCCGCCGCCTCTTCCGTCCCTTCACCTGGGTTTACACATACTCTGCATAGCGCTGCAGCTGACAGTGCCTCGAAGCGCAGCTTCACCTGCCTTGCTTTGGACTGGGCTCTCCGCCGCCTCTTCCGTCCCTTCACCTGGGTTTAGACATAGTCTGCATAGCGCTGCAGCTGACAGTGCCTCGAAGCGCAGCTTCACCTGCCTTGCTTTGGACTGGGCTCTCCGCCGTTCTGTCCCTTCACCTGGGTTTACACATACTCTGCATAGCGCTGCAGCTGACAGTGCCTCGAAGCGCAGCTTCACCTGCCTTGCTTTGGACTGGGCTCTCCGCCGCCTCTTCCGTCCCTTCACCTGGGTTTACACATAGTCTGCATAGCGCTGCAGCTGACAGTGCCTCGAAGCGCAGCTTCACCTGCCTTGCTTTGGACTGGGCTCTCCGCCGCCTCTTCCGTCCCTTCACCTGGGTTTACACATACTCTGCATAGCGCTGCAGCTGACAGTGCCTCGAAGCGCAGCTTCACCTGCCTTGCTTTGGACTGGGCTCTCCGCCGCCTCTTCCGTCCCTTCACCTGGGTTTACACATAGTCTGCATAGCGCTGCAGCTGACAGTGTCTCGAAGCGCAGCCTCACCTGCCTTGCTTTGGACTGGGCTCTCCGCCGCCTCTTCCGTCCCTTCACCTGGGTTTACACATAGTCTGCATAGCGCTGCAGCTGGCAGTGCCTCGAAGCGCAGCTTCACCTGCCTTGCTTTGGACTGGGCTCTCCGCCGCCTCTTCCGTCCCTTCACCTGGGGTTACACATACTCTGCATAGCGCTGCAGCTGGCAGTGCCTCGAAGCGCAGCCTCACCTGCCTTGCTTTGGACTGGGCTCTCCGCCGCCTCTTCCGTCCCTTCACCTGGGTTTACACATACTCTGCATAGCGCTGCAGCTGACAGTGCCTCGAAGCGCAGCTTTTTCACTGATCCGTTGCAAATGCCAGCGCTCTTATTGAATCCCTCGCCCCAGGCTCGTCATGCACGCGGGCCGTGCACAGCACATCCTCTTGTCCTGCAGCAGCTTCCAGAATGTGTATCCCGCACTCTGCACGTGGGTGTTGTGCGGTTAATCTGGCCGCAAAAGGACGGAGTTGTTCGGCGGCCTTCAAACAAAGCGCTTTGCATGAATGGGGTTTGTGATGAATCGAGGTGACCTGTTCAGCGCGGGAAACTGGAATACGGGGGCCTGATAAAGCGGTTATTGCATTTTTTCTGTGGGTCTTTATCAAATATTTTTATAGAACTGCTGCGGATGTGGACCTGTGTTGATTGGAAGACCCTGCCTGGCGACCAGTCGTGTGAACCCCCCCTCCCCCAAACCAGCCATCTTTGTCCACCCCATCTTCCCGTAATCTTATTCTGAGCTGTGCCTGACCCTGGACCCTTCACCTCTGGAGCACTTTGAACCCCCGCCACTGAAGAGCAGCCTTCGGGTGCGGACTCGCTCACCTGGCCGCTCCCAGGTACCGTCGCGAGTCCAGGTGAGGAGGGTGCTGGACAGAGGTCCCTGGCTGTGGAGTCCATCCCACTGCTGCTGAGTGGATTTTGAGGCCCCTAGTAGATTCTGCTATTTACAAATGTTCAAAGAAGCATACGTGTACGTTTGTCTTGACGCGGGTGTCTTTGCACCAATGAATGAGGTCAGCGGTGCACGCCATGCCTGGGGCTCCGTGGGGTCAGCCGGACTGAAGCCGGTCAAAGATACGGCACAAGCTACTATGTGGAGCAGAAAGATCAATGGATGGCGCACCTGCACATCGGATGGGTTACTACCCAGAGCAGAGAGGTACATGGGTGAAGCACCTTCACATCGGATGGGTTACTACTCAGAGCAGAGAGGTACATGGGCCAAGCACCTTCACATCAGATGGGTTACTACCCAGAGCAGAGAGGTACATGGGTGAAGCACCTTCACATCGGATGTGTTACTACCCAGAGCAGAGACGTACATGAGTGAAGCACCTTCACATCAGATGGGTTACTACCCAGAGCAGAGACGTACATGGGCGAAGCACCTTCACATCAGATGGGTTACTACCCAGAGCAGAGACGTACATGGGCAAAGCACCTTCACATCAGATGGGTTACTACCCAGAGCAGAGACGTACATGAGTGAAGCACCTTCACATCAGATGGGTTACTACCCAGAACAGAGACGTACATGGGCGAAGCACCTTCACCTCAGGTGTTAGTACCCAGAGCAGAGACGTACATGGGTGAAGCACATGCACATCAGATGGGTTACTACCCGGAACAGAGACGTACATGGGCGAAGCACCTGCACATCAGATGGGTTACTACCCAGAGCAGAGACGTACATAGGCGAAGCACCTTCACATCAGATGGGTTACTACCCAGAGCTGAGACGTACATGGGCGAAGCACCTTCACATCAGATGGGTTAATACCCAGAGCAGAGGCGTTCCTGGGCGAAGCACCTTCACATCAGATGGGTTACTACCCAGTGCAGAGAAGTAGATGAGTGAAGCACCTTCACATCAGATGGGTTACTACCCAGAGCAGAGACCTACATGGGCCAAGCACCTTCACATCAGATGGGTTACTACCCAGAGCAGAGGTACATGAGCCAAGCCCCTTCACATCAGATGTGTTACTACCCAGAGCAGAGACGTACATGGGCGAAGCACCTTCACATCAGATGGGTGTGGGCTTTGTGTATGGGCGGACCGGAATAACAGGCTTGGAGGCCGTATGTAGTGAGCTATATCTGTAGCTCTATTTATTAACACTGACAGTTATAGAGTACGTAGGGGCAGAGGAAACACAAGATTGGAGAGAGAGTCCGGAGGGTAGTCGTCAAGGAGCAGGGATCCGCTGTGAGCAGGTGTGGGGGTCTTCCTCTTCTCCGTCTTGGGTAGTCCGGTGGCCCTCGGAGGTAAAGAGAGACAATGACAGGGCAGTTAGTCCTTGACCACGAGTACTAACCAGTGACACCAACACCCTGGTTGTGATGGGGTAGAAGAGAGAGTGAGGAGGGGTCGGAAGGGTCGAAGATGGAAGGGAACTCAAGCAGGAAGGGAAAGGGTGCAAGCAGTGAGGAGTCCGGTGGCGGTATTCACTATCTACAGTGTCTCGGGAAGTGCGCGTATATACAGTGCTCCTAGGAGTGCTATACAGTGAGGGGATTCAATATATACACTATGATACAAGTCGACCTGCAATTCAGGAGACAGGGTACTCACATGCCCCGCCGCAACTCTTCTCTGAGTTGCGGCCGCTCTCCAGCCACCTCCACAGGACGCCACCAGTCCTCGCTCCAGATCTCTTCCTCCTCGCCTCCGCTCTTCTCTTCTCCGCGCTCTCCGTCCACCGCCTTCAGTTCTTGGTTTGCTGTCTCCTGCCACGAGTCCGCCTTCAAGAACCCCGCTTCTTCTCCGTGGCGTCCTTTTCCGTGTTCCGGTCCGGGATCGTGGGCGGGTCTTCCGGGGTCGGTGACAGGTACTTCCGGTTCGCCGTCCCTCGTACTCCTTTCCTGCATGGAAAGAGAAAGGGGGATATGCCGGGTTGCCAGGGACGCGGTGGGACCATCATCGGAGCCCAGGGAAACGGTACTGAGCCACCGCCCGAAAGAGGTAGGGGAGGGGTCTGTTCCACAATGGGTTACTACCCAGAGCAGAGACGTACATAGGCGAAGCACCTTCACATCAGATGGGTTACTACCCAGAGCAGAGACGGGCATGAGTGAAGCACCTTCACATCAGATGGGTTACTACCCAGAGCAGAGGCGTACATGGGCGAAGCACCTCCACATCAGATGGGTTACTACCCAGAGCAGAGACGTACATGGGCGAAGCACCTTCACATCAGATGGGTTACTACCCAGAGCAGAGGCGTACATGGGCGAAGCACCTCCACATCAGATGGGTTACTACCCAGAGCAGAGACGGGCATGAGTGAAGCACCTTCACATCAGATGGGTTACTACCCAGAGCAGAGGCGTACATGGGCGAAGCACCTCCACATCAGATGGGTTACTACCCAGAGCAGAGACGTACATGGGCGAAGCACCTTCACATCAGATGGGTTACTACCCAGAGCAGAGACCTACATGGGCCAAGCACCTTCACATCAGATGGGTTACTACCCAGAGCAGAGACCTACATGGGCCAAGCACCTTCACATCAGATGGGTTACTACCCAGAGCAGAGACGTACATGAGCCAAGCACCTTCACATCAGATGGGTTACTACCCAGAGCAGAGACCTACATGGGCCAAGCACCTTCACATCAGATGGGTTACTACCCAGAGCAGAGACGTACATGGGCCAAGCACCTTCACATCAGATGGGTTACTACCCAGAGCAGAGACCTACATGGGCCAAGCACCTTCACATCAGATGGGTTACTACCCAGAGCAGAGACGTACATGAGCCAAGCACCTTCACATCAGATGGGTTACTACCCGGAGCAGAGACGTACATGGGCGAAGCACCTTCACATCAGATGGGTTAATACCCAGAGCAGAGACGTACATGGGCGAAGCACCTTCACATCAGATGGGTTACTACCCGGAACAGAGACGTACATGGGCCAAGCACCTTCACATCAGATGGGTTACTACCCAGAGCAGAGGTACATGAGCCAAGCCCCTTCACATCAGATGTGTTACTACCCAGAGCAGAGACGTACATGGGCGAAGCACCTTCACATCAGATGGGTTACTACCCGGAACAGAGACGTACATGGGCCAAGCACCTTCACATCAGATGGGTTACTACCCAGAGCAGAGAGGTACATGAGCCAAGCACCTTCACATCAGATGGGTTACTACCCGGAGCAGAGACGGACATGGGCGAAGCACCTCCACATCAGATGGGTTACTACCCAGAGCAGAGACGTACATGGGCGAAGCACCTCCACATCAGATGGGTTACTACCCAGAGCAGAGACGTACATGAGCCAAGCACCTTCACATCAGATGGGTTACTACCCAGAGCAGAGACCTACATGGGCCAAGCACCTTCACATCAGATGGGTTACTACCCAGAGCAGAGACGTACATGGGCCAAGCACCTTCACATCAGATGGGTTACTACCCAGAGCAGAGACCTACATGGGCCAAGCACCTTCACATCAGATGGGTTACTACCCAGAGCAGAGACCTACATGGGCCAAGCACCTTCACATCAGATGGGTTACTACCCAGAACAGAGACGTACATGGGCGAAGCACCTTCACATCAGATGGGTTACTACCCAGAGCAGAGACGTACATGGGCCAAGCACCTTCACATCAGATGGGTTACTACCCGGAACAGAGACGTACATGGGCGAAGCACCTTCACATCAGATGGGTTACTACCCAGAGCAGAGACGTACATGGGCCAAGCACCTTCACATCAGATGGGTTACTACCCAGAGCAGAGACGTACATGGGCCAAGCACCTTCACATCAGATGGGTTACTACCCAGAACAGAGACGTACATGGGCGAAGCACCTTCACATCAGATGGGTTACTACCCAGAGCAGAGACGTACATGAGTGAAGCACCTGCACATCAGATGGGTTACTACCCAGAGCAGAGACGTACATGGGTGAAGCACCTTCACATCAGATGGGTTACTACATGGAGAAGAGACGTAAATGGGTGAAGCACCATCACATCGGATGTGTTACTACCCAGAACTTTTGGGATCCCTGATCCGAGTGGGATCTGTTGGATCCCTGATCAGAGTGGGATCTGTTGGATCCCTGATCTGAGCGGGATCTGTTGGATCCCTGATCCGAGCGGGATCTGTTGGGATCCCTGATCCGAGCGGGATCTGTTGGGATCCCTGATCCGAGCGGGATCTGTTGGGATCCCTGATCCGAGCGGGATCTGTGGATCCCTGATCCGAGCGGGATCTGTGGGATCCCTGATCCGAGCGGGATCTGTGGGATCCCTGATCCGAGCGGGATCTGTGGGATCCCTGATCCGAGCGGGATCTGTGGGATCCCTGATCCGAGCGGGATCTGTTGGGATCCCTGATCCGAGCGGGATCTGTTGGGATCCCTGATCCGAGTGGGATCTGTTGGGATCCCTGATCCGAGCGGGATCTGCTTTGATCCCGTGTCTAGGCTCCGCTTCCCTCGGCTGTGTCCGGGGCCTCGGCAGTGCTTCCTCTTCCTGTCCGTGTCCAGATGTCCTGCAGGTCACTGCGCACATTCCCCGTCCGACCGCTGCGCAGGGAGAGGCCTGCAGCCCGCTGTGCCCTGGGTTCATCCCCACCGAGCCGCCCCCGGTGCCCCCGGTGCCCCCTCCGCCGCTGTGACCGACGGTTCTTTATCCTGCAGACGGGGTGGGTCCGTGTGTCCAGTGGCTCGTCTTCTGCTGTGACTTTCTCTGCGAGGTTCCGGAGGTGAAGGCCAACAGGCTGCCTGTGAGTGCGCTCCGGCCTCTCCTTGGGGCAGGGCTCTGCGAGAGGGGGTGTCCAGCCAGTGGTGCTCTGCTGGCCGAGGCACCAGACCCCTGGCCCCGCTGCTGGCCGCTGACCTGGGACCTCAGACTAGGCGCCTGCAGCTTTCTCTGCTCTGATTTGGTTTCCTTTGACGCGGGGGCCTTTGCTGATTCACAGCACCAGTTCCTGCCCCCCCCTCCTTCATCTGCCTGTCCCTCACTTCCCTTCTGAGTGCTGCGCGGGCATGTGGTTTCCGGACCGGCTTTTTTTTTCTTTTTTGCCTTTTCCAGACACTGGAGAAAGATGGCTGCCACCTTGTTCAGTGCCCTGCCCTGGAGCCAGCGCTAGAAAGTGGCTTTCAAGGCATTTCCCAACCAAGGATGTGAACGTTTTGTGTTGGTACCTTCCTCTTTGGATGCTGTTTGCACCTACGACCTTTCTGTATTATATGGACCGTGCAGCTCGAGCAGGTGACCTGGAGTGGCTTGTAGCTTCCAAGAAGCGTTCAGTGTTTGTATGACCTTTGTATTCTCTCTTGGCAGGGAAGGGCGGGTGAAGTGCGGCAATGTGCTTGGTGTGAGTTGGGGCAGTAGTGCCAGTTGATGGTCTTGGGTGGTGTTCGATGTGCGTGGGGTGGGTTGGGGCAGGAGTGCCAGTTGACGGTCTTGGGTGGTGTTCGATGTGCGTGGGGTGAGTTGGGGCAGTAGTGCCAGCTGATGGTCTTGGGTGGTGTTCGATGTGCGTGGGGTGAGTTGGGGCAGTAGTGCCAGTTGATGGTCTTGGGTGGTGGTTGGTGTGCGTGGGGTGAGTTGGGGCAGTAGTGCCAGTTGATGGTCTTGGGTGGTGTTCGATGTGCGTGGGGTGGGTTGGGGCAGGAGTGCCAGTTGACGGTCTTGGGTGGTGTTCGATGTGCGTGGGGTGAGTTGGGGCAGTAGTGCCAGCTGATGGTCTTGGGTGGTGTTCGATGTGCGTGGGGTGGGTTGGGGCAGGAGTGCCAGTTGACGGTCTTGGGTGGTGTTCGATGTGCGTGGGGTGAGTTGGGGCAGTAGTGCCAGCTGATGGTCTTGGGTGGTGTTCGATGTGCGTGGGGTGAGTTGGGGCAGTAGTGCCAGTTGATGGTCTTGGGTGGTGTTCGATGTGCGTGGGGTGAGTTGGGGCAGTAGTGCCAGCTGATGGTCTTGGGTGGTGTTCGATGTGCGTGGGGTGAGTTGGGGCAGTAGTGCCAGCTGATGGTCTTGGGCGGTGTTCGATGTGCGTGGGGTGAGTTGGGGCAGTAGTGCCAGCTGATGGTCTTGGGTGGTGTTCGATGTGCGTGGGGTGAGTTGGGGCAGTAGTGCCAGTTGATGGTCTTGGGTGGTGGTTGGTGTGCGTGGGGTGAGTTGGGGCAGTAGTGCCAGTTGATGGTCTTGAGTGGTGTTCGATGTGCGTGGGGTGAGTTGGGGCAGTAGTGCCAGTTGATGGTCTTGGGTGGTGGTTGGTGTGCGTGGGGTGAGTTGGGGCAGTAGTGCCAGTTGATGGTCTTGGGTGGTGTTCGATGTGCGTGGGGTGGGTTGGGGCAGTAGTGCCAGCTGATGGTCTTGGGTGGTGTTCGATGTGCGTGGGGTGAGTTGGGGCAGTAGGGGCAGCTGATGGTCTTGGGTGGTTGGTGTGCGTGGGGTGAGTTGGGGCAGTAGTGCCAGCTGATGGTCTTGGGTGGTGTTCGATGTGCGTGGGGTGAGTTGGGGCAGTAGTGCCAGCTGATGGTCTTGGGTGGTGTTCGATGTGCGTGGGGTGGGTTGGGGCAGTAGTGGCAGTTGATGGTCTTGGGTGGTGTTCGATGTGCGTGGGGTGAGTTGGGGCAGTAGGGCCAGTTGATGGTCTTGGGTGGTGTTCGATGTGCGTGGGGTGAGTTGGGGCAGTAGGGCCAGTTGATGGTCTTGGGTGGTGGTTGGTGTGCGTGGGGTGAGTTGGGGCAGTAGTGCCAGCTGATGGTCTTGGGTGGTGTTCGATGTGCGTGGGGTGAGTTGGGGCAGTAGTGCCAGCTGATGGTCTTGGGTGGTGTTCGATGTGCGTGGGGTGAGTTGGGGCAGTAGTGCCAGCTGATGGTCTTGGGTGGTGTTCGATGTGCGTGGGGTGAGTTGGGGCAGTAGTGCCAGCTGATGGTCTTGGGTGGTGTTCGATGTGCGTGGGGTGAGTTGGGGCAGTAGTGCCAGTTGATGGTCTTGGGTGGTGGTTGGTGTGCGTGGGGTGAGTTGGGGCAGTAGTGCCAGCTGATGGTCTTGGGTGGTGTTCGATGTGCTTGGGGTGAGTTGGGGCAGTAGGGGCAGCTGATGGTCTTGGGTGGTGTTCGATGTGCGTGGGGTGAGTTGGGGCAGTAGGGGCAGCTGATGGTCTTGGGTGGTGTTCGATGTGCGTGGGGTGAGTTGGGGCAGTAGTGCCAGCTGATGGTCTTGGGTGGTGTTCGATGTGCGTGTGTGAGTTGGGGCAGTAGTGCCAGCTGATGGTCTTGGGCGGTGTTCGGCGATGTGAGTTGGGGCAGTAGTGGCAGCTGATGGTCTTGGGTGGTGGTTGGCGGTGTGAGTTGGGGCAGTAGTGCCAGCTGATGGTCTTGGGTGGTGTTCGATGTGCGTGGGGTGAGTTGGGGCAGTAGTGCCAGCTGATGGTCTTGGGTGGTGTTCGATGTGCGTGGGGTGAGTTGGGGCAGTAGTGCCAGCTGATGGTCTTGGGTGGTGTTCGATGTGCGTGGGGTGAGTTGGGGCAGTAGTGCCAGCTGATGGTCTTGGGTGGTGTTCGATGTGCGTGGGGTGGGTTGGGGCAGGAGTGCCAGCTGATGGTCTTGGGTGGTGTTCGATGTGCGTGGGGTGAGTTGGGGCAGTAGTGCCAGCTGATGGTCTTGGGCGGTGTTCGATGTGCGTGGGGTGAGTTGGGGCAGTAGTGCCAGCTGATGGTCTTGGGTGGTGTTCGATGTGCGTGGGGTGAGTTGGGGCAGTAGTGCCAGCTGATGGTCTTGGGTGGTGTTCGATGTGCGTGGGGTGAGTTGGGGCAGTAGTGCCAGCTGATGGTCTTGGGTGGTGTTCGATGTGCGTGGGGTGAGTTGGGGCAGTAGTGCCAGCTGATGGTCTTGGGTGGTGTTCGATGTGCGTGGGGTGAGTTGGGGCAGTAGTGCCAGCTGATGGTCTTGGGTGGTGTTCGATGTGCGTGGGGTGAGTTGGGGCAGTAGTGCCAGCTGATGGTCTTGGGTGGTGGTTGGTGTGCGTGGGGTGAGTTGGGGCAGTAGTGCCAGCTGATGGTCTTGGGTGGTGTTCGATGTGCGTGGGGTGAGTTGGGGCAGTAGTGCCAGCTGATGGTCTTGGGCGGTGTTCGATGTGCGTGGGGTGAGTTGGGGCAGTAGTGCCAGCTGATGCTCTTGGGTGGTGTTCGATGTGCGTGGGGTGAGTTGGGGCAGTAGGGGCAGCTGATGGTCTTGGGTGGTGTTCGATGTGCGTGGTGTGAGTTGGGGCAGTAGGGGCAGCTGATGGTCTTGGGTGGTGTTCGATGTGCGTGGGGTGAGTTGGGGCAGTAGGGGCAGCTGATGGTCTTGGGTGGTGTTCGATGTGCGTGGTGTGAGTTGGGGCAGTAGTGCCAGTTGATGGTCTTGGGTGGTGTTCGATGTGCGTGGGGTGAGTTGGGGCAGTAGTGCCAGTTGATGGTCTTGGGTGGTGTTCGATGTGCGTGTGTGAGTTGGGGCAGTAGTGCCAGCTGATGCTCTTGGGTGGTGTTCGATGTGCGTGGGGTGAGTTGGGGCAGTACTGCCAGCTGATGGTCTTGGGTGGTGTTCGATGTGCGTGGTGTGAGTTGGGGCAGTAGTGCCAGCTGATGGTCTTGGGTGGTGTTCGATGTGCGTGGGGTGGGTTGGGGCAGGAGTGCCAGTTGATGGTCTTGGGTGGTGTTCGGGCGTTGCCTTGGTTTTCTGCTGGTGCAGTCACCGTTTATAGTCTGGAGAGACCCACCTTGAGTGATCTGTGTGCACACTGTCTGCACAGGCGTGTCTGGTCAGTCAGTGGTTCGCTGCAGCCCCCAGGGCCGGTGCTCTGCTGGCAGAAGCATGTTGCTGCCTCTGTACTAGAAGGCCTCACCAGTACCTTCTGGGAGGAAGCTCAAACACAGCACTGCTCCATGCAGCGCTGCATGCACAGTAAGGCGCTATGCTGCAAAGTACTTGGAGTCTCACGGCTGATGTTCGCCCCGTGGGGTGAACATGTTCACTTGACGTGCTTTATCGAAGTACCTTGGAAGGTCTGATAATTTTACACTGTGAATGGAGACTGTAAACAAAGGCAGAACAAGAAGTCCTGCATGGTGCTATAATTGATGTGTTTTTGGGATATCAGCCGACGACCTTTAATTTCGACGTCTGGTGCGGTCGGGGGTGGGCTGCCCCTACTAGGCTTGGACCTGGTCCACAAAGCGGGGGCTCCATGAGTCTGAAGAGTCCATTTATGATTCAGATTTTGTTTTGGGGGGAGTGCAGTAGTGACCAGGTCCTGATCCGAATCTTCTTGCTTCCACCCTGAACTGAAATGTGTGGTTGGGGTCCATTTGTGGTTTTGCACCGTGATCCTGGATCCGCGGACTAGAATGATGGTATCCAGTCTTCGAAAATCCTCTTGAACAGCTTCCGCCAGTGGGCCTGTAACCTAAAACCTGAGGCAGAGGGGACGCTTCCTACTCGCCCGAACACCTCCAGAGTTACTGGAAAGGAATAAAAGGCATCCTCCTAGCCAGGGACAGTTTACATTTGGGCGGGTCTTGCTCTTTAAACACTCCAGCAAGAGTACCCTGCATGCCTTCACCCTTTATGATATTGATGTCTTTGTTTCGGTTCTGCAAAGCACGACTGGATAGTCCAGAGCTCCTGGGCAGGCTGCAGGCTAGCTTCTGTTGTCTGGGCCTTACTTGTCTTTCTAGTCATTAGCCTGTACCTCCATACGCTCCGCAGTATGGCTGCCCCTTCTTGGGCAGGTTGCAGGCAGTCCTACACTGGGCAGTTTGGCTTCCCCTTCTTGGGCAGGTTGCAGGCAATCCTACGCTGGGCGGTATGGCTTCCCCTTCTTGGGCAGGTTGCAGGCAACCCTACGCTGGGCGGTATGGCTTCCCCTTCTTGGGCAGGTTGCAGGCAACCCTACGCTGGGCGGTATGGCTTCCCCTTCTTGGGCAGGTTGCAGGCAACCCTACGCTGGGCGGTATGGCTTTCCCTTCTTGGGCAGGTTGCAGGCAACCCTACGCTGGGCGGTATGGCTTTCCCTTCTTGGGCAGGTTGCATGCAATCCTACGCTGCGCAGTATGGCTTCCCCTTCTTGGGCAGGTTGCAGGCAATCCTACGCTGTATGGCTTCCCCTTCTTGGGCAGGTTGCAGGCAATCCTACGCTGCGCAGTATGGCTTCCCCTTCTTGGGCAGGTTGCAGGCAATCCTACGCTGCGCAGTATGGCTTCCCCTTCTTGGGCAGGTTGGAGATAATCGTACACTGGGCGTGTGCTGCTATCATGGTGCCAGAATCTGTCCATGAAGTGTGTGCTGCTTTCATGGTGCCAGAATCTGTCCATGAAGTTTGTGCTGCTTTCATGCTGCCATAACAGGTCCATGAAGTGTGTGCTGCTTTCATGCTGCCAGAATCGGTCCATGGAGTGTGTGCTGCTTTCATGGCGCCAGAATCTGTCCATGAAGTGTGTGTTGCTTTCATGCTGCCAGAATCTGTCCATGAAGTGTGTGCTGCTTTCATGCTGCCAGAATCGGTCCATGAAGTGTGTGCTGCTTTCATGCTGCCAGAATCGGTCCATGAAGTGTGTGCTGCTTTCATGGCGCCAGAATCGGTCCATGAAGTGTGTGCTGCTTTCATGCTACCAGAATCTGTCCATGAAGTGTGTGCTGCTTTCATGGTGCCAGAATCTGTCCATGAAGTGTGTGCTGCTATCATGGTGCCAGAATCTGTCCATGAAGTGTGTGCTGCTATCATGGTGCCAGAATCGGTCCATGA
Organism: Lissotriton helveticus; assembly: GCF_964261635.1. Lineage (NCBI taxonomy): Eukaryota > Metazoa > Chordata > Amphibia > Caudata > Salamandridae > Lissotriton > Lissotriton helveticus. Next base: position 17,224,990 of record NC_136073.1, read on the forward strand.
AGTGTGTGCTGCTTTCATGCTGCCAGAATCGGTCCATGAAGTGTGTGCTGCTTTCATGGTGCCAGAATCTGTCCATGAAGTGTGTGCTGCTTTCATGGCCCCAGAATCGGTCCATGAAGTGTGTGTTGCTTTCATGCAGCCAGAATCGGTCCATGAAGTGTGTTGCTTTCATGCAGCCAGAATCAGTCCATGAAGTGTGTGCTGCTTTCATGCAGCCAGAATCGGTCCATGAAGTGTGTTGCTTTCATGCAGCCAGAATCGGTCCATGAAGTGTGTTGCTTTCATGCAGCCAGAATCAGTCCATGAAGTGTGTGCTGCTTTCATGCGGCCAGAATCTGTCCATGAAGTGTGTGCTGCTTTCATGCGGCCAGAATCTGTCCATGAAGTGTGTGCTGCTTTCATGCGGCCAGAATCCGTCCATGAAGTGTGTTCTGCTTTCATGGTGCCAGAATCCGTCCATGAAGTGTGTGCTGCCCTAAAGGTTTGGCTCTGAGGTTGCTAAGTGAATGACAACAGTACATTTAGTATTAACCCCTTCCATGCTCATGACGGAACGGTTCCGTCATCAGCGTCGGTGCTCCGGTGCTGATGACGGAACATTTCCGTCATGAGCCAATATGATTTATTACCCTTCAGCACTGCAGCGAAATTCGCGCAGCACAGAAGAGGTTAAGCTTGAAACCGATACTATGTCTATGCTACCTCAAACACTTCTGCATTTGATCACGGTTATCCCGGGGAACGCATGTGGCTCTTCACATGGCTTCTGTAAGGGAATTGTTTTTGGTTTAAAGTAGAGATTCATGGCTGGAAATTGCAGAGGCCGCCCCTGAAGGGGGCTCGAGGGCTGGCGCCATAACGGACGCTAGAGCCCGGGAAGGATCCGGATCCAGCCGCCGGGAAGGGCCCTGAACCAGAGGGGGCACTTCAGCGCGGCAACAACTTGCGCCAGGATGGCGCCTGGGCAACTGGCCAATAAGGGGGCCAAAGGATGTTGACCCTCCCTCCCCCAAAGGGTAGAACTGCCCGGTCTTGGCGGGAAAATGGTGGCGGAGTAGAAGACGCCGCTCCCCATACTGCAGCCCATCACTACATCGTGGAGCTGGGGAGCGGCGCAGAAGAATGTTCGAGTCCCACCCACCCACACCTAGGTACTAGCAGTGTCGCAGTGCTGGCGGATAAGAGGTACAGCAGATGGTTATGGAGGCACACCGACAGGCCGGTGTGTAGAAGGAGGGCCACTCACACTGAGATGCCGAACGGCAGGGTGAGTAGGCCTGACATAAGGGGGTAGCAGACAGAGACGGCGCTCGCAGCCCAGACCCAGCCGGACGGCAGGGCACAAAAAGAGACTAGCAAGGTAGCGAGTTGGGGCCTACCCCCCACACGCAAAGGGGCGTGGAAACCAACAGAACCAGATGGACCACAAAAGCGTTCAAGCTATGGCGGTCCAGGACACAAATGATTTATGGTACACAAATGATTTATGCCACATGATGTGTGACCCTTTGATGTGCAAATAAGTGATGATAGACACATGATTTATGACCAACAGAATGATTTATGACCAGCGACGCTAATCATGTATGACGTCCAATTTATCATGACACCAATTGATTTATGACATGCGGATGATGTATGATGCTTAAGTTATGATATGCCATAATAATAATAATTTATGCCCCTGGCCAAAAAAGTGATGCCCAGGGGACAGAAATGAGTTTGTATATAATGGTAATAAACTGCGGCCAACAACGACCACAACAAACTACAACTCGTGTTGGCTGTGATTTTGGTAACATGTCTGTTTCCGGAGTGGGCCCTGTGCAGGGGTTATGGCCGCAGCTTCCGCCCTGTGTCCGGGAGACGAGGCCCTGCGAGCGAACTGCTGAGGTCGCAGTGAATCGCAACAATACTCTGGCCTTGCGCTGCTCCACGCTGCAGCTCTGCTCGATACTTGTGTCCCTTCTGTTCCAGTAACCAGGGCTGTTCTGTGCTCTGAATGGACTCATTTTGTAGCTTTGCGGGTGGGATTGGAGCCGCCAAACCCCCTTGAGTCTGTTTCAGATGTGTCTCACCCAGTGGCGGAGTCTCCTCCGCGTGTTCTCGGGGCAGGGAGGTGTTTAAAGTCCCAGTCGTCTCTTCTCACCCTCGTCTTCTTCCCTCCACCTCCAGGGCAGAGGAACCTCCATCACCAGGGAGACAGCCTGGAGTCGCTGGTGCTGCTGAACCCTTCGCTCAAGTCTGTCCGCGCGGAGGTGAGTGTGACCACGCCCGGGCCTTCAAGGGAGGGGTCTTTGTGGTGCTTCTTGCCAGGGCTGCCTTTGAACCTCTGGTTTCAGTTCGTGGGGCGCAGTGGGGCTGAGGGGCTCAGACCTGGAGCTCAGGAGCTGAGGGAAGCCGCCGTGTTTTCTGGGCTCCGTATTTTCTCAGGACATTATTAGGATCTGAAATGTGGTTGTCAATCAAAGCATTTGTATAGCGCGCTACTTCACCCGTAGGGTCTCAAGGCGCTGGGGGAGGGGGGTCCGCTACCGCTCGAACAACCTGGTTGAGGATCCTACAAGATGGCTCTCCGAGCTGCCTTTTGTTTCTTTTCTTAAATGTGCATTAGGCACATGCCTATGTTGGGACGCGCAGTGTAGCAGTGTGTGGGCCTGGTTGGAATCTTCACTTCTGCCTCCTGAGGCCTCTTCCTGCCCCCCCCCCCACCCCCCCGCAGACCATGAAGGGCTCATCCTCGCTAGATGTGTTCTTGCTCTGCTCATTGCCTGCCCCTGCTTTACCGTGCTTGCGTTCCCCAGACCGCCCCGCTTTTCTACCTGTTGCATGGTGTAAGTGTTTGTGTTAATGCTTTGCCCCTCCACCTTCTTGCAGCTGTGTAACCTCATCACCAGCGCCTCCAGACAGAAGCTGCTGCTGCTGGCCGGGCCCTGCGCGGAGGGGACCGGGGACCTGGTGCTGCAGGATGGACACTTCTCCCTGGGGGACTTCTTCCAGGTCTTCACAGAGAAAGAGGTAATGGTGCTGGCCCAGCAGCCTTGGAGTACTCTTTGAGGGGAGTGTGAAGGGGCTCGGGAGTGCACGCGTGATGCTTGTAGCTAGCCCGCTCTAGACCTTGCTATGTTGGCCGTGTTGAGGTCTACGTGGGCCTCTTTGTGAAGACATGTGCAAGTGGCTGATTCAAGCAACATTTGGTTACCAAAGGGGACCTTCAGTTAGGGCTGCCGCTAGTGTGCACTTTCTTTCTGTAGAATCACTTGGTGTGTTGGCTTTCTGCATTGTATCATTGTACTGTAGCAGCCTCCTGAGGGGTTGGGGGCGTAACATTTCGTCGAATACACCGCTTGTGGAGCTGGTTTATAGCACTTGCTCATTGCAAATTCACATGCCACGCACACTATGTAGTGTTGGGCCTGGGATGATACTTTTTTTTTTTTAATTTTTTTTTACAACTTTGCACATGACTTGCGTGGCTTGTGTGTATGTGCGTGTCCCAGAAGCTTGGAGTGCATTTGGTCACAGTTTTTTTTTTTTTTTTTGCAGAGTTTTATATAGCGCAAACTAGACCCGAACTGAACCGGCTATCAGAGCACTTTACATAGCACCAGTTACGTTACACAAGGACACATTCATTTTGTTAGGTACGGGGAGATTAAGTGATTTGCCCAGAATCACAGGAGGTTTAGCGACATTACCGAAACTCGAACCAGGTTCCCAAAGTCCGAGGTAGAGCGCCCTAGCCGTTAGACCAAGTCCTCTCCCTTGCCTCAGATTTGTATTTCCACGGAGTCTGGAAGTGGAAACTTCTGTTCTGGTAACATTTTAAGCATATATAGTTGGCAAAGACTAGGCTGAAGAAACAGGCCCCTCGGTGCACAGTGAATGTGGAAGGTCTTCATTAGCTTTTTGAGGCGACGCAAGCGCATATTTAGGTTGTGTAGGCGGGTTTGGGTCCGCACGCTAATGCAGGATACCATGTTTGTAACAAACTATTCCTGAAGGGACTTTGAGTTGGTTTGCAACCTCTTTGCTTTGGAATCAAGAGAGTTCTAAAGTTTCAGTCTTGCCATTCATTAGCTGCCAGAAAACCATATCGTTTCGTAAGTGTTAGCATTGGACTCCTTATGTTCGCTCGGCACCGGAGTGCCCTGCTGAAGGCCGTTGCACTGAAATTATCAAAAAGCATTGTTTAAAAAAAAAAAAAAAATCTCATTTGTTGGGTGTAGGGCGAGGAACTTCAGCACATGATGCTCATTTCCAGTTCTGAAGACGAGTTAACTTGTGTCTGGTAATCCATTGCCATTTCATACCATGCCCACCGCCTCTTGCCACCCAGCCTGCTGGTGTGTCCATCGTCATTGAGCGATAGAAGGGTTACGCCACTGTCGCCAATCCTAGGACACAGCAGACTGATTCTAGAATAGGGGAAACAGACTTTCCAGGCTGGAGAGGAGGCTGCTTTACCACCAGCAGGACTCTTTCCGCTAGGAGAGATTGGAGACTCCGAGTAAGAGCCGAACCACCTTCATGTCATGCTGTCGTACAGTGTGGCATCCTCCAACAGGCTATTATTAGCAAGCTGGTCTGAGTTACTTTGGATTAAAAATTCCCACTAGGATTGTGAGGACAAACCAGTATTTGGCACTACTAATAACTGTTCAAAAACCATATGATGTCTTTCCTCGTCGTCCTCGGGAAGTCAAAGGAAAAGCAGAAGAAACTATAAAAACCCTCTCTAGCAACTAGACAAACAGTTCAATGTTCTTTCTACGCCCGTGTGTGTCCGGTGTGTATCTCTGGCTTACTCCACTTGTGCTTGCATGAACCAGGCCGGTTAGCTGCCTTGGCTGTCACCTTCTAGGGAATACCTACGTGTCCCTCCTATGTCATTTCTTGGGGGACTCTTTTGATCCAATGGATGTAAAGTGTCACGTTTGATATTTGAGTGACTTTGAATTGGGAGGTAAAAAATGTAAATGTATACTTGTAAAGCGCACTGTTACTCCATCACGCAGTGTCCTGGCGCTGTATACCGCTGGCGAACCCGTCCTGGCTTTCCCTGTGAGATGGTCCCTCCTGGGCACCCCCAAGGTGAAGCCAGGCATCCCCGGCGCTGATAGGGCCGTTGTGGAGATTAAGCAAGCTATTGCCCAGAGTTGCAGAGTGGGACCCATGGTTAGCTTAGGCACCTAGGCAGGAATTATCGAGTCCACGGACATTGACCCAAGACCCTGCCGCGACGGGAATTGAGCCCTGGTCCCGGGCCGACCTCTGCTTCAGGGTCTGCCGCTTCTAACCAGTGAGCCACACTTCTCCACAGGTCTTCTAGTCCATCCAAGATATCGATCTCTTAATTAGAGAAGTAGGCACCGCTTTGAAAAATTGAAACCACTAAGTAATTGAGCTGTGACGAAGTGGAACATTATAACGTTTTGCTAAACACTTGTCTCTTTGCTGTTTACAATCTGTGAAAGTCTAAAGAACATTTGCCTGTTTTCTAACAATCCGTGTATAATATAACTTGACAACGACTCAATTTAAATTACAAATAAAAAAATCTTTCAGTCAGAATGCAAAAATATTTGGCAACTAATTAGTAGCTTTCAAGCTCTGTGGTGCACTTTGCAGTCACCTGTGCTAACAATTTGGGAGTTATAATTACACACTGGGCATTGAACCCCTCAGATTACCGTCAATTGTGGAACTTTTCCAGTCATGTGCCCTACCGGTAATCCACTGCGTTTGTGAGCCTGTCGCTCAGTCCCAGTCAAGAACCATCGACTAGTATCGGAGGGTTGCCGCGACCGCAGGCGTCCTACTCTTCTTCTTTCCACTGAAACCTAGTTAAGCGACAGCAGCCACACAAGGCTGCAGTCCACCACCTATCGCACCTGATGCCAGGACAGGTCCCACCTAGGCCGCTGTACCTTTGACTCGGACACTGCTATAAATTAATGGGAAGTGTACGTTATATCTTTTGTAATGCTTCCTTTCGCTACATACGCACAATCTGTATCACAAGTCCCCATAAAAGTACCAATCCACCGGGTCACTGGTGCACAACACCCGACTACTCCCCGTAGAGGCTGTGCTACAAATCCGCACTCTTCCAATCCAGCCGTCTCCCACGCTGCGCTTCAGCTAAAGCTCTGTGTAAATGGAACTATAGCACAATGTTTGTGTTTATTTGTAGTAAGCCTGTTGTGAAGCCCACATGTGAGATGCTGAACTGAAAGTCTTTGCAATCTTAATTCAGGTAAACACGCGTTTGACTTTTGATGTTTTTATTCTTTATATTGAGAATGTTTCTTGGCAGTGGCGAGCGAGTAGATGAGATTGTTACCCCTGAAGATGTATTTTTATTGCTTTGCAAAGTGGACAAGTATTTGTTCCACATACGCTTCATCGACTTTCTGCACCGTGTTATATGGAATGTATTTATGTTGTGCAATGTTTTTAATATTTTACTTTTGTATTTTTTGGTCCAAGATTGGAGACTTGCTGAGTTCTGCGGATCCCTGTGCCAAAGTGAGCCTGACCGTCGCCTGCCCGGAGTTTGGAGACTGGAAGGACTATGATCGAAACCAGCACAACCTCCAGGACTTCATTGAGCTGAAGTTTAACCCTCCTCCTGTTCTGCCTGAGATGGAGGGGCTCCAGGAGTTCTCGGAGTACCTGTCTGAATCTCTGGAGCCCCAGTCCCTCTTTGAGATGCTGGAGCCCCCTCCCAACGTGGGATTTTTGAAGATGACCAAACCGTGCTGCTACATCCTTCCCGGTGGGCGAGGGGATTCCACCTTCTTTGCTGTAAATGGATTCAATGTTTTAATCAATGGCGGGTCCAGTCCCAAGCCTGCCTTTTGGAAGTTTGTGCGACACTTGGAGCGGCTCGATTCGATCTTAGTCACCCACGTTGGAACAGACAGCTTACGAGGTGTTAACAGTTTGCTCCAGAGGAAGATCGCTGAGCTCGAGGAAGATCCCTCTCGGGGCTCTCAGAGCAATGAGGACTGGATGAAGAATTTGATCTCCCCCGAACTTGGTGTCATGTTCCTTAATGTCCCTGAGAATTTGAAAAATGTGGAAGAAAGTTCAGATGTTTTGAAAAGTTGTGATGAAGTTCGCCTAACGTTACAGTACCTTGATAAACTGGGCATGAAGGCTGAGCCGATCATACGGGCTCACAGTGCAGTGGCGGAGCCAGTGATCTTGTTACAAAAGATGGGGGTTGGAAGACTGGAAATGTATGTATTGAACCCAGTGCAAGGCAGCAAGGAGCTGGAAAGGTTCATGCAGCAGTGGAGTGGTAATGGTGTGTCTGAAGGGCAGGAACTCCCTTTACAGTGCTTGACTTCCGCCTGTGTGCTCCTAGTCTGGCACCCAGCGAGCCCAACTCAGCAAATTATCAGAGTTTTGTTCCCAGGGTGCACCCCCCAAAACAAGATCCTTGAAGGCCTTGAGAAATTGAAGCATTTAGAATTCTTGAAGTATCCCGTGGTGGCTCGAAGAGACCTAGATGCTCTGGAATCTGTGGCCGGAGAGAGGCACCTGAAACCGAAGAGGACCGACAGTAAGGAGAGCCTCAAGTCTGCCTCGAAACTAAGTCTCGTAGAGAACCGCACTGCAGCGTCTAAAGAGAAGCCGGCCAAAGTGGAGAGGAAAGATGTGAAAACTCCAGCCAAAGAGAGGGCCAAAGGAATGACAAACGGTACTATGAAGGAAAATGTTGTTCATACAGGGGCGAGCGAGAAGGCGAAAGATGCCAAGCTTAATCCAGACACTACACTAGAAAAGTCTAGGCTGGACGTCCGCCCAAAACTCTCCAAAGAGAAGCTAGTGGCTAAGAAGGAAGAGAAGAAGGAAGTGAAAAAGGAGGAGAAGCCCGTAAAGAAAGAAAGCAGTCTAGATGCCAAACGAGAAACTAAGAAGGAGTCCAAGATGGACCTAAAGAAAGACATCAAGCCACAGGCAAAGGATACTACTATGGAAAAAACCAAAGACGACTCCAAGAAAGTTGGTAAACCCTCTGCTAGGGACTCGAAAAAGCCTTTCTCTGCTGCTCCAAGTGACTCAAAATTGACACCTGCAAAAACTGGAGCCCTAAAAAACTATCCCTCGCTTAAAAAAGAAGTTACACCAGCAGCAAAGGCGGCCGGAACAACAAAATCCAAGCCACAAAAGAGAGGGGATCCTCCTCTGCCACCCTTAAATGCCAAAGAGCAGGGAGGGGAGGGTGCCACTTCTGCCACATCATCCCCGGAGGACATGACTGGTGCTTGGGAGATGCTGAAAGAGGAGGAGGAGGGAGCACTAACTGCAGCGCCTGATGTAAAGAAAACAAGTGAGGAATCCCCGGATGAAGGGATCGCCACTACAGAAAGCGAGGCCGAGCATTCGCCCCAAGACAATGGTCAATCTGAACATACGAAAGAAGAGGCTTCGGGTAGTCATGGTGCCCTTGATGGTGACATCTGTGTCCAGAATGGCAATGAAGAAATGGAAAGCCCAGACCGGTTTAGACATTTGGAACTCAGTCCTCCTAAAGCCCTCTGTCCCCCTTCCCCCTTAGCAAAGACGCCTAGAAGAGATCGAGCTGTGAGCTTGGATCTGACCCCACCCACTCTCGGATCCCTGGAAAGCATGAAAGTTGGAATGCTGAATACTTTCCAAGACGTTGCTGATGACTTGTATGGGAGCTCAGAGGAGAAGACTGTGGAAATGGTTTCCTCAACAGGCTCTTGCTTGGTGAGTGCCGGACACACACCCTTTCATCAGTCTCCCACAGACCATTTTGCACAGGAAAAAAAACATTGCTCATTGTATAAGGATGACCTCACTCAGGACCTCTGTAAAACTTCAGAGAATGGTGGTGTCTTTGGTGGCCCCAAGTCTTCTCGGGACAGCTCGGTCTCTTCTCAAGGTAAGCAAGCGGGATGTCTCTTATTGAGTCCGTTCAGAGATGACATGCCCGATATATCTCCGACCATTACAACTCCTTCACTTCCTGCAGAAGTTGGCTCGCCGCACTCTACTGAAGTGGACGAGTCTTTGTCTGTATCCTTTGAGCAGGTCCTTCCACCTGTGAGTGAATCCTCCCTAGAAGATGGAAGTGGGCCTCACTCAGATGGTGTCACACCAGAGCAGGAGGCCATGGCCAGTAAGAGCGGGATGACGTTGCCAATACGATCCTCTCACGGTGCCGCTGGTGATGGCGATGGCTTGGATGTGCCTCTTTTGCACAGAGTGCGGCCTCGCTCCAACTCTCCCCATGAAGTTGACCTGTGCCTAGTATCGCCTTGTGAGTTTGAACACCCAAAGTCTGAAATCTCTCCTTCTGTGAACTTGAGTCCCCGGGATCAGTCTAATGACAGTGACCTCTCTCAGGAGTTGGCCAAGCCTTTGGAAGAAAGTAAGGGGCAAAAGACTTCTGTGAGTAAAAGGCAGCAAGGCGATGAAACCCCTCCAACTTCGGTGAGCGAGTCTCTGCCCACCATATCGGATTCAGATATTCCTCCTGGAACGGAGGATTGCCCATCGATCACAGCTGATGCAGGATTGGACTCTGATGAGGAGTCTGATAACCTGCTCAAGTCCTCCTCCGGCAGGTCTCAAGACCCACCGCCAGCACCCATGAAGGATCCTCTCCCGCTGCCTCCACAGCCTGGAATCTGCATGGTGGATCCTGACGCACTACAAACCGAGCAGGCAAAAAATGTGAAGACGGATGCAGGGAAAAAACCAGCATCCAAACCTTCATCCGCCACTCTGCCCAAAACTGATCACTCCAAACAATCAGCTGGCAACAAAAGTAAACCTCTACAAACTCCACTCCGAGAAGCGGGTGACCGGTCCTCTAGGCTGTCCCTTGGTGGTAAAGCTGAGCACCCAGAGAAGACTCCTCGACTGAATGCCGATCCCAAGACCCAGCCTATTGCTAGGAATGCAAGCAAGGCTGGTGGCGCTAAATCGTCCCCTACTCCTGGACGTCCACTTTCTGCAGGTAAATGCCATTTATTTTGAATGTTTTATAGAGCGTGAACCAGATCCTCGCGGATATCAGAGCGCTTTACACACAGGTTATACAGACAACCTAAATCATTTAACATAACATTTTGTGCAAAGATGAGCAAAACGGTGTAAGACAATGTGTACCCATAGTCAAGGCAAAGGCAACAGAGGTGCCCAGGTGGTCTAGCTGACCATTGTCATAAATGGAATACTGGTGATTCTCAAGATTTCCTTAGCCTATATTCATGTGAATTTTGCCTAAAGAATCGATTTTACTTCTTTTTTGAAGGATGCCGTGGATGAGAGAAGTCTGGTTTCTGGATGGAGTGCTTTCCAGATCCTGGGCGCCATCCCTGAGAAGGACTGTTAATGTTTTTTTTCTTGTTGAATGTTTGTGGTTTTAGTAGGAGATTTGCTGCGCTTCTTGTGGATCTAGAGCCACCCGAGATTGTCAATTCCTGAGCGAGGTAACTGGGCGAGTTGTGATGTATGGCCTTATGCGTCATGCACGCAATTTTCAGGTGTATTCTAGCTTCGTATGGCAGCCAGTTCAAGGATTTAAAGTCTGGAGAGATGTGGGAGTTTCTTTTAGAGCCAGTGATGGGTCTCGCCGCAGCATTAATAGAGGCTCTTAGGAGTGCGGTTGTCGATTTGGGGAGGCCACAGAGAGCGACACTTCCATAATCTACTCGAGGGATAACTAGAGCTTGGACTGCGGTCCTGAAGTCATTGGCGGGCAGGAAGGGTTTCAGCTTCCTCAATGTATTGATCTGGAAATTTGCTCCCTTAGTTGCATTATTAATATGATTCTGCATATTGAGATTGCAGTCGAGGGTTATGCCTAATGATTTCACTGAGTCCACAATGGTTGGTTGAACGTTGAATGCAGTAAGATGTTTGAGCCAATCCTGTATGATGGGGACTTTGGCGGATGGTGCTATTAGGAGGAATTCGGTTTTTAGAGCGTTCAGATTGAGATGATTCTCTGCCAGCCATGTCTGTGTGTTCCTAAGCATTGTGTTGAGTAGTTTGATGTCTTCCGGGGTGTGTATTTTAAGGTAGAGTTGGGTATCGTCTGCGTACACATGAAATTGCCCGTTAGATGCTTGCAGCAGTGCGGTGAGTGGTTCCAATACTAAATTGAACAATGTCGGGGATAGGGAGGATCCTTGTGGAACGGATGTTGACAGGGTATTGTTAATCTTGAATTTTAGTGTCCGGTTATGAAGAAAGGAGGTAAACCACTTGAGCACTGTTCCTGATAGACCCATTCTGTGATTAAACAGATCTAAAGGTGGTACCATCTGTTTTTAGTACTCGCTTTAACCACGTTCTTGCTACTTCTGGATTGAGACTTCTTTCTTAAAGTACCAACTGTTGATTGTATAATATTGCTGAAAGGTGTGTGCCATGGACCGAATTTGAGGGGTGGGGTGGTGATCACTTAGCTGATGCACACTGTAATGGAAAAACACTCTGTGAAACCACTGCAGGGCTGGTAACTCCAAATACTTCACATTTTAAAAGCAGGTAGACCGCTGTGTAGTACGTGAGGTTATAGATAAGCCTGCCAATAATTGTTGAGCTTGGTCTTTTGCAAGTTATTTTTCAGAGGAAGTCTTTCGAGTCATGAGATGCACTGTGACCCCACTTTCGGCCCACAATGCGAATGGGCACGGACTGAATCTCAGACTGTGCCCCCTCCACCCCACCATCTGGTTCACACATACAAAGCGAGAGCTCCGTAGTTGCTTCTTGCATTTTTTTTTATTATTTTTTTTTACCCAACATGATTCAACTTTGATAGCACTGCTTTTGGAAGTCCACATATGATGACTTTGTTGCTCCGCTTCACTGTACTGCTTCAGAGGACTTGCAAATACAGCTCAACGCCTTGGACACTGGGAGCCTTCCAATGCCCATCAGACCATAGACGCCGGCAAATGTAGGTTGTAAAGGAGTGATGGAATGGACACTCCTCCAGTATTGCCCCAGTGCAATTTAAAGTGTCTGGGGTTGGATCACCATGTCTGAAGTCTGTGCCTGTCACCTATTAGTGACTCCTTCAATCCGGTGACTCCTGCAATCCGTTCTGGCTCACCTTCCTCTCCAAAATTAACTGGACTCCTCTGAGTGTACCTTCAGTCATTCTCTGAGACACTGGACATCTTTGAAGAATTCCACTTTGGCACCAAAGCAGGTGATGATGCATGCCTATCCAGCGTGCAGGCAGCGCAGAGTCCACTAAGGGATGATCGCACACCTGTTTCTGATGCAAGCAGTCAATATGACGGCATTGATAGGCTACCAGCCCATAGACGCTGGCCCACCGATGAAACCACCCCAGACAACATGCTTGATTTAGCATCTTTGGCCTCAAATCTGAAGTCCACCTGCATCTCCTCAATTAGTTGCCACTCTTTGGCCCCCAGGTTGTCAAAGATGAAAAGGAACAGAGATTGCCAAGTCTGGGTGCTCTGCAAACTTCAACTACACGAGGTCCCTTTTGTAAAAACAGCCCATGGAGTCAAGGCTACACACCAGATTAGACAGTCTTCCCAAAGACCGCAGCACACTTTTCACCTGCATGCTGGCAGGGGGTTTTCCCTGTGGTCCATACACAGAAAATCACAAAGGAAGGGTAAGTAGCACTTGAAAAAAAAAAAAAGCTTTCACCGCTAAGCAGTGATTCGTCCCACATTCTTTCCCACAAAACCACGTCACCTGGGGAGAATACAAGATTTGCTCTCTCCCTGGAAATACATCACATAAAACCTGTGGGTTTCAGCTGTTCCCCGGGGCTACTGTCTAGAATGTCTCACAACATATTCCATCATTGGACTCTGCAGACCCGTCCGCAGCAGGACCCTTCGCCGCCTTGAGGAAGCGGTAGAAGCACTATTTTGCAAAGGGGACAAACAGCGCCTCCACACCAAGGGAAAGGGCATCTATTATTATTGACTTTATAATTTCCAAAAAGGACTGCGCCCTGCGGGCCTATCCGGGACCTCCAGCCCGTAAACGAATACGTGCTGTTGGAACATTTGTATGACGACTTTCCTGTGCTCCGACAGTTATTTCTTGACCGTGCTCAACCTCAAAAACACCACCTTCCACATATCTATCCTCCCTGCCCATCACCAGAACCTGCGCTTTGTGGTAAGTTGACATCACTACCAATGCAAAGTACTTCCTTTCGTGGTAGCACGACTCAAGTTTGTTCGCCAAGTACCCAGCATCGGTTACTTCCCACCTACAATTGGCTGATCACGAGTGGCAGGAGGCATCCATGCCTAGCCCACCCTGGAGCAGTGGCTTTCATGCTCCAGAGTTTGGTATTCATCATAAATGCCCCCAAGTCCCTTCTACAACTTGGATAGATCCAAGTTTATCCGGATTCTGTGTCTTTCCAGCTACAGGGAAAGCCAGACCCAGCCAACAATGAGTATTGGTGTTCCAGTAGCCTCTCAGCCAGCCCAGTCCACTCCCGTACAGAATCTGCTGTTCCACCAGGGCTGATGGCCTTGTGGGTCTGGCGTACCCCACACCAAGCTTCACATTCACCCCATTTATAAGAATGTCTCATGAGGCCATGTTCAGTGTACAGTAAAGGCCAGCACTCGCTGATCTGCATTGGTGGAACAGCAACAACTTGCTGCGGAGCAGTCCTTTCTCAGACCCTATTCCACGTGCAACAATGACCATGGACGCCCCTCTCACCGGCTGGGGCGCACATCTTAACTCCATAACCGTGCCTGGGGTGTGGACTGCGCAGCACAAGGGCCTCCCCATCAGTTACTTTCACTTGCTTGCTATACGCTTCGCCCTTTGAGATCATTCGAGGGAATGTAGGCCTCTGCAAGATGGACAACCTGACGGCCATGCACTATTTACAGAAACCGGGCAGCACGCATGCTTCCTGGTCAACGTCTTTGCAGACAAGCTCGGAAGGATGCATCAACCAGTCCGCGAGTGGGAACTCCACCTGCACGTCCTACAAAAGGCCTTCTAGCATTGGGGTACTCCACAAATTGACCTGTTGGCCACCCTGAAAATGCACAATGCTTAAATTTCACCTCTCGTGTCTACAGACAGTGGGCAGTACACTGTGGATGAACTGGTCCGGTATATTTTGCCTCCTCATCCACTTCTCTCGTATGTGGGGATGGAAAGGAGACTGACGTCTGATGCTCAGTCTGGTGGCTCCCTCTTCGGCCAGGCAGCCGTGGTACTTCAAATTCATCCTGAAAATATCCCATCAGTTCTCACAAATTGCTGCCACTTAAGCAGCACTTTCTCAGACAAGGCCAGATGAAACACCCCGGCTGCGGCCCGCTCGACCTAGCAAAGCAGTTCATGACCCTTTTGTGGGAAGTACATAGGTCTCTCATACGAGCCTGTAATGTGGGACACTAGGGAAGGCTGTCCTCTACGGCATTTCCAAAAACCAAGGCCCCCTAAAGGCTAATGGGTGGGACTTCGTCTGCTATGTTACACCTGCAGAAGTCACGCCTCTCCTACACCTAACCACTGTAGCAAGTTACGTGTGACACATGGAAGATTCATACCTCTTTAGGGTCCTAGCCGTCCAGGGTTTCATGGGCAGTCTGAAGAGTGTCAGGCCTTCTTGAACACCTGCCCCTTTGTGGGACTTGAATGTAGATCTTGCGATTCTCATGGGGTCACCCTTTGAACTTTTACACTCGTATCCTTTACACTTCTCCTCTTAGTACAGGGTTGCTTTAGGATGGGCCTTAACTTGGGTGAAACGCATGAGCAAACTGCAAGCGCTCCCCTTACAAGAACTATTCATTCAGTTTCACCACGGTAAGGTTGTTCTCAGGACCAGTCCTAAGTGCCTCCCCATGATGGTCTCCCCTTTTCACCCCAATCAGACTATGGAGCTCCCGCCTTCTTTCACAACCAGGTTGTTGCGGAAAGAGATCCACTCGTGTAGCTGTTAAGAGCTACTTTGTATTACAGTGCAGGGCCCAAGCCCTTTTGTAGTCTGACCAGCTATTGACTTTGTGAAACCTCACACGGGTCATCCAGTCTCAAAGCATGGGGAGCAAGGTATGGTAGAGCAAAAGCTTCCAAACTTGCTGCATACCCTAGAAGCCCCCGCTTGTGGCCTGCAGTGCTGTGGATTCAGGTGCGCTCGCCCGTCTCCCCAGAAGCCTGGAATGACCGCATTTCTCTTGTTTATTGCGGTTTACACTTCATAATACACGTGGTGCACCGCGCTAAACTTGCTCCGCGCTCCACACACGCTGGCGCCTACTATACAAGAGCACAACCCGTGCCCATGAATGTTGTGGAACAGAGGAGTCCGGGGTCCTTTCCTGACTCGAAAGGTTTCTTTAAAGAGGAACAGTTTGCGAACGCCTGCCGCTGCCAGTAGATGGCAGGAGCACACCGAGCACGGATCCACCTCTCTGCATGTTCACTCGGATGATTACACGTGAAGTATGATGTATATGTTTTTCGAAAGGCTGGGTGAGGAGAGCTCTCCTGAGCGCTCGTGTAATCCTCTAGCGCCACCTGATGGCCAGTTTGGGGATAAACCTTCTAACCTCCGGAGAAGCATTAGTGTTTCCATTGCTGTCACCCTTTATTGATTCTCATATTCATGTATTTTATTTTCTGTCTTATACAACACAGCGGAACAGGAGTGTTTACAAGGAATATATGACGTTACAACGAATTCCGTTGCAACGCATGCCTTTACCACGCATGCGTTACAACGGAATTCGTTTACCACGCATAACATTTACCACAATTACTAGCGTGGTGACGTCATACGTCGTCAAGAGAAAGCAGAAGTTTATTTTCCGTTTTCTCTTAACACCTTAGGAGCTTCGTAAATATACCTCCCCAGTGCTGCGCTGTCCATTATCCAGTGCTCAATGGACGTCCAACGGTCGCACGCAGCACTGGGGAGGTAGTGCCCATGACGACCGTTGGCCGACGGCAGCACTGAAAGGGTTAAACGACGCTGATACCCGACGTGACTTCAGGTGAGTTTCTTTTTTGGGGGGGGAGACCCCCCCCAAGCCCACCTTTTTATTACTTTTTACCTTTACCACATATACCTTTACTACAAAACTCGTAGTAAAGGTATGCGTGGTAAAGGCTTTCGTGTTAACCACGCATGCGTTGTACTGCATGCGTGGTTAACGATTTCGTTGTAAAGGCTTCGTTGTAATGGCCGTTTCCCGTTTACAAGTAGGCTGAGCATCAGTTTACGTGATGGTGCATTTGCACATGATCCCAATATTGCATTATTCGGCCTCTTGCTCATGCATGTTGGTGACAAGAGATTGGCACAGTAGCTGGCCTGCAAAAAGACAAAGAACCAGGTTCCAACAGGTACATGGTTACAGATGGTCCCTTAGTACGGCCACGGTCCCGGATAGCTGGAAGCTTGCAGTGGTCGTACCTTTGCTAAAGAAAGCTACTCTGGACCCTATATGCCCGGCAAATTATCGGCCATTTTCGCTGCTGCCTTTCCCTGTAAAGATATTGGAGAAATTGGTCACTAAATCTCTCTCTAGTTTTCTTGAAACTAATGCCTGTCTGGATGTGGCTCAGTTTGGCTTCAGGCCGGCTCATGGCACGGAGTCTGCGCTGGTGGTTGTTCTTGACGATCTGCGTTCGCGGGTCGACATGGGACGAGCGGCGTTTCTAGTGCTGCTCGGCATGTCGGCCGCGTTCGACACGGTCAACCATGCCATGTTAATTAGCAGACTTCAGAAGATCGGGGTAGCCGGCCTGGCCATAGATTGGTTGGCCTCTTACCTTCAAAATAGGCAACAGGCGGTGGCTCTGCCGCCCTTCCGATCTAGCACTAGAAGGGTGGGACAAAGGGTCCCTCAGGGCTCGGCGATCAGCCCTATTTTATTCAATTTGTACCTCCGCCCGCTGATCCGGTTGATCGAGTCTTTCGGCATTACGGTCATCAATTATGCCGATGACACACAGCTTATTTTTTCCTTTGAAGGTAGTGATGTGGTCTCCAAGGAGACTTCATCACTGCATGACAGCCACGGCGGACTGGCTACGCCGAAACTCTCTCCAATTTAATGGGTCAAAAACAGAGGTGCTTAATTGCTCACTGGACCGTACGCCTCGTCCTCTGCCTGAGGAGTTCTGGCCTACGTCCACTCCGGGCATGGTTGCCGCAGCAGTTCTGCCCGTAATCTGGGCGTTATGTTTTGTCCAAATCTACAGCCTGACGCTTTTGTTAATAAGACTACCGCAACATGTATGATGCTGCTTCGATCTTTGCGGAAAGTTCTTCCTTTGCTCCCTCTTTCTGCCAGACCTGAAGTAGTGCGCAGTATCATCCTCAGTAGGCTTGACTACTGTAATGCGCTGCTTCTGGGTGCTCCAAACATCCTGATTAAAAAGCTGCAACGCGTCCAGAATATGGCAGCTAAGCTGGCACTTTCTCGAACTCTCTCAGCCTCCTCCTCTTTGGCACTAAAGGACCTCCATTGGCTGCCGGTTCAGCAGCGGATCGGTTTTAAAGCCTCCTGCATAGTTTTCAGGGTCCTCCATGGATTGGGGCCTGTGCTATTGCAGGACCTCTTCTCTTGGTATTCAGCAGCTAGAACTTTGAGGTCCTCTTCAGCATTTCTGGTAACCGTTCCCAGAATTCAAAGGGTGAGGATGGGTGGCCGCTCTTTCGGCTTCACCGCTGCCAAGCTTTGGAATTCTCTGCCACTCTCTTTGAGGAGCTTGAAGGATCTGCCCTCCTTTAAAAAAGGACTTAAATGCCATCTTTTCCCTAGGGCTGTGTAATGGCGCTTCGTGCAGGTATATACAGGGTCAAAGCGCCAGGATACCCTCTGGGTGACACTCTGCGCTCTACAAGTATTGCGTTACATACATACATACGGTGGTATGAGCTGTGCATGCCTACAGTACAGTGGACAACCTGTCTCTGGATACCCCGAGCTAATGATCTATTGAAGTAGGGATCTTTTTAATGGCCTCAAATGTTACCGGGGCGCGAAGAGGCTGGCAGCAATTGCGTGTATGCTTTGTGATATAAGGTCTTTAAGCCAATTGGCAAGTTTAGTTATCTGTCCCCGCCCACAGTGCGTAGCCGCATGTTTCCTGATTAGTAATGCTAGTTTGAGTGTACGCGTTGCAGTGTTAATGTTAGACTGTGGAGCAAATAAGATGTGCCAAGGAGTTGGCAGTTGTAGAAATATGGCCATATCATGCGTGCTGCACAGCATAGATGCACATGGGATGGGTTAGCAGAATGTTTATTAGGTAGAAAGTGGGTAGTTTGTGATGGATTGAGTGGTCATTAAAATTTCTCCCAGAAGGTCGGATAATTGCTTGAAGCCTTGTGGTGTCTCCAGTGCTTGTGTGCTTGTGCCATTTTATTCAGTTGTTAAACTGCTTGTAACTCCTTTCAGCTTCCTCTGGCAGCAAGTCAGTGGTGCCTCCCAGCCCACCGCCAGGACCCCCGGTGTATGTGGATCTGGCCTACATCCCCAGTGGATTCAGCGTCCAGACTGTGCAGGAGGAGTTCTTCAGGCGAGTTCGGGCCTCGTCCTACGTGATCAGTGGAGACGACGAGCTGAAGGAAAGCGCTACGCGACCTCTCCTAGATGCGCTCCTGACGGCCAAGGGACTCTGGGGTCTGGAGATGCACGTGAGTTTTCCTTAGCCGTACACTAACCCTGTGTGACCGTGCAGAGACCTGGCCGTGTCGATCTCTCGCGAATGAGCAGGTAAAAGGTTTGGGCTTAGTTAGATCGAAGGCAGATTTTGAAGACCAATTTTAGTGACCAGGTAAACTCGTCCTGGACCTTCCAAAAGAGCAATCGGTTAACCACTTCTAAGAGTGGGTAACTTCGAGTAAGCAGACTGGTAGAGCTGGCTACTCCATTCTTTTAGCCGTAACCAGACCCAACGTAGAATTCTACATGACTGCTGTAGGCGTGCTTCAAAAGGAAGCTTTCCTTCTCCAAAGGCCATCGGAAAGCATTTGTAGAGCTGCAACATTGTGTTCTTTGCAGTGTTTTGATGCACTGTTGCAAGTGATAGCCATGGTGCACGGATGGTACAGGCATTGCTTCTCAACTAGTTTCAGACGTGACAACCCCAGTTTTAACCCTTCGGGTTCTTTGGGGGCTGAAACCATACTGTCTGCTGCCCCTAGAGGTTGAGGGTTGACTTGGGCTGTACATCTAAATGGAACAATTGAAGTTTGCATCCGAACAATCTAAAGGTTGAAGAATTGTAGGGTCTAACTGAGGGGATGTTTCAGACTGAGGCGACCCTCTGCATTTTTATTTATTTTATTTTTAACAGCGCTTAACTTTTTGTGGAGTTTAGTATAGTGCGGTATGCTGTGTTTCGGCTGCACCAAAGTCTTTACTTACAGCTATAATGTGGCAGTGCACATGCAAATCTAGAATGGCTATCCTGGTCTGTTGCTCCACGCTAGCCGAAAGAAGCCAACTTTAATTGCAATTATTTGTATTTTCTGCCATGTCCTCCCATCTTTGCAAATGCAGACCGATCCCTGCTTAACCCCCTTCTAAAACCCTGGCCATGGTTGGCAACGCAAATGCCAACTTGGCCACTTTATAGGCCAGTAGCTCAAAGCCTCGCTGCCGCCCCCACTTTCTTCTTTGAGAACTAAATGGGCTGGCTTCTCCCGTACCAACCTAGAAGGCTCCCAGCCCCATACTTCTCACATTGATAAGGTGTATTCAGAGAGGGCACATACGACCTCTGATTACACCATGTCTTTTCTTGTGTTCTTGCAAGAATGGTGTAACGCCAACAATTGCCATAGCATTGCAGGGTCTGGATGGGTTTTCGCCTAATCGTTTCCTATCCTCTGTAGTGCTGTCCCTCTGGAGTTCTAACCAGCACAACCTTTGTGGTGTTTGGAGAACAGGCAGAAGACTTAAAAAAAAAATACTTTACTTCTCACAGCAAAGACTAAATGTGTGTTTCACAAACTGCACCAAAGCCCCCTCTCCCAAGTTTTGGTAAATCCGTGGCATGTAAACTTTGTAACCAACTGATTCTTGGCACCACAGGGGCTTACTTTCTGCCTCCCATGGTCTGAAATCCTCCAGTGAGTGGAGATGCAAGAGCAGGGACACTAGTAAGAAAGTTACTCCACCAGCTCTTCTTTACTGCATGCAGGTCTATCTACGTAGAGCTTGTTACTGCTACCTGTACCAAGGCCTCCTTAGAGCCGGTTAGTGTTCAATGCCTGCATGTGCACGTTGTTTGCTGTGTTGAGACTCCCTCTGCTTATGTTAATGCTGCATGAATGTAATGTGTATCCACAGAACAGCGTTGCCGCTCTAAGCCAAGGCGTGTATGTTAGTGTAGAGCAGTAATTCTCCCGCCCTCTGACTATGCATCACCAGACAACCTGCTAATAGTCCATGTCTGGACAAATCCTTGTTGTGTGTTGGTGCAGGGACTGGCCTTTAGAGGTGGGTGGGGGGGGTTGCTTGTGCCCTTCTTTTTGTTATATATTTTATGCACTTGGCAGAGGTGCTGTTGGAAGAAGTATAAAGAAAGTTTGACAGCTGAGCTTTGACTTTGATGAAGAACTTATACAGTGTTTTTATTTTTTTAGGTCAACCTGATTCCCACCTATGAATCGGACGTTTTGCAAACCTGGTACCTGGAAACGCTTAAACTGCAGAAAGAGCTTGACATTCATCTATTGGCCAGCAACAATACGGTGGTTATGTTAGATGAGGTTTTCCCTGCATGTAAAGTGGAGTTCTGAAACCGTGCTTACTCGGCTGTGGTGGAACACTGCTCCTCTTCAGAGTGAAGAACCAGGCAAACGTTAACCTTTTTCAGCTACCACCATCTCAGCGAGTTCCAGCAAGTCGCAAAAGAGTAAAGGCGAGACCCTTGGAACATGAGCATTTCACATGGCTTATGCCATGGCTTCCCTGTGCCATCACACTAAATGCGACCGAGCTGGTTGCCTGCGATCAGGCCACCTGGTGAACTCTTGGACTGCGTGCATTGACAGTGAGGGGGTCCATCGATGTCTTAGGGGGGACTCTGTGTCATCTTGTACTTATAACTCCCTGTCGTGTTTATTCGGAGGTAGAGCCACTGCTCGACTTGTGCTGTGGTGTTCTGCTGGACCAGTTGTTCGTAGCTGTCTGTATTGCACATGCACGTCTCTGCTGCACTTCTGCAGATGTCACTTGCGCGGTTTTTAATGACACCGGTCACCAGCCTTTCTGCCGAAGGCTGATCAGTATATGACGTTAGTAGATTCTCTGTACTAGACACTATGATGTTTGTTGTACGGATCTGTCACATTCACTCCAAAGCTTCAGTCAAACAAGCGGTCTTTCTGAAGTGATGTTTCTGATTTCTTAAATTTCGTATGCGTGAGGGCAGGTGGCAGAGACTTGGGCGCCGGACTGCAGAGGTCATTCTGGTAACTTGGTTATCACTGATTGCTTTGCATTTGGAGTGGCGGTGCTTAAAGCTGCATGGCCTTTCATACTGTGGTGCTTTGTTGTAGACCCTTCAATCACATAAGTAAAATCCACGTTTCCTTTCATCTGGGATTTAGTTTCTGTGGTTAGAGGCGCTACAAACCTCCCCTGCCCGCTCCACACTCTCCCCTCTGCTCCGCCGCTCTCTATGGGGCATCAGATTGGTTTTGACTAGATGGGCTTGGGCTGGTACCTTGCTCTCTGCTCCAAGATGGTGACCCGTTAATTTCTGTCCAGTGCAGTTTGCTGCAGTTGTTGATCTTGCTAGGAGTCTGGGGCCAAGAATTGAATCGAAGCAAAAGCGTCTCGCCCATCACTAGGCGCTGCAGACCAGGGTGCATGCTGCTTGCTCTGCCCACTCCAGTAAGCCCTTGACCTTGAAGAATGTTCTGCAATCTGGCACCTTTTGGTTTTTATGAAGTTTACATCCCACTTTGTGCGAGGCTGTCTCTGCATTATGCACTCCATTGCACTCCTGCATCTCTTGAAGCACTTCCTATACCATGTTTACATTTGTTTTTCTTTAAATATTCCTCTCCCCTTGCAGTTGAACATTTGGCTTGGCATTTTACCTCTTGTAGGCGCTTTGTTTGGGGGCGTGCTCTTGTACTTCAAGCCAGGCAATGGCATGAGAAGGTCTCGGTCCGTATTCATCAGATTTCACTGTAAATTGGCTGGAAGGGCGTGTTACTGACTTGAAATATCGGAGTGGTTGCAGCTCAAGGTGGTTCAGATTGTCCACCGAGAGACGTTTTGATTTCGAGATTTGGCTTTGGCCCTCTTCTCTCAAATTTCAAATCTTCAAGAGATATATTTGAGTTTTGAATTGAAGGTGCCGCTGGTGTGGCAATGTCCATATGCATTTTCGGTAGGTGAATCGTGAGATGCTCCTCCTGTCGTCATGCTGAGTTTGTCACTTTAGCTGCGTCTCATTCTGTACGGAGACTCATGGTAATGCTATATGTTTTTGATGAGAAGTGCTGGGTGTTTTCTTAAAGGTACAGTCCAGCCTTGTCCTCCAGGGTGCATCTTCTCCCAGCATCTTGTGGAAGAGGGGTCTCGTGTTGAGTGTTGGATGTATGGTAATGGTAGCACTGGTGCTTGATGGGCACGAGGCAGTCTGTCTGATTAGACGTGGAAGTCTGGTGAGAATATTGGGGAACCTTTGGTGGTGCAGTATGTTCGCCCCGCTCTCCCTTTTTAGTAGTACTCCTCTTACTTCCATGTTCCCTGCTAACTGGAAAAGTATTATGCTGCACGCTAGTGTTTTTCGTTGGGTTTCACACCCAGTCTTTAAATGAGCACAAAAGATGGCCAGACTGGGGCGGCATATAGACCATCAAACTTTTACAAAGTCCTCAACTTCCTGATTTTTCAGTTGACCTATTGGCTGAAATGCCTTTCAGATGGTTTGCAGAATACTTCTGGACGACGGTTATGTTTTATTGACCGCACTTGTCCTTCGATGCTTTATTGTTGCATGCGGCCTCCTGCAGTGGTAGGGGTTGCTGCCAATGTCATGGTCTCCCTCTTGTTGAGCAGCTCTAGCTTAGGCTTTGTTTGAGTTTGAACTCTTGGGAAGCTGCACGTAGCAGCTGCGTTACTGTTCAGCGTGTGGCACCCCTCAGTCCTGCAACCGCCCTCACTTGGAGGGAGCTTTAGGTGGTGGAGGGGTAAGATGGAGGCTCCGCGGATTTTACAACGGTAACCACGTATGATATTGAAAACACGGCACAGTGGTGGAGAGGTTGATGTGCAGTGACTTATTGAAGGTTGGATAAAGTTTGGAAGGCACTGGGTCTCGACTACCTTTTAAAGGCTTTTGATGCCTGGCACCACCACTTTGGCACTCTACCCACTTTTCTTAGCTCGGTGTTGAGTACAAGGTTTGTGCTCTGGATTTTGTTCCAGTGTCTGGTAGCTGTCAGGGCTCTGGAGTCTTCTTGTGAACTAGAAAAAAAATGTAGTTGGTTAAGAATTTTTGCACTTTGTTTCAGATTGTATTAGATTTATTTAAAAGCACTTAGCATAGAATTTGAGGGCGCTTCATACCTCAAATCTTTGCTAACAGCTTGTTAAACTGCATCAGCCGAAAATATTGCGCAGCCTTTAATCATTTGTCAAAATGTAAAATACGGCATGCCCATTAGTTAGCACCCCTCTTGAGGGGCATGGTTATAAATCATGTGGTGCAACTAGATTCCGTGATCTCCTTCATCGCTGCCTACTTCATGGGTGCTTTTTCGGCCTTTTAAAAATATTGAAGTAGTTTTTATTGCTGGTCCGAGCCCTTAACTACTCTTAATAGTAAAATGTCTAGAAGTAATGCTTTTATTGGACTCGTTGAAGTGGCATTTTTGCAATTGGTCATATCCGGTGTAAAGATTTGCCATAATTGTTTTTCATGTTGGAACATGGTGCGAGCTGCCCTGTGAAAAGTAGGTTAGGGAGGCAGTGGACATGTTGAAGTTCACTGGAGATCGATCACCAACTCCAGCCATGCAGGTGTGCACACCTACCTCGTCCGTAGAGAACAATAGTAGCATCGTAAACACGAAGCCTACCAAAGAATCCAGGGCCCATCAGTTGATGGAACCTGTAGGTACCTCTGCACTCCTTACAACTTGGTTTACAAAGTCACATTACTACATTCTCACCCCCTCCCTTTTTTTGTGTTCAAAATTTCCTACTACAGCAGATGGTGAGGGCCTACAGATGTCTCTGCGTATTCCAAAGGGTTGGTACTTTAATGTATTAGTTGTCTCCACTTCTTTGGCATAATAGGACGCATAACCTTTGTCCATCTAGCCTGTGATTGAGTGGCCTGTGTAACGTAGGCGTCTTGCTGAATCTGTGGCTGTGTTCGAAGCTTGTGCCTCACGGGAGAAAGCTTTGCTGGTGTTTCTTGAATTATGTGGTTTGTACATGGAATGGGACCACAAATGGTTGTGGAAGCATTGGACTGTTGAGACTTGAAGAAGTGGTCAAGAAAAACTGTTCCCTTTTTTTGTGTGTTTTTCTGTTTATGGAGCTGTGCCAATTGACCATTTTTTTCAGCATCCCAAAAAACTGTTTAGGTTTAGAGCAGTTGGGTGTAGACCTACTTTGACAGGTGACGCACGCTTGTAACCTCTCCCACCACTTCCCCACCACACTGCTGATGTGTTTTACGAGTGAAGACTTCCTTAGCGCTGCCAGTGCGGACGAAGGCCTGTGGTGATTGCTAATTCATCTGCCGTTTTCTAATTTGTGCCTAAGAGCTTTCACAATCTCCACTTATTTTATCATGCACACTCCAGTGCTTAGCTCTAAACCAACTGTGACTGTTTTGTTGCAGTACGGTGTCTGATGTGTGGCCCATTTGAGGGATATGGACACAAGGCAGTGAACTACATAGTTGTACCATCTGCAGAAACTTGCACTGATTATTGCCAGACTCTGCTGGTATGGAGTACTTTTTGTTGTCAAATACATGGAGCTGGCAAATTAAAAGTATAAGGGACTGCTGCCCTTATAAGCCCTTGGATCAGAAATTGGTCCTCTGCAGAGGACTTCTGCCATGGAAATGATTGTGCAGTCTTGCGCTCACCTTCTGCTTGTTGTCTTTCTGTTTGTAGCAGAAATATCTCCTGTTCACTTTTCACACATTCACAGGGGGCCATTGAACATAAAGAAGGTGCTCCTCTGTTAGGTAGAGTCTGACCTCCGTGTGTGTATGTACGGCTTTCATTCTGGACCGGTGGCGTCCTTTGGCCTCAGTGTTGCCATATCCAAGCTCAACATGAATCCGGATTGTTGCGAGGAGGGGGTAAGAAAGAAGCCAGTTCTGTTTTTTCTTTAACACTAATCACTTCGTTTGTAAATGAAGAGAAATGCTTTTTCCTTGTTTACACTTAATAAAGAAATAAAGTTGTTTTCTTATTTTATTGCAAGTAACCTTCCCTTTACAGGGACATTGCGTATTTATGTGCACTCGCCAGGTGGGAGCTGTTCAGCAGTTCACCGCTGTCTGGAACAGGCCCGATCTTTTGCGAAGGAAGGCGAGATTGACTGAAGAAACATTGTCTTATTGGACATGCAGTTTGGCTGCAGTCATTGAACTTTGTAACAGATGTATAATAAAGAGTGAAATTACATAAGTTATATATCACCCTCCCTGTGTCTCTAATGTTTCTTTTAATCCTTCTTTTAATTGTTGACTGATTCTATTGAAAGCTCTGGAGTGAAATGGTGTTTCTGTTTACTGATTATATAAAGTGTTTTGAATCCTTTAAACTGAGCTTAAAGGTTGTGGCTTTATGCCTTGAAATGGCACTACCGATGTGATGAAGTACACCTTTTTAAAATTCTATGGTTTACTATAAACATAAACCCAGTTAAAGGTCATGTAGTTCCACAGCCCAAAGCAATGTACAGGTTCTTCATAACAAAAGTAAGCCTCGCTTTTCAGGAAGATATTTCAGAAGAGAATAGAATTTTTCTAGTTGTGTTAAAAGGTTTGACGCCATTCCACCACTACTGTTGCAGTTTATCTGCGTTCCGACTCTGGCCAAGACCTCTACACACAGGCATTGCCTCTGGAGCAGGAACCAAAGACCGCAGGAGGAGGCCACTGCAGACCCCCGCACCTTGAGATGGGCGATTAGTTGCGCTCTATAAGAACCCCGATTGATGCCAGGTACGACTATAGGGCAGACCAACAGGGTGAAGCTCTTCAAGAACGTACCCTATTAAGGCTTCTTTCCCCGATGGCACTGCAACTTCTTATGGTGTACTTAATAGTGACCGCGGATACCCTCAATGTGCCAATGCAAGAGGATAAGAAAACCGAGCAGTTAATTTTTCAGCAACGTTAAAGTTCCCAGAACTGTGAAGATCCGGAGAAAACCAGGGTTGCTTCAGCAAGCGTTGAGAAGTCCAGTCTGGCCCAAGACCCGCTGGTCTTCCTGGGACGTGTGCACACAGACACCCTAGTTGTGCACATAGTAAGGAAGAAAACACTTAAGCAATGTCCAGGGGAATACACCACCCCCTGGTCAGGAGAGCGAGAAAACAGTGCTTGGGTAGTGAGTTGCCTTAGACACATCCATAGTGGTGCATTGCAAATTCATTGGCTGTGTTGGCATGGTATGACTATTGCCTTTGGGAGGGATGGAACTGCTTCCCAGAGCTGCTTGCTAGAAGAGCAGAGGTTATTGTAGGGGAGAGCGAAGTAATCTCTACTGCTAGCATTCACCGCGTCCTTGATGCAGTGGATACTGCCTTAAGACGTGTCACCACAGGTGAGTAATGATAACTTAGAAAAAATGAAATAAAAAGGATATTTTTTGAATGAAATAAAAAAGAATATTAGTATTTCTGTCACCAATATCATGTGATTAATTAGCAATACAAATGTGATAAAAGTTGTGTGTGTTAGTGAGACTCAGGAGGTACATCTGCGGGCAAACCCTTAGGTTTGGTCATGAAGCCCTCACACACCAACCTAGTTGGTGTCATGCTTCATCATCGGGCCCACCACAGTGACACCGAATGTGTCCCGGGTGTGCTGCGACTCCAGATTACTGAGGAGCTGGTATGCTTGCTGAGTGTGCAGTGATAGTGAGAATGAACGTGAAAGGTTAAAAGCTATACAGGTGGTCCCAGTTCCCGAGGGTGAAAGGTAAATTTTAATATCTGGGCCCCTGTTAGCAAGATAAAAAGGCTGTGGACGATGTGGAGTGTATTAAGAGCTCCTACGTCCTTGTGGTCTACATGTTTCAGCCAGGCCTTTTGATTAAAACTGGCTTTCCTCAGGACCAATGAGTATGTGTGGGTGACAATAAACTATATTAAGTGACAATGTGTGGTAAAAAGTGTCGCACTCGCTAAGGTGCTTGTAAGAGGGGGATTCCCTCTACTTTACTGTACATAGAACATAGAGACAATACAGACATACATGGGAGAACCAGTGAGAATGGTATTTACCAAAACACAACATTTGGCCGACTTCTAGTGTGCGTGAGCTAGCTAACTGTTGCTTTTTAATCATCCCTTGTCCCAAATGGGCCATTACCCTTCGGTTACAACTTCCCCATTGCGCATGCACTAGTGTGCAGATGTCGCTACTATTGTTGTCTATCGTCTCCTTACCCCCAATGGGCCATTACACATTGGTCCCATGACACCTGCCACTATTCTTCTACACATCTCCAATGCGCATGCGCAAATATGTAGAGATCTGCAGTACACGCATGCGCTGGAACCGATCACCGCGCATGCGCAACGCGAGTGCCACTGTCTCCTTGCACACGCGCACTTAGAGCCAGCGCGACCGCACCCTCTTCCCCTTTTCCAGGTGCAACCAATTGAACCAGCTATTTAAGCCCATGCCTGAGCCATGCAAAGTTCACTCGGGACACTGGAGCAGGACGATAGGTCGCAGGAGCACGCTGATCGGAAATACCGTGAGTAAACGAGTGATCTCTACACGACGCTCTGGGTAAGCAGCATTTTCTCCCCACAGGTACCATCCTAACTCTGACCTTTTACAACGTTTAGGGTCTTCTTCCCCTCCCTGCCAAGTGACCCATGAGGCTTTAACAGCAAGTAGCAAGTGTGAGGAATTATGTACCATACTTACCTGTACCTCACGCTATGCTTGTTTCGCTGTGTAGCCCACCACCGCCACTGCGTTTAAAACTTTACCGCCATATTTCACTTCAGCCATGGAAAACGCTCATGGCCACGTTATCTGCCGCTCTAGGTCGCTCACGCACACTAGAAGTCGGCCAAATGTTGTGTTTTGGTAAATACCATTCTCACTGGTTCTCCCATGTATGTCTGTATTGTCTCTATGTTCTATGTACAGTAAAGTAGAGGGAATCCCCCTCTTACACGTACAGCACCTTAGCGAGTGCGACACTTTTTACCACACATTGTCACTTAATATAGTTTGTCACCCACACATACTCATTGGTCCTGAGGAAAGCCAGTTTTAATCAAAAGGCCTGGCTGAAACATGTAGACCACAAGGACGTAGGAGCTCTTAATACACTCCACATCGTCCACAGCCTTTTTATCTTGCTAACAGGGGCCCAGATATTAAAATTTACCTTTCACCCTCGGGAACTGGGACCACCTGTATAGCTTTTAACCTTTCACGTTCATTCTCACTATCACTGCACACTCAGCAAGCATACCAGCTCCTCAGTAATCTGGAGTCGCAGCACACCCGGGACACATTGGGTGTCACTGTGGTGGGCCCGATGATGAAGCATGACACCAACTAGGTTGGTGTGTGAGGGCTTCATGACCAAACCTAAGGGTTTGCCAACAGATGTACCTCCTGAGTCTCACTAACACAACCTAGCTAGTCCTATATTGATATTTCTACATATAATCAGGGGACCCGGACTAGCTTACCTAGTCCTCTCTCTCCCTTTTGATTTGCTGATAAAAGTTGTGTGGCCATTGAGGGAAACTTGCTTTGCTCTTTGTGCCACTCAATCTCTACGCATGGAGGTGGAGACTGGACAGGTTCGGGTAGAGGACTGTCCCCTGCTGCTCCTACAGAAGGTCCTCCTAAAGAGGCAGACTAATCAGGGGATCAACTCACATGCTGAGTAGCTCTGGATACCAGTATCTTTGTGCCCAGTCCGGAGCCACAAGAATGACTTGGGCCCGGTCGCACCTGATCTTCTTCAGCACTCTGGGCGGAAGTGGTATAGGCGGAAAGGTGTACAATAGACCGCAGCTCCACCCGTGACAAAAAGTGTCTCCGAGCGAGTGCCGCCTTGGAAATTCCAACGCGCAGAACTGATGACATTGGGCGTTCTCTTCTGTGGCGAATAGATCTAACCAAGGCTCTCCCCACTGCTGAAACAGACCTTGCGCCACGTCAGAGTTCAGATGCCATTCGTGATCCATCATGCACTGGCGGCTGAGTTCGTCTGCCCTGGCGTTCAGGGAACCTGCTAGGTGTTGAGCCACCAGGGTGACGCCGTGGTGTTCCAGCCACTGCCACAGGCGCAGAGCCTCCTGGCTAAGGGTCCACGACCCCACCCGCCCTATTTGTTGCAGTACCACATGACGGTGGTGTTGTCCGTGAACACTTGCACTACACTCCCCCGGACGGAAGGTAGGAATGCCTTCAGTGCAAGTCTGATCGCCCGCAGCTCCAGAAGGTTGATACGGAGCCAGGACTCTGCCGGAGACCATAGGCCTCTGATCTCCACCTCTCCCATGTACCCCCCCATCCCTCCCCAGCCCAGGAGGGACGCATCCGTCACTACTACATGCTCCGGTTGGGGTAGGGCGAGGGATCTGCCGCTGACCTAATCGCGGTCCGTGAACCACCAGCACCACTGCAACTGTCTCGCAGTGCCCTCCGAGATCAGGACGTGGTCGGACAGGTTGCCCTGATGCTGGGCCCACTGAAACTTCGGGTCCCACTGCAGAGCCCGCATCCGCCATCTGGTAGGATGCACCAGAAGGATGCAGGAGGCCATCAGCCCCAGGAGCCGCAAAACACACAAGATGAAGCCGCAGCATCAACCTGACCCGAGACTCTGGATAAAGGCTGAAAGATCGTAATCCGAGCCTGAATATCCTGAACCTGCTGTTCAGGAGGATAAACCCGAAACTGTACCGAATCTAGAACCGCTCCGATGAAGAGGAGCTTTTGAGAGTGACACAGGTGTGACTCCGGCACATGGATGGAGAACCCCAGCAGGTGCAGGTCGGCCGTAGTCTGGAGGTGGCTGACGACTGTCTGGGGCGAGCCCGCCTTCAACAACCAGTCGTCGAGATGGGGGAAGACTGACACCCCTAACCTGCGCAGATGAGCTGCGACCACTGCCATCAGTTTCGTGAACACCTGAGGGGTGCTGGTAAGGCCGAAGGGGAGCACGGTAAACTGAAAGTGCTTGTGGCCTACCGTGAACCGGCAGGACGGGAATGTGGAAAGGGGCGTCCTTCAAGTCCGACGCTACCATCCAGTCTCCGGGGTCTAGGGCAGCTAAGACCTGAGCCAAAGTCAGCATCTTGATCTTCTTCCGGAGGAAGCCGTTGACGTTCCGCAGGTCCAAGATAGGGCGTAGGCCCCCTTTGCCTTTCTTGGGCACCAGAAAGTAGTGGGAGTAAGAACCACACCCTACGTCTGGCCCAGGAACGCGCTCAATGGCCCCCTTGGCCAAGAGGGCCGTAACTTCCTCTTGCAGAAATTGGAAGTGATCCCCTGACACGCGGTGGCATGGCTGGAGGGGTCGCCTCGAAGGGGAGAGAGTAGCCCCTTCGGACGATTTGCAGCACCCACCTGTCTGATGTGAGTGTGTGCCAGTGGAGGAGGTGATGGTGAACCCTGCCCCCCACTGGCGTCAAATAGGCCTGAAAGCTCGGACTAGGAGGGCTTTGAGGCGGATGCTGCGGGGGTGGATGTGGACTGGCCCCGCTGTTGTCCCCTGGCACCGCCACAGCGGTTACCACGTCCGCCGCTTTGCTGGATGTTAGTCTGCAGCCCGTGGCTGGCAGAACGTGAAGGGGCACCCCTTCCTTGGCCATGAAAGGAGCGAAAGGCAGAAGTTTGCTGGCGCTTGCCTGACAGACCCAAGGACTAGGCTGTAGCCCTGGAGTCCTTGAAACGCTCAAGCGCACTGTCTGCCTTGTTGCCAAAGAGGCGACGGCCATCAAACGGCATGTCCATGAGGGAGTTCTGGACATCAGCTGAAAATTTGGCGGACCTCAGCCAGGCGTGGCGGTGAACAGCCACCGTCGTGGAAATCGCCCTGCCCAGCGAGTCCGTGGTATCCAGTTTATCGAATAGAGTACCGTGCTGCATCTCGCCCTTCCGCAAGGATTTGTGCGAGTTTTACCCGGGCCTCCGGGCAATTTGGCAGCACGTGCGCGACCGTGTCCCACAGAGAGTGGGTAAAACGGTCCAAAAGGCAAGCGGTGTTGACCGACCGCAACCCCAAACTAAGTGAGAAGAACAGCTTCTTACTGAACTGCTCATACCTTTTGGATTACCGATCAGGTGGAGCAGTCGGGAATGCGGTCTGGGAGCTAGAGGCCTGGATAACCAGGCTCTCGGAGGTGGGGTGGGTGGACAGGAAGCTAGGGTCTCCCGGTGCCAGGCCGTGGTGTCTGGCTATGTTCTGATCTACAGGGGCCTCTGTAGCGGGCCTGGCCCAGGTGCCCAACAGAACGTCCGTAAGGGCCTCATTAAACGGCAGTAGAGGCTCCGAAGAGCTTGCCTGCGGTTTAAGGACTTCGGTGAGGAGGTTAGTCCTCACAGCAGTGACGAGGAGCTCAAGGGCCAAGGCCTTGGCCGCCCTCGTCAACACCTCGCTGTAAGCAGCCCCCTCCGTAGGCATGGTAGGAGGGGAGACAAATCTAGTGTCGGACGAAGTGTCCAGACCACTGGCATCCCCTAGCTCAACTGCCCAGTACTGATACCACTGGCACTCCCGTGCCAGAGGGTCCTCCGACCCCTCCCAATCCTCCTCGTCTCCCATCTCTTGATAGTCGGGTGCAAACAATGGGGCCGGATCATAGAAGAATTGCTCTTCTCTTGGCGTCGAGCGATGCCGATCTGATGCTGGATCTGGACCGAGGGAGGGGACCGGGGACGGCGATGTCCGGGGACGGCGTCTAGGATGACACCCTGGGGGTGGGCGGAGGGATCGTAAGGTCGACCAGCGGCGACCCGGATCCAGTGGGGCCCTGCGGTGTCGGGACATAAGTTGTCGGGACAGTAGTTGTCGACTGCGCCGGGGCTGAAGCACCCGATGGCGAAGGGGCTGAACCCCCCCCTCCCGGCCTGCTTGGGCTCCCAGTTGGGGCCGTGGGGCCCGAAGGCGCCACAGCAGGACCCGACGGAGGAGAGAGCGACCTCCTGGCCATGAGGAAGGCATCGATCTCCTCCGGCGTTGCGTTCAGCCCAGGGACCGGTGGGATGGAGCTGGCCGCGGCGCCCTGGGTGGTGTCGCCCGAACCCCCGGCCGGAGGGGGAGGGCGAGAGAGACGTAAGAGCGATGTCGTTTCTACGACTTCTTATGCCTCTTACCTGAGGACTTGGAGCCAGACGAATGGTGTCGACTTGCCGAGCTGCGATGACTGTGGCCCCGCGACCGGTCCTTCGACCTCCTCCTCGACCGGGACCGTGAACGGCGCGGGCCGAATGCCGGAGCTTGAGGCGCTTACAGGACCGCTCCTGCCTAGCTTTCGATGTTAAGGCCCGGCAGTCTGGGCACGACTTGTGGTCGGCCCCAAGGCAATAAAGGCACTGACGGTGGGGGTCGGTAACTGACATCAGGCGGTTACAATCTGCACAGGGTTTCAACCAGGGCATCTCTATCGGCGCCGAGAGTCTACCAACTCGAAAAGGGGATCCAAAAAGGATCCAAAAAAAAAGTTAGTTAAAAAGTGACTAAGGAGTATTGCTTTTTCCGGATCTGCGCTTGCTGGTGCAGAAAAAAGAACTGACTTCAGCGTGCGAGGGCGGCGTCTAAATACTCCGACAACTGACGAGGAGCCGCAGACGACGCCTATCGACGCGCAGGGGTACTGCTACGCAAAACTTTCCGGATCCAGTCTGACGCCTGGGGATATTCTAAGGTAAGGAATCTGACACTAACCTGTTTCTTTCTGATTCTGGCATTTCGCCGGATATGTGCTAATAGCATGTTTTCTCTTCTAACATATCCAGCGATGGGCAGTGATAACAATAAACGCGCTAAGCGTGTTTTGCGATAAATATCGCAATTCCTTGCTAATATGCCCCTTAGTGCTGTTAAGAGGCTGCCTCATATCTTCATATTGGGGCTTGCCTCTGTTCACCTCTTGAGCAGTGGAGGGTTCTCTATGTGCTTCAAAGGTACCCTGGGCAGGTACCTCTTCGATATGGTCTTTACTGCTGAGGTGCTGGTTGGGACCGCGCGGTACAGGTTGGCAGTGCCACAATGACACCCTCCTCATTCACTGGCATACAGTAGCACCACAGTCAGGTGGAACTGGAATGGCAAGTAGGTCAGCTGAGCATTTTATCCAGAGGGGATGTGGATTCCCAGGCTACATTTTCACACCTGGTTTTTGATCATTTATCCTTTCATAAGTACTTCCTAGGCCTTCTTCCAGACTCGGCCCTTGTTTTGAGTGATACTCGTCATAGCATCGTTGCTAGGGCATCCACAAAAGATGCACAAAGAAGTGTGAGCAGCTGGCTCCTTCAGTATCAACTGCCGCCCCTGACAGTGATCCAGAAGCGAGACGAAGGACTGCTCCTCTTCTAAGGACGCTTCACACCTGGGCGATGGATGCTGCGGTTCACCCTGTCATCCACCTGATAGCAGTATCAGAAGGACTAGTCGGGATCCCTGTGTATCAGTAGGGGCCTGATTATGTTATGAATGGGAAGTCTGTCTCTGCTTTCCCCATGGGTTCCCCCCAGTCTTAGGAATGTCATCCATACACTCCAACTGTGTTGGAAAGCAACCCCATCTCTGGTTTGTACACACGAAGAGTCCAGAGGCTTCCAAAATGGAACCCACCGGCCTGTGTTGCTCTGGTTCCCTCCGTCACTCGTACTGCACACCAGTCCTCCAGCACACAAGTCCAAGCGCTCCGGATCCTGGGATTTGGAATCCAGGTTCACTGTGAACAGCAGAACTTTGGGTTGAATTGTGCAGTTGGCTAGGAACCAATAATCCTGAAGCAGGGGCTACACAGAGCCCTACTCCTAGGGAGGAAGAGGGTTCCTTGAATTACCGGGCCAAGGGATATTCGCCCCAAAAAAAATCAGAACTCTCATCAAAAGTGTATACCCTGCCTCCTTACAAAACTTTCATTTTTTAACTAAATACCCTATCCGATGTTATAGGACAAGGAATCTCTTCCTTTTTTGTGTTACTGGCGGGGAGGTATGATTCCAAGGTGTTTGACACCAAACACCACATATTTCTATGCAGCTGTTTTAAAGTTAGCATTTATAATGCACTTAAGAGTATATGGTTGGCTGCATCACAAACCACCCCGGAAAACAGGTTCCGAAGGTTGCAGAGGGGCTCTGCTCATGCAGGTGCGCCTCTCACACAAAACCCAGCACCCTGCCTTCAGGATTGAAAAGGCCGGCCATAGGGGTGACTGATAGGTTTATATGTGCAGTGATTTAGAATAGGTATAGTGGACCTATATCTCAGTAAAGGGTGCATACACCACCTTACACAGGCTGCTGTAGCAGACCTGTAGTGTCATTTTGAATGGTCTCCCAGGGGTGGCATAATGCATGCTGCAGCCCCTGGGAGGCCTCTGGTGTACCTATGACCTGGTTACATAGTATACCATATACTATGGACTTATAGGAGTACCCCAGAATCCAATCTGGAGTGTACCTAAAGTACATGCAATCAATTTAGAGGAGATTGTGGATAGCAGGATCCCAGTCAATCTAAGTCGAAAACCGTGAAACATCAGCAAAAAGTGGTGCTAACTTTAAGAAGCAGATTCTACTTTCCTACAGCATAGAGCCCATAAGTCTCTAGGGGTACCTGAGTATTATGCAAATCGCCGAAAAGCGCTTAAACTCCTCTGCATGGGTAGTAAGTGATGTACGAATGCAATTAAAATGTATTATATTAAACTAAACGCATCCAATTAAAGAATCAATTAAAACTGAAAACAATGTTTCCCTTTTTGGCTTGCTGACCGGACCCGTTAGTGTAGAAAAGTGCAAGCATTTAGGGCAAAACACCCCTTGCACTGTGCACAGGGCCTGGGGGGGGGGGCGATTTTGTTACAGGGCTGTATTTGCATAGCTGCAATATTGGCCTCTGTAACTAAATCGGCTAAAACTGGACCTGGCAAAGTGCTTGGCCGCTCAAAGGCAACATCCGGCGAGTGATGAGTGCAGCGGCTGCCAATGCGAATCAAATAAAATTGAAAGTGCGAGCGTGCATGACATGCAGAAAATTAAAAAAAAGATTTGCAATGCAATAGGTCGACGTCGGCTGGGGACACAGCCGACACTGGTTGTGGACGTGATGCCGGTGGAATTGGCAACGGGGGAGGCGTAACCAGGCCGACCTGCACCGATTCGGTTCCAAAAATCAAATAAGACAGAAGACGAGAAAAATGTCAGTCAAAAAGTGACTGGAGGTACCGCTCTCTGGATAAACGCTTGCTAGAGCAGAAAAAGAAGGAACTGACGTCAGCCTGCCAGGGTGGCGTCTATGTAGCTACCGCGACGTCATCCCAGCGACCACGACGCTGCTGCCGACAAACGGGGAGTCGACCGATGCCACCTTCTGACTCGCAGGGCTGCTGACTAAAAACTTTCCGGATCCAGTCTGATGTCTGGGGTAGATCTAAGGTAAGGAATCTTTAACTACTTGTTTCTTTCAGATAAGCCCATTTACAAATCAGAAGCCAGCATTTACAAAGGACAATGACACAAGCCAATGACAAATATCTGTTGAGAGTGGGTGGGGCTTGTATTCCATACTCCAGTACAACAAGTCTCTCAGAGCAGCACACACGCGCTGACTCTAGGCTCGACCTAAAAATGGGGGGAAGCTTTTTTAATGTATAAACTAAATAAAAGTGCAAACTGGATCCTAATGTATTGAAGCTCTTTATATGAACACCAGTTGCATTACACAAAATATTTTTTTTTCGGGGGGGACGAGGAGGTTAAGTGATTTGACCAGAATCGCTGGTACTTGAACCTGGTTGCTATATTGGCAGCTCTGGCTGTAACACCACATCCTCTAGAGAGAGTACATTGATGCTGTGCATGTTTTTTGTAGGAAACTTGAAGACATGCTTGCTTCGCCGTACTCTAATTTTTCTTTCTTTCAGTTTGTGGTAAAGTTAACAACGCTTACAAAGTTTAATAATATCGAGGAAAAATGTATGATTAAAATATGTTTACTGGAGTATAAATATCTTGATTAAAAAAAATATTTTCGGAAAGAACTTTCCTTTTAGTTTTTTTTTCTTGTTCATTTTCGTGCAAAAATGTTTCCTGTGGCAAAGCAATGTTGGGGAAAGTGTACCCTTTGTAAACTTTGGTGTCTTTGAGGATGAAATGTAAATGTTCCTTACCATCTGGTATGTTCAAAATCGATTACAACGGAAGCCCCTTAACTGGAGGAGTAAGTGCAAACCGTAAATGAGCGCGTGTGGTGTACACATATGTGCTCGGAGTGAATTGTAGTCAGTTTTCCAGCTGGAAGCTTAGGCCTCCGTGTTTAGAGTCTTTGGATGACATCAGGGCAGTGTGAAAGTCACCCCGAAGGCATGCTCCCAAAGAGATTTGACATCACACGGCCGGACTGGCCACACGAGACTCCGGGAATCCTCCGGCGGCGTTTATGGGCGTCCAGTTCCTCTGCCCATCCAGCCCGGAATACACCCTCCCCCAGCAGGGGTGGCTCTAGGCTCATGGCGGCCCTGGGCAGGCAGCGTAGGTAGAAGGCCCCGGAAGAGGGGGTCCGGGCGGGGCGGAGCCCAGTGAAGAGGGAGGGGGCGGGGGGGGGGGGGGGGGGGTCAGGGTGTTTGGAAGTGGAACAGAGCCGGAGGCAAGCCAAATCCCTGCCAGGGGCTGCCACACAAATCTGTATCCATCCTCAGAGGATTATTATATTAAGGATATATATTGGCGTGGAGGCCCCTGGGGTTTGGTGGCCCTGTGCAGGTGCACAGCTTGCACATGCCTAAGGCCGCCCCAGCCCGTCCTCCGACTCATGGGCAAAGTACAACTTTTCTTTTCTTGTTTATCGTTGTTGCCTGCTTTGCAACTAATGGTGCCCAGTGTGCTTTGTTTCATGTGAATCGATGTGTTGCCCGTGTTTTGCACTGTACAAATACACTGAATACAGTCTGCTGCCGTGAAGAAAACACTTCAGAATAGTGCCATATCGGGAAATACTGGAATACTTCACGCCTTTCTCTTTACAACTCCCTAGAAAGCATCAAAACTGTAAATTGTGCTGTAATGAGTTGTTTGACCTAATAAAAAAAAGTGTTTATATATAGGCGCCCTTTTTGGGTAGCTGTTGCCCCCCCCCCCCCGGAGGAGGTCATACTTGCTCGATGATGTGGGTCTGAAAAGGAAAACATTTTGTCGCTGTCATTTTAAATGTTTTCTGTGCATCGAGCTCTCAGGTCCCCCAGTTTGATTGATTGGGGGCTCATCTATTTTCTTTGGATTATGGGACCCGTAGTCCTGATTTTATAATGACTAAACCTGGTCTGTATAAACTCCTCAGGGGCATGGAGTGGGAAACGTGAGCGCCCCATGTGTATGGGCAGCCATGTGGGTGTGTATACTAGTTTGCCACTGGCTCAAAGTCGCCACTGGCTGCAAGGGTCACCAGAGCGCCAAGTAACCTTGCACCCATAGGCAAAGCAGGTAACTGGAAAGAGAGCTACACTCCCCTCCCCCATTGCATCTTACAAATATATGAAACATTTGCATGCCAAAAGAAATGCAAATGCTTGCCTTGCATCAGTCATCGCCCTGCCTGTTTCCCGCAGGTGAGCCGGCCTCGGGTTGTCTGCATTTGGCAGGTTTAACACTTCCTGACCGAGAGGTTATTACGGGGAAGGATTTGTGCATAACTGCCCGAGGTAAGAACAAAAGAGCGCCCCTTGTGCAACATTCCGTCCATCATCTTGTGTGTTTTGCTGTTCGCCCTATGTGGGAAGGGTATGCTCAGACGTGAGTTCCGTGCTCTCCACACCACTGGAGTCAAGCTATCCTGGCTGAAGACGGCCGATAGCCAGAAACCGGTCCTAGGAAGCTTGATTCCGGTCCAGGAAAGACATGGCTTGGCAGTTCGGGCTGGACTGTTCCCATGAGGCACAGGGTCAAGGCTGATTTGCATATGGCCATGTCTGAACTGGGGTGGTGTGGAGTGCAAACAAACGATGGATGTAGGCCCAGGTCTCTTTACTGGGGTGAATGTATGACATTGTTCTGCATTCTGTCCATCAACTGTTGTTTTGCCTTTCCATATGTGGCACCGCTAACCTACTCGAGGCCCTCTTTTCACGGACTCCCACCCCTTGCAGCTAAACTGCAGCAGTGCTGGGGTCACGGAGAGCTCCGAGGTGTCCTAAAACAGACCCAGAATATGTTTTTGGGAGGGTGAATGTGTCTCCAACTTGAAAGCCACTGTGATTCCGAAGGCAACGCTTCTTAAGATGTGGCTGCTTTGAGGAGACTTGAGGCTGAGGTCTCCTCAGGACTGCTTTGAACCCAACAAGCACCGATTTGTGAAGCAGACTAGTTAATGAAAGGAAGATTACATTTTCTGCCAACTTCCCCTCCTCCTTCCCGTCCTGGGACTGTGGGGCCGAGGGCTTAAAAATAACAAGCATTTGCAATACAGTAGATCTCGCACTCACGAGAGGTTAGGCGGTTATCATTTACAATGGCAATAGCTCAAACTCTTGTAAATGTGAGACCTATTTGTCCGGGGCTGCTTCAAAGTGGGCATGGCGAGGAAAGCACGTCTTGCCTGCAGTAGGAGAAGCCCATTAAAGAAAAGAGTGCTTAAAACCAAATAAGACATGCCGTGTGGCATCCGAAGTAAAGGGGCCAGTCGCCATGGGTGTTTACAAATGCATAGAGGAAGAAGGGAGGAACCCTACTATTTCTGATAGGGACAGGGTAAGTACACGTTGCAAAACAAGGGGTCCCAAGTTAAAAAGGCTAAAATCCTTCAGTGCACATAAGCGTCAAGGCAGTAAATAGGATGGAAAGGCAATCAACTCGGGACAGCGTTGGATGCAGGGAGGCCGTTTCTATCGACGAAGGTCTGTCAAGTATTTTAACCTGCACAACGCCACAACCACTATATTCAGTCCAAAAAGAAATAAAGAGGACACATCACTTGGGTTCAAGTCCAATCTACATCCAGACGTGACTGCAAAGTTGACCTATATTAGGTTTCTTGACAGGCTTTCAAAAGTCGAATTTTTACTGTTGATAAATCAGTGGCTCCAATAAACGTCCTTCCGTCTTGAATTCTTATCCAGTGCAAGTCTACATGAAAGGGGAATCGTAAACCCACCTTTCCTTGTGCCAATCTAAACAGCAATAACGAAGCTAGAAGGAATTGAAATCCTTGACTAGTGAGAGAAAACTGTCCTGATGAAGGTGAAAATCATCTGAATCACCGAAACGCTGCGTC
This sequence comes from Lissotriton helveticus, assembly GCF_964261635.1. NCBI lineage: Eukaryota > Metazoa > Chordata > Amphibia > Caudata > Salamandridae > Lissotriton > Lissotriton helveticus. The sequence goes on from NC_136073.1 coordinate 17,264,693, forward strand.
GACCTCTGGTTTTTTTTTTAATTGATCTTTTTAAAATCATTGATTGTAAGAAATGTTTTATTGTATGAATTGTATTTAATTTGTGGAATGTTTTTGTCTTATAATATGTGATCGTAATAAATAGACACAAATTCTCTTTTTAACCATTTGGTATTGTTTTAATTCTGTGGCCTCTCCCTCCTGATTACTGCTTTGACGCTTATGTGCACTGAAGGATTTTAGCCTTTTTAACTTGGGACCCCTTGTTTTGCAACAAATGTTTACAAATGCAGACAAGGCGGTCCCAAGGAGGGACTAATAACCCCCACAACAACTCGCAAGCCAGCGTTTACGAAGGACAATGACACAGGCCATGAAAAGTATGTGCGGAGAGTAGGCCGGGCTTCTCTGACATACCCTACTACAACAAGTCTCGCAGAGCAGCGCATGCCCGCTGACTTGGGCTCGATCTAAAAACATCCCATCCCTTTCCTCACTGAAGTTGCCCCTCGCCTTGTCTACTCTGTTCTATGCGACAGTGCTGCGGGTGAGCCCCACCCTCCTAGAAGCACTCTTCAGGCACTGTCAGCAGTTCACGCGCAAACGTTGCCCTGTTCGACATTCGCTCACTTCTGGATACCTGCCTGAGATTCAAAAGAAACAATCGATGGACGGAATGCTGACAATGCAAACATTCACCCCCAGTCACAATGATGTGGGTTTAATCCATCATTCTTTTGCTCAACACGCCACCCCAGTTTGGGCCCAGCCATATGCAAATCAGTCTTGACCCTGTTCCTTGTGGGAACAGTTCAGACCGAACTGCCAGGCCAGGTCCTCCCTGGAAACCAGCATCCTGAGACTGGTTTCAGGGCATCACCCTTCATCAGGCAGGCTAGCTTGAATCCAGTGAAGAATTGTGAAGAAACAATATTTACATCATTAGTTGTGTTTAAAAATTTTGTATCTAGGACCACTTTCTTTATATATATATATATACAGTTACCCAGGTCCTATTGATCTTTTGGGTCTACCCCATTGTTTTCAATGACCACTCACAAGTAACAGCATTAAGATTCATCAATATTCTAATCCTGAAATGCACGGTATAAAGAGAAGAAATAGACGACCGTAGCCTCTTGATGCTCTACTCACAGGTATGCCCAGATGTGGGTCCCGTGCTCTGGACTGTTCCCATGAGGCACAGGGTCAAGACTGATTTGCATATAGCTGGGTTCAAACTGGAATGGCATGGTGAACAAAAAAACGATGGATTTAGGCCCAGATCTCTGTACCGGGGTGAATGTATGACATGTTCTGCATTCTGTCCATCAATAGTTCTTTTTGAGTTTCAAAGCTGTGTCATCCAGCAGGCCTTTTGATGGTGAATACCTTTTTCTGCCTCCGAGATGGTAAACTTTGGAATGTTTAGAAATGGAACTGAAACCGTATCAGGCTTGGCTGCTCTGCCGCTAAGAGGCCCTTTTCATTGAGGAAGACTGTCGCAGCGCTGCATGCAAGCAGCACAACCGCAGTGAGCTGTTGCAACAACACCTTTGAGCAAGAGAGCAGACCCCTGGACCATGCAGTAAGTATGGCTTATGCCCAGATAGCCAAGACTCACCCAGCCCAGGAGGCTTCAATCCGCTAGCTTTGCACATCAAACCCGAAAGGCTCAGCCTGTCGATCCTTAATACAAACCTTTTTGTCCATCAACGTCGCCTTCTTCGACTCTTACACCCAAGCACTAGTATTTTGGTAGTTAGCGGTCTCCCCGAAGTTGGAAGAGGAGGGGTCACAGTTACCATCCTGCCCCCTTATTGAGTGTGGAGCTAAGCTCTGGGGGCACCGCCTGGTAGAGTCCGGCACTCATGAAGGAGGAGCAATGGGTGACTGGGTACAAAACGTACAGGGGAGTCGCGGGCGGCCAAGCTTGGTGGCAGCCGTATTCTTTGATCAGGGTTCGCTCGAAGCCCCTGACCGCCCTGCTGACCTTCTGTTTCCTAATATTCTATCCTGAGTGCCATCCCAGGGCGGTGGCAGGGTTTACAATGCCTTCGCGTCCTTACCCAGGGACTACCTGTACTTGGAGTTCTTTTTTGCTTTCAAGTTTCTTCTGAGAAGCTTCTTTTCTTGGTCAGGTACTCTGGTTGGGCCGCGTATACATTCTGGCATCCTGCTGTTCTTATTTCACCCTTATTTATGGTGTTTCAAAGGCCTGGTTCCAGGGTCGGACTGACCTCTAAGACACTGACCGGTCTGTTGAGAAATGGTCTTTAGGTCTGGCTAACGAGCGCAATTGTCAGCAGACGTGAAAGCAACAGGAAAGGGTCTTTAAGAAGCACTTGAAGACTCCACCCAAATGTTGATTTTCTTTGAGTGCAGATTTTGATGGGACAGACGCTGTGTGTGTCTGTGAAAAGGGGTGCCTGTATTGCATTTTTGTGAAACATTGTGCTCAGTGCAGCAGGATTGAAGTGGTTATAAAAACGGGTAGGCCTGCCTTATTTATTGTGAGAAGCACGTGTGGGGTGCAGTCCAGAGCTTCTCTTCATAAAAGACAAGTATTTTACTACAAAGAAAGCAAAATACTACCTGCTACTTGTGTAGGGCTCCAGCAATGGTGATACACTTCCAGGTTTTGTCTTGGGGATGGTGGAAACAATCCATTTGGGAGCAAAGGCGTTGGGCACCTCAGCTGCCGGGTACTTTCTTTGGGACATAGTGCCCTGAAGTGGCTGCCTCGACTCTTCAGATTAAGGCTTGTCTCGAGTTATATCTTGAGGGATGTATGACGGTACAACGCGTACCGTTACAGCGCGTCCCTTTACAATGCAGTTTTAACAACGCAAGTCGTTTCAACGACTTGCGTTGGGAGGGCGATGATAGTGAATAGTTTAATTTACTATTCCAACACCAGTCCCCGTGGATAGTAGGGAAGGTGTTGGATAGTAAATTAAACTATCCCCTATCCTAGAGCGCCCTCCAGCGAAAGTTGTTGTAACGACTTTCGTTAAAACTGCGTCGTAACGGTACCGCGTTGTAGCGGTTCCGTTGTAAAGGATGTTTCCCTATCTTGAGCAGTGCCGGGTTCTCTATGTGCTTCAGAGGTACCCTGGGCAGGTACCGCTTCGTTGCCGGGGCAGCCACAATACATGCACCAAGAGGTGTGAGCAGCCGGCTCATTGCGTATCAACCGCCGCCCCTGACAGTGATCCAGAAGCGAGACGACGGACTGCTCCTCTTCTAAGGACGCTTCACACCTGGGCGATAGATGCTGCGGTTCACCCGTTCACCCATCATCTACCTTATGGCAGTACCAGGAGAACCAGTCAGGATCCCTGTATATCAGTAGGGGCCTGATTATGCTATGAATGGGAAGTCTGTCTCTGCTTTGCCCACTTCATTACCAGCCCCCCACCCCCCCAGTCTTAGGAATTTCAGCGATACACTCCAACTGTGTTGCAAATCAACCCCACCTCTGTTTCGTACACACGAAGAGGCCAGAGGCTTCCAAAATGGAACCCACAGGCCTGCGTTGCTCTGGTTCTCTCCGACACTCGTACTGCACACCAGAACAAGCGCTCCGGATCCTGGGATTAGGATTCCAGGTTCACCACGAACACCAGAACTTTGGATTGAATGGAGCAGTAGGCTAGGAACCAAAAAAACAGAATCGGGGGCAACGCGGAGCCCTACTCCTAGGGAGGGAGAGGGGGGCGTTGAATTACCAGGCCAAGGGATATACTCTCGTAAAAATATTCAGAATTCGCAACAAAAGAGTATACCCTGCCTCCACTAGCAAAAATAGGGGACCCCCTCTTCAATACTTCTGGCCAGGGAAAAGAGAGGAGAACAACGATACAGCAAACTAAACTTCCCTCGTGGCCTCAATACTTTACAATTTATGACATAGTTCTCATTTTTCAAGAAAGAAAGTCCTTCAAGATATGACAAAGACTTACTTCAAATAACTTTTCAGTAATCTATTCATTTTTTTATATCACAAAACTTTTTTTTACTTTGTCATGGAAATAAATGTTTCATTGTAAATTCATTCATCGGTACATTTATAGTGATAAAAAACACTTCAATCAATTGTAAATAACATAAATTTTACATAAAATACACAAACGATACCCAGTAACACACACACCTACACATTTAACCAAGCTCACATACTAAGCACACATTCATAATCATCCCTAACAGTCTCTTCTCTTCTGTGGTTTAAGGAAACACAGATATTTTTATGTGATTCCACGCCATTGAAAAATGAGCACTATGTCATAAATTGTAAAGTATTGAGGCCACGAGGGAAGTTTAGTTTGCTATACCCTGCCTCCATACAAATTTTCATTTTTCAACTAAGTACCCTATCCTATGTTACAAAAAAGGAAGAGATTCCTTGTCATATGTTAGAGCCTCACCCACTCTAGTAGTGGCATGCTTCACCACTGGATCCCTTACCGGTCCCTAAAAACCAGGATGGACTTGACCATATATCAGGGAGCACTTTGAATATTTCCGTGACCGGTGTACCTAAAGAGACTACAAACCAACCTCGGTTTCTCTAGATTGGCAGTTGTTTGTGTATGGTTACAAAAAGTATATATATTTTATTTCTTAAATCTCTTAATTGGGGATAAGGATATTATAGTTGTATGACTAAATTGTTAAAACACACAAGATGATGGATGGAATGTTGCACATTGGCAAAACATTCACCCCCGTCACAGATCTGGGTTTTAATCCTTTGTTTTTTTGCACTCCACACCACCCCAGTTCAGACATGACCATATGCAAATCAGTCTTGACCCTGTGCCTCATGGGAACTTTCCAGCCCGAACTGCCAAGCCATGTCTTCCTTGGACTGGAATCAAGCATCCTAGGACCGGTTTCTGGCTATCAGCCGTCATCAGCCAGGATAGCTTGACTCCAGTGGCGTAGTGAGCACGGGACCCACGTCTGGGCATACCCTGCCCACATAGGGCGAATAGCAAAACACACAAGATGATGGACGGAATGTTGCACATTGGCAAAACATTCACCCCCAGTCACAGATCTGGGTTTACTTCAATTCAAAAGGGGGACCCCACATCTATATAAGGCAGGTAGACGGGGAAAGTAAAGCTCAAGCAAGGAAAGGGAACCTGCCCAATACAATCTAAAGGAGGGCCTCAACGAGGTCCGCTATATTCTAAATAGTACCCAGAACCCATGAAGGACACTTCAAGAATCCATAGCTTCTGATTTATAAACGTGTTTTTTTTATTTTAAAGTTCATTTTTCTTATATAAGCTTTTAATACAAAATTGATAATAAATATATACACTGTAATAACAAAGAAAGCAACAGGACACAATAAATAGTGGTTCCAACTACACACTCAGCAAACCTCCAATCATACTACAACATTCATACATCACACAGCACAATGCAGAGATGGTTCTATGTGGAATGGGAACCGATGATGGAAAATCCGGATTAGTTCGGAGGGTTCCACAGATGGAACAAACGCCAACGCGCGTTTCGGTGTGTGGCCCCATCCGGGGCTACACCTTCATCAGGGCAGAGTGAGGAGGAGCAGGAAGAACCACAAGGTAGGTACGAACTCTGAAATAATAGAGCTGGGCTGACTATAGATGGTCCGATTTTCTGTTCAGTGGTCCATTGAGAAAAATAGCAGTAGGCAGAATAGATTCTGTTGTGGAATTCAATTAAACATGAGATAACAGATTCCCTAATGGAATAGAAGGTCCGGTCCAAAGTTGTAATTTCGTTTCTTAAAAGAATTGAGGTGAGACTGCAAAAGCGCGTGGTGTCGACCGGATCAGGGTAAATGCAGTCACGAGTTACACTTCAGGACTGTAGTTTATGAATAGTGACGCGTTTTTCTTATTACCCTAGAGCGTCTGTTGTTTTTCAAGAAGTAGAGTGCACAGGTGGGGTGCAAAAATATTTCATGGCATGGTTTCTAGGCGATACAAACGATATCCCATCACTGTGCCTAAGCAGATGGTATCCACCTCTGATACCGGGTTCCTGCGTGAGAGGCTGCCGCTGTCGACTGGATTTACGTTCCGTGCCATCTGCTGGGTACTATTTAGAATATAGCGGACCTCGTTGAGGCCCTCCTTTAGATTGTATTGGGCAGGTTCCCTTTCCTTGCTTGAACAGATCTGGGTTTATTCCATCGTTATTTTGCTCACCACGCCACCCCAGTTCAGACATGGCCATATGCAAATCAGTCTTGACCCTGTGCCTCATGGGAACAGTCCAGCCCGAACTGACAAGCCATGTCTTCCCTGGAATGGAATCAAGCATCCTAGGACCGGTTTCTGGCTATCAGCCGTCATCAGCCTGGATAGCTTGACTCCAGTGGCGTAGTGAGCACGGGACCCACGTCTGAGCATACCCTTCCCACATAGGGCGAACAGCAAAACACACAAGATAATGGACGGAATGTTGCACAATGGCAAACCATTCACCCCAATCACAGATCTGGGTTTAATCCATCGAATAAATTGTTGACATGTTTCAGCTCCTACCCTCAGGCCACTCAGGGCTTTCATTGGGACGTCATACACACACCGCCCGGATACACAATCTCACACACCATTTGAGAAAGCATGCAGTGCTAACTAGCATGTAAGGGGATTGTTTACTTGCCTTTCAGTGGCTGTGAAAGCTTGATTCCTACAGTAGAAATAACAATTGGTTGTCATCAGCAGGGTAATAAACGGGAAAGCAAAGAATCTTGTTTCCAGGTTAATTCAATATTGGTGATTATAAAGGTGATCGTCGCCCGAAGCTTCTTGTGCTGTGAGAAGGCTGTGGCAAGACTAACATAAATGCAATTATGCAACCGTGCTGCATCCCTCTAAACGACCTTTTGTGAATGCTGTGTGTGCCACACTTTGTGCTTTCTTGATTTCATGCCTTCAGAATCAGCCAGCATACCATGCACGACAGGTAGAGGTGGTGCCTTTTTGTCAGAAGTGTCCGTGCATTCTCGCTCAAAATTATGGACGTACCCAATTTAGGATACTACCAAACAGGCAGGAGGGGGTAGCATGCCCCTTCAGTCACTCACTGTCAGTGTTTGTTGTGAACAATGGCAAACCCCGTTGAAGAAGCTCGTATTTTGCGTAGAGTCGGCTCATGGGAATTAGTCCCTTCCCCAGCGGGGTCTTTGTTGAATGGTGTTTTGTTACGAGAGCAACTTTTAACCCTTTCGATGCGGTGCTCGTGTGCTGATGACGGCTGGGGGCCGTCATGAACCCGCCCACTTCGAAAAACACCGCACAGGCGCAGAATCGCGGCTGCGCCCAAGGGGTTAAGATCCATGGTGCAAATGTTATTAACAGTGGATATATATAAAAGGATACTCCACGGAAATGGAGTCCTGTCATTAACAGTGCAACCTTTGAAGAGTTGAGAGGCTATTGCTGTTACCTAATGGGTAAAAACTAGAGTGTAATCCTGGGAAATGAAGGCTTGTTCCTATCCGGATTCTGGGGGGATGGTAATTTTGATGTGAAAGCAACATCTAGAAGTAGTGGGACTGTATATACCACAATAGGTAGGCATAGGAAGATTCATGAGACTTGTAGACTGATTTGCATAAGCTTGGGTCCACACTGAGGTGGCATGGTGAGCTAAAGAACGACGGGCTGGGATGCTGCCCTGAGAGATTACCAGTGGTTAGACAAATAGCAAGCATTCCTCCCATCACCTGACGTGTGCTTTAGGTACCACCCTAGGCGGTATGGGTAGGGTGACCAACTAGCATGGGTGCAAATTCAGGACGGTGAGTGTAAAAATTCAGGATAAAGGGTCCAAATTTAGGACAAAAATTCTGGACAGGAGGTCAAAATTCATGACAAAAGTTACGTTTTACAGACACATCAGAAGAGGTCGCGCCATAGTATACAAGGAAGTAAATAGACAACCACCTAAGTACAAGTGAAAAGAAGTTTATATTAGGTTGAGATAATTGTGCACTTCATAGTTTTTCAGTATGCGCGCAGCTTTGAATAAATGTGCAAGTCTTTTTGCGTTAACAAAACAGCCCCCCCCCCCCCCACCTTTCCAGCCTCCCAGGGAAGCTCCCGATGCCTGGTCCAGCGAGTAGGGCCCTACTACCACCGTCCAATGGTGACCCTCCTCTTCACATAGACCCTCTCTCATGTGTATTTAATTTATTTTATAGTGCTACTCATCCCAAGTAAGAAGGACAGGGTGTCTGAGTGAGTTACATCACACACACATTATATAGCGACAATGACTCATATAAATGTGAAAGTCTATCTATAGGAAATGTACTTAGGATGATGGGGTTACAAAGTGTAATCATTCAGTCTTTCACCATTCACTCTGTCCTTCCATATGGGTGCCCATCCATATCAATATTCAACCATTTGCAAACCTATCCATCATCTATCCATCCATCCATCCATCCATCATTCCACTCCTCTATCCCTCCATCCACCCTTTCACTCATCCATCCCTCCATCCACTCTTTCACTCATCCATCCCTCCTTTCACTCATCCATCCCTCCATCCATCCTTTCACCTTATCCATCTTTTCACCTTATCCATCTGTACACTCATCCATCCACTCATCCAGCCATCTACCCTTTCAACCATCCAGCCATCCTTTCACTTACTCATTCATCCACCCAGTCACCCATCCATCCACACATTCACCCTTTCACTCATCCATCCCTCCATTCATCCTTTCACCTTATCCATCCACTCTTCCACTCATCCATCCATCCATTCACTCATCCATCCAGCTATCTACCCTTTCACCCATCCAGCCATCTTTTCACTTACTCATTCATCCACCCAGTCACTAATCCATCCACCCATTCACCATTTCAGTCATCCATCCTCCCTTTCTCTCTCTATCCCTCTTTCATTTAGCCATCCATCATTCCATCAGCATGGGGCCCTGAACGATCACAGGCCTGGGGCATGCTACCTCCTCTGCCCTCCCATTGTGATGGCCCTTTACATTAGTAACAAGGAAAGGGCTTTAATTGTCCACAAGAGAGATCCCACGCACAGCTTCTCTTTCTTATCCATTGACCGGGAAACAGCTCTTCAGAAGCCTCCACCCTCTCTACACCTATCCTTTGCTCCCATATGTAGAGGCTACTATGAGAAGCAGGGGTCTTTGCATACCCAGGTTCATCTATGGGAAGGCACGAGTCGGGGAGTGTGGGGTTTAAAAGCCTGGAGGCTGTATAGCAAGCCCTCTCGGTCTACTCTGTTTGTCCCCCTCCCATGTCTGCACATAGTGGCAATTATTCATAGGCCAAACCCCTTAAGTTAAGGAATGTCAAAGGTGCAGTCAGGAAAGACTTAGGGCCATATGTATCAAGCACTAATGCGTTTGCGAACGCATTAGTGCTAAATGGTATGTATCAAAGAAATCTGCGTGTAAAATAAGGAATCGCAAATTTTGCGATTCCTTAAATGCAATGTAAGAAGCATTAAAAAAATGCAAATTGCCCCTAAGGAATCGCAAATTACCACCAACTTCAAGTTGGTGGTAATTTGCGAATTTCTTGAAAAATGCACTTTTTTGCATTTTTCAAAGTGCAATGTGAAGCACAAACATTCCCTTAGGGCATGTATGTGCGCCACATGTGCACCCATGCTTATTTCAGGGGTGCAACCCTGCACCCTTGAAATTATTCTCAATTTGCGATTCTCAAATTGCGAATCGCAAATTGAGAATAACTTCCCATTCATTCCTATGGGCCTCCTGGCCCATAGAAATGAATGGGAAAGTATTCCTTTATTGCGATTCGCAATTTGCTAATCGCAATTAAGGAATACTAAGAGATCGCTGAAAAATTGCGATTATGTACATACATTCCTATTTGCGATTCTCAAGTAGCGATTTCTAAAAAATCGCTATTTGAGAATCGCAAATCAAGTTGTTGATACATATGGCCCTTAAATATTAAATGTGACGGACAAACATATGCATCTTTGGTCAAATTGAAACTCCTGAAAGGACTCTGAGGTGGGTTTCGGGCTGGACTGAAGTGAAGGGTGGCTCACTAGTAGCCTTTCTATTTTAGCTCTGCTCCCGGGTTGGTCACATCATGGGGATTTGCTGCAAGGCTTGTCATCAAGCTCGATCACGGTTAGGTCTACCTGGGATCAGGCATCAGTGTGTCCATTCCCGCACATGACCTTTATTAGTTGTACAAGGATGTGTGGTAACGGTCTAGTTGTTGTTAATGAGCGCCGGATCCGGAAGTCCACAACCGGAACCGGAAGGCGGCCATTTTGTGTGCCGCCGGCCGGATCAGACAGCGCACGCAATTCCCGGCGCTCCGGGGAATAAATACTTGAAGAACACAGCCTGGCTCAGAGCTTCCTTTGGGGGGTAAATACAAATTTTACAATGGTGACGAGGCGGGACCGGAGCCGGAAGTGAGAATATTGGTCCTACAAAAAAAAATAATAATAAAGAGAATACGAGTATAATTACCGAACCCAACGGATCACCCTAGCACAGAGCCTCACAGGATGTTGCAAAGTAAAGAATGTGATCACACTGTACGTGACGTTACCCGTCGCTCTAAACCGTAGTGCAGTTGCCTCCGTGGGTACCACAGCTGCCAGGAAGGCCCATGCAAGGGCGACTCGTTTATCTTTTTTGTTTCCAGACAATAAAGCACTCCATGCTGGGATTTTGATGCCCCATATTTATAATGCTTTTGGCTAAAAGGCCAGAACTGGTTTAGTGTTTCATACATGACATGGGACCTTTAGACAGCTTTGGCTGGGTCACGTCATAGGTTCTACTTTGTAAAAGCCCCGCGGGCCCTCCGTACACTGTCACTTTGCAGCCATACACTCACCACTGGCCTCAGAGCCCTACACTTTGCAACTCGGCGGTTCAAGAGCTAATTCTTCCAGCAATAGGCAGGGAGTGTGGAGAAGAAGGGGCGGAAAAAACAACAAAGCCTCGTTAACGTATAATAGGTCTTTTAAAGACCATCAGAGCTGAGGGTACTGGCAGGGGAACAGTCATGTTCCCCAATCCAATGCCCAAAATTACGGACAAAAGGCGTCCGTAAAATGGATTCTCACGGACAACGGACGTGAGGTCCAAATTACGGACGGTCCGTGAAATTTACGGACGGTTGGTCACCCTAGGTATGGGTATGCCCAGACATGGGTCCCGTGCTCATTGTGACCCTGGAACCAAGTTGTACCCAGCTGATGAGCCGTAACTAGGGCGAAACCGGTCCAAGGATGCTTGTTTCCAGTCCAGGGAGGACCTGGCTTGTGTGTTTCATGTGCCACTCTAAGTGGCACGGGCATGCCCATACGTGGGTTCCATGCTCACTGTGACCCTGGAACCAAGCTGTACCCGGCTGATGAGCCATCACTAGGGCGAAACCGGTCCTAGGATGCTTGTGTTCCTCTTCGGGGAGAAGCTGGCCTGGCAGTTCGGGCCACACTGTGCCCATGGGCCATTGCCAGTGGGTATACAAACGGCAAGCATTCCTACCACCACCCTTTGTAGGTTTCTTATTATAGTAATACCTATTTTTTTTATGTATAGCTTCAGGCATTATATATAAGACTCCCTGTTTTCACACATTTGTTTTTTACAGATGAATACAGACAGAAACCAATATGTTTTGTGTCTGCATTTATTTTTAAAAGTGGATAAATACAGAAAATTGTGCTTCCTTTAAGTGACTCTTCGTGCTGTCTTTCATGAATTCTATCCCAACAGCTGAGCAGGTGCTCAGCATGGGAAGTTAAAAAACAGGATCACATTTCTTTCAATAACTGCATGTGTCAACATGCATTTGTGGTAAAATGCTAATATTTACCAGTGGATGAACTGCTATGCAATATTTGGCAGATTAAATAGCTAAAACACGTCAGACATCAATTTTGGAGTGCATGTCTATAGATTAAATAAATATGCAAGTAATAAATAAATAAATAAAAATAAATATGAAGTTTTACAACTTCATTTGTACGCAAAACACAAAATAAATATGGATAACTCATGATTGAGATGTTAAAAAACGTGAATACCGTAAAAGCAGGAGTCCTCATTCTAAATGAGAGGGGCTCCCTGTGTAACGGCCCTCCATGTGCCGACATCAGAAGGATGAGAGGCGGAGGCTGGCTCGTGGCACCAGAAGGGCCCTGCGGGCACCTGCGCTCGCACACCTAATCGCGAATCTACCCTGGCAGTCTATCAATGCTGCCAGCTGGCCACACGCCACACCTCACCCGTGCCAGCCAGAAGGGCGTGCCCGCCCGCCAGGCACCTTGCAGCCGCCCCAGGTGCGTGCGGGACGCGCGTGCCCTGGAGGCAGGAAGGCGCGTGTCTATACCATGATGCCAGGGCCGGTGCCAGTCCCATGGTGTGCCGCCTCCTGGCCTCGCCCTGCCAGCCCATGTGCTGGAGGCGCTAGGCTCGCTCGCGGCGCTACTCCTGGCTCTGAGGGAGCCTCCTCCAGGCCACGTCATCAGCGCCTAATAACAGACATTGAAGCCGGTCCGTACCTAACTTTGCGAGCACACACACTATTCTTTTTCGCAACAGTGTCCTCTGAAGCCACGGGGTAATAGAAGCGAGTCTTTCCTCAGACGATGTGTTTCGGTAGCTTCTGTTTAATGCAACACGTGGGTCTTCGGCGGGGCAAGGGGCTGACCTCTAGGTGTCTGGGGGAGTTTAGGGGGTCAGAAGCGTTCCTGGAGGGGCTCGTTCGGGAGCTCTGGAGCTTAAAGGTGCTGCTAGGTTCTAACAGTGCCTAAGGAGCTCAGACTACATGCACATCCAGTCCTTGGCCTCTCTGCACAGCGCTGTGTGTGGCATTTACAACATAGCAACTGTACCATGGCCCCTAATGCATGCAAGGAAAATGTGACCATCATACATGGGTTGGCAGGAAAAAAACACAAAAAAACGCATTGGTGTGCTGTGACTATCTCGTAGCCTTGGGCACCGGCGTCACTGCTCCTGCTGCACTTTTGATAATGACACTTTTGACAAGTCCCAGTTGTAATGACAGTCCTGTGGGGTGGGGTGTGAAGTAGGCACGCCGCTGTCAGTTTACAGAGAGCACCCACCACACGAACTGCGGCTGACCGCGGCGCCCGCAGGGGGGCCACCCGTAGTGGCATTTAGGTGCCCCCACATTCGCTTCTGCTGGACTCCAGAAGGAGTCCCCTTACTGGGCGCGCTGGACACGTCATGTCTGGCACGCTAGGGGATGGCGAGGGGCCTCCCCCGTCATTGTTGGGCCTCTTTGCTGCCCGACACGCCGTCCTTCAGGGTCGTGTTGCTCGTCGCTGTCCCCAGGCCAGAGAGTGACTTCAGCTCGATGGTAGCGCTGCCTGACACGCCGTCTGGGAAGGGACCCCGGCTTGTGTCGCCGCGGTTGTCGTGTTTGGCATGGATGTATGTCGTTACAACGCATGCTTTTTCCACGCATGCCTTTACAACGCAGGTTTTACAACGCAAGTCGTTACAACGACTTGCGTTGGGGGGCGCTGGATAGTGGAATAGTTTAATTTACTATTCCAACTCCAGTCCCCGTGGATAGTAGGGAAGGTTTTGGATAGTAAATTAAACTATTCCCTATCCTACAGCGCCCTCCAGCGCAAGTCGTTGTAACGACTTGCGTTGTAATTCCTGCGTTGTAAAGGTACTGCGTGGAAAAAGTTTTGTTGTAAAGGATGTTTACCTTTTGGCATCTTGCGGCGGAGTAGTGCAAGGTTAGTCGGGACCCCTTCCCACACGCTCTGGGTCCTTTCTGAAGCCCCCCTCCCCGTAAGATGGATGGCCTGAAGCCTGCATGTTCCCTACTAACCGCCGACTCGCCTGTGCCATATGGAGCACATTCGAGTGGCGGTGAACAGTCATTTAGGGCAGGGAGCGTGGTTGTTAGAAGGGGGGGGCTTGGTTGGTTCACAGTGCCTCTGTTGCGCGGGTCACGTCGCTACCTTGATGTCATTTGGTCGGGTCCGGGAGTTTTGGTCTAGCGTTGGTTTCGGTTCCGGTGAGGGCATGGGTATTACCAGCCCCTCATTTAAAAAAATAGCAACCTAGGCAGTTTGTAAATACTTGTCTATTCAATAATAGAAAGATAGGGGACCAAAGGCAAGTGAACAAACACGGCATTCAATTGTCCAACCATGTAAAATATTTAATTAAAACAATAGTTTTTATTTCACAATCAATTAAAAACATGTAAATACACTGAAAACACAGAATAGAAATGATATATATGTACAAAAAACGAATCAATTATTACACAAAATATAATGAAAAGAAAGAGTTAAATTACCAGCCCCTCCTCACCCATAGTCTTCCAGCTCCGTAGAATGGCGTAGTATGGAATTCGGTGCTCCCGGGGAGAGACGGGCCCAGTAGGTTTCACGGGCTCATGGGCGGTTAAGGACCCCCAGCGGTGGAGGTGGACAGGGGATGGTCACGTCCACTTCTGACCTCCAGGCCCAGTCCCGCTGCCCGGAGTGGGAGCTCGCTTCAGTTGTACTGCCTGGTGGGGAGGCTCAGGCTGCCCGCTGCGCCGTAATGAAGTTGCTACGAAATTGTAGAAATAAGAAATATAGAGATTGCCCAGGGTGTCCCTGCTTTCCCGAGTGCAGCGGCAATCTGGCAGCCTCATACGTGGGTCCCTGCAATCCAGCCGGGGCCCAACGAGTGGGGACTGAGGGGCATATGATCAACAATAGCGATATTTATCGCTAAGTAGGGTTAACGGCAATATTTTTATCGCCGCTCATCACGGGATTTTATCGCTGAGATAACGTGCTATTAGCAACGTTTATCTGAAAAGCGATAAAATTCCCGGCGATAGCGGCAAAATCCGTGAATATCACTGAGAATACAGCGATATTCACGCATTATCGCTAACAGGGTCTTAGCCATTATATCCACCTCCCATTGGATATAATAGCTAAGAACTGGTCTGAGCAGGTGTTAGTTTTTGGAGATATTCGCGCTTAGCGCAAATATTTCCATCGCTACGCCTGTGTTGGTAATAGGCGATAGCTATGTTAGCGACTGCTTTCAGTCGATAACAGGTTGGGTACGCCCACTTTGCATGTCATTAGCGATAAATATCGCTGACATGCAAAGCGGGCCCCAAACCGCTCGCTATCGCCCACAAGCTTCCTAATAGGGCGATATTGTATTATCGCTGCTTAGCGACCAAAAACGGCCGCTAAAGCGACAAAAATTGCCTATCGCCCCCCTTGATAATATGCCCCTATGCTCGCAGCAGATGCTGGTAGCAGATTGCTGTGAGCAGCAGGGGTCTATTCATGGGTGTGGAGAGGGGCTGCGCTGGGTGACCACATCGCTCGTTTTGCCCCACCAGCTCCTAATGAGGACTGGGTTTTAAGTTTCCGCCGGCTTCAGTGTATGCTGGAATGCAAGGGAAGACAGCACAACCATTAGTCCCTTGAATGTAAGCTGAAAGCTGGCTCTGTGGGCCTACAGCTTAATGCCAGTAAGACGGAGGTCTTATTGGTGGGAAAAAATGCTTCTACATGGGGAGAAAAATGGTGGCCCGAGATTCTAGGAAACTTTCCCGACCCAAAGCCAGAAGTAAAAAACCTTGGAGTCTGGATAGATTCCACCAAGAAAGTGGCAGCCACCTGTTTTGGGATCCTACGCAATCTCAAACCTACCTTAAAATGTTACGACCCTTCTACTCGCCAGCTCATTGTGCAATCGACCATCCTCTCTCGCTTGGACTATGCGAGCTCCTTGCTTCTAGGGGTCAACCAGACAGAGGTTGGAAGATTGCAGCGGGTGCAAAATGCGGCAGCTAGAACCCTGAAAGGCCTCCCCCGCTTTCATCCGGTTGCGGACACCTTGACTAAACTCCATTGGCTGCCTGTGGCCAAACGGATCCTATTTCAAGGTTCTTTGTCTCTCATTTAAGATCCTGAAGCTCGCGACTCCACCTATGCTCTGCTCTCTCCTGACCCCATGTGTCCCCCTACGATCCTTGCGTTCGGAAGGCCAGCACTTGGTAGCGGTCCCTCGGGTAAAACGCTCTCGTATGGGCGGCCGCTCATTCCGCTATCTGGCTGCGAAACTGTGGAATGCCTTACCGTCCCAGCTGCGTGGCTTAAATGATCTCCTGACTTTCAGGAAAGCCATTAAGACTCCTCTTTTCCTCTTAGACCAGAACCCCTGTTACTGTTATGTTAGGGCCTGCCGCACTGTGCTAGAAGCAGTTCTCTTCCTACCGTTTGAGAAGCGCCGGGACGCCCCTTGGCTGGGGCAGCTGAGCGCTATATAAAAATATGTAACATAACATGGATAGGTGTTGGACTCCGAGGCTCTCTGTGAAGGCATTCAAACGTTGGGGGTTCGAGTCCCACCAGAGTCCTTCAATAAGGAAGTGACCTATATTTTTGTACTTTGGTGAAAAACGACAGACTCTAGTTACGAGGATAATGTTTGAATGTAAAAGAGTTTGTGAAATTCCTGGACCATGGAAAGGGGGTGATTGTACTGTACGGAGTGATGTGGAACCATATAATTCAACAAACTGGTGTGTTTCGTTTCATCGGGAGGAGGTATTGATGTAATCAGTCTCCTGTTGTCCTTCTACGATAAATGACTGGAACACCGGGAGACTGTTAGGGTCATGGTGTTCAAAGTTGCAGGGGAGCGTCGGTGCCCTGCGGTTTCCTGATCCTGTTCCGCGGCGGCAGATGAGGGCGGGGGTGTAGTTACCCGGCCACGAGAGAACTGGCTTCCCGACGGTTTTGAAGGTGCAAAGAATTAAATGTAAGTTGAGGATCAAAGATGGCGGTCACTGCGGTCACTGCGCACACGTTCCATGGGTGACTGGTCAAGGGTCAACATGGTACTGGAAGTTCACGCCCAGTACATGGCCAGCGGGTCGGGACTGTGATCAGTCAATGGGTAGGTAGGTCGCGGGACGAAGGTTGCGAGTACTGCATTACTACGATTGTGGCAGTAGGGCCATTTGGACTTAATGTCGTACGGAAAGGAAGGAAGCCGGGTTCGCTGGGGGGCTATCCTTCACGTGTGCCTGAAGTGCGGGCATATTAACGGACATGCTGTGATCAGTGGCTATTGTTGATGGATTGTAGTTTCTGTTGTATGCCGCATGATTGAGGCATGGCGCGTGGTTGGTAGAGGCAAAAACAACAATTGAAGGAGAGAATGCAGAACAATGTCATACATTCACCCCAGTACAGAGATCTGGGCCTAAATCCATCGTTTTTTTGCACTCGACACCACCCCAGTTCAGACATGGCCATATGCAAATCAGTCTGGCCCTGTGCCTCATGGGAACAGTCCAGCCCGAACCGCCAAGCCATGTCTTCCCTGGACCGGAATCAAGCATCCTAGGCGTGTTTGGTGGGGTACAGGGCAGCAGACCCTTGCGGCGTCCCGATGGGTAGCAGGAGCGTCTGGGTAAAGGTACCACTGAGCATGCTGCGCCCGGCAGAAGCAATGGCTACGGTCTCACTCGTTGCAAAGCGTGAAGGCCTGCTGCGGTGTCCCTGCCCATGCGTTACATGTTTTGCCATTCGTGTAATTGTGTATGACGGTTCTTGTTGTACTACAGTCAGCGCTGGCAGTGTTTCGCAAGGTTGTCCGCAGCATCGTGAGCACAAAAGATTGGTGAACGTGGGCTCACTTGCCAACTTCTGATTAAACGAGTCATATCGTGTGGTAGGTTTAAAATTATCATAGACTTCAGCATGGTGACACATATATTCGAACTGGGTATGTGTTGCTCAGGTACAGGGTAGCGCTGAACACCCAGCGTTTGGGCTGAGTTAGATGGTGTTCTTGCAGCCGATGTTAGGTGAAACACTGTACTTCTCTGTTGCAAGGACATGGGGCATCATTAATGAGAAATGACGCATCGCTGCATGAAAGCAGGGATGCGTCACTTTTCACTGCGCCCTCCTTGCGACATACCTGATGCGTCATATTAACTGTATGACGCATCATGTCGCAAGGAGTTACAGATACATCAGTATTTCTGACTTATCTGGGTGGCGCAAAAGTCACGCATTGCTGGAGTGTGTCACAAAAGTGACGCAACCCCAGCAATGTGTCCTTTCACATGGGGCAAGCCCCATGTTAAAGGGCTTGCGTCAGTCTTACACCTGCTGTGAGGCAGGCGCAAGATTTTGACGCATTTGATTCCTAGAAGTGGCGCAGTGAAATCTGGTAGATTTCACTGCGTCACTTCTATGACTCTGTCTTGCGTGGGAACGCCCTCCCTGCATACATTATACCTGGCGCAGGTATAATGTGGCGCAGGAGTTTACAAAGTGACACATCTACCTAGATGCGTCACTTTGTAAATGTGGCGCAACAAGGTGCATTTTTTTACACTGCTCGTGCGTCACAAAAAGTGACGCACCAGTGGTGCAAAAGTGACGCAAGGGCTCATAAATTAGCCCCATGGTACCTACCTATCAGGTTTTCACCGAAAGCACGGAGCGCACCGCAGTCCATCTTTTATGCAGCCAGGCCACTAGAGGGCACTGCGACTCTATTCCCAACGAAGGTGTGTCATGAGTTGTCTACTGTTAAAGGCTGTTTCAATGCTGTGGCAGCGCCTGATGTTGAAGCTTTTATCTGAATCTATTGATCATGTTTTCACAGAAAGCCCGGAGCCCACCGCGGGCCTGCCATATGTATATAGGCCACTAGAGGGCACTGCTACCATGCACCATATTAGTACCATCCAGTGCTACCAATGCAATGTGTTTTCCTGCAATTCTTTAAAAAGGCGCTCATCAGGCCTAGCTTTTGGTACTCTGCTCACACTTGTACAAGGGCACCGCTCCGGATCTGAGGTGGTCTGGTGATGCTGCCTGCTTGTGAGCCCTGAGAGGCCATGTTTCTGGTGGCAGGCGGTGTGCGCCCGCTGCCGGGTATATAATTTGCTCAAGCCTGCGATGTGGGACCGCTTTTAACCCCTTCCATGCTGGTGACGGAACCGCTTCGTCACCAGCCTTGGTCGCGCTGTGCTAGTGACGGAGCGGTTCCGTCACGGCCCGCTCGGCCCGCCTGCGCGGCGCTGATTTCGCGCCCGCGTGGCGCGTTCTATTGAGCGGGCGGGGCCGTGACGGAACCGCTCCGTCACAAGCACAGCGCGCCAGAGGCTCGTGACGGAGCGGTCCCGTCACGAGCATAGGAACGCCGCACGGCCCCCCTGCCCCCTAGCGCTGCAGCAGAATTGCCGCCGCAGCGAAGGTGTTAATGGCGCGACGCTTCATGTTTTAGTGAGTTGGGCCCCAAAATGTTATTTCGTTGTTGGTGCCTACTAAGTGATAGCATCTGTTTCTCCCACGCCGATGGTAAGCGCGAACACAGAAGCATTTTTAAGTATGAATTATTAACTTTTGTTCTCGGGGGGAAACGCACATTTAAACCAACTTAGAGTGTTGGTTTGGTGGACTGGGTTCACGGTGATGGTCTCGCATGTCGATGTTGAGCTTGAACCATGGTACTTGAGTGTTTCAGGTACCAGCTACCAATAACAAAAGTCAGGGCAATGTAAGCCAATGTGCAGGCAGCGATAATGGCGGGCGCCTCGTACGCGGTGCACAGTTAGGTTTGGTGTTGGCGGCAACCCGAGTGGAATAAACTGTAAGGCAAGGGCATGATTTTGTGAAGAATATCATTAGATATCAACGCTGCACAAGAATAACGGTGGGGCAGTGTGGTCTTTTGGTTTTGGAGGCTTGGTGCGAAAGAAAGAGATTGAGGTTCTGTAACTTATACTCAACATGGTACTTCGGCCACTGCCCCACTGTAACTCAAGTGACTTGAGTCCGCGACGATCACGGTTCGCCAATAAAGGGAAAATGGCGCAGTTGGTGGTCTTCAGGCAAAGAAGTAATGTGTTTTGTGGCATGGCTGGCTATGCTCCACTGCCTAGGTGGCCCGGGGCAGGGAGCCGTATCCCTGTAGCGTGGTATCAGGCAGCTGGTGCTGTTACGTAATGTAGAAAAACCAAAGGTGATGATGGACGGAGCGTTGATAATACAAACACTCGCCCCTAGTCAACTGATCTGCGTTTAATCCATCACCGTTCTTTAGCTCACTCCGCCACCCCAGTTCAGACATGGCCATATGAATCAAGCTTCCCAGGACCGGTTTCTGACATTTCAGCTGTCTTCAGCCCGGCTTGCTTGACTCCAGTGGCAAAGTGAGCAAAGGACTCACGTCTGAGCATACCCTGCCAACTGGGGCAGGGTATGCTCCTGGGAAGCTTGATTCCGGTCCAGGGAAGACATGGCTTGGCAGTTCGGGCTGGACTGTTCCCATGAGGCACAGGGTCAGACTGATTTGCATATGGCCATGTCTGAACTGGGGTGGCGGAGTGAGCTAAAGAACGGTGATGGATTAAACCCAGATCAGTTGACTGGGGGTGAGTGTTTGTATTGTCAACGCTCCGTCCATCATCACCTTTGGTTTTTCGCTGTTATGTAATGTCACACCATCATGGTCTACTGTGCCGGCTAGTCACAAGCAGGTTTAAGGTTTTAATCTTTGCCCTCGTGCTCAATAGCTTTTGGAATCCTGCAGGTTGTCTCGTAAATGTTAATGAGGAAATGTGAGTGCACAGTGCAGGCTAAGCACGGTATGGGACGGATGCCAACACGACTCAATTTTGTCTCCCTATAGCGGGGATTTGTGCGCCCTGTAATGTTATGAGTTCGATTATTCTTGAGGTCCCTGGCAGCGCCTTTGGGGCGGGCTGCCCTGCCTCGGTGTGATTGTGGCATGCACGGCTGAGCGCAACGCAGCGGGCGAGCAGGAAAGAGTGGCACACTTGCTTTCCCCCGGCATGCTGATTCAGGAGCCTCAGTAGCAAGAATGATCATGCCGACAGTGACAAGGAAATCAGTTATGACTCTGAAATCAGCTTATTAGCAAAGGGTTTGCTGCAATGTCCAGTGACGATGTTCAGTGAACCGTCCCTTGAATGGGTTGGCACGCATCTTATCGCTCCATGAGGGCACCCAGGAGGGGGAACAGCCTTTACGATGCGGCTGTTACACCGCGTGCCGTTACAACGCCTTTTTTTCAACGCAAGTCGTTACCACGACTTGCGCTGGAGGGCGCTGCAGGACAAGGAATTTTTTAATTTACTATCCAACACCTTCCCTACTGTACGTAGGCTGGTGTTGGAATAGTAAATAAAAAAATTCCTAAGTCCGCACCCCCTCCAACGCAAGTCGTGGTAACGACTTGCGTTGAAAAAAACGCGTTGTAACGGCACGCGGTGTAAAAGCACGCGTTGTAAAGCCGTACAACCACCCAGGAGTTGTCATAGCCTTTATTTCAAGAGCGGACATCTAGAACACTCGCCTGTTTGTAACACAACTCTGGCATTGTTCGGTTCTCTGTTTGGGAAGGCAATTTATGGGTCTTGCCGCACTCTGTGGGGATTATACAGCCAAGGGCCACCGGTCACGTGTTTGGTCAGGCTGTATGCACTTATGCTTCAGGTTTTAGAGGAGGCAGTCTTGTAGTGCAGCCCCTGCTGTTCAGCTGCTGGTGTTCCAGCGCTGCTAGACAATTTGAGGGTCTTATCTGAGATGTCCAGGGGGCATCTTACCTTGGCTCACCCCGGGCAGAGTTTTGGGCCGGCCTCTGCGGTGTGACGGGATTGGAGCAGCAGCGCGGGGCGTTTTGATGCAGCTTTTATGCCTGGCCGTGAGGCTTGTCCTGCACTGCAGGCCGCTATACATGAGGGGAGAGGACATGGTTGATGACCAGAACGGCTGACCGAGGGTTTAGACTATTAGAAGCTGTCCAATAAAATCAACGTTTGCTGGTTCTTCGGACCGGAGAAGTTAAATCTTAGTCTATTTCCATCGGCACATTGTCTAGCGACTGTATTAGTGACAGTGTCAGCGACGCTTGTTTGTTTTGGGCTTTGTCCCCAGTCACTACCAGCTTTTCTACTGGGTGCTCTGCGTGATGCGTCCGGGTGCCGCTAGGCACACGAGGTGGTAATTGTAATCGCAGAAGGGTCTGTGGGGGCCATGCGTTATGTGATCGGTGGTGCCTCAGTTGGGCATGAGGTACTTATGATATGCGCCCTGCTACAAGTGTTAGTAGGGTACACTGCTGATTGAGTGGATGCATAAGGTGCGCAGTTCCTTTCAGCAACTACGGGGTTGTTAAATGAGATGTAGGACGGTGGCCCGATTGACCCAGTGAGTTAGGAAGTCCCTGTGATGTCATGATGGGTTTGGTAGGACAGGGTAATAGGGACAGATGGAACTAATTTTCTCTTGCTTGGACGATATGATGGGTAATTAAAATAACCTGGTATGGAGTCTCTTCTGTAAGGTGCATAGTGTCACTGTGGGAGTGCGATTGGCACATTACATTGTCACGGCCTCTAGGATAAGCCGAAGTCTCTGCCTAACCACCTACGGGGTGGCAGGTGTCAGCTTCAGTGTGTACTCCCTTCTCCTGACTAAGAGGCGGGGTCAGCCAGGCTTAGGTGCATACCCCAGCCAACCAAAAACTCAATTTACAACATTGGTAGAGAATGCCTAGGAGTTGTTTGCAGTCCATTCGCAGCCGCACCACAGGGGCAATATTTTAGGCCACTAGGTTTGTGGAGGGCTCTGGTGTGGGAGCCTGGTGAAGAGCTATGGTCAGGCCAGGATGTCTTGTGCTTTCACCCCACTGTTGAGTCCCACCCATGAGGGGATTGTATCAGGGTGAGCTAGCTGTGGGTCAGGAAGCGCCTAAGCATCAGTGGCACTGAACAGCTTACAGCCAGATGTGGTATTCTATGCAAAGGGCATATGTTAGACTAGAGCCCTACTTCGAGGTACTGCTTTAAGTGCTTGGAGGTCTGTTTGGCACCACCTTTCTATGGAAACCATGGTCTAGCAGGCTGCTCTGAGCTGAGCGTTTGCAGGCGTTCGAACATGCACCTGTCACTAATTTACTCCGGTAACTGGGACAAGAAATAAGACGGGCTGGATAATTTTCTTCTACCTGCATTGGCACATCTTGTTCCCTTTTTCTTGTCTGCTCCCTGGTATACCAGCAGAAGTTTTGCAGCTGCAAGACCTCACTAGGGGGGTGACTGGCTTTATGTATTGGAAAAATCCAATGTGTTTCACGTTTACTAACGTGTGAAAGTTTTCAGCTGCTGGTGCATAGTTTATTCATATGCACAATATTATTAATTTAATTAATCGCTGCACGTAATAGCGCAACTACCAGGCGTTTACGCACCAAGGCATAGTGCAGCGGTGAAAGTTGCCATGCTGTAGGATAAAGTTTAAATACGACTGCCAGGTCCCGCGGGAGTGTCAGCGATTTGGCCACTTTCGGGTTTCAATCAAACCTTCCTTCCTCTGTGGTAGGTAAAATGTATATCAGTAGCAGGGTAAGAAAGAGCTCTGATCTAGCTGCAACACACCTGCGGGAGCACTCGCTCTTCACAAATACACAAGCTTCATGCTCCAACATGCGCTATACACAGATAGCTGGGAAAGGAAGTAAGGCGGGCTGGATAATTTTACAGCTCCCTCCAGTGGCACATATTTTCAGGAGTCAAAGGTATGGACTAGTCCAAAAGGTTTCACAGCAATTGCACGTGGGAGAGTGTCCTTAGATCCTAGGGCTCCTGAGGCGAAAAGCCAGGAGTCAGGGCACACACACACACTTGCAGCTCTTCTCAGCTCCTAGGCTGCTCCTTATTTTAAATCACGCATTTTGTGCTTTTATTTTAATTTTAACTTCACGTACTGTGTTGATTGCCTACCTCTGTGAGTACCCCTCTGTACTTCCTGCGGTAACCAGGGGCCGATTTAGGGATCTGCTGGCTCGCAGGCAGCTATTCCACAGGCACAGACTTCAGGCGCCATATTAGGACTCTCACTCACAGGTTAGCGGACTAGTGTTGCGGGCGAGTATCGGCCCAGACGCTACAAATTGTATAGGAAGGCCAGGCTCACTTCCTTAGATCATAGGGCTACTGAGGCGAAAAGCCGGGAGTCAGGGCACACACACACACTTGCAGCTCTTCTCAGCTCCTAGGCTGCTCCTCATTTTAAATCACGCATTTTGTGCTTTTATTTTAATTTTAACTTCACGTACTGTTGATTGCCTACCTCTGTGAGTACCCCTCTGTACTTCCTGCGGTAACCAGGGGCCGATTTAGGGCTCTGCTGGCTCGCAGGCAGCTATTCCACGGGCGCAGACTTCGGGCGCCATCTTAGGACTCTCACTCACAGGTTAGCGGACTAGTGTTGCGGGCGAGTATCGGCCCAGACGCTACAAAATGAATGTCACTCCTCGTCTGCACCGGATGCGCGCCAGAGGCAAGCCCGTCTGTGCCCGTCCGGGCCAGTCCGGGCCTAGGGCCAGATACTCTATCCGTTGCCCCAAAACACCGCAAGGTATATTCTAGGGAAGAACTAATTCAGGTGAGACATATAATGGACCCGTCCTGTGTCAGCTCAATAGGGCAGATAGCCAATTTAGGCAATGTAAGCGGTGTTCCAAATACACCCAGGCAAAGAAAGCTGGGGAACAGACACTGAGTCAACTTAGCATGGCACTTCTTAATTGTAGGTCGCTACCTAAGCACTCGTTAGAGATTAATCTTATGATCCAGGATAATAACCATGACATATTGTTTTTAACAGAGACATGGTTGTCTCTCAACTCAGAGTTTGACATCGTTAGCGCTCTTCCTCAGGGTTTCCTCATCCAGTGTCAACATAGGCCGCATGGGAAGGGAGGGGGCCTTGCCATAGTTTACAGAGATAGATTTACTTGTAGGATTAAAGATAGTGGCATATCTGATGCAGAAAGTATTCATTTTACCATTCAAATCACCCCGAATAAATCCCTATCAGGCCTCCTTATTTACCGCCCTCCGGGCTGTTTAAGACAATTTACAGGATCCCTTCTAGACATCACCATAGCCGCATTCGCCGCAACATCTAACTTTATCTTATTAGGGGACCTAAACTTACACTTTGAC
Source organism: Lissotriton helveticus (assembly GCF_964261635.1). Classification (NCBI taxonomy): domain Eukaryota; kingdom Metazoa; phylum Chordata; class Amphibia; order Caudata; family Salamandridae; genus Lissotriton; species Lissotriton helveticus. Next base: position 17,289,745 of record NC_136073.1, read on the forward strand.
GACCCCGGGGATAAGGTGGCAGCGGATCTCAGGCTCGATCTCAAATCTCTCGAGCTGAATCTGGAAAATATAGACGCCACTCATTCCAAGGGACACCTTTTGGATCCAATATTTTCTAACATCGCCCATCTGGATGCAAGCCCCCCACTTCCCCTCCCATGGTCTGACCACTTTTTAGTCCCGTTTATATGGAAAACCTGTATGGACCTACCACGAGTGACAGTACCATGCAATCTAGAGAGAGCTTGGCCCAAGCTATCCTTGGAGAACTGGACCTTGACACTGGAACAAACTGCCCCTCCGCCGGATCTAGATCCATTGGTGGCGGACCAAAATTTCCAAAGCTGGTTGAATAGTTCCTTAGATGTGGTACTACCCAGAACTAATCAAAAAAAGAAGAGTAGCCTTTTTAAGTCACCATGGTACACGATAGAACTTAGAGATCTCAGAAAAGCCTGCAAAAAAACTTGAACGCATATGGCGCAAAGACTGGGCCTCCAACAAAAAATCTGCCTACCGATCTGCTATCAGGCTCTACAAAACATCCCTGAAAATGGCCCAGGCGGCCTTTTTTGAAGAAAAAATTAAATCATCCTCCAATTCGTCAAGGGAAACTTTTCAGATAGTGAAGGAGCTCCTTAAGGTACTCTCTCCTCCAAGTATGCAGGAGGTCTCAGAAGCAAGATGCAACCATTTAGCGGATTATTTCGATACTAAAATCCAAAATATACTCAAAAGTCTTCCTCACAGTGAGCTACTTACCTTTTCTGATGAGTATACCCCCCTATCTCTGATCCCTATCTGGATTCATTCACCTTAATATCAAGGGAAGATTTTTGCAAAGGTCTGATTGCCATGAAGAGTGGCTCCCCATCTGATCCCGTGCCTATGCATATTTTGAAGCTAGTTTCAGCCACCATTGCCCCCCTAGCATCCGATCTATTAAATGCCTCTCTCACCCAGGGTATTGTCCCCCTAGCTGGAAGCAGGCTATAGTGAAGGCCTTACTAAAAAAAATCTGCGCTGGACCCAGCTGAGTTGGCCAATTTCCGCCCTATATCGCTGTTACCTGGTCTCAGCAAGATAGCGGAAAAAATGGTAAACCAGCAGCTCTCCTCTTTTCTGGAAAGTAATAAACTGCTGCGTAATTCCCAAATGGGCTTTCGCCCTGGTCAGGGCACTGATTCTGCCTTGATAGCGGTGGAGGAAGAGGCAAGGTGCATCTTGGATTCAGGGGGATCTGCGCTCGTGATCCTCCTGGATCTAAGTGCAGCTTTTGACACGGTAGACCATGGAATTTTGATTCAGCGCCTCACCAGGCTGGGAATATCGGGCACAGCTTTGCAATGGCTCTCATCTTTTTTGAGCAACCGAGAAGGCACTACACTGTCCAAACAAATCCCCCTCCAGTGTGGTGTCCCTCAGGGCTCTTCATTGAGCCCTACTCTGTTCAACGTATATATGGCCCCTCTGGAGGATGTGATTACTCCCTTTGGGATTAAAGTAGTCACCTACGCAGACGACACCCAGCTAGTCGTCTCGCTATCCCAAGCGGAGAAGTCCTCGGAGAATCTGTTTGCCTGTCTCTCGGGAATACACTCCTGGATGACCATATATCTGCTCAAACTGAATGGAGCCAAGCCAGAGATTATGCTTCTGGGTCATCAGTAAACAGCTCTACCCAGCTCCATCTGGCCTGCCTGTCTGGGTGATCTTCCTACTCCTAAAGACGAAGTTAAAAGCTTGGGGGTCTGGTTTGAGCGAGACCTGTCCTTTAAGACCCAAGCGAAAAAAACAGCAGGCATATGTTATGGCCTTCTTCGCTCTGCCCGTAAAATTCTCCCCCTCTTGCCATTCCAGTCCAGGAAATTGCTAATTCAGGGGCTAATATTATCTAGGCTGGACTATAGTAATGCTTTATTCTTGGCGGCACCCGAAGCAACCCTTAATACCCTCCAAAGTGTACAAAACTCAGCAGCAAGGTTGCTTACTGGCTGTTCAGCAAGATCTTCAGTCTGACCCGCACTTAGATCCCTTCACTGGCTGCCTATACGTGAGAGGATAAAATGTAAATCTCTTTGCATTACCCACAAGGCACTACAGGATAAGGGACCCCCTATTCTTGGGAGTCTGATCTACCCTTATAAGGCTATGCGGGCCCTACGCTCTGACTTCGGAAATCTTGCCAAGGTGCCCAGAGTGAAGAGGGCGCGCTCTGGGGGTCGTCGATTCTCTGTAATTGCGGCTATGCTATGGAATGCTCTCCCTGTCAGGATTAGTTTTGAACCCAAGTACATGAAATTCCGGAAGCTTCTTAAAACATTTCTTTTCCCCAAGGACTCTTAATTTAATCTGGGCCGCCCTCAGTTTGCTCTTGGTTCTTTTAGCGCTGGGACACCTCCGGGCAGCCATGCGCTTTATAAATCTATTTTCATTTCATTCATTTTCAGTTACCTGTGCATAGTTCTTGCAGATACACCGTATCATATTAATTTTAATCGCTTTAGTTGCAAGTGGTAAGCAAGAGATTCCCTGAATCTCAGCAGCTGGTCAGATTGTCAGCAACAAAGCTGCCTGGGAGGTCTGGGTACAGCCACCACAGATTAAACTGACCAGGTAACAGCTTGGTTATAATGACCAGTGTGGTTTGTGGTATATTTTCAAAGGGAGGAGATACGTTAGGCACTTTATTGCCTACAACGTAGCACATTCATGCGGGCGTTGTTGTATTGCATGTTGCGACAGGTGTTTCCCTATTACGCCAGCAGATGCGCATGTGGCCAGCAGTACGCAGCCTGGGAAGTCTGGAGGCGAATACCACAGATTAAGCTATAATGGCAAGAGGTGTAGAGCGGGACGTCTTGCACCAGGGTGCGGTCATCGCACGGGCATCACGGCAGATAGGCTGCTGTCAGACGAGGGTGCTTGCGGGCTAGGAGGCCAGGCAATGTAGCAGAACCTATGCTAAGGACCCCCCTCCACCACTGGAGTATGTGAGTGCAGTGTGATTTGCAGTGTTGCAGGTATTTTCCCGCCCACACATGGGCAGAAGGGTACATTGCAGGAATCTGTTTAATTAGAGTGGGGGCAAGACCTATAGAATGTAAAGGGTCACAGCTGGTTAGCAGGTATGTGAGTACCTGTGATCGAGCTTTAGTTAAGCAAGCCTGGTAGTTGGCATAAGTTGGCTGCTCAACCCTAACAAAGTAGGTGCACTCTGCTCCCAGGGCAGGTTATGGGCTGGTTCAGTGATGCATGACATTCCTCGTCCTTGTGGAAGCGGTCTTTTTAGCGAGTGTGCTGCTGTTCCAAAAATTGGGAAACAAGCGTTAGGGAGCTCAAAATGCTAGAAGAGCTGCCACTACAGGTTACAGGAGGAGGGAGCCACATCAGCTTGCAGGGTGACATAGCGATGTTTAATAGAGAGCTCCCTCCTGGGAAGCCTTCAAAGTCTTGCAGGGCATGTGAGGCACTGGTACATTCCCAGAGAAGGATAAACCGCTCCATGCGCAAGTTCGCTGATCATGGGGTTTTGGCTTCAGCAGGCATGAGCTACACCTGTCTTGGCACGGGGCCAAGTCTAATGAAGCAGTGGAGCATTCACGCAAAAGGGTTAACAGCGCAATGCGCAAGTTCACAGACCAAAGAGGTTGTGGGTTTATCCGACATGAGCTGATACAGATGAAGGTGTGAGGCTATTTTGTTGCTGATGAGGTTCACTTGTCACAGGTTAGAATGGACCTGATCCTCTTGGACATACAAGAGACACTGGAAGGAGCCGTTTGCAAGTGAGTTAAGTGCTGTTTGGTTGGTGGGGGGCTCAGTAGGCGACGGGTGCCGCCTCCAGAGCTGTGGCGGAGTTACGGGGTGATCTGGAAGCAGTCTGGGTACAGAAGGGTACCTCTGCAAGAGCACAATAAGGGTGTCAGAGCCAAATCCCAGGAGCCTCGGGGGAGGGTCCTGGAACAATGACGTCGGCGCCCCGTTAGTCCTTCGGGCGGTTGTGGGCCTGACCAACCAGGGGCTTGCCTTGCTGTGCTCCGCCCTGAAAGGCAGGGCCGGACTGAGAACCAAAACCGTCCCTGGCAAAGTGCTCGGCCGGCCCCCTGAGGGTGCGACCGAGCTCTTTGCCGGGGCCGGTTTCAGCCGATTTTGTTACACGGCCGATTTTGCAGCAATGCTGCTAAAACGGCCCTGTAACAAAAACGGCCCCCAGGGCCCAAAACCGTCCCCCGCCCTTGAGGCGCATCGGGGGATTGCCCGGTGCCCGCAACGGCCAGTCCGGGCCTGCTGAAAGGGGCGTGAGTAATAAAGGACCAATGTGTCACGTGATCCAGTAAGGGGATCACCCCTATAAGGGTAGTGCTGATTGGGTTTCCACAGTGCTTGGCTCATCAGGCTGGCGTGGTAGCATAGGTTAGTACGGCTACCTGCCCTTGGATCGCCCGTAAGATAACCCACCATAATTTGCATACTGTTGTATGTAATAAACTTGCAGCCATATTTTCTCCAAACGAAAATGTTGTGTGGTGTATTTGGAATGGAACTAAGAAATAAGGGGCGTGCGGGGGTGGGGGTAGTGGATCGGGGGATACAAAAGGAAGTAACAGCAGAGGTGAGGGGCAGTGATGACGAGTGAGATATGCAGATGAGGCTCTTCAGTAAGAGAGAGCAGTGCGCCAAAGGGCCTAGAATAGACCGGGCGGCGCTGCGGAGGGTCCTGTGAAGGGGAGAGTGGGGGTTGTTACTCATGCATCTGATTATGAATACACATCTTCGCAAACAAGCATTAGTCAAGCCAATCGTTCTAGCTCGCCACAGGTCTGAGCGTCAATTGTGCAGTATGTTTGCATGCACTATCAGAAACATCCGCATGAGGTATCCATGCACAGCAAACTCTAAGTCAAGAACAGGATATGAGGTCACATGTTTTAGGCCACACCCATAACTACATGGGCCACGCCTCTTGCAAAAAATTCTTAGTTCTGCATCTTTGGCCACGCTCCTTTCAGGCCGGCCAGGAGCCAGGTTTATGATGGTTTGATTGAGTGTGATTGATGACTATTTTGAAGTGATGAGTGGGTAGGCTGCAATGTTGTGTTCTAAATGTAAATAGAGTTTGTATATACATTTATGTCTTCATCGTTATTGGACTTGATTTATAAATGAAAAGAAATCTCGCTAGAAAATAAATTTACATATGATTTTCAAATAAAATGTCTTGTGTGGGACAATGATGATGTTGTGAATTATAGATTAGAGCGTTTGCCTTTCTTCATATCCAGACCTAGGGGGGGGTCTTTCTGTTTTTGACTTCAGTTTTTCCCTGCCTCCCTCCCCTAGCATTCTGATTCAGGGACCCTCTTGTGTTTTTGACAGGAGACAGGTTTACCCACCTATCCGAGGGGGCAAGAACCGGGTCTGGGGGCTCCGCTTTGAACAGGACCAGAGCTGCCGAGAAGGCGGCACAGAACCGGGATGATTGGGAATTCAGAAAACTCCCAGGATGGGTAAAATGGAAATTATGGTCTGTCAATGTCCGCAGAGAAATTAGGAGCACTGAACATGAGCAGTGCAGAAATACTGACTCAGCCTTTCACCCTGCCCAGGTCATTGCAATGTTTGCCTCAAGACTGGGCAGCAACAGCTGCAATCATTCCCACTGCAAGACTCTGTTCCTTGTCTGGTATCGGCTGTTTACAAAGATGTAATCTTCCAAAGGTTGATGAATAATCATGGTTAATTTATAGGACAATGCAACCACTCCTTCTGCAAATGAGGGCTGGCATGTAACCGTATTTCTTTTGGCATTCCAGCACGATACATTTTAAAATGACGCAAGACCTTTCATATGCATCTATTAGGGAGGGGCAGGCTAGAATATGCATTTAAATGAAACCCTTTAATGGAACCTCCATTGGCATTTCAATAGGTTTCTCTTTTGGACTAGGGAAACTGGTAATAGTTGAGCAACTTGCACGTGTTGCCTCCAGCTGCCGATCCTAAACCATCTTTACTCCCTGATCTCCTATCTTTACCAACACCTACCACAAGCACTCCAACACAACAAGACTCAATCACCAGCCTTTTATCCACTGCACAGTTTAGAGCCTTAAAACTTGACTCATATGCTCCTCCACCCCTAACCCCACCTTCCACCCTAAACAGATACAAACAAAATAAACAACAGGCCACTCTACACAACTCCATGTCTATTACACACCAAGATTTCTGTACAAAATCATCACAGCTCACCAACTCACTCTCAACCACCAGCTCCACTACCTACACACACAAACCAAACACAATGCCTTTTAAGCCTGCTGGGTGAGGGTTAAGATATAGACTAACAACTTTATTGTCACATTCATACAACAAAAACATGAATAATACACCTGCTACAAGTTCAAAGAATACTCCTCACTCTTCTAGAAAACAAAGTCACACCACCACCAAAACACATTCTCTAGACTGCCTACTAATAAACGCACCACATCTACGACCTACTCACTGACACACAACCCGACTTACTCTTCGTAACTGAATGATGGTTGGGAGATGACCTGGCTCCAGTCTTGCAAGACGCCATTCCTTCAGGCTACCAAACTGTCATGTAAAATTGCTTAGGAAAAAGAAGAGGTGGATTAGCTGTTTTATTCAAGGACACAATAAATCTATCCAAAGATGACACTTTCCCACAAGGTTGTGAGGCCCTTATCATCAGATGCAATCCTACACTAAATTCCTCCTGTAACTTGCTTCTCCTTTACGGACCACCACCTAGCAATGCAACATTCCCAAACGTGTTTCTAGACACATTTCAAACCTTATGACATTACACTCCAACCTATGCATCCCTGGTGACCTAAACATATGGTTTGACAAACTCAATATGCTGCATGCAAGAACAATCATCACTGGCCTAGGACACCCTGAACCTACATCAAATGGTCCACAGACCTACACACATCACTGGAAAAATCCAGAACTAGTTACCTTTCAAAGGATTACCCCAGTCATATGTTCAGAACACCATCTGGTAGCTTTCCAACACAAAACACCACAAATCAACATGTCTGAGGCCACCATACATGCATCCATTTATCGACCGTGGATAAAAGTCAATTTTTAATACTTAGAAACACAGTTAACTTCCAACACAGATCTACACACAATAAATTCTATTCAAAAATGTTCTGAGCAGCTCCAGAAAGCATTTGATATCCTAATACCACTAAGAACAACAACACAGGACAAAAGAAAACAGGCACCTTGGAGGAATGCGGAACAAAAAAAGATAAAACAACAAATTTCAAGGCTGCATCACACCTGGCTAAAAATAAATAGCAATCAAGACAAACTTCACCTACACAAACGTAACAGATTATACAAGTCAACAATCAACAAAGCTAAAAAGAGGTACTGTTCAGTCAGAATTCAAGGTGCTAAATGTGCAAATAAATAATTTTCTAAAAGTCTCACAATATTTCATAAACATAAATGTAAAGAATGAACTCATCCCATGACTGAAGAATTTACTAACACACTGGCAAACCATTAAACATCCAAAGCAGACATGTTGAATTCATGTTTAAAACAAAGGAAAACCACCCATTCCCAACAATCCCAGCCTCTGCATTCTTTCAAACAACTATCACAAAGTGAATTTAAGAATCTGTTCTAAGCAAGCAGGCCAGCTGGCTGCCTTCTGATTCTTGTCCACCACAAATCTTCAAGAACATTCCTTTAACTACCTCTGCTGCCACGCCAGAAAGAAAAATCATCAATAATTCTTTAACTACATAAATCTTTCCAGAAAGCTTTAAAAAATGCATACACACGCCCATTATTAAAGAAAGCAAACCTGCATGACCCAAATAAATACAGACTGGCTACAAATGGACCTCTACTGGGAAAACTGATAGAAAGAGCAGCATTCGCCTAGATGTCACAATTTATTAAAGTTAACTCTATACTTTCTGACTTCCAAACAGGATTCCACCCAGGAAGAGGCACAAAATCTACCCTCATTGCCATCTGGGATGACCTCAAAAACACAGAAGACTGAATCGGGAGTCGCTGCACTACATCTCTTGGGCCTTTCAGCTGCCTTTGACACGGTAGACCATGACAATTTAAACAAAAGAATCTATGAAGCCGGCATAGAGGGAACTGCTCTCAACTGGAACACATCCGACCTTCAAAGCAGGCAAAACGTCATCCATAGTCCCCCTTGCTCATCCAAACCGTACTTCACAAAAGCAAGGGTCCCTCGAGGCTCTATCATCTCACCCATGCTTTTCAGCATCTACATGAATTTCAGCTCATGCGCTGTAACTATGTAAATGACTCACAAATTCTTCTTATCCTCTTGGATGCTCATGACGAGCTCAGCTTGTCATGAGCCACGGCGCTCTGGTGCTCATGATGAGCTGAGCTCGTCATGACCGCGCCCGTTCCGTGGAACGCTCGCACACTGGGCTGATTCCCCTGCTGTGCTGAACGTTCCATTGGACCGGGCGCGGTCATGACGCGAGCACCGGAGCGCCGTGGCTCATGACGAGCTGACCTCGTCATGAGCATGGGGGCACTGTACGCGTCCCCCGCCCCCCAGCACAGTGGGGGAATCCGGCCAGCGGCGAAGGGGTTATACTAGGAAGCCCCAAAGACATTGGAAACTCAAAAATCTTCAGTTGCCCCAGAGCCGTGGATCAGCAAGTGACTTGGAGCCATCTCAAAATGAATGCTTCCAAAACTGATATACACATTTTGTTATGACCCACTCCGTGCCTGGCTTGACGATCTGGGTTCACCCCCTAAAGTATCTAAGGAAGTAAGAAACCTTGGAATTACCATGGACCCCAAGTTACAAATGAATGCCCAAGTGGACACGTTATCAAGCTCAAGCTTCATTACTATGAAAACTCTGTGACACGTCTTCCCCCGCCAGAATTTCCACACAAGGTCAAAACTACTGTCTCTCTTGTACTGTCTAAACTCCATTACGCCAATAGCCTGTACCGCGGATCTTCTTTATCAACTATGAAAAGACAACCACGAATTCAGAACTCTGCTGCCAGACTATTCCTCCAAGCACCCATCTTCCCTGCCTTGGGGGCCCCACATTGGTCACCGGTTTCCAGAAGATCCATCTTCAAGCTGCGTTGTATCGCCCACAAAGCAATACATGGAACAGGACCGTTTTTCATCAGGAATAGTGGAGAAGTGTGGCTCAATGATTAGAGCGGCAGACCCTGATGCAGAAGTCTGGCCCGGGACCAGGGTTCAATTCCCGTCTCGGCGGGTCTCGGGCTCAAAATTTCCTCGGACCTGATAATTCTCACCTCGGTGCCTATTCTAATCATGGGTCCCACTCTGCAACTCTGGGCAATAGCTTGCTTAATCTCCACAACGGCCCCAACGCTAGGATGCCTGGCTTCACCTTGGAGGTGCCTGGGAGTGGACACCTCACAGGGAAAGCCAGGAAGGGTTCCACAGCGGTATTCGTACAAGTGCCGAGATGCCTCCGGGTAGTCGTGCGCTATACAAGTGCGTAATTATTATAAAGTCACCAAATACATAAAACAAAGGAAGCTCTGCTCAAGATTGGCACTTCGCCTCAAAACCCACAGCAGCAGACTAATAAACGGTCTCTTGAAGCCCTGTCATCAGATCTTATGGGAACACATTTAAGATAATGCGCCCGTGCGCAAAGCCCCGTGCATTGATGCATTGTCTATCCAAATAATGGCAGAGCTGGAAAAAACATATGAATACGATAGCTGAAGGGCGCCCCCTCGCTCTGGAATACTTCTAACTTTACCTTTTATCAGAATTGATAACACAAGTTCTTTTGGCATAAAAGCTGCCTGTAGCCAGACCTAAAAATGCAGGCCCAGGACTGCCCTCAGTGACTGATCTCACTTTGTAATCCATATTCATTTGTTTTCCTTCCCTGATTAGTGCATAAGACACTGCTCATATAATTAAACACTTAGGGGCATATTACCAACAAGTAGCGATATTTATCGCTAAATAGGCTTAGCGACGATTTTTTTATCGCTGCCTATCGCTGGATATGTTAGCGGAGAAAACATGCTATTAGCAACGTTTTTCTCCATTGTGCTAAAATATCCAGCGATAGCGGCAAAATGCATGAATATCGCTGAGAATACAGCGATATTCACACATTAACGACGAAATACTCTTAGCCATGTTATCCACCTCTCATTGGATAACATGGCTAAGAACTGGTCTGAGCAGGCGTTAGTTTTTGGCGATAGCTGGAATATTTCCATCGCTATGCCTGCCTTGCTAATAGGCGATAGCGACGTTAGCGACTGCTTTCAGTCGCTAACAGGTTGGGTACGCCCACTGTGCATGTCATTAGCGATAAATATCGCTGACATGCAAAGCGGGCCCCAAACCGCTCACTATCGCCCTAAAGCTGTCGCTAACATCAGTTAGCGACAGCTTGCTAATTGAGCGATAGTATTATCGCCGCTTAGCGGCCGAAAACGGCCGCTAAACCGGCAATAATTGCCTATCGCCACCCTTGGTAATATGCCCCTTAATCATTTACAAACGTAAGTATTAAAAAACGATGGGGCATATTACCAACACAGGCGATAAAATTACCGCTTGCTTTATCGGCAGAAAACTGCCGCTAAAGCCGCTTTAGCGGCAGTTTTCTGCCGATAAAGCAAGCGATAATTTTATCGCCTGTGTTGGTAATATGCCCCGATATTTCCAATGAGGCCCTCACTTGCTGCAGGGTGGCTGCATTCGCCAGTAATCACTGTTTATGTCCAGCCCCGCTGGCTAATTAGCACCCGTGTGCATATAATTATCGTGACTCAGGTGGAGGCCTCTGAGCTGACAATCGGCTCATTGAGCGAACATGCCAGCCTTTTATTTTCTCTATTTTTTTCTTTTTAATTAATAATATTAATAATAATGATAAATAAATAAACAAAATTATATGCAGTGTCCGTGCTCAACTGTCCTCAGTTTCTTTTGCCTAATGAGGTGTTGTAACAAACGTGAATTGTGACATCTTACCTTAACTTTTTGATCCGCACTCTGCCTCCCCAGAGAGCTTGGACCATGAGATCAGCAGAGGGTGCTCTACAGTCATTGAGTTGCTTCCCTGGGGATACACTCAAAGCGCCCCTCCCCCTAGTGACGCTTCACTGTTGTGACCTCACGAGGCTGGTGACTTGTGGCAGCTGGTTGACTGGGAGGGGTGTGGGCCTTTTGACCTGCACCATTGCCCCCCTGCCCCATTAGTGAAAGCGTGCAATCTCCCTCACCTGGTGCCCAGGGCCGGACTGGGAACAACCGGCCCTGGCAAAGTGCTTGGCCGCCCCCCCTCCCAGCTAGGGGGGGGGGGTTTGGAGGTGCCGCCGAGCTCTTTGCCGGGTCCGGTTTTCAGCTGATTTTGTTACAGGGCCAATTTTGCAGGGGCCCAAAACCGCCCCTGCCCGTGCAGCACACCGGGGGATTGCCCGGTGCCCGCTATGGCCAGTCCGGCCCTGCTGGTGCCACAGCTCCATGAAGTGTGATTTCGACCGTGCAGGGTCGGATAATGTAAGGCGGGCACTCGGGCAATGGCCGAGGGGCTGGTATCCGAGTTCCAGCTGTGGGCTGCTTTTTTGGGCAGCCTGGGGGTGCTGATGTGGGCGGTGTCTGTGTTAGGATGCCGCCAGCGGCCCAGTGGGTGCCTGAGTGGCCTTCTTGGAGGCAGATGGGCCTCCTTTACCTCCCCTTTACCAACGGGGCAGAGGTGTCACTCCCTTTCTCTCGCTGGGCCCGCCCATTAATGTATGCTGATTGCGCCGGGGCAGGGTGCCTAAACAGAAGTGGCCTCACTTGTATTCAGTTGAGTTTCACCAGTCTGAATAAATCTGTGCATTTTGTTTATCGAGGTGAAGTTAAGAAAACATGCCTCCGCTCGCCAAATCAGTGTTTTGTGGAAAGGCAATATGCAAATGTGGGCCACTTTTTTTAAGCGTGCCCGGGACGATTTTTATCCCACTCCAACCCTGTGAGCATGTGTGGTGAGCGCGGGGAGCACAGTGGTAGGAATGAGTTGCGTGGCCCCACTCCTGAATTATCCGGCCCTCTGCCTGGAGCCAGAAAGGACCCCACTTGAGAGGTCAGGCCAGGCCCTACTGGAAAAGACCTCCCTTGGCTTTTACCACTCTGTGACGTCAGGTCCCCTTGGCAGGAGTGTCAGGGACGGCGTGCTTGCAGTGAACTGGCAGATGTTCAGTGTTTTGAAAGAAGAATATGGGGCATATTTACAAGGGCATTGCGCCACAGGAACGTCGCTTTACCAACGTTCCGGTAGCACAATGCCCTGGTCCAGCACACATAGAAAGAGCAAAACGCCATTAATAGTCAAGTCAAGTCAGAAATTTGTATAGCGCGCTACTCACCCAGAGGGTCTCAAGGCGCTTAAGGGAGAAGGGTTAGTTACTGATCAAACAGCCAGGTTTTGAGTTGCTTTCTGAAGGAGAGGTGGTTCTGCGTGAGACGGAGGTGGGTGGGGAGGGAGTTCCAGGTCTTGGCCGCCAAGTAGGAGAAGGATCTTCCTCCCGTGGTGACTTTTCGGATGCGTGGAATCGCGGCGAGTGCTTGGTTGGACGAGCGTAGTTGGCGGGTGGGGGTGTAAAAGGTCAGGCGGGTGTTGAGGTATCTGGGTCCTAGGTCGTGGAGGGCCTTGTGTGCGTGGGTGATTATGTTCAGGAAGGTGTCCCTTCCTGCACATAAACTGTTTATGTGCCGGAAGGTGTCCCTTCCTGCACATAAACATTCATTAAGTAATCACAATTTGCTCCTTCCATGTCTGCTGCATTCTGCAGCACACATGGAAGTAACGAATAGCTATTATGGATTATTTATGTGCAGGAAGGGACACCTTCCTGCACATACACAATATTCTACGCAACACACGCACCCTTGCACTATGGTGCAAGGGTGCCTCCAGTGGCTTTAGGAAGCTACTTTTGGAGGCAGTGCAAGGGAAAACACAGGGCGCGCCGCATTGTCGTAAATATGGCACATCCCTGCATTTTGGAATCGTCAGAGAGAGGCGCTGCCAAATTTGGCACAGCTCAGCTCTTCGCCATTTTGTTGTGAATATGCCCCCATATTTTCAGAGATCACGGCTTCTGTCACTGTGCAGGATGGACAGGAACCGGATAACTGTAATCACTCTGGACTCAGAAGGAGCCCTGCATCCCAGCTCAGGGAAGGACCGTGGCCTGTACCCACATTTTACTGCAGACTGCAGTCTCCCAGCTCTGATGGCCCTGCACATTCTCGGATAGACAACACCAACATAACATAGCGCGTACTTGTAAAGCGCACGTTCACCCAGAAGGGCATCTTGGCGCTGAATGACAGATGTTTATTGTTACCAAACACAAAGGGACTCATTTTATCGACCTCAAAAAGATGAAAGGCTGAGTGGACCTGCTGGGAGTTGAGCCTGTGACCATGTGGTCAAACATAGGCCTCTAAAGTGGATGTATTAGTCCACTAAGCTACCAGACCCAACACTTTCAATGGGACCCTACTTCGATATACGACTTTGAAAGATAACGAGGAAGCATATGGTAGTTAGTAGCTCTTCGTTGATTGACTCAGATGCTCAAGAAAGATCTGCCCGTCAGAGAAATAGGACTTTTTCCCCTCTGCTGATGTTATGGGAGATCTGCAGGAGAGGTAAGGATGCTGAAGACGTTTCAGGATTATATCAAGGGCTAGTCTCCACGCTGATCAATGTAGTTGTGCTCCTTGAGGAGGGAAGGTGTGCAGTAGTTTGTAGTCTTGCTTTTGGATTCTGTCTGGTATGTTCCTTGAAGAGGGAAGGTGTGCAGTGGTTTGTAGTCTTGCTTTTGGATTCTGCCTGCTATGTTCATTGAAGAGGGGAGGTGTGCAGTGGTTTGTAGTCTTGCTTTTGGATTCTACCTGCTATGTTCCTTGAAGAGGGAAGGTGTGCAGTGGTTTGTAGTCTTGCTTTTGGATTCTGCTTGCTATGTTCCTTGAAGAAGGAAGGTGTGCAGTGGTTTGTAGTCTTGCTATTGAATTCTGCCTGCTATGTTCCTTGAAGAGGGAAGGTGTGCAGTGGTTTGTAGTCTTGCTATTGAATTCTGCCTGGTTTGTTCCTTGAAGAGGGAAGGTGTGCAGTGGTTTGGAGTCTTGCTTTTGAATTTTGCCTACTTTGGGGAATATCATTAAGGGAGATATCACCGCTTTTTCGGCACATAGCACCGAAAAAGCAGAGATTTGGTTATCACCCTATTTACAATGGACACGCTAACAAGTGTTAGCGTGTATTTCCTCGCTGCTTTGCATGTCAGCAATCAATATCTCTAATGATATGCAAAGGTGGCGTTCCCCACATAATATCCTGGGATAACCTTGCAAACACAACTTCGCTATATTAACAAGGATGCCCCAGACCAGCAAAGCCATTTCTAAAGTCGTGCTAAGGCCCCATTAACGCTGGATGTTAACTCCTGCTAACATTTCTACTTAGCTATCTGTAACATGGGAGGAGGATTGAAAGGCTAGGTCCACACCTGCCTATTATCAAGGTTTTTGTTCTTGCAGGATAATTATCTCTGATTTTAGCACGCTAATGCCGCTTCTCACCCTCCATCGCTGGATTTTACATCGCCTCGGTAAAAAGCGTTGATAATACTCCGATAACCCGGGGCAGAAATACTGCGATAATGCAAATCGCACTAAGCGCGATTTGCGATGATTATCGCATACCTTTGCTAATATGCCCCTATGTTCCTTGAAGAGGGAAGGTGTGCAGTGGTTTGTAGTCTTGATTTTGTATTTTGCCTGCTATGTCCCTTGAAGAGGGAAGGTGTGCAGTGGTTTGTAGTCTTGCTTTTGAATTCTGCCTGCTATGTTCCTTGAAGAGGGAAGGTGTGCAGTGGTTTGTAGTCCTACTTTTGAATTCTGCCTGCTATGTTCCTTGAAGAGGGAAGGTGTGCAGTGGTTTGTAGTCCTGCTTTTGAATTCTGCCTGCTATGTTCCTTGAAGAGGGAAGGTGTGCAGTGGTTTGCAGTCTTGCCTTTGAATTCTGCCTGCTATGTTCCTTGAAGAGGGAAGGTGTGCAGTGGTTTGTAGTCTTGCTTTTGAATTCTGTCTGGTATTATCCTTGAAGAGGGAAGGTGTGCAGTGGTTTGTAGTCTTGCTTTTGAATTCTGCCTGCTATGTTCCTTGAAGAGGGAAGGTGTGCAGTGGTTTGTAGTCTTGCTTTTGAATTCTGCCTGCTATGTTCCTTGAAGAGGGAAGGTGTGCAGTGGTTTGTAGTCTTGCTTTTGAATTCTGCCTGCTATGTTCCTTGAAGAGGGAAGGTGTGCAGTGGTTTGTAGTCTTGCTTTTGAATTCTGCCTGCTATGTTCATTGAAGAGGTAAGGTGTGCAGTGGTTTGTAGTCTTGCTTTTGAATTCTGTCTGGTATTATCCTTGAAGAGGGAAGTTGTACCGTGGTTTGTAGTCTTGCTTTTGGATTCTGTCTGGTATCTTCCTCGAAGATGGAAGGTGTGCAGTGGTTTGCAGTCTTGCTTTTGTATTTTGCATGCTATGTTCCTTGAAGAGGGAAGATGTGCAGTGGTTTGCAGTCTTGCTTTTGTATTTTGCATGCTATGTTCCTTGAAGAGGGAAGGTGTGCAGTGGTTTGCAGTCTTGCTTTCGTATTCTGCCTGCTATGTTACTTGAAGAGGGACGGTGTGCAGTGGTTTGTAGTCTTGCTTTTGTATTCTGCCTGCTATGTTACTTGAAGAGGGAAGGTGTGCAGTGGTTTGTAGTCTTGCTATTGAATTCTGCCTGCTATGTTCATTGAAGAGGGAAGGTGTGCAGTGGTTTGTAGTCTTGCTTTTGGATTCTGTCTGGTATCTTCCTCGAAGATGGAAGGTGTGCAGTGGTTTGCAGTCTTGCTTTTGTATTTTGCATGCTATGTTCCTTGAAGAGGGAAGGTGTGCAGTGGTTTGCAGTCTTGCTTTTGTATTTTGCATGCTATGTTCCTTGAAGAGGGAAGGTGTGCAGTGGTTTGCAGTCTTGCTTTCGTATTCTGCCTGCTATGTTACTTGAAGAGGGACGGTGTGCAGTGGTTTGTAGTCCTGCTTTTGTATTCTGCCTGCTATGTTACTTGAAGAGGGAAGGTGTGCAGTGGTTTGTAGTCTTGCTATTGAATTCTGCCTGCTATGTTCATTGAAGAGGGAAGGTGTGCAGTGGTTTGTAGTCTTGCTTTTGGATTCTGTCTGGTATCTTCCTCGAAGATGGAAGGTGTGCAGTGGTTTGCAGTCTTGCTTTTGTATTTTGCATGCTATGTTCCTTGAAGAGGGAAGGTGTGCATTGGTTTGCAGTCTTGCTTTTGTATTTTGCATGCTATGTTCCTTGAAGAGGGAAGGTGTGCAGTGGTTTGCAGTCTTGCTTTCGTATTCTGCCTGCTATGTTACTTGAAGAGGGACGGTGTGCAGTGGTTTGTAGTCCTGCTTTTGTATTCTGCCTGCTATGTTACTTGAAGAGGGAAGGTGTGCAGTGGTTTGTAGTCTTGCTATTGAATTCTGCCTGCTATGTTCATTGAAGAGGGAAGGTGTGCAGTGGTTTGTAGTCTTGCTTTTGGATTCTGTCTGGTATCTTCCTTGAAGAGGGAAGGTGTGCAGTGGTTTGCAGTCTTGCTTTTGTATTCTGCCTGCTATGTTACTTGAAGAGGGACGGTGTGCAGTGGTTTGTAGTCTTGCTTTTGTATTCTGCCTGCTATGTTACTTGAAGAGGGAAGGTGTGCAGTGGTTTGTAGTCTTGCTATTGAATTCTGCCTGCTATGTTCCTTGAAGAGGGAAGTTGTACCGTGGTTTGTAGTCTTGCTTTTGGATTCTGTCTGGTATCTTCCTCGAAGATGGAAGGTGTGCAGTGGTTTGGAGTCTTGCTTTTGAATTCTGCCTACTTTGGGGGATATCATCAAGGGAGATATCACCGCTTTTTGGGCACATAGCATCGAAAAAGCAGAGATTTGGTTTTCACCCTATTTACAATGGACACGCTAACAAGTGTTAGCGTTTATTTCCTTGCTACCTTGCATGTCAGCAATCACTATCTCTAATGATATGCAAAGGTGGCGTTCCCCACATAACATCCTGGGATAACCTTGCAAACACAACTTCGCTATATTAACAAGGATGCCCCAGACCAGCAAAGCCATTTTTAAAGTCGTGCTAAGGCCCCATTAACGCTGGATGTTAACTCCTGCTAAAATGTTTACTTAGCTATCTGTAACATGGGAGGAGGATTGAAAGGCTAGGTCCACACCTGCCTATTATCAAGGTTTTTGTTCTTGCAGGATAATTATCTCTGATTTTCGCACGCTAATGCAGCTTCTCACCCTCTATCGCTGGATTTTACATCGCCTCGGTAAAAAGAGTTGATAAAACTCCGATATCCCGGGGCAGAAATATTGCGATAATGCAAATCGCTCTTATCTCTATGCTAATATGCCCCTATGTTCCTTGAAGCGGGAAGGTGTGCAGTGGTTTGTAGTCTTGCTTTTGAATTCTGCCTGCTATGTTCCTTGAGGAGGGAAGGTGTGCAGTGGTTTGTAGTCTTGCTTTTAAATTCTATTACAGGACCGGAGGCTTCGTATTATGCTTTCTCTTTCATTTATTGCTACACACAGCAGCCAATAAAATTTAACTTTGTATGTCAAAAACTACATTTCCCATGATGCACACAACACATCACTTCCTGTCAGAGCCCATAAGAGCCAGTCAATACCGGATATCCTCCTCTTTCTTTGCTGCTCACGCAGCCAGTTAAGTGCCTTTATACCAATATCCGTATAATGCTTATTTACTGCATTTTTTTGACAGATTGTTGACATTTACTGATGTACGTGCCTATCACACTTGCTATGCTGATTTCTTTGCTTGCATTTGTTTGTGCTTGTTAGAAATGGGGTATCCAATTCTACGGGGGGTAGCATGGTGCAGAGCGGGCAGGCCAAACACCCGAGGACATGTATGAAGCATCCACGCAGTACGCACAGACGACACACCAGGCACAGCACAAAAAGAGACACAAAACCAGTTTTGATGAAAAAGAAAAACTCTTGTATTGTCTCCAATATGCAAAAGCAAACACAGTAATCACGATGTTGCGCCAACTGGCCCCAGGGCAATATATACACAGGGATTATTTACACGGGTAATGGAAAAAAAGAAGAAGAAGATAAGTCCATTAGTTCCAGGGCTGAAATAGAAACAAAGCATTAACATTAGGCGTGACTGTGGGCACAACCATTTCAACGTGGGGCCTCAGCAGGACCAATAAAGCAGTGGTTCAGGATCATTAGACATAAAAACTTCTGCTGGCATGGACACTCAGGTAATACTTCTTCCAATTAACATATGCAATGATATTCCTTTAGAAATCAATCAACATTTCATTCCGTGGGCATACATCAGCATTGGCCTAAGCCGGGTTAATAAAACCAGTATTGCATAGGACACTTCGGCCCCTGTAACCCTACTTATATGGCACCTCGAGGACAGGGACCCAGCTGGCAGAAAGCATTCGCCTAACCCGGGGTCACTGTGAGCCCAACACAATCAGCATTTATGTTCATACCCAGTTCAGGGGCCTTAGGTCCTTTTAGGCCTTCCTCAGCTTAACAGGGGCCAACGGGGCCCGACAACAGTTTCCAGCAGGGGCAGGGCGGCCTCAGGAATCCTTCACGGTCTCCCCCGCTGCCCCGCCGCAACAAAACACTGGTCCCGGGGGTGGGCACCGACCCTGTGCCCCGACACACACCCCCAACCACCACACAGCTGAGCCCCACTCACCGGGGCTCTTGGGGCGGGCTCCGGAGGTCTCTTGCGGTCCCCACTCTCTGGGTTCTCCAGTGCTTCTCCTGCAGGCCCTCGGGGACTTCCACGCAATGCGGGGGAGGGTGCAGGCACCGTCACCGTGCCTCGATGCTCCCTCTCCCGCTCTTCACATGTGGGCACTGCGGGTCTCTGACCGGCGGGGTGGGCTCCCGCTCCGGTCTCTCACACTCCCGGGGCTCCCACATCACTGTCGGAGTCCCGCGGCATCACCTCTGGCTTCCGGCTTCCCCTCAGGCCCTCCCAGCCAATCCGTGTGCGGCTTGAAGGGGGAGCGGCAGCGAGGGCCAATGGCTGCGCGGTAGCCAGTGGGGGCGCGGCTGATGACGAGGCGCCCCGTCACTGGACGATGGCGGGTCCGGCTTCTGAGGCCTAGGGTGGCCTACTGTGGCACGGCGGCGGCCCTCAACCTGGTTCCGGGGGCCGCCGCAACGGTGAAGGCAGCAGCGGGGCAGGACCCAGATGTCCCCCGGCGGCGCGGGGCAGCGCGAGCACCCCGGGCCGCGGCGGTGATTCCCCGGCAGCAACGAGGGGCAGGCTCCATCCGTCAGGGACAACGCTATGCGAGGTAGGCACTCCCTCCGTTGGCAGGCAAACGTGGGGTGGGCACCCGCTTTGATTTAGAGTGGCAACATGGCGCAATCACGTGGGGTAGGCACCCGCTAAAGGCTGCGACATGCAGGGTAGGCTCCCGCTTCCTCGCTTCTCCTTCTGGCGACCCTCCAGGCGGCGGCGGTGAGGGGCCAGCAGCGCTTTCCATACACAGCGCTTAAACACCCAGGCAGTCAGCGGCGGCGATAGGCAATAGCGCTTGTATCAACCCAGCGCTTGGAAGGGCACAGCAGTGTCTGGGGCCGGACAGCGCTTTGTAGACGCAGCGCTGTAAGAGACAGCAGTCCTGGCATAAGACAGTTCTTGCCGGGTCCAGTTCAGGTAGATAGCGCTTGACAGGCTCAGTTCTTTTTGGCACAGTGCTCCAGCATACAGCGCTTCGGGGTTATAGACCTTAGGGGGCAGACAGTCCCAACAGCAAGCCTCAGGGGCCCCGGGGTAATGCTCCTCACCTCCTGGGGGGTCCAGTCCAGCCCCAATATAGCGCTCTCCTCTTCAGGCGCTTTTAGATGTAGCGCTCACGTGGCGCCAGGTCCCACCAGCCTCAGGGACCTAGGATGGCACTCCTTCCTCAGGGGCCAAGGGGCAGAGCAGCAGACACTACTGGGCCAGATCAGCAGTTAGTGGGAACTCATCAAGACAGGGTGGACGACCTTAACCATCCTCCACTGTAGCGTGGCCCTCCTCCGACATACAGCAGCCTGAACTCCTGCAGTGGGGCTTCCACTAGCCCTGGGGACAGCAGAGGGGTTTTAGTGAGGTGCAGGGCCCAGCACACAGGCCCAAATGGCGGTATCCCCTGGCAGCAGGTCCCCTCACGTTCATGTCTCTGCTCTGTCTCAGCACATGGTGGCACAGCCCCCTTATTTATATGCACCTCACCCCACCTACCAGACAGTGCCAGCAGCTTCTAGAATTCTCTGGGAAACTAGTTCAAACTGGCACAGGGGGAGGAGTAGAGCACCCTGGGTGCCAGGCTTTCCCTCCAAATGCTGGGATGGCTGGGTACCAAACAACTAGACCGCTAACCCACTGCAGTCAGGTGGCACAACACATTGCCATGGCATCCATTTTAAATGCGATATTATCACCAGGGCGCATTTCTACAATGGGGAAAAATAAGTGCACACACCATTGCGTTACATTTTCACACTAAACAGGGCATCTCCCACCACACATGGCCTATATATGTCTTTACCATGGGGAAGACATCCTAAACTAGGGGGGGTGAAAGGCGAATTATTTTGGGGAAAATGGGCCAAGTCCAACAGTGCTCACGAGCCTCGCGCTCGCTTCTGCTGAGGTGCCACGCTCCCTCCCTTTGCGTAGGGAGGCGCATGTTCTGTTACTGTTGTCCCGATTCGGGACGTGGTTGCTAAGTGCAGCGCTACCTTTGCTCTGGTTATTTTAGCCCCCCTACTCTCCCGCTATCATCGGAGAGTGTGTAACTACCTCGGAGCAGCTTACAGTTTTGAATTACCCGCTCTGCGGGCTGGTCTCATTTCGGCCGCTCGCGGTCAATTTCTTAGTACTTCACAGGCTTACCGGTACCACCCCGCCGACGGCGGAGGGCAATTTACATTAATTGTATGCACGGAGGCTCCCCTCATCAGCCGAGAGCGCAGGGAGCAAGTAACTTTCACTTTTACTTTGGTTTCGAGCTACGTAGCCCAATTGGGCTATATTTAGTAGGATTGGGCTACGCATGTCGCTACTGCCTGTTTTTTAGTCATTCCAGCTCCCTTTTCCCCCTGAGCAGCAACCCTACGCCTGGCAGGCTGGAAGAATAGTTGGGCCTGGAGGGAGCACACCTCCTGAATATCAGAAACTTCTCTTTTCTTCTCCATCTACGCCCTGGGGCTGCAAGAACTCTGCTACAGCCTTCGCTGAGGAGCTAGGTGCCTGGTCATTAGTTTTTCTGTGCTGTGGGTTGGCTCCCCCATTTACTCCTCCCTGTATTTTGCCTCATGAGCAAATATATGTACAAATTTGGCACAACCATGGATGATTGGGTTACCTATGAGGAGGATGATAACCTGTATGAGGTGGAAGTGACTAATCCTTCCCTTGAAGATAATATTGTTGAGGCCCTGGACGTTTCGGTTCAGGATTCTGTCAACAAGGCCCTTGAGAAGGCAGTTCCGGGAACTGTGCAACAGGCGCTAGCTACTGCACTTAAGCCTATCACTAAGCAGTTGGAAAAGTTCGCTAAGCGTCATGGCTTCACTACTCCGACAGTCCCTTCGAAGGACGTTGCATCCTCTGATTCCCAGTCCAAGTCTTGGCCACACTCCTACACCTTGTCCTCACTGCCTGCCCCTGACGCCAGCAAGTCCAAGGGTCCAGACACTGATACCGATACAGACACTACGTCTACCGACACTCCAGATGAGTCTCCTCCTAGGAAGAGGACCAGGAAGTCAAAGAATATGGAGCCTTCGCAGCCTGTCCTTACCCCTTTACCTTTAATCCTGCTGACATTGTTCATCTGAGATCTTCAGATTGGCTTCCTGATCCGGAAGTTGCCGCATACCTGCATGACAACCTCCGTAAAAGTTTTGACAAGGAGGTGAGAAATAGGTTCCGTTTAGAGTGTCCTAGGCCGGACATCGCTAATAAAGTCGCAGAAACCCCTGACATAGTCTCTAGTCTGCTGACTTTCCTAAAAAAGTTTGCCAAAGATCCGAAGAAGGGCATTGACCGTGCCTGGCGAGGGTGCCAGGACAAGCTCCTGGATGTGGTAGGGCTCCTGGGAAAAATCCTGGAGATGGCTTTAGAAGCACAGGAATCTGGTGCGGCGATGGATCCCCATGTCTTGGTGGGATGGACCCAGAGGGCGATCTGCCTATTGGGTAATGCAAATTGCGCCATATCCACGGAATGCAGGAAGTCCCTCCTTATGAGGATGGACTCCAACCATACGGAGTTGGCAGCGGTGGAACCAGGTTCCCTGGCGGACAGCAACTTGTTCGGTGAACGTTTTGTAAAGAAGGGAAACAACCTTTACAACGCAACTTTTACAACGCACTACCATTACAACGAAACTTTTACAACTCAGCATCCATTACAACGCATGTCATTACAACGCAACCATTACAATGCATGACACGAAAACGCATACCACTACAACACATGTCATTACAACGCAGTCATTACAACGCATACCATTACAACGCATAACATTACCATCCAACACTTACCCTACTGTTGCACCCCCTGGAGTTACAATAGTAATTTTAACCCCTACACTATCCAACACTTACCCTACTGTTGCACCCCCTGAAGTTAGAATAGTAATTTTTACCCCTACACTATCGAATACTTACCAAACATGCAATGTAATGTTATGCGTTGTAATGGTATGCGTTGTAAATGTAGTTTTTAGAACTTCGTTGTAATGGCATGCGTTGTAATGGAATGTGTTGTAATGGATGTTGCGTTGTAAAAAATGCGTTGTAAAGGTATGTGCTGTAAAAGTATGCGTTGTAACGTCATTCGTCCGTAAATGACATAACCAAGTACGTGGGCACCTTCACGTCTCTCTATAAGGCTCAGTCAGGGATCAAGAGAGTCTTTCAGGTTGGGATTTTCAACAGGGCCGGACGAGGTCGGGATGCTCGTTTGTCCACCAGCACTCCCAAGGTCCCCAGAGAGGTGACTTTGGTCGAGGCAGAGGTGATTGGGACTCCACCCGTGGGGGGACATTCTACCCCACCAGGCAACGTTTCAACAAGAGACGTTTCAACAGAGGAGCATACCGTGGTGGCTTCCAGGCCACAGAATCTTCAGGTGAGTGCTCCAGACACCTCCCCACTTCCCTTGGGGGGTCATACTCGATTTTTCTTTCACAATTGGGTTCAATTGCCTCAGGATGCTTGGATATTACAGACAGTTCAGGGTTTTCATCTAAATTTCTTTCAGGTTCCTTATCAGGACAGATGGCCCAGACAGCTGTCTTTTTCCCAAACAGAGTGCGCTTTTATAGATTCAGAAATCAAAGAATTGCTGCAGAAACACGCAATAGCACATTGCGACAAGGGCCCTTGCGGTTTCTGCAGTAATATTTTTCTGGTTCAGAAGAAAGGCGGAGGTTACAGGTTGGTACTCAATTTAAAAGATTTCAATCATTACATGGTCTACAAACATTTCAAGATGGAGGGTATCCATCTCTTGTCAGATCTTCTGAAACAGGGAGACAGGATGGTCCGTCTGGACCTGAAGGACGCCTACCTATCCATTCCGATTTTTCCTCCACATCGGAGATTTCTGCAATTCCAGTGGAGAGACTGATGGTACGAATATTTGGTCCTTCCTTTCGGACTTTCCTCGGCACCATGGTGTTTCACCAAAGTGTTGAAGCCAGTGATAGCCTATCTCAGAGAGCAAGGGGTTTGCATGATAGTGTATTTAGACGATATACTGATCAAGGTGCAGAGGCCGGAAATGGCTGTGCAACATCTGCGCATGACCATTGCTATGCTGCAAGATCTTGGGTTTGGTATCAACGAAGCCAAATCCGTACTGTGTCCATCACAGCAGATAGACTTTCTGGGTTTTGTCATAATTTCTCATACGGCTCAGTTGAGTCTTCCCCGTTCCAAACTTCGGGACATACAGAAGGAGCCACGCTCTCTGTTGTCCAAACAGATAGTCTCACTGAGAGTCATTGCCAGGATAGTGGCTCTCCTAGCGTCATCTATTCAGGCGATCTTCCCAGGTCCCCTTCACTATCAGAGATTAAAAATCCAACAGCTGCAGAAGGGTCTCTCGTACACGGACCTGGTTCCTCTGTCGTCAGAGGTCCGAGAGGAGCTTCAGTGGTGGCTTGCACACGTGGAAGCGTGGAACTGTTGAGACATTTTGGCTCCCTTCCAGAAGTTGTCAAAGAGTCCGACGCCAGCCGCTGGGGCTGGGGAGTGCGCCACGGAAATATTTCCACTGGAGGGCGTTGGTCCCTTCCAGAACTAGACCTCCACATCAAATGCCTAGAGCTGATCGCCGGCTCATTCGCGATCAGGACTCTGTCACCCAATAAAGTCTTGTGTTGCATCCTACTAAGGATGGACAACATATCGGCAGTCCGCTACATCAACAAACTGGGAGGCACAAGATCATCCATGTTGGTAGAGATAGCAAAGGACTTTTGGCACTATTGCCTAAGTCATCAGATATCGGTCATAGCCAAATATATTCTGGGCCAGTCGAACGTGGTCGCGGACTGGCACTCATGACACCTCAAGGACTACAGCGATTGGCAGCTCCAGCCTCATGTAGTTCAGTGGTTACAGGCGATCTGGGGGCCATGCCAGATCGACCTCTTTGCGTCCCGGTTGAATCGGCAAATACCCCAGTTCTTCAGCTGTGGACCGGATTTGTTAGCTCTGGCGACGGTTGCCTTCACTCAGGACTGAATTATGCCTTTCCCCCGTTCATATTGATCCCTCAGGTGTACACACAGATAATGTAACAGATAGCGGAAGTGATCTTAGTGACTCCCCTGTGGAAGTCGCAACCTTGGTTCCCGAGTCTCCTGGAGGTGAGCTGAGACTTCCCCAGGAAGATTCCAGAGTCCTCGATGTTGCTCCAGGGCCCTCATGGAGAGATGCACCCGATGGTGGTGTCGGGGCAATTGTCCCTGATGGCATGGAGACTTTCCGGCAGCGTTGGCAAATGCCAGGTTTTTCAGAGCAAGCTTCAGCCTTCATCAACCAAGCTTGCGCTCCATCCACTAGGAAGAGATATACTTCAGCTTGGAAAAGCTGGATTCGTTGGTGCGTGGAACAACACGGGGATCCTGTGGGGACGGGATTACCCTGCATTGTGAACTTTCTTTCGCAGAAAGCTTCTGAGGGATTGGCATATCGTTCCGTTAATAATTTCCGTTCCGCTATCTCAGCGGGTCATTCCCAAATTGACGGCAAACCTGTAGGTATGCATCAGCTCGTATGTAAGCTTCTGATGGGTATTAGAGTAGCGAATCCGCCCAAACCTAAGTATACTTGCTTATGGGATGAATGGCCCTGTGAGCTTATCATCTGTTCTTAAACAGAAATTACGTGTTTCTATCTTTCATTCTTCCAGGTTCTGATAAAAGATGGACTAAGTATGCTTCCTGTTGAGAAGAAGTTTCTTTCCAGTTGGATGGTTCTTCTACGTTGGAGGATGTTATTGTTGGACCTGAGTTATTTCATGGACTTTAATGTTCGTAGCAAGGAAAGAGGAAGATATCCTCTTATGGGCTCTGACAGGATGTGATGTGTTGTGTGCATCATGGCAAATGTCGTTTTTGATATACAAAGTTAAATTTCATTGGCAGCTGTGTGTAGCAATAAATGAAAGAGAAAGCATAATCCTCGCCTCCGCGTCCTTAATAGAATTGAAAATTCTTGGCACGATAGCTAGCTAATTTTTTATTCTGCCTGCAATGTTTTTTGAAGAGGGAAGGTGTGCAGTGGTTTGTAGTCTTGATTTTGTATTTTGCCTGCTATGTCCCTTGAAGAGGGAAGGTGTGCAGTGGTTTGTAGTCCTGCTTTTGTATTCTGCCTGATATGTTCCTTGAAGAGGGAAGGTGTGCAGTGGTTTGTAGTCCTGCTTTTGTATTCTGCCTGCTATGTTCCTTGACAAGGTAAGAAACTCGGCGTGTGGACTCCATCCGTCATCGACCGGCCTGAAATGCCGTCACGGCATTTCAGGCCGGTCGATGACGGATGGAGTCCAGACGCCGGTCGATGACGGATGGAGTCCACACGCTGAGTTTCTTGCCAATAAAGTCTCCAGGAAGGCTCGGATGTTTTGTTGTGCTCCCTTCCATTTGAATTGGGCTTCGCTGATTTTTTCGTGACCTATATTGAATATTGTATTCTCAGTTTAAATATATCTACAGCTCTTGGTTCTTCTTGCTAAAATTTAAAAAGCTAAATAAACCAATTTTCGGATTTATATTGAAGATAAGAAGTTCCAAACTGAACAGCCGGTGCAAGAAATTTGTGCTAAGTGGTCGCTTCTCACTCCTGAAGCTTTTTGTCCTGATGATGACCCCGGCAATCATCTTGGGTTGAAACGCCGTCGACGCCTACAACATGGCCTAAATCATTGAGGACATCAATACCTTAATTATTCTATGTGTTGATTGTTGTATAAGTCTTTTCCTCTGCTATTGTGTTTTTTTGATTTTCCCCACATGTTTTGTGTTTTATATTATATAGGAGTGTAATTGTTTTAATGATTTATTGATGTGATTAAATCTATTTATATACTGTAAATGGTTTCCATTGATATTATGTTTTTTTAGGTCTTCCTTCATCTGTTTTTTTCATTAATTTTGGTATAGGTTTGATGCCCACTTTATGGGTTTTTATTGTGTGTATAAGTATTGATCAAGAGCCACTGTTTGGATAATTATCATTATAGCCCCTGGCTCTTGTGCTAGGGTTGCCCCTGTGTGTTGAAAACAGAGCAGTTCTTAGCCATGTTATCCAATGGGAGGTGGATAACATGGCTAAGAGCATTGTCACGATAATATGTGAATATCGCTGTATTTCAAGCGATATTCACGCATTTCGAATGATTTTTATCGTTTCTGAGATAAACCTTGATGATAGCAAGGTATCTCAGCGATAAAAATCATCGTAGCGCGGCGATAATATTATTCCCGCTAACCCTGCTTAGCGATAAATATCGCTATTTCTAGGTAATATGCCCCAAAGTTCTTCATTTGTTGGGGAAGAGGGGTCTCAGATTGTGTAGGTTGTCGATGAAGTTGGCTGTGTTGCTGCGTTTCATCTGATGTGGGAGGGTGTTGGATGCAAGAGTTGTGGAGGTTTCAGAGAGCAGTTTTCAGATAGAAGGACTATGGTTCTGTTTAAGAAAGGGAACAAGGAGTATGCGCATGAGTATCTTTATCCTTATCCCAGAGATCAGGGGTGTTTTGTGTGGTGCAATCTTCAAAGGTATGAAGAAACGACTTGTGTATTGTGAACTTCTGATAGGAGGCAACTGCTGATTCAACCTTTAAAAGGTTTGAATTTAAGTCGACTTAAAGATCTGTGGACATTGTTATGACAAGGCTTGAAAATACAAAAAATTGGCCTCAGTGCCCAGCCATACAATACAGATTCTCCCCAGCCTGGTGGGAAGAGAATTGTGATTTTCAGAGACACAGAATGCCCTGTCCACGATTGATGCCACTATATAACTGGTTTCCTTCGACTGGCTAAGGTTTAAGATGGATGGTGAGCTCAGTTCAGTTTGGAACAAGGAGGGGAAGCGAAGACATTAAAGAATGGAAGAGATTTATTTATTTATTTTTACGATTTGTAAAGCGCGACTTATACCCGTAGGTGTCTTGGCGCGGTAACTCAACTTATTGTCTCAGTGAGAACATTATCAGGCTTCCAAGTGTTACAATGAACGGAAAGTCATTGGTCAAACAACCAAGTTTTCAGCAGCTTTCTAAACTGAAACAAGGATGAAGTAGATCTTATCACCATCGGAAGAGTATTCCAAAGTTTGGCGGCGGTGTTTATGAAACATCTATCACCCCAAGTGACAGTCCTAGTCCGTGACACTGTCAGTTGGTTCAAACGTTCAGATCTAAGTGATCTCTTGGGTTGATAGAGGATAAACTTCTGTTTGAGAAACACCGGGCCAAGGCCATGTACTGCTTTAAAAGTAAGGCATAAGTTTTTAAATTTGATCCGATTTCTTACAGTTAGCCAGTGGTAGCTCCTGATTACTTGCTTGACGGATTCAACTGAAGGATTGGATCTTACGTGACCAATTCACAGCCGGTGAAGAAGGAAGACGGCTGCTGGCTCCAGGGGCCTCATTTATGAAAAGTGACGCATCGCTGCGTGAAAACAGCGATGCGTCACTTTTCACTGCGCCCTCCTTGCGACACCAATGATGCGTCATATTTACTGTATGATGCATCATGGCGCAAGGAGTTACAGATACGTCAGTATTTCTGACGTATCTGGATAGCGCAAAAGTGACGCATTGCTGGAGTGTGTCACAAAAGTGACGCAACTCCAGCATGTATCCTTTCACATGGGGTAAGCCCCATGTGAAAGGGCCTGCGTCAGTCTTACGCCTGCTGTGAGGCAGGCGCAAGAAATTGACGCATTTGTGTCCTAGAAGTGACGCAGTGAAATCACATAGATTTCACTGTGTCACTTCTATGACCCTTCCTTGCGTGGGAACACCCCCCCTGCATACATTATACCTGGCGCAGGTATAATGTAGCACAGTGGTTTACAAAGTGACGCATCTGCCTAGATACGTCACTTTGTAAATGTGGCGCAACAAGGCGCATTTTTTACACTGCTGGTGCGTCACAAAAAGTGACGCAAGGGCTCATAAATGAGGCCCCAGGATTTTAAGCATGTTCAGGAATGTTGAGATTATTTCCATAAGAATGTTCTGTTTTTGTTGCTGCTGTGGATGGAAACATTAAAGCATGTCTGCATAGTATTGGCCCTGAGTCCTTAATACCATGATGGTGTTTCTCCCACTGGGCGGAAAACAATCTCCATTAAGATGCTCAAAACCGGGGTTTGTTGACCTCGAATTATATTGCTGAATGTGTTTTTAGAGAGCCCCTTGAATCTGATCACCAGATGTGCCAGTGCCTTCAGGGGCGTGTGTCTCTGATACTGGCATTTCAGTGGCACCGTGATGCATTCTGGCAGTTGTAGTCTCGGCTCACCAGTCATTTGAACTAACTTTCCAATAGTTTTTACAAACAATCCCCTGGCTTTAAACACAGAGCCACTGGTTACATCGCTGGCACACCTACACTGGAAGTTTAGTTGTAGAGCCGATCATATGATGAAGCCAGGGACATATGGCCCAAAAGACCTATGGGATGGTGCCCCACCATACACAGATTAGGTAGACGGCAAAGATTGGCGGGCTGGCCTGTGGCATTCCTGCTCCTGAGCCTGGCAAAAGAGCGGAAATAGTGCAGACACATTGGACACGTGAATGTTGGCACCTTTCATGTTTCCCTGGTCTTACGTGTGCAGAATGTGTCTGAAAATCAATGGTGAGGTAATTGAGTGTTTATGAGTTCGTGTGCACAAGTGGTGTTTGGGGGCTGCACACGCATATATCTGATTGGGGAGTCTAGGTTAGAAGATTCGGTGGGGGCCCACCCTTGCCTAATGGGGCTCCAC
Organism: Lissotriton helveticus; assembly: GCF_964261635.1. Taxonomy (NCBI): domain Eukaryota; kingdom Metazoa; phylum Chordata; class Amphibia; order Caudata; family Salamandridae; genus Lissotriton; species Lissotriton helveticus. The sequence goes on from NC_136073.1 coordinate 17,319,439, forward strand.
AGGCTGCACCTAGTGGACATTTTTGGAGGCCTACGCCTGCATTGCAGTGGCCCACCCATGACATGTCGGGACATTTTGTAGACATTCTGGTGATGGTCGCATTAACGTAGTCAATCACTGACCTATTTGTGGAGGAGTGTGGCTCAATGGTAAGAGCGGCAGACCCTGATGCAGAGTTCTGGCCAGGGACCAGGGTTCAATTCCCGCCTCGGCGGGGTCTCGGGCTCAATTTCCTCGGACCTGTTAATTCTCGCCTCGGTGCCTATTCTAATCACGGGCCCCACGCTGCAACTCTGGGCAATAGCTTGCTTAGCCTCCACACCGGCCCCAACAGCGCTAAGGATGCCTGGTTTCACCATGGGGGTGCCCAGGAGTGGACGCCTCACAGGGAAAGTCAGGATGAGTTCCACAGCGGTATGAGTACCAGCGCCAGGAAGCCGAATAGGCGACACCGCAAGGTGACCGTCTGGTGACAGTGCGCTCTATAAGTACCATGACATTTACATTTGACATTTGTGCTCAGCCTTGGAGACTTGAGCCATCCACGACATATCGTTTGTATACTTGAAAGTATGCGGAATATTCATCGCAAAATGGTGGTGGAAATCCATGCACAATGATGGATCTCCCTGGTACTTGAAGAAGATGAAAAAAATGGATGTGAAAGGCTGCTCCAAAAAGCCTTCACTAAAGATGAAAATTTGGTACTTTGGGACAAACAGTTTTTTCCATGGAAATTCTAAGGTTGTGTTTGAGGGATTCTGGCGTATTTATAAAATTATAGAGAAACGTCTATCTGTTTTTTAACTGGATTGCTGATGATTCTAATTACTGTGTTGATTTTAGTTGACTTATTTCTGTTTTTAAAACTTTGGTACCAGAGGGCACTTACTGTTATGTTTGTGGTTTCATGACGTGGGGGATTTTGCCATCTATTTTGATAAAACATTTACTGTAGCATTGATAATGCTGGCTGAGGTTTGAGCATGTGCGATTGGCGTGAGATGGATGCTTGTTGACCCTGCCACCTCTGTGTAGTTGAGCTTTACTCCCTGTGGCTTATGATTGTGCGATTTGTATGTTTTTCGATTCACCCGGGAGATATGTGTGTAACAACACCATTTTGTAGTCCTTTCACCTTATGTAAGTGGTAGCTGGAAAACGGACAGGTACCAGAATTTGATATCTTTCCTGTCCACCCATCTCTAGCATTCCCAGTATCATTTAGAGTGCAAGGAATATTGGTTGTCCCGCCTTTGGGAAAACCACTGAGCGGCGCAAACATTGCATCTGTAAGGCTGCATTGTATAGGACGATCCCTCCTACTCTTTACCCATGGGGATTTAAGCCAGGCATATACTCAGCATTCCATGGATATAGATTTTTATTTTTATTTTTCTAAAGAAAAACCTCCAATTTGAATGTTTACCTTGGAAAAAATAACAAGCATTGGCAAAGCCAATAGTTCTCGACTTTAAAACCTATTGGCTTTGCCAATGCTTTTTGTTCATGCCATACAGCATCAACAAAAATGCTGATGCTTTACGGCATGAACAAAAATTCAGAAAAGGCGCTGTGCAGTTGCTTTGTTATTTTGTTTAGGCACACGTGTGAGAAATGAACGCGTATGCAACCCTGAGTATGGGAACACAGATGAGAGAGAACTACTTAAAGCGCGGAGAAAGATAAGCGCCCGAGGAAGACACACGCACTCCTATGGGGTGCAAGTAATAATCTAATAGCATCAGTTATCTTAAACAATAGTCCTCTTAAACATTGGTTTCATCATTGGTTTCAACAATAACATCCTGTAGTCATACACATCAAGGCGAATAGAAGCAAGGCACACTATATCTTGAAGTGAACACTGTTATGATGAATAAACGTAGCCGCTGTTTATAGATTATCCTTTATTTAACATAACCCCGATTCACAAAGGAGACACGGACGCAGCCGCCGACCAGCTCTCACCACCCGAACTGTTCCCAAACACCTGCATGCATAAGGAATCCTCATCACAGTTTGAATAATCACATATTAGGCAGAGCGAGGATGCACGAGCGTAAGAACACAGCTGTGCAGTGCCCGAGCCAAGAAGTGTAAGGAACAGGTTCCTGGCTCGAGACACAACACTTCTCTCCCCTTTACAATAACTAACACAACGTTCCTGGCTTGAGACACAACCCTCTTCTCCCCCCGAAAAAAAAAAAAAAAAAAAAATAGAACAAAAAAATAAAATACATAAACAAATAAATTAACATATTAGATAACAAGATTTCTCCATGCTATACTCATTTTTTTAAATCCCAAATCCCTCCTTCAATTATGTCCCCATCAACATGTCTCTGCATTTCGCAATCACACCGTGATGTTGATAAGTGCGAAAGACCCGAAAGACTATTCAGATCAGACCTTATGCAATCTCTCATTCGCACATATGATATCGAAAAGTGCAAAAGGCCCGGACAAGAACAACTCAGATCAAATCTTATACAACATTAACACCCATATCTAATTCCCTACTGTCATGGTTGTCTTCATAGTCATTACTCACATAAGAAACCATAACATCACCTAACTCCTGCGCCTCGCTTTCTTCATCCTCATCACACACATCCACAATACACCTCACACTTTTAATATTTTTACATGCTCTTGCAAAATGACCGGTCATTTTGCAATATGCACACGTTTGACCTAGGGCAGGACATCTTCTGTCATTGGTGAGATGCGTTGAACTTCCACAACGGAAACACTCCCCCTTATTCTCAAAAGCCGTAGCATTACTAATTTCTCCTGCTACTCCTTTCCCCTTAAAGGCCTGCTTACTTTGGTTTTGATACCTTTTTGGTTGAACAGGCGTCCTAACAATCTTAATTATTTCTTCACCATTCTCACCTTTAGCTTTATTGAACACCGTTTTAGCACACCTAGTGGTTAATTCCGCCTTGCTAATTATCTCTGAGATTTCTCTTAGACTGGCATCACCATTCACCCACAACTTATCCTGCAACCCGCTATTATTACAATGCATTACAAGTTGATCGCGTATTAAATCCTCCTCGATGGTGCCAAAATTGCAAGACAAAGCAAGTCTTCTGAGCGAAGCGATATAATCCTCTATCTTCTCATTGGACTCTTGCTTCCTATGATAGAAATTAAACCTATGTACTGCCTTACACACAGTAGGTGCGAAATAAGCATTGAGATCATTTAAAGCTTGTGTAAAGACGTTACCTTCACTCCCACTGACACTTTTTTTTTCAATTCTATTGTAAACCCTTAACCCACCTGGTCCAAGACAATGCAAAAGTATTTTCTTCTTCCTTTCTGGGGTCAACTCCTTACTCTCAAACGTTTCCAAATAATTTATCAAATAATCCCTCCATTCCTCCCATCTCTGACTCGAAACTTCCCCATCTCTAATCAAAAATGCCTGTGGTGCTGGCAAATTCATTGTAGTAGTCGCCATTATTTTTATCAGAAAAACAATTACTCAACTTTAAATTATATACCCAGCATCAACTCTCACACCTAGTTGTACATAATAATTAAATTCAATTATACGAGCAATGAAGAGAGAACAATAAAATTAGTCAGTGAATACGCATTAAGTAAGTTATTAAAATGATGATACACTGCGTGCGTTTCGCAGAAGAACAAAAAGTTAAATTCCTTGGTCCCAAAGACGTTAGCAATTCTTTCTCAAAAGATCCAAATAGGTTTCAACTTTCAAAGTACCTCAAATGTGTGACACGCTAACATATTACAAATCTCCTTATAATCAGAGCACTTTGAAAGGAATTATTTGCAAGAGTTCCAAAGAGGTAAGGTAGACTCAATAACGAATACCTCTTAATAAACTGATGAAAAGTATTCAATTAAATTATGCGCAATAAATGTAAGCGCAACAATACCTTAAAATGACACACTGTGTGCATGCCACAGAAGAACGAAATCCAATTAATAATCTTCTGTCTTGTTAAAAATAGAAGAAATTCGAGATTCGTATCATTAAAAGGAGTAACCGAACAATTTCCGAAATGACACACAGTGTGCGTGTCACTGATGGTTTGTCGAAATGACACGCAGTGTGCGTGTCACTGATGGTTTGTCGAAATGACACGCAGTGTGCGTGTCACTGATGAGGGTAATTCTGCTTCTTTTCCGCCTTTATTTATTAAGCCTTCAAAGACCAACAATGTGGAGTATGCGATTACACAAGAGTTCTGATGTGTTCCTTTAATGTTGCTTGGTAACCAGTTTAACAAAATGGAGTCAAGTCTCTTGACCCACTGCGTGACCTTGCGCCGGTGTCTACGCGCTGGACTTCGTCGATCGTAATGATGTGCTGTGAACCGCGTTCATTCCACATTCCAATGCAGCTAGAACGGAACGTTCCTGCTTTCATAACACGCCAGTTCCAACGTCAGGTTAACCTTATTCTTTTCCAAGTATTCCAGCTTCAGTCTCTCAATTATTTCACGTCGTGAACTTTTCCAAAAATCCTTTCACTCTACAAATTACAACGTAGGATAACTAACTTTGTCTTCAAAATTCGGTCTCAACAGTATTTAAATCCTAAAATGTTTTCCATGACACACTACGGTAACAGGTTTGTAGTAATCCAGGAAACAGCTTGAATTTAAAAGGTTTATTCAGCAGCACAGCATAAGTTCCTAGTACAGCTGCATCAAGGTTAAACTGACAGAAAGTACAGAATGCTACATGAGGAAAGCTCTGTTCAGAACATGGAATGCAAGCAGAAACATAACATGTCGCATGCAGTTAAAGGAACAATCTTACAAGACTATATAATAAATAAAAGCTATATCAGAATCCCCCTCATTAAGAAAACAACATACATATGTATTATACAAAATCTTGTAAAGAAGTGGGTCTTCTTCTGACTCGTGTATCATCTTTGACCCTTGAAGCCACTGAGTCAGGGAAAGAATCATCATTTGTTTCAACACTGTCTAAATCACCATTAGACTGAAACTGTACATCATTTTGCATGGGACATTTGGGCAATTTTACTCACATTCCAAACTTTGCCATCTTGGGTAATCAATCAATCAATCAATCAATCAAAGCATTTATATAGCGCACTACTCACCCGGAGGGTCTCAAGGCGCTAGGGGAGGGGGGTCCGCTACTGCTCGAACAGCCAGGTCTTGAGCTGCTTCCTGAAGGCAAGGTGGTCCTGGGTCAGGCGGAGGTGGGTCGGGAGGGAGTTCCAAGTCTTGGCGGCCAGGTAGGAGAAGGACCTTCCTCCTGTGGTGGCTCTTCGGATGCGGGGGACGGAGGCGAGGGCGTGGCCGGTCGATCGAAGCTGGCGTGTGGGGGCGTAGAAGTTGAGGCGGCTGTTGAGGTATCCTGGGCCTTGGTTGTGTAGGGCTTTGTGTGCGTGGGTGAGGAGACGGAAGGTGATTCTCTTGTTGACCGGGAGCCAGTGCAGATCTCTCAGGTGTCCGGAGATGTGGTTGCGTCGGGGGATGTCCAGGATGAGTCGTGCAGAGGCGTTCTGAATCCGCTGGAGTCTCTTCTGGAGTTTGGCGGTGGTTCCGGCGTAGAGGGAGTTGCCGTAGTCCAGACGGCTGGTGACGAGGGCCTCGGTGACCGTCTTCCTGGTCTCGGTGGGGATCCACCGGAAGATCTTACGTAGCATGCGCAGGATGTTGAAGCACGACGAGGAGACGGCGTTGACTTGTCTGGTCATGGAGAGGGAGGAGTCCAGGATGAAGCCCAGGTTGCGTGCATGGTCTGTTGGTTTGGGTGCGTTGCCCAGGGCAGGGGGCCACCAGGAGTCGTCCCAGGCGGAGGGTGAAGATCCCAGGATGAGGACTTCCGTCTTGTCCGAATTCAGTTTCAGGCGGCTGTTCATCATCCACTTGGCTACGTCTGTCATCCCTTCGTGTAGGTTGGCTCTGGCGGTGGTGGGGTCGTTGGTGAGGGAGAGGATCAGCTGGGTGTCGTCGGCGTAGGAGATGATGTTGAGGTTGTGTTGGCGTGCGATGGCTGCGAGGGGGCTCATGTAGACGTTGAAGAGGGTTGGGCTGAGCGAGGAGCCTTGGGGAACGCCGCAGATGACTTCGGTGGCTTCTGATCTGAACGGGGGGAGGCGGACTCTCTGTGTCCTTTCGGCGAGGAACGAGATGATCCATTCCAGTGCCTTCTCCTGGATTCCGACGTTGCTGAGACGCCGCACTAGGGTACGGTGGCAGACAGTGTCGAAGGCCGCGGAGAGGTCTAGGAGGATGAGGGCCGCTGTTTCTCCGTTGCCGAGCAGGGCTCGGATGTCATCGGTGGCTGCGATCAGGGCGGTCTCGGTGCTGTGGTTGGCCCGGAAGCCAGACTGCGAGAGGTCGAGGGATCCGTTCGTCTCGAGGAAGGCGGCCAGCTGCTTGTTGACGGTCTTCTCGATGACTTTTGCAGGAAACGGGAGCAGCGAGATTGGGCGGTCGTTCTTGAGGTCGGTGGGGTCGGTTGATGGACAGAATTACTGAAAACCTTTTTAACCTGCATAGGTCTGCCATACTTACTCATGCCTTTGAAAGGTTTCAAGATCCTGACCCAACCACCAGATTATGCTCTTTGGTTTTCCACCTTTTATTGTACCACACAGCTGACTTGCTTTGCTTGCAACTAACCTTGTTGGCAATTCTTTCAATGTCAACTTAATCTTTTGTTAAATTTTAGCATTTCTCCTTAAACCACCAGGGACATATATCGGAAGCAGGATCTCTTCCTTTAAGAAGTTTGAAAGGACTAACCTTCGTGGTGGTATGAGGAGTTATGCGATTAGTCCAAAGCTTCTCTCTAAGCACATTCAACCAATTACTTTTCTCCTTAACAGCATCAGCAACAAAACCCTTTAATACTCGGTTAAAGCGCTCAACCTGTCCGTTCTCATGTGGTTCATAAAGAGATGTCCGAATGTGCTTGATATTGCAACCCTTTAAAAATGATTGCATCTCAGCCGAAACTAACTGCACACCATTGTCAGACACTAACACTGAGGGAGACCCTTCTCTCGCAAAAACTTCTTTGAAAAAGGAAATAACCACCTCAGAAGTAACTTTAGCCACAAATTTCACTTCTGGCCACTTAGAATGATAATCTATCATGACTAATGCGAAACGTGATGCTTCTGGCAAAATATGGAAAGGGCCCGAAATATCAAACGCTATTTTATTACAAGGAAATCCCGGCCATTGCACGGCTTTGAGAGGTGGAACATGCAATTTAAGCATTTTGTCATTGACACAGCACTCACTACACTCCCTAACTGTGTGGTCAACAAATCTGTCCATCCCTGGCCACCAAAAATTTAATCTTATTAAACGTTTCATGGCCGAAATCCCAGGATGGGTTTTATGAGCTAACTGAAGTATCAGTTCTTGTATACCAACCGGTGGAATACATTTACCAGATTTGAAAATCAAATCTCCTTCGCACCATAACTCATCCGCCACATTATAAAATGGAAGTAAATCATCTCTGACATTGGCTTTGTTGGGCCAACCCTCAAGGAGATATTTTTTTAACCAAACCTATTTTTCATCATCATCTTGACATTTCGACCAACATTGCTCAGTGATGTCCCGATACTGAGGAGAAACAAAATCAGACAAACATAACACAAAATCAACCTGCCTGAGACAATCAACTTGGTCAACTGTACTTCCACAAGGCAAACGTGACAAACAGTCAGCAGTAACATTTTTTTTTCCAGGAATATATTCCACTGTGAAGTTGTATTCCTGTAATTTTGATGCCAGGCGTGCAATTCTTGCCGTGGAGTTCCAACCTCCGCCAACCGATAAAATATGTACAAGCGGCTTATGATCTGTTCTTAAGACAAACTTACTGCCCCATATGTAAATTCTATCAATAGCCCAGACACAAGAGAGCAACTCTCGTTCAATGACAGTATACCTGCGCTCCGTCTCACTCAATGTCCTAGAAGAAAAAGCCACATTCCATTCTATGACACCATCTGTCTGCGATAACACACACCCAAGACCATACAGGCTTGCATCAGTGGTAATAATAAATTTTTTACCCATTCTAAAAGGTTTCAAAGTTGGCGAATTTACAATATCATTCTTAATGTCAGTGAATGCTTTTTCCTGTTCAGCTTTCCAAACAAACTCATTACTTTGTCTTAGTAACCTCCTTAGTGGCTCCATTTTAGTAGCGAAATTTACAACAAATTTACTGTAATACTCGCACATGCCCGAGAATGACAGCAGTTGTTCCTTATTGCTTGGGGCAGGAGCCTTGAGAATAGCCTCCACATTAGATTTTTTAGGAATCAAACCTTCCCCCGACAATGTATGACCCAAGTACTCCACAGATTTACTAAACAATTTGCATTTGTGTGCCTTGAGGGTAAGACCAGACTTTTCCAGTTTATTACACACTTCACTTAAGTGTGAGGCATGCTCAAGCTCATTCTTGGAAAAGATCAAGATGTCGTCCTGAAAACATTTAACAAATGAATCAAGGTCTCTAAAAATTTGGAACATAACCCGTTGAAAAACAGAGGCAGCAGATGCCAACCCAAAAGGCATTCTTTTATACTGAAAAAGACCCATGGGAGTGATGAAAGCTGTGTATTTTTTAGATTCCTCAGTGAGCTCAATTTGAGGGTACGCAGATCTGAGATCTAATGTGGAGAAAATCTGCGCACCATCAAATAGAGAAACAAGCTCGTTTATATTTGGAAGAGGATGACAATCTATAATTATATTGGAATTTAGTGCCCTCAAATCAATGCAAACTCTTAATTTTTGATCAGACTTCCGTACCAAAACTATGGGCGAACCCCATTCTGATGACTCAATGGGTTCTATAATGTTATCTTTAAGTAAATCGTTCAACATTTCCTTTAACTCATCCCTAACATTGAGAGGAACCCCTCTTAATCTTTGTTTAACTGGAAGTGCTCCTTCTTTCAGCACTATTTTATGTGCAATTTTTTTTTATTTCCCTAACTGATCAGAGAAAACTTTATCAAATTTGTTGCTCCAAAAGGAAATATCATTTTTCCCTACCTTACTGGGACAAATAGAATTTAACATATCTTGCTCACTACACAGTGAAATGGGGTCTTTAGCACATGGATTTAACATGATACCCAGTTCCCATTGGTCATGCCAACCCAGCACATTAATACCTTTAACCGCAATATACAGTTTGATATGGGCTAATCTGCCCCTGAAGCTTTACGGAACCTTGAAATATCCTTCAACATCAATTTTGTTCCCGTTGAAACCTTCTGCTAATATATCAGATTGTTGAAAACTAGCAATATCACATACTTTTTGTAATTTTTCATTAAAATATTCTCTAGTAATTATGGTCCAAGGAGACCCAGAATCCACCATAAGTTCAATGGCAATAGTAAAAACATGAAAGATACATTTGGGTGATTTCTTACTGGTTAGCATAACACAGCCAGCTTCAACAATAGAAACAACATAACCTCTGTCAAGATTTTGTTCTACACACTCGCTGCTACTGCTACCAATGGATGAAATTTTTGCGGGAGTAATATTTTGAGAGGATGGACGTGTTTGTCCTGTTCGCAATTGACTGTTAAAACGTCTCTCTCTACAGACATTACTAAAGTGTCCTACTCTACCACAAACGTTACATGTTTTGTCAATAGCAGGGCAACCTTGAAAAGATGCGATATGTAATTTGCTACCGCACCTATAACACGCAAAAAAATGATTACTAAATTCTGTCCTCCTATTATTGATACCATATTGATTCTTAGCTCTCACTTGTGCAGGAATAAAACTTTTGTTGTCAGTTTTGGGCTTTACAACACATACTTCTTCTTCAGAAGTGGTTTTACTATGGTTAGAACTTTGTTTGACAACAATGTCCATCCATTTTTCCGACAACTCGGTGGATTTAGCGATGGCAATTGTTTCTTCCAGGTTAGGGTCACCCATGCACCATAATTTATCCTGAGTTTTTTTGTTCTTAACATGAACAATGATCTGGTCACGAATCATTTCATCAGACATAGATCCGAAATTACAATGTAAAGTTAGAGCCCTTAAAGAAGTGAGGAAGTCATCAAAACATTCTTCCTAATTTTGTGCCCTAGTATAACATTTGAAACGATTTAAGGCAATATTAGCTGTGGCTTTAAATCTTTTTTCCAATCTGTTGAGAGCTTCAGTATAAACATTCATAGTGTCCCCACTACCAGTAGGAACAGACAACTGTGGTAAAGTTCTGAAAATGTCTTGTCCCTCAGAACCTAAACAATGCAACAGAATACTCTTCTTTCTTTCCGCACCCATTCGTTCCCAATCAATAGCTCTCATATAATTGAAAAATTCCTCCTTCCACCTAGACCAAGGCATAGGAGGATCACCCTTAATCTGTAGGAATTTAGCAGGAGGATCAAACTGCATTGTAATAATAGCTAAATAATAAAATGGTGAGGAAAGAAGGTTAAAAAAAATGGAAGAAATTGCACTGTTAAAGAAATTCACATAGAAGAATAAAACACAAAAAAATAATAATATAATTCAGACTGTAAACATAAAACAGTACTTGTAAATGTAAGCGTTGTAAAGAAATGCTTCGATGTCTTAATCAATTGTGGGTGCCACGAAGTACTTCAAGTCTTGAAGAAAAGGGGTAAAATAAACCCAATGTTGAAATCTTGCAACAGAAAGTGTTAAAAACGCAACAGAAATTGCCCTATTGGTTTCCAAACTTATCACAAAATCGCTTGGAAACATAAAACGGCAAACGCGATGAAAAGAAAAGCTTCTTGTTGAAGAAAATCCCTTCCGATGTCTGTGGTTGCTTAGCAACGTTGCCGGTGACTTCACTGCCCTTGCGAAGAAATGAAGGCAGAGATAGGCTGAACGCGCTTACGTCAGCGTCGTCAGCACAAATGAGAAGCCCCGTAACTGCTCTTGCAAGAATGCAGAGGAATGAGTAAATAAGCGATTCCTGACAAGTAAAAGAGGGCTTAACAGCTTCAACAAAGTGCAGGAAATATAATGATTTCCAGAATCACACGAAGGCTTTGAAATAACATGAAGCGCAGGGAGAGTCAAACCGGCACAGAAATGACGTCAGCTCCAGAGCGTTTCAGATGCCAAGCTCGAGCAGAGACGGCGTTGAAGGAAGGTAACCAGGCAACAGCAAATTGAATGATGCTTGTCTTAAAAACACTGGAAATTGAATTAAATGGTTCCAAATCACGCAGAAAGAAATTCAAAGTAGGCAATCTTCAAGTAGGATAAAGTAGAACGTTTCCTCTTATATTTGCTAGAAGATAACAGATGGAAAAATAATCTAAAATCGTAGAAAATGTAGAAAGGGTCCAAAACTCCGCTCCTGTGCTGTAAATGGCTGGAGTAAGGTTGTCCTCGTCGCCAAATTTTGTAGTAATCCAGGAAACAGCTTGAATTTAAAAGGTTTATTCAGCAGCAAAGCATAAGTTCCTAGTACAGCTGCATCAAGGTTAAACTGACAGAAAGTGCAGAATGCTACATGAGGAAAGCTCTGTTCAGAACATGGAATGCAAGCAGAAACATAACATGTTGCATGCAGTTAAAGGAACAGTCTTACAAGACTATATAATAAATAAAAGCTATATCAGAATGTAACAAGGTTCCTTCTACATTCACTTTTAACTGAAAATTCCGTAAACATCTGTGCCAAATCCTTTCCGACTTCCGGTATCAGGTCCAATAACTTTACGTTAAATCACTATTTTTCAGGTTGCAGTATCAAATCCACAAACGTAAGCTTTCAATCAGTCTCATTCTAACTCAATTACATTAACTTGACTTTCTATCGTAAAATGTAACTTACGTCAGATGATCTATTCGGGTGGTAGCTGAACTCACTTTCCTTGTGGCTTGTTGCTTACTTACTCCTTTTGTTATGTTTCAGATTCTTCTTTTATTTTAAAGTCACAATTTCCTTAATAAATTGCTTCTTGCGTGGGTTCTTCTGGGGTTATGTACCATCGTCGCCATTGTTATGATGAATAAACGTAGCCGCTGTTTATAGATTATCCTTTATTGATAACATAACCCCGATTCACAAAGGAGACGCGGACGCAGCCGCCGACCAGCTCTCACCACCCGAACTGCTCCCAAACACCTGCATGCATAAGGCATCCTCATCACAGTTTGAATAATCACATATTAGGCAGAGCGAGGATGCACGAGCGTAAGAACACAGCTGTGCAGTGCCCGAGCCAAGAAGTGTAAGGAACAGGTTCCTGGTTCGAGACACAACAAACACCCACATAATTTACAGCTTCTGCTTCTTAATTCTATTTTTGCACCGCTCTACCATTCTAATTACTCTAACCAAGAAATAGGGTTTGAGATCGATTGGATCTAGGACTACATCTCCCAGAATGCCTTATGATGTTAAAGAAATAAATCTAGGACTTGAGCACTGTTTGCTTGGTGACATGGACTAATATGGAAGCCTTACCTACAAGTAGACTGTCCTGCTTTCAGTGTTTATTTTTTGTGGATTTCAGCTGTGTTTTCTCAGTGTTTTACAAACCTTTTGAATTCAGTGTTTATTCAGGTGCCTGACCCTCAAAATAGACAGTGTTTACAAAACGTTTTTGTGCAGTGATTGTTATAAAGCACATGTTTCATTTAAAAGAGAAGGAATTCAGGGGCATATTACCTAGAAGTGCGTTAATGAACGCACATCGCACATCTTCATATCGCCGGCTTTCGCCGGATTTTTTCGGCGTGATAGCGCGCAATTATCAATGCGCATCACGTAGGCGAAATGAAATCCGGCGATAGTCGGCGATATGGCACATTAGCGCATGAAAACAAGCGTTGTTGTCATGCGCTAATGTGTGCCTTGATGATATGGGGGGGGTGGATTCAGCTTTATGATCCACACCCCCATGTTATCAATGCCTTAACACCTGGTCAGAGCAGGCGTTGAGAGACCTGCGATAAACGAGTTTATCGCAGGTGTTTTCCTCCCAACGCCTGCCTTGGTAATAGGGTGTTACCACCTCCAACCACATTTTACATGTGGTTGGGCGTGGGAACGCCCACTTTGCATGTCATTAGCGATGTTTGTCGCCGGCATGCAAAGTGGGCTTGAGGCAGGCGTTAAAATGCCCTTGTGGAAGGGCTCTAGAAGTATCGCCGCTTTCTCTGCACAATTCGCCGAAAAAGCGGCGATACTTCCCCTTGCTAATATGCCCCAGAGTGTATTCAGTGCCTTCCCATGTCCAAGCACTTGTGTCCATCCACTGCTCCAGTTTTAGAAGTCTCTTTTTCATTTGTCTTTAAGCACTCCATTCGAGTGCTCATGTTTTCACTCGCTCCATCCCCTCCCACCCTCCCTCCATCCATGTTTGCAAATATTTTTCCCACAATGTTTTTATTAAGATCGACGTCCTCTCATCCCTATCAAATGTCGAAGAGCCTTCCCGTAGCCCCACCTGCATCTTTTGATCAGATCACGTTAAATGGTCAGTACAGACCTCTGACCGCGCATTCAAAGGTGGCACAAGTAAAGCAGCAGACACCGCACACGCTGCCCTGGCTGTCCTCTCACCACTGGTCGCCGCCTCTTGATTTTATGTGTGAAAGGGTAATTATAAATTAATGCCATTGAAAGGAGGTCATGCTAATTTATTGGCAATTAAATCTGCAGGATCTCTGCACTTCAAAGCCAGCCCAGAAGATTAAACGTGGCCTATCTCAACCACGAGAGACATCCAGCCTTCAAGCGGGAACACAACTGTCTTGCAACCAGTGGAGAAACCACTGCTCTTTGCTGTTCGGCTTCTTGTTAGCCGGGCACCTAAACCCAGGGGGCCTCATTTATGAAAAGTGACGCATCGCTGCGTCATGTCGCAAGGAGTTACAGATACGTCAGTATTTCCCCGGGGACTTCAAGGGCAGATTACCCGGAGCCCTGACCATGTGTAGCTGAGTCTGTGTGGGCGAGTGCATGGATGGCTAGGGGGGAAGTGCTTGAGTGCGTATAATTGAATACCCATCAGCAGGGCCTGATTGGGAATGCGTCTGTCTCTGCAGTTGCTGCAACAACAGTATGTAAGTGGAGGTGAGGTGTTTTTCAACGTATTTGCTGTGAATCTCCTTGGCCATCTAAATCCCACCTCCTGCACCCTCCCCCCATGTAGGGGTTGACTGGCCTACATCGAGATTCCCTGTGTCCCTGATTCCACTACTCCCCCTTACATACGAGGACGAACACTGGTCTGCTGCTGCCACTGCTGTTAAGTATTGAATAACTATCTGGGGGAGGGTTCTTCTTTAATTTGTACATTGTTTGTTTCCTATCCTGCTCTAGCACCGTATTCTCACACTACTATGCACATGTAATTCGCCAGCTGTAATTTTAATGCACATGGTTACGTTTTTCGCCAGGGGTGAGTGATCGGAGGACGGGGCCTGGTTGCCCCCAGTCTTCCCCCCCCCACCGTACTTTGGCTCTTTCTGCAGCTGCTCGGCTCCGCTCGCCTCCCCCCTTCTCTCTGCCCGCAGCCCTCCTCCGTCCCGCTCTCGCCTACCCCCTTCCCTCTGCCCGCAGCCCTCCTCCGTCCCGCTCTCGCCTACCCCCTTCTCTCTGCCCGCAGCCCTCCTCTGTCCCGCTCTCGCCTCTCCCCTTCCCTCTGCGGGCCGACCGACTCGTCCCCGCAGGGGACCCTCATAAGAGGGCGGCCCCCTTAGTGCCACAAGATGGCACACGGGGCAGCCCAGTGGTTCCTCGACCCTGCTCAGGTCCTGCGCGTCACTTCCGGCCGGGTAGGGGGGCGTGGGGAGAGGTATGAATTCCTCCCCCGCCCACCTGGCGGCCTCTTTGTTCCCTCACCCTGGCGCCGTTTGTAGCTCCTCTGGTCGCTCCGTCCAGAGGGCTGGTCTGGCGTCGGCGTGTCGGTGTGCTATCTCCCTACGGTCGCAGGGTGTTTTCCCTTACGGTGAGTCGTCCCCTCTCGGGGAGGGGTTTTTCTGATTTGAGCGCTGTTTTGGGCGAGGGGACAGTGGGGGGGCAGAGGCATAGTCGTGTGCGGCAAGCCCCTGCCTAGGCATCGGTAATGTTCGGGACATGTGGGGTCACAAAGGTTGTTCCACTTTTGTTTTTCGGGGGCCCCCCCTTTGGTCTCGGTCCCTCGGTGAGGTCGTGAATGGGAGAGCGCAGAAGTCAGGGGCGCATGCGCTTAGCACTGGCACCCCCCGTGGTGGTCCCCTCGCTAGTGGTCCCGGGAGGATTTTGGCTTGTGGGACCGCTGAAAGTTAGCAATTTAACTCGTGGCATAGCGCGGGAGGGGGCGGTCACGGGATTGCTGACCTTCTGCCGGCCCACGTGCGAGTTTAGTAGAGGAGGCGGGCCTCTTCGCTGGTTTGTAGGTGATTATGGGACGCTTACGGTTCTCGCGTCGATCAATTTATGCCTGTGCCACATAATTTGTGTTTAATGGTTGTATTGGGGGGGTTATGTGTGGGTTTGGGTACACTTGTACCACCCCCCCCCCCAATTTGATTGAACGGCCTGCTGTATACTGGGGAGTGCGGCAGAAGAGGCACTTTGCCTGTGGGAGGCCCCGGGCCCCAACCGCATGTATCCTAGGAATTTGCATGCGATTGTTGTACCCAGGAATCGCGCGGAACTAGGTGAGCTTCATGTTACCCCCTTCGTGCCTGCTTCCCCCATTTTGGGGGTCGGAGCTGGGCCGGGTGGCCTGCATAGCGCGGGCCGCTGAAGCTGGGGCATGCTGGCTATGAAGTTATCGATGTTATTTTATTATTAATTTTATGTTTGGCATTTCTTGCGGTTCGGAGGTGGTGATCTGGGCACTGTGATTGTGTTCCCCGTTCCACTCTTTGTCACGGGGATTGTTGTTTTATTAGCGAGATACGTGGCACAGAATTCTGCGCTGGGTTTTTGTGTTCGATCCACAACCTCGGTACCACAACTTGTGCACTAGTTTATTGTGGTCGCTGGTCCTTTTTGGAATAGTGGTTAATAGGTTGGCGGCTACGGTCGCAGGTTGGTAGCTGAGGGTGTTATTCTCAGCCTCGTTTTCCTGGTCCTCCCGGCGCGGGCCTTCAGCGGCCTCAGGGAGGTGATGCGGGCGTCCTCGCGGCTGCACCTCAGTTTGGTGTCCTGGCCGTGTGGTCGAGGGTGTCGCATTCAGGCTCCTGCTCTAGTGGTCACCCTTGCTGTTTGGGGCGGTCCCCCCCCTGCCCCCAGGACACTCTCTAGGCATGTCCGAGAGAGACACGCGTGTGGGGGCTTGTGGCTGATGTAGGCGAGGCCCGGGGAAGATGGCGCCCACGCGGGCGGCCATCTTCTCCCCCCGGGTCCGAGCAGAAGGGGGAGGTTAGGGACGTCTTTGTTGTCGTCGGTTTACCCGAGCTAAGGGTAATCTCTATCAGCGAAGTGTTTTTGAAGACAAGCTGTGTTAGGCTTGGTCTTAGTGCAGCTCCTTGTGGGAAGTTTCGCTGTAGTGCCCAATAATGGGGGAAGATTATTTTGAGGCCCGAGATTGCTCCTTCTGGAGAGCCTGTGTGTATCTAGTGGTTCTCGGTCCTTCCTGGGTTCGGCGGATGCGGTTCCTTGCCCAATTGTTCACCCACTACTCGCTGTGAAACGTGGGAAGTATTACATTTACTCTTTTCTCCGCGCCACATAGCGTGGTGTATTTTCCGGTTGGTGTACCTATCCAGCACTGGGGGACGCTGCTGGGAGGACTTGTCGGGGTGATAAGGAGCAGAGATGGCTCGATTACGTTGCAGTTTCTTGGCATCTCGGAGGACACTTCATTTGGGTCAGTTTAGGGCTTGTGCAGTGCCCAGTGAACATCTCTCGAGCATTAGGGCTGTGCGCGGTAGTCCCTAGAGCGATGTCGCATTATAGGCCGGGTCCGTGGAAGGGAGTTCGGAGGCGGCCAAGGAGCTGATTTCGCGAGGCAGCTCCGGTCGCCCTAGTCTTCAGGCCGAGGTATGAGAATTAGTACAGATAGTTTCCTCAGGACCGGTATTAAGAGGACATGGCCTACTTGGAAAGGGTTCGCCTAGGCATTTCAGTATTGTTCCTTTGCCCGGGTGTCCATCGTCTTAACGGCAGAACGCTGGCTCATGCTCATGTTTACCTTCATGCCATGTGTTTTGTTAACTTTTTATGCAGTGTTGATTTGATCACTCGGTTTAACCAGTAATTACGTGGGACTGGTCATCCGTGCTCATCTAGTTTGAGTCTGTTGAGGTGATGGCAAACATCTTCACATCTCCTGTGTTCTCTAGGTGTGGGGCATTCATGGGTGACAGAGGGTGCTTTGCAGCTTGCAGAGGTCTGGGAGCTGGGGGAGTATGAGTGTTGTGTTTTCAAAGAAGGGAGGGAGTGAACAAGGGCGACTTTCCCACTCGTAAGGAACGTTCACTACGTCTACACAACACTGGCCCCATACCCACACTTCACCCATACGGCAGTTGGATAAAAGATCTCCGCCAAAGAGCCCCTCTTTGAGGTGTTGCCCGTTGGGTATTGCACCGCCGACCGACCGCCGATGATGAAGCATGACACCTGCAAGGGTGTGTAAGGCCACTACATCCAACATATTGGATACCCACGTGCTTTTCCACGACGCACGGCTGCCACCAACACCACTACCACAATATTAGGAACAGCCTGGTACCTCTTGAGGTTCTCGGAGTATGAGTGTTGGCAGGTGGTTGGCAGCTCTGCCAGGGGCGCGTCTGTGCTTTGTTGCGGTCGCGTTTATCTGTTCTCATGGCCGGTACTTTTCCGCACTGGTTCTTCAGTCCGTCACTTCGCATGGACCTTCTGCTCTGATGCTGCACCACATCTTGAGCTGTATTTGGCTGGAATGTTCATGTCCGTTCAGGCGGGCTTACTAAGAGAAGGTGTCTCTCGAGCCGACAACTCTGTCACCCTGTAATTAGGGAGAGGTCGCTAAAAAAAAAAAAAAGCAACACACCTCTTTCGCAGCTTTCACCTGGGCTTAAGATCTCACTATTAATTATGCCTTTGTCAGGCGCTTCACAATAGGAACATTCGGATTCATGTGAGCACCATAAGTGAACACCTTATAAGCAAACGCTAAGTTCCAAGAAGCATAGTGACTAAGGTTGACAATTAAGTCTAGGAGGAGCTAAAGGTGCTTTACAAGTGGATACTGTGACGTGTGTTCAAGTTCAATGCCTACTATGTACAAGTAGAGGTATAAGACTGCAATTCTTGACAGACAGTCTAACACAGGAACAAACGCTTCGTAAGCAATGGTTGCACTTGTGCAAGTACCGGAGGTAGCAAACATTGTTATAAATAAATAAAAAAAAATAATAATAAATAAAGTGTGCATGCTACTAGGAGTACAACTTCAGGTGGAGGGCTAATTCTACTATATTTGGCAGACCCACTACCCACTAGAACACTCTGGGTAGACATTTCCATTGTCAAGGAGAATAGAGCTTGCTATTATATAGGTCCTCCTCCAGATATTAGTGAGGGCATGAATGGAGGTTGGAAATGTCTTTATAAGAAAAGAACTTTGAGGTCCGCTTGTAGGCCCGGGTTGAGGAGGTGTTCCTAGGTCGAGTGGTAAGGGGACGAGTTAAGTTATGAATCTAATCGCACACCCAAATGCAAGGGGCATCATCAGACTTATTTTTGGATTATTGACTTAGTAGCTAGACACAACACTTCAACATTGCCTCTGGCGCTACGCAGGTGTTTACCCCCCCCCCCACTCCTTCCGAGAGTGTAACATTGACAAAATAGTTAGCGTAACTGTCAAACAAGCTTGGCCTTGTTAGAGTGGGGGGCATTGTAAATGCAAATGTAAATTGATATTTGTATAGCGCACTACTCACCCGCAAGGGTCTCAAGGCGCTTGTACGAATACCGCTGTGGAACCCATCCTGGCTTTCCCTGTGAGGTGTCCACTCTTGGGCACCCCCAAGATGGAGGCCAGACATCCTTAGCGTTGTGGGGGCCGTTGTGGAGATTAAGCAGGCTATTGCCCAGAGTTGCAGAGTGGGACTCCATGATTGGAATAGGCACCGAGGCGAGAATTATCAGGTCCGTGGAATTTTTGAGCCCAAGACCCGCCGAGGCAGGGAATTGAACCCTGGTCCCGGGCTAGACCTCTGCATCAGGGTCTGCCGCTCTAACCATTGAGCCACACTTCTCCACATTGTTGGCCTCTGCCTCAGTGCAGAGAATATATATTGGTATGTGAGGGGGGGCAGGGCTTCTAATGGATGTTTTATGTCTCAAATGCAGGACCAGCGCTGGAGACCGGCCCGACTAACAAGGCGGGCTACCCTAACTATCAACTGGGGAATGTGGGGTTCTGGATCAGCACGTCCAGGAGTGGAGTGTAACTTGTATTCTAATTTCAGGACAATGGGAGCAAGTACACAGGCACCACTCTGAGAAGGTCAGGGGGGACGGAAGCAGGAATGGCCATGGGGGCTCCAGGCTCGGAGCCTGATTGCTGTTCCAGGATAACTGCCCCGCCCAACTCATACTAGAATGTAATATGGAATAATTAGTTCTTGTAACTGACAGACAGGCTTTGCCTTGGTAGCAAGGGGGCGGTTATTGCCCCTGTCTGATTGTAAAGAATTCAGGGGCATATTATCAAGGGGGTTTATCTCCGCTTTTTTGGCTTTAAAAGCCAAGAAAGCGGAGATAAAATTATCTCCCTATTACCAAGCTGTCGCTAACACCAGTTAGCGACAGCTAGTAGGAGATAGCGACCATCTTGGGCCCCTCTTTGCATGTCAGTGATATTTATCACTAATGACATGCAAAGTGGGCGTGCCAAGATGTTAGCAACTGGAAACAGTCGCTAACATCGCTATCTCCTATTACCAACTTATGGAGATATTCGCGCTAAGCGTGAATATCTCCAAAAGCTAACGCCTGCCCCTGAGCAGTTCTTAGCCATGTTATCCAATGGGAGGTGGATAACATGGCTAAGAGCATTAGCTCGGTAATGCATGAATATCGCGGACTTTTCAGCGATATTCATGCATTGCGGCCGATTTTTATCGCATTTGCGATAAACCTTGGTAATACCAAGGTTTATTTGCGATAAAAATCGCCGCAGCTCAGCGGTCAATTTTTTTCTCTAAACAAGCAATAGCGATAATTATCGCTATTGCTTGGTAATATGCCCCTCAGTTTGTTATATGAGGGGGGACTGGGCTCCTAATGGTTGTTTTACGTTTCAAATGCAGGAACCACGCCGGAAAACCGCCCTCTCTCATGGGGGCCGCCTGAACTATCATCAGGTACAAGGGTATTAGCACACTGAGGGCAGTGAGCTAGGGTCAGGGACATCCAGGTTCTCCCCAGGAGTCATTACTGCCCTAACATGGGGTGCGCTGGTCACGCTCCATGGAAGTGTTACAAGGGTATTCAACTGGGAAGTCTGAGGAGAGCAGGTGGTTCCTGGGCAACAATGGGATGTTTTCTCGGTTAAAACAACTGATGAGTCTGGGCATGGTGTTGATGTATTATGGAAAGTATTGGGGGATTATCAATGTATGTGGCGGAAGAGTGTGGGCATATCTGGCTTCCCCTGTGTCAAAATTGGAACCCTTTTCTTTAAACAAGGGTGTGGCTGGACTATTATTGCACCCTTGTGCAATAAGGGAATGGGTTACCTTCTACAGCAACGGGTGCGCAAGTAAGGGACTCTGATCCTGGTGAGCGAGGTAGCAATAGGGTTACAAAGCAATGCTGATTAGGGGCGGTTTTTCATGGATTTGTTCTCTCTTCCAGAAACGCGCGGGTGTCGTCCCATGAGGGTCAAACTATGCCTAGTAGATAGGCCGGCCAGGGCTTGGAGCAGGACAATTGGATCGAGTACACAGGCACCACGCTGAGAAGGACAGGTTGGAACCGAAACAGTATTGGCCAGGGCATGCTCCGGGCCAGGAGCCTGAGTGTTGTTCCGGGTTAAAGTGCTCTTGGGGGGCAAGGTGGCAACTCGATCCAGACTTCTCGTGGGGAGAAGTAGAAGCAGTGTTGAGTGTAGCGATGTTACTATTCCAGGACATCCGTACACTTCAGCTCAGTTGTGCTCTTTTTCCTTTTCAGCCACTGGCCTTAACTGATAGATGACAGGAGGGATAACCACACAGGTGATTAGCAGTAGACTGGGATGGTTATCATTAGAGGGGTGCCCAGGGTTTTTTTCCAGAAGTTCTCGGAAGGTCAGTACTTGGGACACACTATAGGGTTGCACACAGCAGGGCACTAGGGTGTGCGGGATCTAGTTGCACCAATTTTGGACCTGGGTTACCACACATCCTCCTCCAGTCTGTCCCCTTGGACCTGTTAGGATGGCTCCGTTCGGGTCTGGCTGTTGCAATATGCCTCTAACTTTTCTATCTCCCTGGACACAGGTTGGTGCGTTTTGTCCGTGGAGGTGATTGTGGTGGGTTATTTACTTGTAGGGTCCGGATGTGGGCAGAAAAATTTTACCAGGCAAATATGTCAACCTTGGGTTTACACGCAGTTCAGGGCCATTGGCTAAGTCCGCTGGTTAGCTTTCACCGAGCCGGTATTGCATTTATAGTTTTCAGGCACTAAAGTAAGGTTCCCATTTGCAGTTTGCACACGCCAAGAATTACGAGTGATGAAGGAATAGTTCCCCTAATTGCGCAACAGGTATATACAGTTGTAGGGGGGGCATGTTAAAAGCTTCATAGGAACCTTCAAGGGCCAGGCTAAAGGGGATGAGTTTGGGTCGTTATTCAGGACCTAAAGTGGGGAGATCGTAGGCAGTATTCCACGCCGGGAAGTACACAGGGAGTATGTAATTTTAGTCCCCAGTTGCCCAACGTGATAGATACTTTGGTTAATAACCACATTGGGTACTTCGAGGGCCCTCTTGGGGGGCTGGTCAACTAACAGGCTTTTATTGTTACCCGGCACGGTGTACTAGAAGGGAGAGTGCATATTTAGGTCCCAACCAGCCTTTCAGACCTGATAGGACAATTAGTGACATGCTTAGGAGGTAAGCATTGTGTGTAGAGACGGGATCCCAAGGGAACTTACTTGGGGGCCTTCACGGGCAGGTGATTTCCACAGGAGCTTAGTTAAGCTTAGAGCCAGGCAGGGGCTGACACAACCAAGGTGATCACAGTAAGAGAAAGCATGCACCAAGTGATGGATGCGCAAGTCCTTCGGAGACAAACATTAACACCTACTCAAGAGCCAGGGAGCCAGTCAGTAGTGGTAGCTGCCAGTTAATTTGTGGGTTGCGGTGCCGTAGCCTAGGAAAACGTGGGCTCTTCATATCTTGGCTACAATGTTTGGGCAAGGTTGTTTTGGCGGTCAGACTGCCCAAATAGGGTCAAGTGTTTTGCGTTCAGGTGTTTCCCCCTGTTTTCGACTAGGACACATGGACCCCGTTTCTATGTCTCTTTTCCCAGGGTAGGTTAGTCCATATACGGAATTGGCCTTTGGTATGCCCCGCCAGGACAGGGAGTGCCGCTCACGCGAGCTGGATCCTGCAAGGGAGAGAACGGTCAGAAACCTAGACGGGGAGCGCTGTGCTATAATACCCCCTCACAATGTCTGCAGGGGGGGATCAGGCTGTAGGTGTCTTTGAGGGACGGGCTTGGCCACTTTAGGACTGAAGTGGGTGACACACCGTTGGCAGGAACACATATGGGTCCCAGCGAATCCACCAAAAAGGATTATCACTAAACTGGTGGCACTCTATCTTGTAGTTTGCCACCATTACGGGTATAAGTATTAAGGGTCAAAGGTGGATAACAGGGTCCGGGCACCTGTAGGTGGGCACTTCTTGTTATAGTGCAGTGTCTATTGCTGGACACCATACACTTATTTCCTCAACCTGTGTGTGACCATTGCGAGGGGCACCAGGGATATTTTGAAATTACTTTTGAAGTGTCTGGTCTACGTGGCATAATATGAACCATGGTTGAAGACTGCAATGACCGCACGGGGCAATTTATCAACAAGCGGGGGACAGGTAACCGTCAGTGGTCGGGAATCACCCCTGGCTCCCGGGGCAAGGAACCTGGCAGCGGAGGCGATGGAGCCTGCCCGCAGGATGTGCTGCGCTATGAGTAAATTCACTGGGCAGAGGAAGCTTGGCCTCATTAGACCTGGGTACTACACACCACCCCTCAGGGTGTGTTTTGAGCGAGGAGTTGCATCTGCCCAGTTTAAGCATGAACAGATTCTTTCTGGTAGGGGAGAGGCCCTAGATATAGCAGGACGTAAGTAGGAATGCCGGCCTTGGTGGGGGGCCCTGGCTGCGACGGTCGCCACACCCAGGGCTGTGGCGGAGTTACAGGGCGATCCAGAGGCGGAAAGGTACTCAGGGGTACCCTCTTCAGGAGCACAAAGGGTGCTGAGGCCTAATATCCCCAGGAAGTCTTTGCGGTGGACCCTGGAGTGCGACGGCGCCCCGCTATCCTACGGGCGGTTGGAAACCTGGACAACCGGGGGTCGCTTGAACGCTCCGCCCCGCGTAGGGGGGGGCGTGAGCAAGAGGGTGGACCGATGGTTCACCGGAAGTGGGAGTGGCTAACCCTCACCACAACTGCTAAGCAGCGATTGGCTAAGGCCACGATGCAGTTGGCCCTTCAGGTGGTAGGCCTCTATCGGCGGCTTGCCTTTGGATCGCCTGTAAGATAACCCACCATTTTGGCATATGTGTATGCTAATAAACCTGCAGCGACTTTCTTCCAACAAAAGTTGTCTTGTCTGCTTATTTATGGTTCATGTATGTTGTTAGAAGAGGGCTGGTGAGTGGGCCGATATTGGCACTATGCGGGCCGACCAACTTGTCCCCGCAGGGGACCATCATAAGAGGGCGGCCCCCTTAGTGCCACAAGATGGCACACGGGGCAGCCCAGTGGTTCCTCGACCCTGCTCGGGTCCTGCGTGTCACTTCCGGCCGGGTAAGGGGGCGGGGGGAGAGGTATAAATTCCTCCCCCGCCCACCTGGCGGCCTCTTTGTTCCCTCACCCTGGCGCCGTTTCCCTCCCTACCGCGTACCTGGCGTTTTCAGGGTGGAGGAGGAAATGTCTTCTAATCTTTTATTTTGTGTTGCAGGCGGAGTTACAGGGCGATCCAGAGGCGTAAAGGTACTCAGGGGTACCCTCTTCAAGAGCACAAAGGGTGCTGAGGCCTAATATCCCCAGGAAGTCTGTGCGGTGGACCCTGGGGTGTGATGGCGCCCCGCTATCCTACGGGCGGTTGGAAACCTGGACAACCGGGGGTCGCTTGATCGCTCTGCCCCTCATAGGGGGGGGCCTGAGCAAGAGGGTGGACCAATGGTTCACCGGAAGTGGGAGTGGCTAACCCTCACCACAACCGATAAGCAGCGATTGGCTAAGGCCACGATGCAAGTTGGCCCTTCAGGTGGTAGGCCGCTAGGGGCGGCTTGCCTTTGGATCGCCTGTAAGATAACCCATCATGTTGGCATATGTGTATGCTAATGCCTGCAGCCCTCCTCCGTCCCGCTCTCGCCTCCCCCTTCCCTCTGCCCGCAGCCCTAGCACATCTATCTCACTCAGTGAAAATACTAGCGACATATCCGGACTGTGAAAACACACACCGCCTAACAAAACACTAAAGGGATGGGGTGTCACGTGTTCGCAAACGCGCATCTGCACCTCATCAGTTACGAAGCACTTTAAAATGAAACTACAAAACAATAACTCATTCAAACAAGTGGCACGTTTCACGCACAAAGAACCATTACGCTCTGCTTTCAGGTGGAGTTTAAATTTACATGCAGTGACCACGCCTCCTTTCATTGAATTATTTTTCCGACAGCCTGTCAGGCATTTTTCCAGATCGTGTTTCATTTAAGAAAAGGGCAATAAAAAAGTATACTTTCTGAGAAGAAGCAGGTCTTTGGAATTCTTTGATCTCCATGATTGCTAAAGACACATCTGTCACGTTGGGTTAAATCAGAGTGCAGGTATTTATATTTATCCAATTTAACAGCTTTTTTTAGGTTGTTCCATACTTGAGGGTCGAATGAAGTAATGGCCCTAATCTGTGTCTCTCTTCAGTTCTCACATTCCACCAGGGGCCTCATATCTCCTCACTCTGTGTGTGTGTGTGTGTGGCTCTGTGTGTGTGTGTGTGTGTGGCTCTGTGTGTGTGTGTGTGTGTGTGGCTCTGTGTGTGTGTGTGTGTGTGGCTCTCTATGTGTGTTTGTGTGTGTGTGTGTGTGGCTCTGTTTGTGTGTGGCTCTCTGTGTGTGTGTGTGGTTCTGTGTGTGTGTGTGGCTCTCTCTGTGTGTGGCTCTGTGTGTGTGGCTCTCTGTGTGTGTAGCTCTGTGTGTGTGTGTGGCTCTGTGTGTGTGTGTGGCTCTGTGTGTGTGGCTCTGTGTGTGTGTGTGGCTCTTTGTGTGTGTGTGTGGCTCTGTGTGTGTGTGTGTGTGGCTCTGTGTGTGTGGCTCTCTGTGTGTGTTTGTGTGTGTGGATCTGTGTCCGCTAATACTCTCTACTGCTCTCTAATGCTCACCTATTGCCATTGTAAATGACAATACCATTTATTTATGTTTATAAAAAAAAATGAAAAAAATGCCATTTACAATGCCACTAGCTCTAACTTTAACAAAGCCGAGACCATTGCATTGTAAATGCTTGTTTCCATGACTTTCTGCCATGCAAAACAGCAGATGTGCTGGTGTGTAACATGACTAAAAGACAATGGCTAAATGACAACGCCAATAGCTCAGGCACCGCCGCGTCCTATTGGCTTTGCCAGTGCTTGCTTAACAACTTAATAGACAACTGGTTTGGCCCCTGCAGGCTATTCTTGCCCTTTGTCTCAAATACTGTCCGGTGACGTGCAGCTCTAATGACAGGGCCACAGGGAGGGCTAGGTAGGGGTCACATGGCAGGCGTGGGACTAGGAAGGAATGCAATAAGTGGTGGATGAGAGCACAAGAGGGCCAGGGGGAAGTAATACAGGTTCTGCTTTCTTGTCACAAAAAAAGTTTCCATTGCTGCACAGTGAAAGTTCACAACATGGCAGAGGCAATAAGAAATGTTCCTCTAAACTCAAGACTGGCATTGTTGTTTTGCATCTAATGTACCCCAGAGTACTTCGGTGACACTGCTCGACCACCCCTCAGATGTAAACACCAATGTGGCCCCACTGTCACTGTGGGGCCCTTTTTGGCTTCCTTTCTTGCCCCCTTATTTATGTAGGGTGTTTAAACAAGGAACATTCTGAAAAAAAAAACATGAAACATAAAACACATTTTAATGGATGTATGACATTACAACGCATACTTTTACATCGCATGCTTTTACAACGCAGTTTTTACAACGCATACCATTACAACGCATAGTGCTTTGGGGCGCTGGATAGTGAATAGTTTAATTTACTATTCCAACTCCAGTCCCGGTGGATAGTAGGGAAGGTGTTGGACAGTAAATTAAACCTATTCCCTATCCTAGAGCGCCCCCCAGCGCAATGCGTTGTAATGGTTTGCGTTGTAAAAGTTGCGTCGTAAAGGCACTGCGTGGTAAAAGTTGCGTTGTAAAGGATGTTTTCCCATTTTAATGTGCAAAGCAATCTGTGCCCTACTCTGAAAGGGTCTCATGTACAAGGAACTAACGTATCTGCATTGATGCGTTTGTTTCCTTGCGCTAGTGCCGAATGTCCTTGCATGTGCTCTATTTACAATCCAGTGATCCAAGGCTCATGAAAGTGACACAACTCCAGCACTGCGCCACAACAGATAGGTGAGTCCCATTCAAATAGCCCTGCGTCATTCCTTACGCCCGGTCTTAGCAGGTGTAGGGATTATGACGCAGTGAAGGCGTACAGTGACGGAGTGAAATGTTGTAAATCTCACTGTGTCAGTTCTACATTGCTTTTTGCGTGGGAACGCCCACCCTGCATACATTATACCTGATGCAGGTATAATGTGGCACAGGGCTTTACAACGTGACGCATTTGCCTAGATGTGTCACGTTGTAAATGGGCCGCAAAGTGGCACATTGTTTACGCCGCTGCGTACCAAAAAGTGACTCAACGGCAGCGCAAAATTGTTGCAAGGGGCTTGTAAATCTCCCCCTAAAAGTGGCAAACTCTCAGATTACTGCATAAACTGAAACACAAAGCATAAAAACATATTTCACATTTCAAAAGCGATTGCTATGTCCGACATTGTAAAAGTGCCAAAGAGCCGGACTTTTTTGTTTCAACATAATTCTTTACTTGGAAATTCAGCCTCACATGCAGATATCCCTGACATTTGAAAAGCCCGGCTGCACTCACCATGGTAGCAGAGGATGCTAATGTTGCGGTCCATCCTTTCCAGGTGGTCTAGCTTCATAAATAGCATTGATTGGGCGAGCAAAGAAGACCAGCCCCTGGGCTTTTATCTGGAGGGAAAGAGCAGAAGCCGGCAGCAAGAAGCTCCTGGCTCGTTCCAACACCTGGCAGGAAAACAACAACAGGGAGGGTTCAAAGCAACGTCTGGGGCTGGGGAGGGCTGAAATCGACATAACGTGGGCTGCTACAATGGAACGATAAAGGGGCATAATATCAAGGGGGTTTATCTCCGCTTTTTTGGCTTTAAAATTATCTCCCTATTAGCTAGCTGTCGCTAACACCAGTTAGCAACAGCTAGTAGGAGATAGCGACCATCTTGGGCCCCACTTTGCATGTCAGTGATATTTATCACTAATGACATGCAAAGTGGGCGTGCCAAGATGTTAGCGACTGGAAACAGTCGCTAACATCGCTATCTCCTATTACCAACTTTTGGAGATATTCACGCTAAGCGCGAATATCTCCAAAAACTAACACCTGCCCTGAGCAGTTCTTAGCCATGTTATCCAATGGGAGGTGGATAACATGGCTAAGAGCATTAGCTCGGTAATGCATGAATATCGCTGACTTTCAGCGATATTCATGCATTGCGGACGTTTTTTATTGCATTTGCAATAAACCTTGATAATAGCAAGGTTTATCTGCGATAATTTCTGACGATGCTTAGCGTTAAAAAATTTGTTGATAAGCATCGTTAGCGATAAATATCGCTTAACGTTGGTAATATGCCCCAAAATGTATAAGTAAAGGAAACAGACCTTGTGTAACGTAATCCAGTACACATGTAATGCGCTCCAGTGACCTCGGCCTGATTTTGTGCGCTTCATAAAAAAAATTGCGAGGAGGAGGATGGGAGTGGAGTGAGATGGGAGGAAATGGTCTGCAAAACGCTGCAATCTTATGGAGTGCTACACTAGAAGATAACAAAAAATACCTCCACAAGGATGCAGCCGGCGGAAGGACACTAGCCGAGACAGGAAGCGGTACTTGGTCCATGCTCCGCGGAACGGACAAATACAGAAAGTGAAAGTGAAATCAGGAGGCCCTAAGCAATGAGCAGCAAGGAAATAGGAGTGATGCTGAAGCCAACCAAAGGTAAGTAATGGATTGGTTCTAAGCCCCTTTTAAGTCTTTTTGTTTTACAAGAGACTATCAAGCGTCAGCACACGCGTATATAGGACCATCATACCCCCACGGTGTGGCCAGCCGTCTTCACCGGTTTTTGTCACTGGATCAGTGTGCTTTGATAATGCATCTGGGGTGCTCAGATATATCTTCAACCAAGTAGGAAACTTTAAATAGCAGGGCCAGCCACAACTATCCTAGCACTTTGGTAGCTGGCCTGCAAATCCCTAAATATTGCTTTGTGTTTTTTGCGAAACATGTCTTTTCAGTGTATGATTGCCGATGGAATAGTAAAAATGACTTAATTTTGCGGAGTGCTTGATGTTGTGAGTTTACATTTTTGTACTACGTTTAACATGTCTTTCTGATACTCAATTTAATCAGATCTTTGAAAGTCAACATATTACTCTTTTTTGCCACAGATTATTCCAATCGTCTGAGTGATTCCTATAATTCATTTACGTTCTGTTGTTCAGTATAAACTAGGGGGCAGATTTATGTCGGACTTGCGCCACATTTACGTCGCCGTTGCGTGATGCAACGGCGGCGTAAACGTGGCGCATCCCTGTGACTCATTTACAACGTGACGCATCTAGGCAGATGCGTCACGTTGTAAAGCCCTGCGCCACATGTGGGCGTTCCGGCGCAGGGTGGGCGTTCCAGGACAGGTGCGCCTCGCAAAAGTGCCTGCGTGAAATCTTCACGATTTCACGCAGGCACTTGTGCGACGCTGCTACGTCAATTCCTTACGCCTGCTTCACTGACGCAGCACGTTAAGTATAGGCTACACTCGAGCATTGCTGGAGTCGCGTCGCGCTTGCGACGCGACTAGCGATGCGCCGCCCTTACATCATGTGATGCGTCACGCATCTGCCTACCCTTGCGCCACGGCGAGCCGCATTGTAAATGTGGCCCATCCGCCGTAACGCAAGGGTAGTTTTGCGTGACGCATTTGTTCTGGCGCATCCCTGCTGATTTTCAGAGATGCGTCAGAACTCATAAATATGCCCCTAGGTCTTGGATGTGTTTCATACTGTACACAGGTCCAATGGAACTACATTTCCCAGTGGTCTCTGGTGCATCCAATCTTGGCAGAGTCAGCACAGGCGATATATCAGCAACGCACCCACAACCCCTTTTGTTGTTTAATGAAATTGTTTGTCCATTGGTGCTGGAACAGTTTACAGAGTGGGGGCGCTGCTATTAGTGTCACATCATTGATGTCACAAGTATTGTGAACAATCGAAGCGTCATACAAACAACAAGTGAAGCAAACAAGCTCCGCCCATTAGGAAGGAGATGGGTAAGGGTTTAGTATGTAGCTAGGGGGTTCATTTTGGAGCCCAGTATCTTTGTGTCCACCACAGTTCAATATGGTGGGAAATAAAACAATTTGCCTCATTTGTGCTTTCCTTCATGCTGATATATTTTGAAGTATTTGTACAGTTCAATTACAAGTATTTACATTTTGTTGTGTTAAAAGAAATATAACATCCTATAACCTTTCCTTTCACATTCCCTGCACCCCAGAAAGATGATCACATGGTTCACATTACAAAATGCTCTCACTTTGCAGTCAGAGAAAGGAAACTGAACACCCTTATCCATGAAAAAAGCAGCAACATGCCCGAAGACATTGCCTGACATTTTACCTCGGTCCTTCCTCACACATCAAAAATGACAAAAGGAAAATAAAAATGAGAGGTCTCTGTTGTTCCTTCGCCTTCTGAACTCCATCGTGGTTATTTTGGGGGTGCGGCAGCAGTTCAAACACCCCTACTTCCAGTGCCTATGCCTTCACCCTAGTGAGTATTTCTGTTCTTTGCTTCCAGGTCTCTACAAATGGTTCATGAGTTCCTGTTATGTCTTCTCCGACTCCTTTGGGTTAATTTTGGCCTGGTATTGGGCTGATCTGTTCACTTCCTGGGGGTTAATTATTTTACATTTAATTTATTCCAACATTGCCCTTCTCCTGGTCTTGGGGACTAAATATACTGATCTGTGAGTTCCAAAGTTGTTTTGTGACTTGGAAATTCTTCAGTTTTTTTATTTATTTTTATTTTTTATTTTATTTATGTAACTTTCAGATAAAAGGTACAGTATCAATAACATAACCCTCCCCCCTCCCCCACCCTCCAATTGTGCAGTACATCCATTAAGCTTCAGACATCAAACAGTTGTTTTTGTTTTTAATCCATTAACCTAGAGGTTTATTTTTTTTAAATAGTTTTTTCTCCCTGGATTATTTTTCGGTTTTGAGCCTTGACTTCGGATTACGAATCTTGGATGGAACTGTCACTGCTTCCAGGGGCTGGGATAATAGCCTTCTAGACTCACACTACGCGCCTCCCTTTCTTGACGTTGCTTTTAACCTGTAGCTCCATGGCTTCCCCATCCAGGGGCGGCTCTAGGCTCATGGCAGACCCTGGGCAGGGAGCGTAGGTAGGGGCCCCCAGAGGAACGCAGGCACGGAGGCCAGTGAAGAGGGGAGGGGGTCAGGGTGTTTGGAAGTGGAACAGAGCCGGAGGCCGCAAAATTCCTGCCAGGGGCCGC
Source organism: Lissotriton helveticus (assembly GCF_964261635.1). Classification (NCBI taxonomy): domain Eukaryota; kingdom Metazoa; phylum Chordata; class Amphibia; order Caudata; family Salamandridae; genus Lissotriton; species Lissotriton helveticus. The sequence continues at coordinate 17,350,510 of NC_136073.1, forward strand.
CACGCAAATATGTATCCATCGTCAGAAGATTATTATATTAAGGATATATATTGGCGCGGCGGCCCCTGGGGTTTAGCGGCCCTGTGCCGGTACACAGCTTGCACATGCCTAAGGCCGCCCCTGCCCCATCACTGTCCGTGTCGTTCTTCAAACGGATGTAGGGGTTGATGTAGCCCTTGGAAGCCTCTACTCCACCCATGAGGGTGGCAGGGGACGGTTTATCCGCCACCCTGAGGAACAAAAGCAGCCCATGTTTAAGGTTGCCCCCTAGTGGCGGTCTCTGAGCATTGAACGTTTGATGCACCCCCGCCAGCCTCTTAAGTGGCCATGCACCAACATTTTGGTTTTTCTTCGGGGGAGGAGCTCCCCTAGGCAGCGAAGCATCCAACAATGCTTACAGCCAGTGCTTTAAATGGGCCGGTACTCACCGGTACTAAGTACAGGCACTTCCAAATGTTCTACCTTTGAGTACTGCTACTTTTTCAGGTCACAAAGAGAGTTCCGGTACTCGTGGGGCAGCAAGCGACCTCAGTGCAATTTGGCATGTAAATAATGAAGCATGACACGACTGAGGAGTCGCTCCGTTTTCGGGAACCACTCGAGTGCTAATCTGCTAATTGAGCAACGCCCATATGAATTAAATCAGAGCAGACAGGGAGTGGAGACAATTGCACTGTAGGTGGGCGAGAAGGGCCTGCTAAGAGGCACGTCTCCTGACTCGGGAAACCTAAGAGTAGGCTTCCTGCTGGCAAAGATTTTTTTGAGGTACATAGATTTTTTTTGTTTTTTTTCAAAACTTGAGGTACATAGATGAGCCCGGGCGGGGTAACATTGGTACAATCTGTAAGTACTTATGCACACAGTGATGGCGTCACAGCATTTGAATCCTTTCAATCGAAAGAGGCCGCAGCAGCCGGGGGCCTCTTCGTCCTGCTGGGAAAGCGTGGAGCCTGCGGCTTCCGCTACAGGCAGGGTGAGGGCATCGGAGTATCTAGTGTCCCTCACCCCTGCTAGTAATGGTTTGTTACTGATTTCTGTATTATGTACCACATGGCAGGCGATGTATTTCAACAAGTCGACGTTATCTTAAGATCACAAAATAAATACATCTGAATTGAGGGGGTTCGGATTCCACAAAAGAGTTGGCCGGGTGGTGTGAAATATTTCGGACTCTTTCCTGGGTTTGCTCAAACTTCATTGACACACATCTTTCTACAGAGCTGTGGTAGGTTGCGGCATCAGCTGTTGCGCTGCTCAGTCTTGGCCAAGCAAGCGTTAGGTAGGAGGCAGAGACAGGTTTGCATCTCCCCTTTCAAGTTGACGGCTAGGCTTCCAAACTGGCTTCAGAAGAGCCAGCGGAGTTGGATCAATACAAGAAATGAAAACTCGTGCGATGGAAAAGGTAAAAGGGTTTGTTAATGGCGTCACTCTCAGAACAAAAATGCTATTTTATGGATGTATGACCGTACAACGCGTACCGTTACAACGCGTCCCTTTACGACGCAGTTTTAACAACGCAAGTCTTTACAACGACTTGCGTTGGGGGGGCGCTGATAGCGAATAGTTTAATTTACTATTCCAACTCCAGTCCCCGTGGATAGTAGGGAAGGTGTTGGATAGTAAATTAAACTATCCCCTATCCTAGAGCGCCCTCCAGCGAAAGTCGTTGTAACGACTTTCGTTGTTAAAGCTGCGTTGTAACGGTACCGCGTTGTACCAGTTACGTTGTAAAGGATGTTTCCCCTATTTTATATGACAACTCAAATAGCAGAACTGCAATGTAACTATTCCGAGAATGTCCCGGTCCCATAGCACTGCCCGTAGCCCCGCCCCCTAATCCACATCTCAGGTGAGTACCTGCACTGATTTTTTTCCCTTTAAAGCCTTGCTTACAGCCCCTCTTTCTTCGCCAGGGACACTGGTCTCCAAGCAGAGGCGTATACAATGTAGCTGTGGGGAGGGTGGCAGCAGGGATGTAGGCATGCAGAGACAGACAGATGAATGTAAGGATGGATGGATAGATTCACAAAAGGGTGGCTGGAGGATGGACGGGAGAAGGATGACAGGATCAAGAAGGATAAATGGATGAATGAACAGAAAGAAAGAAGGGAAGTTAGATGAAAAAAAGGATGGCTGATGGAAAGAATAATGGAGCAAGGAAGGAAGTGAGGCTGGCGAAAGAAGGGTGGATGGATCGAGAAGAATTAGGCGATTGGAATGTTGAGAGCTCCATTGCAGACAGTGGAGTAGCAACGGGCTTATAATGGCCGGTAGAAGCCCGGAGCATCAACATTCCAATGATAGTCTTCATATTTCTCTCTTTTTAATGTAGACCATTCTACCCTTAGTGGGTGCAAGTTTCCGATAGCCTTATATCCCTTATGCCTGAGGCTATACCTGTTAAAAGACCCTCACCCTTGTTACAGACCCCCGCCTGCGGCTCGGCCAATGTCTCGGATTCAGGGCCTTTAACAACCGTATAGCCCTCGGCAGCAGGCTATAAGGCTATATTATAGAAAGATGGGTGTAAATAAGGAAGGAAAAGACAGGTGAGAAGAAAGAAAGAGGAAAAATACAGCAGGCCGGAGAGAAGAAAAGAAAAAAAAGGGAAAAGCATGAAAGAAGGATGGAGAGAGAGAGAGAAGGAAGGACCTTCAGGGAAAACCAGGTGCCGAAGGAGAACAGTGCTCGCTTACCCAGTCAAATCTGGGAGATGGTTGAAAGTAGGGCCTATTTTATGTTTCTGGCTATTCCCTTTCACATATGTGTAAAGGGAATCCGCAGGTTGAGCAGACAATGACTGGGGCCTACCCGACCAACAAGGAATGGGTGAAGGACTATTACTAAATGCTTATTTGTCAGTTCCTGCAGATTGTAACATATTCTATTGTGGCTCTTTTACAAACATATGTGTTCAGTGGTAGGCTGAAATGATGGCTGCTGGCTGCCATTCTGTCCTTTTCTTACAAAGAATAAATAAAAGACCCAAACATCAAACCTTAGGGACAGCTTAACCCGCCAGCGACTGCTCCTGTGAACTGGTGATGCCAGAATGAGGTGCCCCAGCCTCCTAACTAGAGCAGCCATTCCCTGGTTTTGAGGTAGGAGTGGGCAGAGACTGGGTGTTATTCAGGTGGATAAACCTTATTTATAACGTGGCTCTGCCCACACTTCAGATTGGGCTGTTGGATGGCTTTCCACATCACCATCATCTCGTAGGGGACGAATCGGTGCACAATCAGCTGGTCCCTATAGAAGCATGCGTCAAAAGTGTCAACGTTGGGCAGGGTGATGCCATATGTCCGGACGCCCACGTGGGAGTCTGGCTTGAGCCCGGCTTCCTGCAAGCACAAGCCCAGATAGGCATCGTCAATGGGAATAAGGGGGATTTTCTTGGACGCCTTGAAGATGGCATGACACGTAAACCCAGACATCAGGATGCCTCCGCCGCCACAGTACGCTGGAAATGAGTCGTTGGCAATGATCTCCTCAGGCACGTAATACTTGCTCCACGAATCCCGGACGAGCGGCATGCCAATGTTCAGCATCCCAACGAAGAGGTGAGGGTCCTGTCTCCTGGACTTCTTAACTCCCAAGAGGTACTGGACCACATTGGAAGTATGGACGAATACATCGTCATCACCGTTGAAGACAAACTGGGCACCAGGGCAGTTGTCCTGCATCCACTCATAGAACAGGACCTGCTTGACCGTCAGGTTGTAGAAGGTGTCGTAGAAGTTCCACTGGAGGACGTCGCTATAGTCGCTGCTCTCCGCCTTCAGGAGATTGTTCATCTTCTCCCTTTCATGGTCTTTGGTGGAGACCCCAAGGATGAAGAGTCGTTTCACTTGAACTCCATGGTACTCTGTCTCCGTCCCCCATGTTTTGCGGATAATTTCTCGCCGCTCAAAATTATCCGGAGCTGACTTGACCACCAACAGCAAGAAGATGTTTGCAGATGCCTCGGCCCCCCCACATTTTAAGGGGGTGTCCAGAGTCCTATTAAATCTCTTGCAATGACGGTAGCGAAAGAAGTTCTGCATATTCACAGGGAAGTGTTGAAAGCGAGTGGCGTTTACTCCGCGAACTTTTGTCTTGCACGTGGGTACTGCAAGGACCGGAGGAAGGACCGGAGGAAGGACCGGAGGAAGGCGGACATGTTGTAGTGAGGCGATGGGCAAATTGGCTATCACAGTGGAGTCTTCATACAAGCTGTAAACAATGATTACTGTGCAGACCACAGTCAGGGAAACTGTTAAACATCTGGGGCAGCTTCTCCTCATCTTCGGTCTTTCAAAAAGAACCTGCAAAACACAAAGGCATGCATCAGGTACGTGTCTGAGGAGCATAGTCTGTTACAGACAGGGCCTCCAATATTCCATAATTATCTTCCTTAGACGTTAGAAAAACAACTTTATACTGAGTTTTGCAGTCTCGTAGCTCTAAAAGGCCGCCAATATAGCGTTGCTTATTAGTGAACAAGTGCCCTGGAGATGATTAACACAATTCACTCCAGTTCGGCTTAGAGGGTAAAAAACAATGGCTAACAAGCACTGGCAAAGCCAATAGGTTCGACAGCCCCCTCACCCTATTGTCTACGTCAGTGCTTGTTTTGTTGTGTCATGGTTTTTGCCAAACATTACTGTTGAGGAAGGTGCTGGGTCCTCATCAATCTAAAAAAAATGTCTAAAGCAAACAAATTTTGGGGTCTCAAAAAGCACACGGCCATGGTAGTCCCTGGCACTGAAGGGAGCTAATTTGTTTACTGATGTGTTCCCTGTGAAATGGCACAATGGGTCACTCACAGTGAGGTGAACCAATGGCTGAAGCAGGCTGATCCACTGCCGCATGCTGTGAGCTGCAGTGGGTGGAGGGAAAATGTGATGATACAATAACAGACTAATGGATGAAGATTGCTGACTTAAAGCCCCTATAAGTATATTTTAGATGCAATTTAAGTAAAATTAAAAGGTGTTGGTCAACACCAGACCTAAACAAGCATTTGCAATGCAATAGGTCTCGCATTAATTACGTTTGAGCTATTGGCATTGCTAAATATTGCAACATCAATTGCAACAAAAGTCTATAAATTGTAGGCCAAAAAAAGTGTATTTATTTTTGTAGCAATGGTGGTATGGTGCGCTTTAGATGAATATATTTAAAAGTAAAGTGCGCCATACTGCGATTGATACAATAGTTAATTGTGGATGCGTTAACAATTGATGTGTTCACTAATGGCTGGTGGTGTGTGTGCCTGTAGAAGTTGTGCACTGATGGCTGGTGGTGTGTGTGCCTGGTGGAAGTGTGCATTGCCGGCTGGTGGTGTGTGTGTCTGGTGGAAGCGTGCACTGACGGCTGGTGTTGTGTGTGCCTGGTGGAAGCTTGCACTGACGGCTGGTGGTGTGTGTGTGCCTGGTGAAAGAGTGCACTGACGGCTGGTGGTGTGTGTGTGCCTTGTGAAAGCATACACTGACGGCTGATGGTGTGTGTGCCTGATGAAAGCGTGCACTGACGGTTGGTGGTGTGTGTGTGCCTGGTGAAAGCGTGCACTGACGGCTGGTGGTGTGTGCCTGGTGAAAGCGTGCCCTGGCGGCTGGTGGTGTGTGCCTGGTGAAAGCGTTTACTGACGGCTGGTGGTATTTGTGCCCGGTGAAAGCGTGCACTGACAGCTGGTGGTGTTTGTGCCCGGTGAAAGTGTGCACTGACGGCTGGTGGTGTCTGTGCCCGGTGAAAGCGTGCACTGACAACTGATGGTGTCTGTGTCTGGTGAAAGTGTGCACTGACGGTGTGGTTGTGTGTGTGTGTGTGTGTGGTTGTATGGGTGTGGTTGTATGGGTGTTGTTGTGTGTGTGGCTGTGTGTGGTTGTGCGTGTGGTTGTGGTTTTGTGTGTGTGGTTGTGGTTGCGTGTGTGTGGTTGTGTGTGTGGTTGTGTGTGTGGTTGTGTGTGTGTGTGTGTGTGTGGTTGTGTGTGTGGTTGTGTGTGTATGTGTGTGGTTGTGTGTGTGTGTGTGTGTGGTTGTGTGTGTGTGGTTGTGTGTGTGTGGTTGTGTGTGTGGTTATTTGTTCGACTGTTTTAAAATAAGATGCGGGGATGTTTGTCGACAATGTTTAAGCATTTGAAGATGCAGACAAACTTATTCAAACAAAAAGTTATGAAGCAACTGGTTTATTTTAATTTTAAAATAAATATTAACTAGTCAACGTACATTTAGTGAAATCGCCAGTAAAACACATGTACACCCATTCAGTTTGGCTCAATGTGGTCTTCTGCCACAAAAAAAACCCTCTATTAACTTTCCAGATGTGCAGGCCATCAAAACAGTTTTCGAGAGGCCCGCTGTGGGGTAAATTTAGTATTTGTCACGTTTTGGTGCATTCTTAGACATGTTAGAAGTTACAGGAAGCACGGCCAGAGAGGTCCATGTAGCGTTTAATTAAAAACAAATGACTAAGAGGGCATTGCAGTGTCGCAGAGTGCCCTCAAAGAAGGGAGAACCAGTCCCTTAATTGCCAGTAATTATTTGGAAGCAGCAGATCGAAAAACTGATTTGCATGTATCTGCCTTGCAGGGGACCTAGACTATCTACTTTGGAAATGTAAACAGGCCTTTGAGTGCCATAGGTGAAGAAAAACAAAGGAAAGCACACGAGACCCTGTGAGAGGGGTCAGGGACCCTCACCCCAAGAGCGAGATGGAAAACAACACAGTTTGCTTTATTTTACCCCTATTCCTTTATATAAAAATGTTGCTTGTTAATTCTAAAGAAATTAGGAGGGGAGAGAAACACTGTTTCGGTATAGAGGCGGCATACAGTGAATACAGTTTCCAATGTGCGGGGAATATAGGAATGAATCCAACTTTATATGTCCGTTCTTAACCTTTTCAACAATGAGGCGACACGTGAATATCACCACTTATCTATACAACCAAGTTCACTGTAAAACGACTTCCTAATTCTTCTTAAGGTTGCATTAACCAACATTTAAGAGGAGACATAAAAAAAGGTATCATTTGCGTCAAAAAGTGATGGAAGTAGTAGCGAGTCATGGACATTCCCGGGGGGAGGTAGGCGGGATAATGGCTTAGGGTTCTTAGTTCTACAAAGTATATATCATTGCCAATTCCCATGCTGTTATATACCACAGAGATATATAGAAGACGAACATTTACTAGCTAAAGCATCACCTGAAAGTGCAAAAACACAACAAAATGGTTTGGGAAAAAGCAGTGTAAGTAACCCATTCAAATTTTGGCACTGCAACCACTTCTACGATGGTGAGCATACATTTACTATTTATTTAACTTTTACCAAAAGGGAGCGTGAGAATGACAAGCGTTTTCCTTTAGAGAAAACAGTCTGCGCGCAAGTGTATTAGTATATATTTACACAATTTCTAATAAGTAAAACAACATTCAAAATATAGTTACCAACACGGACTGCAAAAATATAACAATCGAACAACCAAAGAAAAACGTGCGACTCCCTATGATGAAGGTGGTACGTAATTGAAAAAATGCTTCGGGTGGCAAATGGTGAGCACTTTCACGGCCGCTTTGATGTTCTCAGTGGCCGCGCGGCTCACTGAGAACATCAAAGCGGCCGCGAATGTGCTCCCAAAGGCTGCAGGCAGACAAATGGTGCGCGCGCCCTGCGCTCATGCACTGTACCCAATCCGCCTGCAGACTTTGGGAGCACTTTTGAAAGCCCCTTACTTAATATCTTGCCAAAGCTAACGCGATGGCTTAGGCGAGACCTAAAAAAAAATAGGGTCTCCCTAGATTATAACGCCTACTTCTGGATGGCAATGGATCACTCCATCAAGCTCAGCTTATATGGTGCCATTTTCTGGGACGTTTTGAGGCACTTGAGGTATCTAGGCACTTCTCCAGGGGGAGACAGTACAGAGGAGCTAAGACAGTGTATGATCAGAAGAAGAGACGTTTAGGTGCGTCATCTTCTCCAGTCTGTAAAAGAGTGGAAAAGGCGGATATGGGTGCAAACTTTCTGGGTTGTACACAGAATGGGGGAGCTGAGCGTAATTTGGGAGGGGCCTAGATCCAGTACTGGAGATCATGAGAGAAGACTTGTTGGGGCGTTCGGTGTGGGAGGATAGCGGTGACATAAAGGTATATTCATTTCAGAAATGGTATTACATATGTTCCACTTGAAGTGATTATGGGAAGGCGCCAAAAGCCCTTACAAAACTCAGAAAGACATTGTCGAGGGGTAGGAATGTAACCATAGATCTAGAGACGGAACAATATCTACTGCGGCATTGCAACAGGAATGGAAATGGCCAGATTTCGTTGGAACCGTATAGTCAGGGCATTGTTGTGGTGTCCCCAGGGCTTTAATATTATATACAAGCCATAGTTGCTGCTTAGCAGTTCGGGCTGGACTGTTCCCATGAGGCACAGGGTCAGACTGATTTGCATATAGCCATGTCTGAACTGGGGTGGCTGAGTGGGCTAAAGAACGGTGATGGATTAAACCCAGATCTGTTGACTGGGTGTGAGTGTTTGATTGGTTCAGATGCTCCGTCTATCACCACCCCCTTTTGTACTTATTTATCTTAACCCCTTCCACGCTCATGACGAGCTGGGCTCGTCATGAGGTAGCCTCCTCGCACGCTCATGACGAGCCCAGCTCGTCATGTAAAGTGCGGTTTTAAAAATCTCAGCGTGCGAGCGGAATTCCGCCCGCACGCATGCGGTTAAGCAACTAACAACCATTGACAAAGCCAATAGTCATCACTTGGTGTAGGTGTGATGTTACTTGTATCATATATCTGGATGCAATGACATAAATAGCGAAATACAAGTCGGGCTGCACACTATGCTAAGCACAGGTATTTAGCTTATGTTTTTAAGCCACGCCCTTAATTATATTGGCCACGCCCCTTTGAGAGCCCCCCTAGTTTTTTCATCTCACTTAAAGCCCTGCGCATAGCTCTCCACAGTAGACTTCCATGCCACCTGGCAGCACACTCTGCCTTCTAGAAGGCTCTGGGAATCACAACAGGAAGGGCCCCCTAGACATAACGGGCCCGATTCACAGAAATAACTTAAGACAAAATCTTAAACTTACTACTTTTGGTATTCACAGAAGTTAGGATTTTGTCTTAAGTTTGTCTTAAGACAGACTTAAGACAGACTTAAGACAAAATCCTAACTTATGACTGTCTTAAGTCTGTCTTAAGTCTGTCTTAAGTCTGTCTTAAGACAAACTTAAAACAAAATCCTAACATCTGTGAATACCAAAAGGAGTAAGTTTAGGATTTTGTCTTAAGTTAGTTCTGTGAATCGGGCCCAACATGTTGGTAACTGGAGGAAATTGAAGACTATACTGTTGGCATTTTGGCACTGAAGGTTGGTGGTCGATCCCCGGAGCTGTTGGATTAGTGCTCCAGTTTATATTTTGTCAGGGCAGACATACAACCCTGCTTCACAGAGCATTTAAACATGAGCTTATGGAAAATTACCAGGGCAAAATGGGGGCTCGAACTGTGCCCAGGTGCAAAGGTGAGCCGGAAGAGTGTTAAAGAGCAACAAAAAAATGACTCGTGTTTGCAAAATCTTTGAAGTTATTCTGATACAGAAGAAGGCAATTTGTCAAGTGTTTTCATCTGCACTGGAGATCTATTAACACTCAGCTCGAGATCTGTCTGGCCTCGGGGGGTGTGAAGGGCGTTTTGCAACTTCTTAGGTATTCAGCTGTCCTCTGACACACCAGACAGTGGCATCTCCTTCAACAGGAACCAGAAGACAAAAAAGGAGACCTATGTCAAGTAGAAATGAGGACATATTTTGGGTGTTAGTACAGACACATATTTTAGTGTAATTTCCTGACACCCTAGCTGAGGGTTGGTCATACAAAAGAATTGGTGCCATAATTCGTAGACTGAAGTTTTGCGTTTATTGGCAGGAAATCATGTCAAGTAACATTCTTTGCAATTTTCCATCCGGCATAAGATTGTGGTAAAGCAAGCAAAAGTCCTACTTCAATTTTTGTGCACTTTTTGTGGGGCCTTACTGCTTTTTCAATTAAATTCGAATTAATTAACTAAATGTAATTTTTTTAGCACACGCTTTTGTCCCCATTTCCCTTTTTGGCTCTGACTTGCAGCTTTTCTTTCTTTTTTTTTTTTAAACTTGAGATGATGTAATCACCAAAAACAGGAAAACAGTGTACAGAGAAAGACGTTGTCTCCGCCCATTTCTTGATCCTCTTCTTTGTAGGCATTTGATGAGGCAGTAGTTGTGTTAGGATGTATGACATTACAACGCATGCTTTTACATCGCATGCTTTTACAACGCGGTTTTTACAACGCATACCATTACAACGCATAGTGCTTTTAGGCGCTGGATAGCGAATAGTTTAATTTACTATTCCAACTCCAGTCCCCGTGGATAGTAGGGAAGGTGTTGGATAGTACATTAAACCCATTCCCTATCCTAGAGCGCCCCCCAGCGCAATGCGTTGTAATGGTTTGCGTTGTAAAAGTTGCGTTGTAAAGGCACTGCGTGGTAAAAGTTGCGTTGTAAAGGTTGTTTACCGTTGTGTTAGCCTACCTATGAAGTATTTCCTTTGCTAATAACTAATTGAGACATTACATTGTTACAGTTGGAAGGGCCCATGGTGTAACCTTGTGACACATACAATAGGAAGGAATTTACAATGTAAATTATCTGGCAAATCCAATAGGGAGAGCTTTTATATTGTGAACTCTGCCAGATCCAATAGGATTGGCTGTTACATTGTGAGCTCATTTACAAACACCGTAGGAAGGGGCTTTAGAAAAGGTGTTTTTTTAATGTACTAAACCCATTTAGTGATTCGGTACCATGTTACCAAATTGATAAATTGGTTTAGGAAATAGTAAGGAATAACTCTTTGGTGACCTGCTGACCCCAGCAGGCTATCATCCCTGTGATGGCGGCAAACTGTAGTGGCCCACCTCATTAATATTCATGAGATAGGTCTAATAGCGACCCGCTGTGATTCGGTATTTTGCGAACTGACCTATTAGTACAGAGCTTTCCAAACTGTGTGTCCCGACACAGTACTGTGTAGCCTGCGAAGGGTGGGTGTGTCGCTGGATGACACCACTATTAATGGGCACTTAGCACATGACTGCTGCTAATTAAGAGGCATTCCTTTGAAAGAGTGCCAGCAAACACTGCCACCGCAGCGTGGACTCCCTGACACTCTGCTCTATGGGGGCGGGAGATTCACAACAAAGCAGTAAATGGTCTTTTAAAGACCTGCGGAGTACCGGGGTGCGGCTGTGTGTGTGTCCAGGAAGATGTCTCTGCCCAGGCTCCCACAAAGGCGGGGTGAGGGGACAGAGGGTGACAGACAGAGAGAGACAGAGGGAGGGAGACAGAGGGAGACAGAGAGAGAGAGACAGAGGGAGGGAGACAGAGGGAGACAGAGAGAGAGGGAGACAGAGGGAGACAGAGAGAGAGGGAGACAGAGGGAGGAGGGCGAGAGAGAGAGGGAGAGAGGGAGACAGAGGGAGACAGAGAGAGAGGGAGACGGAGGGAGATAGAGAGAGAGGGAGACAGAGGGAGACAGAGAGAGAGGGAGACAGGGAGAGAGGGAGACAGAGAGAGGGAGACGGAGAGAGAGGGAGACAGGGAGAGAGGGAGACAGAGAGAGGGAGACGGAGAGAGAGGGAGACAGAGAGGGGGGAGAGAGGGAGGGAGACAGAGGGAGGGAGACAGAGGGAGGGAGGGAGACAGAGGGAGGGAGACAGAGGGAGAGAGACAGAGGGAGAGAGACAGAGGGAGGGAGGGAGACAGAGGGAGACAGTCAGGGGGAGACAGAGGGAAGGAGAGGGAGAGAGACAGAGGGAGACAGAGTGAGAGACAGAGAGGGAGAAAGAGGGAGACAGACAGAGGGAGACAGACAGAGGGAGACAGAGTGAGAGACAGAGAGGGAGACAGAGGGAGACAGACAGAGGGAGACAGACAGAGGGAGACAGAAAGAGGGAGGAGGGCAACAGGGAGCGAGACATACAGAGACAGACAGAGGGAGACAGAAGGAGACAGAGGGAGACAGAGGGAGAGGGAGAGAGAGAGGGAGAGAGATTGGGAGAGGGAAGGTGACAGATGGAGGGAGAGGGAGGGCGACAGAGAGAGGGAGACAGAGAGAGGGAGACAGAGAGAGGGAGACAGAGAGAGGGAGACAGAGAGAGGGAGACTGAGAGCGGGAGACAGAGGGAGACAGACAGAGGGAGACAGACAGAGGGAGGAGGGCGACAGGGAGCGAGACAGACAGAGAGAGACAGAGGGAGGTAGACAGACAGAGGTAGAGAGGGAGACAGTTAGAGAGACAGAGAGAGACAGAGAGAGATAGAGTGAGCGAGAACCCCCCCAAACACCCTTAGGTGGTTCGGGCTCGCTCGCTACACTGCCTTACTGTGTCCCAAAATTATGCATCTCCAAAAAGTGTGTCACCAACATGAAAAGTTTGGAAAACTGTGGATTAGTACATAGGTCGGTCTACAAAATACGGAGTGAGGTGTTTGTGTTGGGCACACACCTCCCGCACTCCTCACTAGTTGCAATTCTGAACTCAGAGTGCACAAAGTGCGAAACCGATGAATGTGTTGCAGTGTACGGAATTCAACTGGGACCCATTTATCCCATTTCACTTGGGCCGGCCCGGATCGGGGTCAATCACAACAGCTGGATGGTGACCCCGGCTAGATCCCCCTCTTTTCTAGCACTATTATGAGCTATTTAATAAAAACATTGTAACCACACTAGGTAACTGTACCAAATATTCAACTGTACAACCATGTACATGTGTTTAACCGCATGTGTGTGACGGCTTTTCCCGCTGTACGCGGCGTTTTTAAAAACGCGCGTTACATGACGAGCTCAGCTCGTCATCAGCATGCGAGCGTCACAACTCATGACGAGCTGAGCTCGTCATGAGCGGGGAAGGGGTTAACCTCTTCGATGCTTGTGACGGAACCGTTCCGTCATCAGTCACGGCTGAGCTGTGCTGATGACGGAACAGTTCCGTCATGACCGCACCCTGTTCTGGAATGTCCAGCACAGGGGCGGAATCGGCGCCGCACGGAAGCGGTTAAAACGAGCAATGTAAATACATTTATAAGGGTACCAAGTGTGTAATGGTGGCAACTAACTACACACACAACTGAACTGTGTTATAGAACTGTACCAAAAATGCAGCTGCGACTTCTTTAAAACTGCGCCAATGGTGCACATTTGTCCGATATGAAAGTAGACGTTGTAACAATACCAACCATTACACTGGTTCAGCTGTTTCACAGCACTAGACATGTGACTGTACTGTGAAACTGGGGCAACAATGTAACTGTAACACTTACATTTCTGTAGTATGTTAGTAGTGTTCAAACTATGTAACTGTAACTACTATGTGGCTACACTATGTAACTGTACTAACTATTCAATTGCACTATGTAACTGTTCCAACTATGCAACTTTCTTGACAATTATACTAGATAACCTAAATATAAAAATATAAAACGGTGTTACCAACTATGGGGCATATTGTCAAGGCGGGCGATATGAGATTATCACCGCTTTTGCGGCAGTTTTCGGCCGAAAAAAAACGGTGATAATTTTATCGCCCTATTAGCAAGCTGTCGCTAACAGCAGTTAGCGACAGCTTGTAGGCGATAGCGAGCGGTTTGGGGCCCGCTTTGCATGTCAGCGATATTTATAGCTAAGGGCATGCAAAGTGGGCGTACCCAACCTGTTAGCGACTGAAAGCAGTCGCTAACATCCCTATCGCCTATTATCAATGCAGGCGAAGCGATGAAAAAATTTGCGCTATGCGTGAATATTGCCAAAACCTAACGCCTGCTCAGACCACTTCTAAGCCTGTATATCCAATGGGAGGTGGATATTCAGGTTAAGTCACTATTAGCGATAATGCCTGAATATCGCTGGATTTCCAGCGATATTCACGCATTTCGCCACTATCGCCGGATATTTTATTGCTTTGGAGATAAACGTTGCTAATAGCACGTTATCTCTGCGATAAAATCCGGCGATGCTCAGCGATAAAAAAAAACGCTAAGCTCATTTAGCGATAAATATCGCTAGTTGTTGATAATATGCCCCTAAAATACATAACTGTACCAACCACGTGACTCTACTATCTCACTGAGTTAGCTATGAAATGGTAACATCTTTGCAAATCGAACAGCTATTGGTAATCTAAGTTGCAGTCGTGTGTCAATGAACCATGTAACAGTAGCACTACTTCAACCTTCCATTTAACTGCGTCAGCGTTATAACAGTGCTACGTAACTCCACTGCGTAATTATACCAATTAAGTAACTTTTGTAACAAAGTAAGTAAACTATGTCAATGAGGCTCGTCATCGCAATATCTTACTGTACCAAGTTTGTAACTTTCCTAACAGTGTGACTATACTACGTAGAACTCAGTTACGCGTGTATACTATGTAAGAGTACGCATTATGAAACATTTTATGGCAATCAACTGCACTATGCAATGGTGTTAGGCAAGGGCATTGGAAATATCTGGCAACGGCAAAAAACATGCAGCAGGCTGACAAAATTATGCAGCAAGAAAATGTAAATTATGCGGTACAATGCAGCAAAATCTGTGATCGTAATATTTTATATTGTGATTAATATTTTATATTGTGATTACTCTCAGCTATATCTGCTAACTAAATATATCCATCGGCACGATGGCATGAGGGATAAGGTACCTGCTGGAGAGATCAGCGTATAAACAGGTATCACACTGCAGCTCAGCCGGTTAAGGCACTTGGGGCCATAATATCAAGAAAGGGCGATACATTATCGCCGCTTTTATCAGCAGGAAACTGCCGCTAAAGCGGCGATAATGGGCTTGATAATTTACCCTTGTGAATTTCCATAGAAGCCCAGGTTCTGGTGTGAACCTGGGCTTCTATGGGAATTCACAAGGACATATTATCAAGCCCATTATCGCCGCTTTAGCGGCAGTTTCCTGCCGATAAAAGCGCCGATAATGTATCGCCCTTTCTTGATAATATGGCCCTTGCTTCGGAGATGTGTGAGCAGTTGCTGATAGCTTTTAGTCATCATAACATATCTTGGAGGGTTAATGTGCCTGCAGCAACGCACTGCGCGTGCAGCTTACATGTTCGAATCCTGCGAATGCAGCCCCCGGATCGCCAGTGCTTTGTGCTACGGTTTTAGCACAACGAGCAGGACACAAGCCCCTATTCTGGTAAATAGGTTACTACATTAAGCACCGGCTGCAGACCGCTGCTTGTAAACATCTACATTCAACCAGTGTGAATCTTTGGAGGGCCAACTGAAGCATTCATTCTTCTGAGGTTGATAACATGAGTTGCATTCAGATGGGTAGCAATTAACACCAGTTATTATGTGGAAAAATATTTCATTAGTTAGATTGTGTGCTGCTCCTAAATAGCCGTGGCCGATATAAATCTACACACACATTTGCATATATAGGGTGCGGTTCATTACACACATATGCATTAACATGCATGACATTTCCCTTGCATGTATTTAAATAGACGGATGCAAACCTCGGTCCTGTCCTGCTGTCTGTCTGGTGCGTCTGCTCTCCACACAGCATCCTTTCATATGGGCCCAGTTCCTGCCCCCCTCCCCTTCAGAGTCTTAGCTTCCCCCGGATGGCTTGCTGAGGAGATGTGAAAGGGTGCAGTGGTGCAGACATCTGACATTTCAGGAGCCAGCCCCCACTGGCCGCCCTTCCTTCCAGACAGAGCGGCCTGCAGTCTTTCTTCCATTTCTCGAATTATAGATGGATTGGCAGGAACCTGGAGGGCGTTACCCCCTATCAGCAGGGCTGGATTGGGATCAAAAATAGGCCTCAGCACCCAAACCATTCATTTGCAATGCAACAGGTCTCGCATTTACGCAAGTTTAAGCTATCGGCATTGTAAATGACAATCCCCCAGATGCATCAACAACCCATTTTGCGATTCCTTAATAGCGAAAAATACCAATTCGCTATTAAGGAATAGCAAAATGGAATGCATCAAGAAATCACTGAAAAAATAGCGATTTCTTAGAATTCCTTAATTGCGACTAGCAAATTGCAAGTCGCAATGAAGGAATACCTCCCCATTCATTCCTATGGGCCTACAGGCCCATAGGAATGAATAGAAAGACAATCTCAATTTGTGAATCGCAATTAGCGATTCGCAAATTGAGATTGCGATTTCAAGGGTGCAGGGGTGTTCAAAGGACACCCTGTTGCACCCCTGAAATTGATCTGTGCACATATGTTGCGTGTGCGCAACATGAAGCTTTGAAAAATGCACTTTAGTGCATTTTTCAAAGTTTTTGCAAATTACCATGAAGTTGTACTTTCATGCATTGCATTTAAGGAATCTCCATTTGAGATTCCTTAAATGCAAATAATCGCAATTTAGCGATTTCTCAATTTGCGATTTTTGCATTTGGGATGAAAAATACCGGTCGCAAAGGGGCAGATTCTGAGAATCTGACCCTTTGCGAGCGGAATTTTGTTTGATGCATCTAGCTGAATGCCTCTTATTTATGTTTTGGTTTTTGCAGCATAAATAAAACGCATTGTCATTTACAATGCCAATAGCTCAAACTCGCATAAATGCGAGACCTATTGCATTGCAAATGCTTGTTATATACTTTTTAAGCTGAAGCTGAAGGTGTGAGCAGATCATACAGCCAGCACAAAATATAATGAGACTGCGACGGAGGGGGATTGAATTGGCATGTACGTAAGTCTTGTAAGTATTGCACGTAAAAAAGAAACACGCATTTTAGCTAAATGAAAACTTTGAAACCGATTTACCGGCACCGCCGATATGTTAAGCTACAAAAAACAAGTGTTTTCCAAAATGCCTCAAAATGTAGTTGTCATTTAAAAAACGTACAGACCTATAGCACTATGATTGTTTTGTGGACTGAACACACAGCAAGATGTTTGAGTGAGAGTCAAAACATGCTATTCAGATACAAGAGAGGCATGGGTCGGTCGTCTTTATCGTTATCAAAAGGAAAACGTCCTGTTTATTCACAGTCTTGTGAATGCCTGGTGGGTATGCAACCTTTACAACGCAACTTTTATCATGCAGTGCTGTTACAACGCATGTATTACAACGAAAACCATTACAACGCATTACACTGGGGGGCGCTCTAGGATAAGGAATAGTTTTAATTTACTAACCAACACCTTCCCAAGTGTCCACGGGGACTGGAGTTGGAATAGTAAATTAAACTATTCACTATCCAGCACCCCCAAAGCAATGCGTTGTAAGGGTTTTCGTTGTAATACTTGCGTTGTAACAGCATGCGTGGTAATAGCATGCGTTGTAACGTCATACATCCGCTTGGTGCATTCTCAAACAATAAGATATTTCTTACAGACAGGTTCTTATGCCACGGAGGTGTGACAAGCGGATACAGTACATATAAAGGGGGTTTTAAAACAGAAAAGCAACTGGGATTGGGGGTGACACCCCTGTGCAGACACCTCGTTGTAGTCTGCAGCCAGGACAGGTGACGGGGGCTTTTAAGCACTGTGAAAAGGATCAGACAGAAACGCAAAAGGACAGAAGCCAGGATCCACCTATCCACCAATCAGAAGGCTGCTGTCCTGCCTTGTGATTGGTGGGTTCCGTCTCAGCCTTGAAGGTCTGGGACGGGCTGGGCTTAGATCTCGTTTAGTTCTTAACAGAACAGATTATATTTCACGCGAAACCGACCAGAGTGAGAGCTTTACACGAGCACCAGTTACATAACACAGGGACGCATTCATATTGTGAACAAGGGAAGGTGAAGCGATTTGCCTGGAATCACAGGGTGCTGAGCTGGTGCCGGGACTCCAGTCTGATTGCCTTCTTCCAAAGTCAGCAGCTCTGTAATGACCCATCCTCTCCCAGCCAATAACATCGAGGGCTTCTAGGCACTGAGTCCCGCTTGTTTGGTAAAATAATGAATTAAATACACACACGTGTTAGAAGTGGACCGCGCTTGCGTGATTAAATAATTAATTAAATACACGAGTGCGGCCGATTCGGACCGCGCTGCTGAGATTAAATAATTAATTAATACACAAATGCAGCCGAAACAGACAGCGCTTGTGCAATTAAATAATATAACAACGAGGGGTGGGGGGCTGAAGCAGGAGAGGCTGTCCGAGCGGCCATTACAAGCGTGTGGACGGTGCTGCAAATAATTTTAAAAAGTGCTTACTGTCATTTAAAGGAAAGAGTGTAAATCCGCCCATAAAAGGTGTGTATCATTTGACGTCACCAATTATGCTAAACGGGGTGTACTGATTGTCCAGGAGGCTTTTTAGTCCCTCCTGGGTACCACCCTGTCCGCCTTTGGCCCCGCCCACCGGGATTGGATCTTGCCATTCTCTTATCAGGTTCCTCTCCCCGACTCTACACTTCCTTGCCTTGCCTTCCACTGCCTTGTTTTTCAAATGTGGGTTCGTGTATTGCCTCAGACACTCCCTGCTTTGCAATGACAGGTGGGCAGTCATGAATGTGTGGCTTATTCATGGAAAATACATGGTAAATGACAAATTTCTACATGCATAATGAAAATATATGGGCTTATATATGAGCCCCCGCGTTACTTTTATGCCACTTTTTGTGAAACGGCGGCGTAAATAATGCACCATGTTGCGCCATATTTACGAAGTGACGCATTTAGGTAGACACATCACGACATAAACCCCTGCGCTATCTTATACTTGCATCAGGTATAAGGCATGCAGGGCGGGCCTTCCCTCGCATCAAAGCCTCATAGAAGTGGTGCATTGAAATCTAGAAGTTCAAGTTCAAGTTAAAAAATTTATATAGCTCACTACTCACCCAAAGGGTCTCAAGGCGCTTGGGGAGGCGGGTGCATTTACTTATCGAATATCCAAGATTTGAGTTGCTTTCTGAAAGAGAGGTGGTTTTGAGTAAGGCGGAGGAGGGTGGGAAGAGAATTCCAGGTCTTGGCAGCTAAGTAGGAGAAGGATCTTCCCCCCATGGTGGATCTGTGGAAGCGCGGAATTGCGGCGAGGGCTTGATTGGAAGATCGAAGTTGGCGGGTGGGGGTGTAGAAGGACAGTCTAGTATTGAGGCATTCGGGTCCTAGGTCATAGACACCATTGCATCAAAACCTCACGCCTGCCTCATGGCAGGCGTAAGGGTGACACAAGCCCTTTCACATGGGCTTGCCCCAGGTAAAATGACACATTACTGGTGTTATGTCTGGTTTCAGACACACCCCAGCAATGCGTCACTTTTGCGCCTACCGATACGTCAGTCATACTGACTTATCTGTAAGTCCTTGCGATATGATGCGCCATACTGTAAATACAGCGTATCTATTGTTTAGCAAGGAGTGTGCACTGAGAAGAGTTGCATCGCTGTTTTGTTGCAGCGATGTAAAACTTCTCATAAATAAGGCCCATACATTCCTCAGTGTATATCTCAGCTATAACTTCAATGTAAGCCTTCCTCAGGACTCCTTACCATAGAGGAACAGCTTTATAGTTACATGTAGGTGGGCATGAACATTTGGTTTACATATATAAAAGAGTACAATGTAAATATATTATGTTTAGATGCACATAAAAAAGTGCATTGCTGAGCGTAGATCTCGACTATAACTTCAATGCGGGAAACAACCTTTACAACGCAGTCATTACATCACAACATCCTTTACATCGCATGTCATTACAACGTAGCCATTACATTGCATGTCACTACAATGCATGTCATTACAATGCATGTCACTACAACACAGGCATTACATTGCAAGTCATTACAACGCTTACCATTACAACGCATAGTACCCTTACACTATCCAACACTTACCCTACTGTTGCACTCACTGGAGTTAGAATAGAACTTTTTACCCCTATACTATCCAACATTTACCTTAAATGCAATGTAATGGTATGCTTTGTAATGGTATGCGTTGTAAAGGTATAATGCGATGTAATGGAATGCGTTGTAAAGGTAGTTTCTGAAAATGCGTTGTAATGGCATGCCATGTAAAAGAATGCGTTGTAAAGGATGTTGCGATGTAAAAACTGTGTTGTAAAGGCATGCATTGTAAATGTATGCGTTGTAACATAATACATTCCTTCAATGCAAGGCATGAGAAGGCTTTGACAGACCTCCCTGTAATGGAGTGAGAACACTGATTATGCTAATTAGGCCACGGCCTAACTTCGACAAGTTTTTCCCTTCTTTCCACTTTCAAGGATGGGCAGCCTGGATGTCTGGCTCTGCTTAGGCAGTGCTGGACGAACACTCTTCACAAATGAGTGGTCTGTCCATTGTCCTGCGGTCATTCCCAGGTCTCTTCCATGGGAGTTTGGGAATCAAGAACGTGACCCATGCTTGGCGTCTTGCTGCTAGGAAGCAGCTCCCGTGTCCAGTACTAGCCGCTACTAGCCACGGGTGGTGGGGT
Organism: Lissotriton helveticus; assembly: GCF_964261635.1. Lineage (NCBI taxonomy): Eukaryota > Metazoa > Chordata > Amphibia > Caudata > Salamandridae > Lissotriton > Lissotriton helveticus. The sequence continues at coordinate 17,370,988 of NC_136073.1, forward strand.
GGGGGAGCTGAGGGGTGAATGAAAACATAATGTAAAAAAACTCACTTATCTGAATGTCGCCGGGTGCTGCCGCCTCTACTCCGTATCCTTGCCGCAACAGTAAGCTTCCAGCCTCCCAGAGGTCCCTGTCCAAACACAACGATGCCTTAAGCAGCGTTGAGATTGCCAAGCGCGAGGCTCGAGGAGCGTGCCTATAGGGCCCGGCCCCCAGGCCCCCGCCACGCCCCCAGGTCAGAGTAGGCGGCCGGCTAGCCCTATGGGCGACTGGCCGTGTTCCACTTCCGGGGCACCGGGTGACACACGTCCGGTGCGGGAGGGGGCGGAGACCGGGACCTATTTAGGGTCTGGGGTATATACGGCCAGAGTTGCTATGAAACTATACCGATACTCTAGTCTTGACTATGCTTGATGTTTCCATTTCTCTCCTGTTCATTAGCATACCGGCAAAGGTGGTATGGTACTGGGGCACTCGTTCGTGCGGCGCGCCACGGGGCGGCTGCAGCAGCGGCGAGTGACGAAACAACCGGGCTTGAACGGGACGGAGTTGCTTTGGCGGGGCGTTGGGGGCATGTGAATTTGGCACCTGCGGCGGCTCGTGGAGGAGATTAGAGAGCACGAGGGACAGAAGTCCCCGGAGTTGATCATCATCCACTTGGGCGGCAACGACATGGTGGACCAGGGACGCCTTGCGGTTAAAGAAGCCCTGCTGACGGAGATTGCGTGGCTGGGGCGGGCCTTTCCCCGGGCCAGGATAGCGTAGTCCTGCATGATCCCACGCCAGGCATGGGGTACCGGAGTCTGGTCTAGGGCATTGAATGTTTCAGTCAGGCGACTCAAAAGGGAATTGGCCAAGTTGTGCTCAGCGAAGGGCCGCTTGTGTCACATCCCACACCGGATGATCTCTGGAGAGGCAATGTTTCATCACGATGGAGTTCATTTATCAGACATTGGCACAGATACATGGATCAGAGGAATATGGTCCTTTGTACAGAACTTATTGGGCAGTGGGGAGGGTGACGGACCTGTGGGCCCGGGTCACCCTCGTGGCGGTAAAGAGACCTTAGAACATTGACCTGGACTTACAGAAGGAACGGGAGTCCGCCTTGCGTACTCCCTAGGCCAGCACTGAGGGGAGAGACGGTAAGCTCTCCGCAGGGAGAATGTGGCCACCGGCTGGGGAGGCTAGGGCGCCAGGTTACGAGCCTCCTGGGATCCTGGGCAGCCTGGTGGTCGAGGGGTGGGCCCCGGAGATGGCAGACAAGGACCAGGGGGCAGGGGCCCATCACTCAAGGACGCAGGTGGGTTGCGCCTTGCGTGGGAAGCTCAGATTTGGAGATGCGGGTCAGAGGGCCCCTTAGTGCTGGGGGAAAAGGAACTAGTATAATGAAAACTTGGAATGTCAATATTGAAAATTGTGGGATTGATTTTATCAAATGTTGAATATGAAATGTTTAGTCATGTTTATGAATGTTGATATTAAACATGGCCGTTTTACACCCACTCTGTACCTGAGCAGGAGGAAAAACGATAAAAAGTTAGTTATTATCGTTTTGGTTTTTACACTGCTCTCACAGCAGTGGGGCGACGCTCCTCCACCTTAGCGGAGGAGCCGCCACTGCCTGTGTCCCGCTCATACGTGCGGCATTCTCTGCGCAGTCAGATCACAGGCTGTGATGGCGCACAGGGTAAACATTTTGGAGCCCCTTCCTCACACAAGAAGGCTATTGGCCTTGGAAGGTTGAAGACCCGGTGGATCTGCCGGGATTCAAACATGTGATTTACAAGCTGCATACAAATCTCTACGGGAGACACATAAGCTAGGGGTGTGCAAAATATGCATAATTTACTGTTGTGTAATTACGTGAAATTATGGTAAAATCACGTGAAATTATCCATAAGTACGCAAAATGCAAATCTGCCATTTTGCACTATATTTTAGTGTGAAATGCGTCCTCACATCAATTTTTGGCACAACGACGTATTTAAACAAAGCACTGTGAATAACAGCCACTCACATTCTGTTGTTTGTGTGCATTTTCTGTCCATTTTTACCATGAACGGTGCACATTTTTTACTGTGAATGCGCATAATTATGGAAAGTGGCGTATTGGCTTCATTCCAGGAATTTTGTGTAACAAGAGTAAAATGACGGGGCATATTACCAAGGGCATTATCGCCGCATTAGCGGGACTTTTTCCCACTAATGCGGCGATAATTTTATCGCCCTATTACCAAGCTGACGCTAACACCAGTTAGCGACAGCTTGTAGGCGATAGCGGGCATTTAGGGGCCCACTTTGCATGTCAGCGATAATTATCGCTAATGACATGCAAAGTGGGCGTGCCAAGATGTTAACGACTGGAAACAGTCGCTAACATCTCTAACTCCTATTAACAACTTTTGGAGATATTCGCGCTAAGCGCGAATATCTCCAAAAGCTAACGCCTGCTAAAAGCAGTTCTTAGGCATGTTATCCAATGGAAGGTGGATAACATGGCTAAGAGCATTAGCTCGGTAATGCATGAATATCGCTGTATTGTCAGCGATATTCATGCATTTCGCAGGATTTTTACCGCTTTTGAGATAAACCTTGATAATATCAAGGTATCTCAGCGGTAAAAATCCTCGGTGCTCGGTGATATTTTTTTATCGCTATTGCTTGGTAATATGCCCCGACATTTCCAGAATTATGCGAATAACACTGGTGTAACTTGGATTCCTCCCAGCCCTAGTATAGGCCCACTGGGTTACACCGCCTATTCACACAAAAAAAGAGTGTGCTTAGAAAGAGGTGGAATACATGCTTGTGAAGTGCACACCTTTTTTTAGATTTGTTATTTGTGTCATCTTTAAGTACGTCCACCTGAGGTATGGTTGGCTTGACTGGTTCTGCAAGGCACCCCTGCCCCTGAGGGTGAAATGACACAGGTGTGGTGCTCAGCAGTTTCCGTGAGCAATCAACATTCTTATGGTGCTCACGTCAAGGCCGCGTCGATACCTACAGCTCGGGGCGTCAACAGCTGTCCACCCCACGCAGCTTCTGTGTGTCACACAGCTCTGCTTCGCTGTTCTTAACATTTTGACTTCTGAGGACCCCCACTGAATCATTACTGGAAGCCAGGGACCCCAGCCTAAGAGGTCTTCACAAGCTGAACCTCAAAGCAATGGGCAAAAAAAACATATGCCCCTTTCTCTTTTCTGCTCCTAATGCATTCTACCGTTTTGTCAGCACATACCAGCGCTGGAATTGTCGCACCAATCGTCCTCACTGGATTCAGTTTTCTGTGCTTGCATGTCTTCTACAAATTAAGCAAGGGACATCAACATAATGTTATCATATTTAGCGCCGGGACACTTCCGAGTAGCTGTGCGCTGTATAAATTAAAATAACATACCATAACATATCATTTCAGATTCTTTTACATTTAGAGAACGTTAACAAAATTCCAAATGTGCATTTTTATTTTTATGTATATACACCATATTAATCTGTCAATATTATTTCATTTTTTAACTTGTCGCCGACCCCCTGAGTGGGTGTTATGGACCCCTGAGGAGGGCGTAGACCCCTGGAAGTGCTGCCATCTTGCTGTTGTTTTACAACCTGGCCTGTTCTTCTAAGCTCAGGCTGGAAAAATATGGGGGCATATTACCAAGCAATAGCGATAATTATCGCTATTGCTTGGTTAGAGACAAAAATTTACCGCTGAGCTGCGGCGATTTTTATCGCAAATAAACCTTGGTATTACCAAGGTTTATCGCAAATGCGATAAAAATCGGCGGCAATGCATGAATATCGCTGAAAAGTCAGCGATATTCATGCATTACCGAGCTAATGCTCTTAGCCATGTTATCCACCTCCCATTGGATAACATGGCTAAGAACTGCTCAGGGCAGGTGTTAGCTTTTGGAGATATTCGCGCTTCCATAAGTTGGTAATAGGAGATAGCGATGTTAGCGACTGTTTCCAGTCGCTAACATCTTGGCACGCCCACTTTGCATGTCATTAGTGATAAATATCACTGACATGCAAAGTGGGGCCCAAGATGGTCGCTATCTCCTACTAGCTGTCGCTAACTGGTGTTAGCGACAGCTAGGTAATAGGGAGATAATTTTATCTCCGCTTTCCTGGCTTTTAAAGCCAAAAAAGCGGAGATAAACCCCCTTGATAATATGCCCCATGGAGACAAGCAGTACGATTCTTCGGAAACATCAGAAACATAACAAGAATTGTTAAAAAGCGCTTGGGAGCTGCCTAAATGATTGCAGAATGATTTTCAGAGCAAACAGAGTGGGGGATTGACTTCTTACAAAGAATGCGACAATCTTGCGCACAATCTTTTTCATCTACCAGCTCCTGGCTGTTCCACAATAGCAAAACAGAAACAAATGGCTGGTAACTTTTTTTTTAAAGAATAGTGGCAACAATAAGTCCCCAGGTTAGGAACTACTGCATTAGAACACCAAAACGGGCACCGTCACACAAGAAGAGGAATATAATAATAAACTATGAATTGAAATGTTAAGTATTTAGATGCAGCAAAATTGTTCAAAACAAAAAAGTACTCAGTGCAAACGTGCTCTCAACAGTACACTTCAATGCTAGGGAAAATAATCAGTTTTTCTATGCATGGAAAGCAAACCATGCCCCGTAGCAAACGCCATACACGTGTCGGTCTGTTTGCAAGGCTGCGCGGGGCTTCTGCAGGTACAGAGGTGTTACATGCTCATGAGCCGCTCCCACCTCGTTTTCACCTTGAGTTCCCGAAGTGACCGTTTGATGCTGCCAGCGACAGAGCCACCCTCTCCTCCAGCCTCCTCTCACTGCACTATTCACAGACTAGGCTGAGTGCGCCTCTTCTCCCGCCCAAAGAGTACACCTGGGTGTGAATAATTACACTTTACAGCATTGGTGTGGCCTGAGTGTTGAGATAATGAGTAGCCGCACCTCAAATGATTGTGCTTTTACTGAAGATGAAATCTGGCCCAACAGACACAGTTTGCCTAAGGTGGGGCTCTCTGTCTCTTTATCATAAATGCATTATTTATAGGTCTGAAGAAGGGCAATTGTAGATTCTGCTGTATACTGACTTGATATGGGCCCTGCATGATGAAAGCTCTGGTGACGTGACTATAGGTTTTAAGATTAGAAAGACCTAGGGGGAAGGTTCACTGTAACATTTTCAATGATGGAGAGAGGCATGGTTAAGATTCCTGGGTCTGGCCTGCGTGAGCATGAACTAGCACATGTGCGGATGTATGACATTACAACGCATGCTTTTACATCGCATGCCTTTACAACGCGGTTTTTACAACGAAAACCTTTACAACGCATAGCGCTTTGGGGTGCTGGATAGTGAATAGTTTAATTTACTATTCCAACTCCAGTCCCCGTGGGCACTAGGGAAGGTGTTGGATAGTAAATTAAACTTATTCCCTATCCTAGAGCGCCCCCCCAGCGCAATGCGTTGTAATGGTTTGCGTTGTAAAAGTTGCGTCGTAAAGGCACGCCGTGGTAAAAGTTGCGTTGTAAAGGTTGTTTCCCGCATGTGCTCTTGCTTGCGAGACTCTAGTGTTCACTGCCGCCCACTGCTTACTATTCATTGGCATCATTGTCACTCTTCTTTGCTGCCCTCTCATTGGCCAGTGCTTGCCATGCGTCCTTTCCTTTTCTTTCTGTGGTGCACAGACCAAGTACAGATTTGATTAGTGTCTCTCATCTGGGCATCTGCTGCTCGTGCTGTGATTCAGGTACAATTTCTGAGCTATGACGTAATAAGCACTGTCTGCATCATAGCACTTTTTAGGTCTCGCGACCTATCGATGCGCGCATGCGCATCGAGCGGAGCGAGAATTCAAGTGGCGAAAACATCATGAAACCACCAGCTTTTTGCTGGCGTTTTCATGCAGTTCATGTGAACCACGTGTTCAAACATGAACGCGCATCAGCCTCCCTCCATTTGCCGCACAGCACATCAAAGGGCTTCGCCCAGCGTGCGCTCTGCGGCTTCTCGGCTTCTCCTCCCCTAATTACGCCGCACACAGCCTTCCTTGCATTTCTCCTCCCCCTCCCCAGCCAGCTTCCCCCAGGCCGTGTTCCCTCATCCCTGCTCCTCCTGCTTGCTTTTCAGCACTGCTTTTCTCGTTTGTATGAAGCACTCCATTAAAGTGTGTGTGTGTTTGAGACATCCACCTAGAGTACAACTCTGCCAGTTCACCTCGTGTTGCTCTCTTTCACATGCATCTTCCGTGTTGCTTTCCCTCAACCGGTGTTGCCTTTGCTCCCCGCCCCCCGCCCCCACACCCTTTCTCTCCACTCCTCCTTTTTCCTGACCTCTCTACGAATCCACTCCTTTTCTCTTTCCCCCGAATAGCAGTGTGTTTCATTCTCTATTTCTCCCCGTCAGTAATTATTAATTTATTTTGCCCGACCTCTTTTTTGAGTCACAGTGTAATACGAGTTCAGCCCTAATTTGCTAATCCATTGGCGTCACACGGACGGCTCCGTCTCTAGGCTTAACGCAACGAATGCCGAGTCATCGCTTAATTACAGCTTTACTAGAATAGATAACCAGCGCTGTGCGTCTTTCCTAACCGAACTTGTCAGTCTAGTGACTGACAGCGTTTCTTCGACTATTGCGGCAAGGCGCGAAGGCTACACACATTTGCACTTCACTTCCTCACAGAACTACCACAATTGTTCCTTAAGGGAGGAGGCGGCAATGAGTACTGGGTCCAAGTGCAACAAGCATTGGCATTGCCAATAGGTATCGCTTGTGGGACCTTATAAGTATTTAGTTTTGCAGCACAATATCCGATTATGCAACAAGGATATTGTGCTGCAAAACTAAATACTTATAAGGTCCCACAAGCGAGACCTATTGGCAATGCCAATGCTTGTTTTAACCTATTCCCACCCCTTCCCCGTTTATTCCCATCTATTACTTGCCCCCGTCCTTGTTTCTTATCAGTCTCGTCCCTGTTTCTTCTTTCCCCCACAGACAGAAGGAAAACAAGCATTTACAATGCAACGGTCTCGCCTTTGCAAAAGTTAGAGCTATTGGCATTGTAAAAAAAAACAAAAAAAAACAACAAAAAAAAACAAATACAAATAATTTTGTAAGAATGTCGCCAACGCCGAAGCATGTAATTGCTGGCACAGCGTTTAGCTGTTGCACATATTTACTAGCATGAACATTAGCAACTCTAAGTGAGTCAGTTACCGACCTAGAAATTTGCCAGTTGTTTAACACCATTTTATCGTAGATCATTTACATTACACACACGTAGCAACAGACAGTAAACAAGGACCATATATTAGTATAGAACACAGAATCGGTCCCGTTATCCGTCAGTTTACACCATTCCAAGATGGCGCCTCCCAAAACCTACAGGAAATGAGGCCAGTCAGGGCATGATAAGGTCGCGTTTGTGTGAACGCGGGGTCACTTGCATCGAACGTTTCCCGCGAAGAGCTGCAAGCTCCTAGAGCAACCGGTGAGTTTTCCGGACGGCATTTGCCTCAAACACTTAAGAATTATTATGGAGCAAATGCACGCGTAACACAGAACAGTTTGTTTGACACATATTTTGGTTTATGGCAGACACATGGAAAACTAAAGAAGAAACGCACTGAAAATTCCACAACACAATTAGAAGTCGGTGATTCTCCGGTCTGCCTAAAGGTAAAAATTAAAGCAATGGAAAGCTGGTACATCTTAACGTTTAATTTCTAGTGAGTGTAAATAATAAACAACACCCACATTCCATTTGCAGCACGCTACGAGCAGCTCAGATTTAACCTGAGAAGCAAGCAGCAAATCACTGCGTTAAAAAAGGTAACTAGAATCACACTTTTGTACATAATGAAGGAAGAACATAGAACTAGAATAGCAAAGCTGGTAATTGCAGAATGTCTTAAACCTAACCAGCCACGGGTCGATTGGGTAAAATGTCAGAATCCATAGAGAGGTATGGTTTAACCTTTCAACAACGTTAAGAGCCAGGCAGGCACCCCATGAATTTAGGAAGCACTAAAAGACTGAAATGAGTGTATAGACACTAATAATGAGGAACTTGCCATGAAATATTGCATGTAGTGTTATTCATATAATTTGTATCAATGTTTTACAGGCAGTAAACATGGAAATTGAGAGTGTCAATTTGTCTTTTACATGTAAGGTCTTGTGATTATGGAAACTTGGTGGTAGATTTGAGGCCTGAACGTGCCCATGAGTTGAAACTAATTTTGAAAAGTGAAGAGAGTAACACATATTATTCAATCTTTTGTCCATAGGAAGGCCCCCGAAGAAGGGACAGGGTCCCGAAACGCATCGGGCCGATTTAAGCTTTTGTTATAAGCTTTTGTTCGCGGTTCAAAATGTACATTTTTATGGGCTGTGTTAAAGTGTGACGGAATTCACACCAAAGATTAATTGTAAATATTGAATGTTGAAAATAATCATGATTTGAAAAATATGTGATAATTACAGAAAAACAATTTGGTGAACAATTTGGTGAATAAAACCATGTTTAAAATCAAATTCATTTAAGGAATAAGTTTGAGAGTATTTTTGAATAGGAGTGAAACATATTAAAGCTGTGCATCAGGCTAGGGTGTGACTGTCAGTCACAACCCAAAGATTTTTGAAGTATATTAGTGACAGGGGGAAAGGCAGCCCCATGGTTCCTGATAGCACGCAACAGTTGGAAAAAACTACCCAGAGCAACGATTATTAGAAACTAAAAAGTATTAAACAAGGAGTGCCAAGGGCCGTCCATATATATTTTTTCAGAATTATAGTAACTCTAACTGCCCACGTCGGCCAGAGCACCCACGCAAACAAAATGTCAACCTTCGAAAGCATAGCCAGCACAACAGACAACAGAGCTAACACCATAGCATTCACGGAAGATGAAGCCAAGGAAATTTACGGATTAATTAAGGTCACTAAAAGCTTCGAGTCCCACCAAGGCTCAGCGATACAACAATTAAAAAACATGGAATTCGTCATGCGCAGAGAACTAAATCAGAGGTTACACGCAACCACACTTATTCAGTATCATAAGCATTAGCGTATTCCCAGAGGGCTGAGATTGGCGATTAAGCCCCTCTTATTCAGATTACAACATAACAAAGCTTTCATGGAAAAATGGTATTCAGTGCTCAATAAGTGTTCTCTCGATCTAATCTTATTGATTATAGAAGAATTATCTAAATCAATAAAAGAATTAGAAGAAGAAATATTCAATTTGCAAAGAGACACGTCCAAAAGATTTGAGCAAGAAGATTGGAACAGCCGTTTGGAGGAGATCAATAAAAGACTTGACCAGTATGAAAAAGAACTTCAAGAAAGGAAATTAAGAAAATTTAAAAGGGACACAATAGATTATCGTTTAAACGAAGTTTACACCTGGGCAGAAATGTATGCACAGAGGAGACCACAGAAACAACAACACACATCATCCAATGAAAGCGTGGTCTCAGACAGCGACATAGCAGCCACAAGAGCACCAATTCAAAGAAACATACCAACAACGTCAGCAGGAACAACTTCAATAGCGCAAAAAAGTACAACAACAGTGGATCCTTCTTTTTTGGTTCAGGTACAGGAGACAACCCAACCGCCAGACAAAACCAGCATAAACCTACCAAGATCAGAAGAGGAAAAGCAAAAAGAAACAGCGACAAAAAAACAATTTTTGAGGAGCGGAAAGACATAGTCATTAATATTTCGTCAGTTGAATTAAGTAGGAAACAAATAAACGTGTTAAACAAAGGAACATCGTTCGTACCTACGTATAATTCGAACTTAACTGAAACTGAAATAGCGTTCTATAAATTCATGAGAACCATTCGATTACGCCATTTTTTCAATAATGTAGTCCCGGAACCAACACAAACAGTTACGAAGGAATATCTAGAATTCAAACCTAAGAGTACATTCACCGCACCAACTTCACATAAGACTATTGACATGTTCGAAAAATTGGTGCTCCAAGACCTTGCAAAACTTAATTTTCAAACCAGTAAAAGAACTAATTTCTCCAAAAATGAAAGAAAGATTCTACAAGAATTGGCAGGTTTGAAAACATTAGAATTCCAAAGAGCAGATAAAGGAGGAGCTCTAATAATAATGGATGCTGCATTTTATCAAAGAAAAATTGAGGAACACCTGATGGATGAGACTACCTATTTACCACTGGAAAGAGACCCTACCAACGACATACGGAAAGCACTGGATATCATTTTGCAAAACGCTTTAAGTATGGGATGGATCACAACGAAAACACTACAATTCTTGGTAGACACTGAATTAAAAAGACCCCATATATATATGCTCCCCAAGGTGCACAAGAATTTGAAAAATCCACCATTCAGACCCATCGTGTCGGGAGTGGGATCAATATTTGAACCATTAGGAAAGTACATAGACACATTCCTTCAAAAATTTGTAACCAACTGGAAAACCAACATTAAAGATACCACTGAATTTTTAAATCTACTGGAAACAGTAAAAGTGGAGGAAAACGACCAATGGACATTCTGTACTATAGATGTGAACTCACTTTATACATCAATACCATTGAAGGAAGGAATCGAAGCGACAGAGTGGGCATTACTGCAATTAGAAGACATTGGAGCCAACAAAATATTCTTGCTTGAACTTTTATTGTTTTGCTTACAACACAGCTATTTTCAGTTCGATAACAAGTTCTTTCTACAGATCAGCGGGACCAGCATGGGTTTTGGAGGAGCACCGACCTACGCTAATATTTTCATGGCGCAATTTGAGGAACAGCACATTCTGACAAATGACACGTGGACAACCTCATTATTAATGTATCGCCGGTTTATAGACGATATATTTCTGATTTGGAAAGGCTCATCTGAAATCTTAGTGGAAAACATTCATGAATTGAATCGAAAAAATCCTAGGATTACATTTTCGCATTTGATTAATGACAAAGAAATATCATTTTTGGACGTGCAAATCACCAGGAGTCAGATGAAGTTGAACACTCAAACTTATGTCAAACCCACTGACCGGAACAACACTTTGCTATTTAGTAGCTTTCACACTCCACAGTTAATTGAAAACTTACCATTTTCACAAATGCTAAGAAGCAAAAGAATATGCTCGTCCCCTGAAGCACAAGAAGCAGATATGCAGAGGATCAAAAATAAGTTTCAAGAAAGGGGATATCCAGTGACTTGCATAAACAAAGCTGAAGAAAAGGTGAAAAACCTCAGTCGTGAAAGCCTACTCAAAAATGTGAAAATACCTAAAACAAAGCAAAGGAGCGTCTTCGTCTCAAAATATTCCACCAAATCCCGAAATATAAAAAAGATAATCTTAAACCGCTGGGAACTGTTACAACAAGATGAAGATTTCAACAAGATTTTCGCAGACAGACCGATCTTTGCCTACAAAAGGAGCAAAAACTTAAAGGAGGAATTAAAATCGAAAAGGAAACTACAACCAACAGAGCACAAGGGAATGAAGAAATGCAATAATTGCATTAATTGCAATAATGTAATGCAACAAACATTTGTATCTCACCCAAGAACTGGTAAACAAATACCACTCAAATTATCAGCAGATTGCAATTCTAACTTCGTGATTTACGGTATCAAATGCCCATGTGGGCTGATGTATATAGGTAAAACAGAAAGGAAAGTTAAGACAAGAATAGGAGAGCACAAAAGCATGATACGAACCAAAAACACCAATTCCAACTTAGCAGCACATTGGTTAGGAAAAAAGCACAACATTTCTCAACTCAGATTCTTAGTCATTGAGAAAATCGAAGTGATACCAGGGAGGGATAATCAAAAATTCTTGTCCCAAAGGGAAATAATGCTGATTAAAAAATTTGAAACCATGAAGCCCCGTGGATTAAATGATAAACTAGATATGGTTTGCTTTCTGTAAAAAAAAAATTCAGAATTTGTCAGTCAAATAATGTGGATATGACTATCAACAACCATATAAATGTTTAATGATATTTGTTCTATATATTCATTATGTACAACATATAATGCAGATTTATACCTATGTAAAAAAAAAAAAAATACAAATAATTTTGTAAGAATGTCGCCAACGCCGAAGCATGTAATTGCTGGCACAGCGTTTAGCTGTTGCACATATTTACTAGCATGAACATTAGCAACTCTAAGTGAGTCAGTTACCGACCTAGAAATTTGCCAGTTGTTTAACACCATTTTATCGTACATCATTTACATTACACACACGTAGCAACAGACAGTAAACAAGGACCATATATTAGTATAGAACACAGAATCGGTCCCGTTATCCGTCAGTTTACACCATTCCAAGATGGCGCCTCCCAAAACCTACAGGAAATGAGGCCAGTCAGGGCATGATAAGGTCGCGTTTGTGTGAACGCGGGGTCACTTGCATCGAACGTTTCCCGCGAAGAGCTGCAAGCTCCTAGAGCAACCGGTGAGTTTTCCGGACGGCATTTGCCTCAAACACTTAAGAATTATTATGGAGCAAATGCACGCGTAACACAGAACAGTTTGTTTGACACATATTTTGGTTTATGGCAGACACATGGAAAACTAAAGAAGAAACGCACTGAAAATTCCACAACACAATTAGAAGTCGGTGATTCTCCGGTCTGCCTAAAGGTAAAAATTAAAGCAATGGAAAGCTGGTACATCTTAACGTTTAATTTCTAGTGAATGTAAATAATAAACAACAACCACATTCCATTTGCAGCACGCTACGAGCAGCTCAGATTTAACCTGAGAAGCAAGCAGCAAATCACTGCGTTAAAAAAGGTAACTAGAATCACACTTTTGTACATAATGAAGGAAGAACATAGAACTAGAATAGCAAAGCTGGTAATTGCAGAATGTCTTAAACCTAACCAGCCACGGGTCGATTGGGTAAAATGTCAGAATCCATAGAGAGGTATGGTTTAACCTTTCAACAACGTTAAGAGCCAGGCAGGCACCCCATGAATTTAGGAAGCACTAAAAGACTGAAATGAGTGTATAGACACTAATAATGAGGAACTTGCCATGAAATATTGCATGTAGTGTTATTCATATAATTTGTATCAATGTTTTACAGGCAGTAAACATGGAAATTGAGAGTGTCAATTTGTCTTTTACATGTAAGGTCTTGTGATTATGGAAACTTGGTGGTAGATTTGAGGCCTGAACGTGCCCATGAGTTGAAACTAATTTTGAAAAGTGAAGAGAGTAACACATATTATTCAATCTTTGTCCATAGGAAGGCCCCCGAAGAAGGGACAGGGTCCCGAAATGCATCGGGCCGATTTAAGCTTTTGTTATAAGCTTTTGTTCGCGGTTCAAAATGTACATTTTTATGGGCTGTGTTAAAGTGTGACGGAATTCACACCAAAGATTAATTGTAAATATTGAATGTTGAAAATAATCATGATTTGAAAAATATGTGATAATTACAGAAAAACAATTTGGTGAACAATTTGGTGAATAAAACCATGTTTAAAATCAAATTCATTTAAGGAATAAGTTTGAGAGTATTTTTGAATAGGAGTGAAACATATTAAAGCTGTGCATCAGGCTAGGGTGTGACTGTCAGTCACAACCTAGACGTGGACTGCCAGACACACACCACCCAGGCTGACATGTATTATCAGACACATAGACCTGGATAGTTAGACACACACAGAGCCTGACCTGGACTGTCAGAAACGCAGACAGATATAGACTGTCAGACACCTTGACTGCCAGGCGCAGACCCAGGCAGACATGGATTATCAGGACACACAGACACGGACTGAGAGACACAAGTACACCTACACACACACGAGCTCACCCGATGCAAATGATGCTGATCCCATGCGCGTGACGCTTGACAGACCCTAATGAGAAACACTCATTCTTTTTAGGTCTCGGCCTGCGTAGGCTGTGCTTGCGCAATCTCGCCGGCGAGCTCTTATGTCTCTTAGTGTGGGGCTTGAACCCACCCTCTTCTCCATTGGCTGGCTTCCTAAACGGAGGCCAGCCATTGGAGAAGAGGGGCGTCTGTCAGTTTAAGCCCCGTCATTTTTGGAATTGGGGGCGTGTTTTTTCATGTTCTTTCTCTCCTCTTCCCATTAGCTGGAATTTTACATTCTAGCCAATGGGAAGAGGAGAGAAAGAAAACACGCCCGAATCCAAAAATGACGCAGCGTTTCTCTGAGGCATTTCTGCCTCGCCTTGGAGAAACGTAGTGTTGTCATGGCGGAGCTTGCTTGTTTGACTCGCTGCAACCCGACCCCAGCGCCTCTCCCCGAGTTTCTAAAGTTAACACTTGAAGCCTCAGGGTTACATGTAACCGGGAGCCCTTGGGGAGATGAGTGACACACCAGAGAGAAGCCAGCGAGACCGCTGGCCCTGCTCTGCAGAGGCGAGCAGATGTAATACAAGCGGCCTGTGGTCACGGAGAGTCCAGGTGCGGTAGATGAAAGAGTGCGGATTTCCCATTCTACCGGGGGAGGCTGGAGGCCACTCATAGATCGGGCTACTGAGGCTGCTGTAATACACATGTTAGACGGGTTCGGAACATCTAGGACCTGGAACGCTTGGTGGTGAACTGCGCACACTGGTGCTGGAACCATTTGCTCAGTAGGACGCTGAAGTGATAAATCATCGAAAAAAAGTGCACCAGTAATCACAGTTGTCAAATACTTTGAGCCTGCGGGACTCAGTGACACTTCTTCCAGCTCCTCTGGCACTAGGTGCAGCTTCTTCACGCTTCGTGCTGAATAATTTGGAGGGGGTCACTCAGGAGGCTGCTGTGATGGTGAGGGGGCGAGGGACAGGGACTTGGGGGAGACTGGAAATCAGAGTGTTGCTCTCGGGTGCCTCATGGCTTGGAGTACCAGCGCCGACCCTGCTTACCTCTGCGCAGCCGTGTTGGCGTCCAGCACCCCGGCGCCCTGCATCCAAGTCCGGACGGCACTCATGCCGCTGCCGAGCGGCTCCTCCTTCATGCTGCTCCCGCTGCGCTGGATGGTCTCCTGAATCCCGAACATGATCCTTCTCCCTGGGGTACAGGGGCTCCAGGAGACGCGAGCTCCTCTCAGCACACACTAGGCGCTGTCCGGGGCCCCCCTGACCCTCAGACCCAGTGCCGGGCACTGCCGCCTCTTTGCTGCTCAGATCCAGGGGTCCCTCCTGCTCTTGTGCAGCACCGAGGCTCCTGAGCGCCCGGCTGGGCTGTAGACCCCTCGGCTGCTCAGAGCCCGGGCTGGGATCTTGTCTGCTCAGGTATGAATTTAAAGGTCCTGGCTGGTGAGATTCTTGATGGCGGTCTCCCCTGCTCCCATCCAGTGTAAGGGGTCCTCATCCCACGAGCAGCGGCAGAAGTCACAGAACAGTGGCCGCCTCAGGTGCTGCCTCGCCGGGCATCCAGCAGCCACCGAGAGCGGATGCTGCGGGACGCAGGCTGGAGTAGATCCCTCCTGCAGCGAGCAGAAGGGGATGTTGACTGGCCTCCCTGAACATGGGCTTCTGCTAGCAGACTTCCTGCACGCGGACCCTGCTGCACACGCAGTTCCTTCAGAAAGACTCCTGCACCCGTCCCCTGTATCCCGGCACAACAGTCCCTGCACACGGCTGCTCCTTCCCTGTGGATCCTCGGCCCACACTCCCCTGAGCCCCAAGCCTCGGCGGGACACCTTGCCGGGTCTGGCACTCAAATATGGTGTTACGGTGAGTACTGACCACCTGCTTGTTTCAGAAACTTAAATGTGTCTAACAGAGCTGTGTGCTGGTGGCATGTAGTATTACATGTATGAACGGACTATGAACGTGTATGATGTATGTGTATGTTCCCTTGTTGTGCTTGCTATCCTGCCCCCTGTTCCCTCGTTGTCATGTAACCGGGAGCCCTTGGGGAGATGGATGACACACCAGAGAGAAGCCGGCGAGACCGCTGGCCCTGCTATGCAGAGGCGAGCAGATGTAATGCAAGCGGCCTGTGGTCACGGAGAGTCCCGGTGCGGTAGATGCAAGAGTGCCGATTTCCCATTCTATCGGGGGAGGCTGGGGGCCACTCATAGTTCGGGCTATTGAGGCTGCTGTAATACACATGTTAGACGGGTTCGGAACATCTGGGACCTGGAGCGCTCGGTGGTGAACTGCGCACACTGGAGTGCTTGCTTTTCTGCCCCCTGTTCCCTCGTTGTGCTTGCTTTTCTGCCCCCTGTTCCCTCGTTGTGCTTGCTTTTCTGCCCCCTGTTCCCTCATTGTGCTTGCTTTTCTGTTCCCTCATTGTGCTTGCTTTCCTGCCCCCTCGTTGTGCTTGCTTTCCTGGCCCCTGTTCCCTCGTTGTGCTTGCTTTTCTGCCCCCTGTTCCCTCGTTGTGCTTGCTTTTCTGCCCCCTGTTCCGTATGTGTGTGTGTGTGGCTCTGTCTGTGTGTGTGTGGCTCTGTCTGTGTGTGTGTGGCTCTGTGTGTGTGTGTGTGGCTCTGTGTGTGTGTGTGTGGCTCTGTGTGTGTGTGGCCCTGTGTGTGTGTGGCTCTGTGTGTGTGTGTGTGTGGCTCTGTGTGTGTGTGGCTCTGTGTGTGTGTGGCTCTGTGTGTGTGTGGCTCTGTGTGTGTGTAGCTCTGTGTGTGTGAATCTGTGTGTGTGTGTCTGTGTGTGGCTCTCTGTGTGTGTGTGGCTCTGTGTGTGTGTGTGTGGCTGTGTGTGTGGCTCTGTCTGTGTGTGTGTGGCTCTGTGTGTGTGTGTGTGTGGCTCTGTGTGTGTGTGTGTGTGTGGCTCTGTGTGCGTGTGGCTCTGTGTGTGTGTGTGTGGCTCTGTGTGTGTGTGTGGCTCTGTGTGTGTGTGGCTCTGTGTGTGTGTGTGGCTCTGTGTGTGTGTGGCTCTGTGTGTGTGTGTGGCTCTGTGTGTGTGTGTGGCTCTGTGTGTGTGGCTCTGTGTGTGTGTGGCTCTGTGTGTGTGTAGCTCTCTGTGTGTGTGTCTGTGTGTGGCTCTGTGTGTGTGTGTGGCTCTCTGTGTGTGTGGGTGTGTATGTGGCTGTGTGTGTGTGTGTGTGTGTGTGTGGCTCTGTGTGTGTGTGTGGCTCTGTTTGTGTGTGTGGCTCTGTGTGTGTGCAGCCCTGTGTGTGTGTGGCTCTCTGTGTGTGTGTGTGGCTCTGTGTGTGTGTGTGTGTGTGTGGCTCTGTGTCCGCTAATACTCTCTACCACTCTCTAATGCTCACCTATTGCCATTGTAAATGACAATACCATTTATTTATGTCTTTAAAAAAACAAAAAATGAAAACAATGCCATTTGCAACGCAAATAGCTCTAACTTTAACAAAGCAGAGACCATTGCATTGTAAATGCTTGTTTTATAAGGTCAGCGCACGGCTCGCGAGCAGCTGCCAAACAAGAAAGAATTTAGCAGAGAAGGCGCAAACTTGCATTGCCTCATTAGGGCCGACAGGCCGCCGAGCCCGCGCCCGCCGGGCGCTTTGTGCGGTAATTTGCGGGAAGGAAGATGCGGGAAATGCCGGGAAGGAGGACAAGAAAGGGAGGAAAGCGCCGGGACCTGGGGGAGGCTGCGGAGTTGTTAGCGCTCAGAGAGGGCCCTAATTGGAAGCGCTGGGCATTATCATCCGAAGATTTCTGGCTCCTGACAGCTCCGGGCCGGGATGAGCGCCACTTGTCAGCGTAAAGGGCCTTTAAAAGAAACACTTTGGATTTAATTGGAGGCGGTCGCTGTGGGCCCAGGTGAGGTGAGGACGCCTCACTCCTTGCATCCTGAACACAGGATTCCTGACTTTATCTTCAGGAGCACCTTGATAAATGGGGTGGGAGACCCCTCGACCGCCGGACAGTGGGGCTGGAATAGCGGGCAGAGTGGGGTGCTACACTGCAGCGATCAGTGTTACATCGCTGAAGTCATTGGGTATTAAACACCCAAGTGCGACACAAAAGTAAGCGCTATATAAATACAATTAGAAAGCGCAAGTGTCCCCATGAGCCATGTCCATTCCACAGGAAAGAGCTACGGGCGACTTATGTAGCCGTGCTGCACTTTGGAGCGCAGGGTCACAAACATATCATCACCAAAGCAAAGGTAAGCACTATATAAATACAATGAGAAAGCGCAAGTGTCCCCATGAGCAACGCCCATTCCACAGGAGAGAGCTACGGGCGACGTATGTAGCCGTGCTGCACTTTGGAGCGCAGGGTCACAAACATATCCTGTTTGACAATTGCTGTACATGGATGCCCCAGAGGTTAGCAAAAAAGAATGCTCTGGTGCGAGCAGGATCAGCCTTGTTAAATTTGACACAGCGCTTCGGGGGAAGACCATTTGAGGCAATCCTGGCGATTTACAAAGCTAAGGGCCAGATGTCGGAGGCCATTTACCGACCGGTAAATGGGTATTTGGGATGTAGGGGCATCATTTTACAGATTCGGTAAATTTACCGATTCTGTAAAATACCGAATCGGTATTTTTACCGATTCGGTAACGGCCAGATGTAGGTGGGACTCTTCAGAGTCCCTAAAGCCTTACAGATTCGGTATTTTACCACCCAATCCAATTGGGTGGTAAAATACCGAATCCAGGTGTGCATGCACATGTGTGCATGCACACCTAGCCATGTGACAGACAGAGATGCCCTTAGGGCATGTCTGTGTGCCACATGGCACACTTGCCCGTCTTTGGGGTGCTAGAGGGTGTCAAAGTGACACCCCCTGCACCCTTGCTGAAATCGGTATTTACCGCCGATTCGGTATTGCCCATTGATTCCTATGGGCTTCAAGGCCCATAGGAATCAATGGGCATTACCGAATCGGTATTTACAGAATCGGTAAATACCGAATCTTAACGATTCGGTATTTACCGATTCTGAAACACCTACTTACCCCCCCCCCCTATTTTACCACTTCTTAAATACCGAATCGGTAAAATTCGGTATTTAAGAAGTGGTAAAATAGAATTACCTACATCTAGCCCTAAATGTCTTGCACTGACACTTTATGGTGCCGCGATATGGGGATACATCCCGATAGACGATGTGCAAAGGGCCGAAAACAAACCGTTTCGGTGTCTTTTATCTATCCCTCAGTCTACCCCAACTTTTGCTGTGCATCAGGAGTTGGGGATGGGGTTTGTTGGTGATTTGATTGGTATGGCCCCCCTTATCTGTTGGATGAAAACTTAGCTTAACCCAGAGCTAACATTAAATCATCGTATTTTAAGAGACTGTATTAGTTTAGATCGGGGAGACGAAATACAGTGGCTCTCATATGTTAAAGGAATGTTTGTGAAACTAGGGCAGCCAGAAATCTATGATTTCCCTGAAAACATTGTTAAAGGTGACATATCGTGGGTCAAAAAGCATTTCTTGTCCCTAAGGCTCCAGGAGCGGGAGTCGGAGGAACTATTAAAGCCCACGGTGAGATCCCACTTCCTATTAGTTACCACTCCTTCTATTGAACCGTAATTAAAAGTGGTAACAAAGCCTTACCATCGCTGGCTGCTAACTAAATCTCGGTTCAATCAGATACACCTTTTATTGGGAACATATCAGGGATGGTCAGTACCTGAAAAGGCAGCATTCTGTAACTGTGATAATTGTTCAATCCAAGATTCCACGCATTTCATGTTCTTTTGCAAACATTATTCTACGATCAGCAAAAGGTTTATTATCCCACTTTTAAGAGGTTTGGGGTTGCATCAGGTTAAACCCGCCTTAATGTATTTGCAATTGTTAAACAATACATGGAACATTTTTAATATTGCTAGTTATCTTGTTGCAGCCATAAAAAGAAACTAAGAGGCCGGCGTATAAGTGAACCATGAATTTTATTGTAGCCCTTTGCGTTTGTACATTCATGAAATACGTTTGCAATCATCTTATGGATTCCCTATGACTATTTTATTGTTTTATATTGTATATATTGAATGTGACTTATCTGTGTACTTTTAGGATTTTAATTAATCGAATAAAGTGATTTGACTGACTGACTGATATCCCCAAAGCAAAGGTAAAGGCTATAAAAATACAATTAGAAAGCGCAAGTGTCCCCATGAGCCACGCCCATTCCACAGGAGAGAGCTACGGGTGACGTATGCAGCCGTGCTGCACTTTGGAGCACAAGGTCACAAACATATCCCCAAAGCAAAGGTAAGCGCTATAAAAATACAATTAGAAAGCGCAAGGGTCACAAACAAACATATCCGCAAAGGTAAGCGCTATATAAATACAATTAGAAAGGGCAAGTGTCCCCATGAGCCACGTCCATTCCACAGCAGAGAGCTACGGGCAACATATGTAGCCATGCTGCACTTTGGAGCTCAGGGTCACAAACAAACATATCCCCAAAGGTAAGCGCTATATAAATACAATGAGAAAGCGCAAGTCCCCCATGAGCCACGCCCATTCCACAGGAGAGAGCTACGGGCGACGTATGCAGCCGTGCTGCACTTTGGCGGCAGCCTCGGCAAAGGAGCAGAGGGCGAGCAGGCGGCACATCTTAATTTAATTTACCCTCCCTTTGCAACGCCCTCCCTCTTGCAAAATTGGGTTTCTAGTGTTTCCTTAATGTAATATGATTTTGGTGCATTCGCGCTTAAGCTGCCCAGTCTAAACCGCCTGTACTTAGTCAACATGTTTCATGTCAGGATTTTTAAATTTGTTTGTGTGTACCAGATTACAACAGCATCGAGCAGGAGAAAAACTTTGAAAGAAAGTTTTCGGTCATAAGAGTATGTATGTATTCCTAATTTTAGTTAAAAAATGAAAAAGTAAACGTTTAATAATCACCCCTGTCGCTTTTGTATGCTCATAGCATGAAGTTTTCCTTAATGACAAATTCTCACTCAGTAATATTTGGAGCTTACAAATTACGTGCTTGTCATTAGTATGTGCCATAAAAATAGGTTCTCACATCAACGCATGCATCAAGACAAAGTGTATGTGGAATTAGCATCACAAACACAGCCCAAATCCATTCTAAACACACCTTTGAGATCCTGCTGCATGTTAGCGTGTTAAAGGTAGACTATCATGACACCCCGTTGCAACTTCTTTAAAAAAAAAATGAAGATGGACGTCTTCCTACCGAGACAGCAATGGTCTATAACCCCCTGAGCGCTGCTGTGCAAACCCAGAGCCGAGCTTAAACTTCAGAATGTAGAGTAAACTTCGCCTTCAGATACTCGCAATGCTTCTAACTATGGCAAGGGCTCACTTTATGGTTACGCGGAACAATGTGATAATATGCAACAGAAATAAAGGAAAATTCTCTTTTAGCCCCGTCTTTTTCAGATGGGCTTGGCATGACTTACTGCTACGGTAAAAGGTTCCTTATCTTCTTTATGGGGTGAAACAGATGGCCCTAATAATGAGATACCTTTTACGCCACCAGTAAGTCAAGGAGCCCAGTCTGAAAAGGACGGGGCTAAAAGAGAAAGAAGAACGTCACTAGTACCTCTTCTCCAATGGCTGGCCACCGTTTAGGAGGCCAGCCAATGGAGAAGAGGGGTGGGGCTTAACCCTCGCTAGTGAAGTACACTCTAAAACATAAAATCTCGCGAGCTTGACTGCGCATGTGCGCAGTACGCCACGCGAGACCTAAAAAGTGCTATGATGCAGACAGAGCTCGCTGCTTTATAGCGTGTTTTCTAATGATCCTGTAATCAATCCATCCCTAACCGCTTCCTTGTTACCCACCTGATTGCCAAAGCTAGTAGCCCACCCATAGCTGAGACCTATCACCTTTGGCAATGCTTGTTTTTTTAGGCGCAGTTCCATGTTCAGCCACTAGAGGCCCTGCAAAACTTTGATGACTTTGAGATAAACATTCTATTTCATAGCCATGGGAAGTAATCGCCCCTGCTTATTTATCAACAATTGTGGTCGGAGGTATCCTTTGGTATTTACGATTATAGGGCTAAATATTCCATATATTTCCATGCAACCTTGTTTAGCTTCGCATCCAAAGTTACTTTGTAGCAAAGATCATATTTCCCCTCTGGAAGGCAAGTGGGAAAATTGGCTTGTGTGGGAGGATGATAGTCTGGAAAATAGAGGCTTTTGATGAGCATTGGAAACTCTGTTTCTGTTCTCAAAAGTATTTCCCTTTGTAGAAGGTGGGCAGAGGTTGTTTTCAGAAATTGCAATGCAACCCTAGAATTCTGAGTTGCCTTGTTTCAGCAGTGACATACTGTTATCCTGCCTGCTTTTCGTGGGAGGTTTTTTTTTCCGGCTGTCTTTTCTGCAGGCTGCTGACTGCCAGTTGTGGTTTTATTCGTCCAAAAATGGTCTATTTCCTGTCCCAGCATCAGTTTGTTCCCTGTATCTATGTACATGTGTGTACCCTATCCAACAATTGTCTATTTCCTGTCCCACTGTCAGTATATAGTCTATTTCCTGTCCCAGCATCAGTATGTTCCCTGTATCTGTGCACTTGTGTGTACCCTGTCCAGCAATGGTCTATTTCCTGTCCCAGCGTCAGTATATTCCCGGTATCTGTGTACATTGTGTGTACCCTGTCCAGCAATGGTCTATTTCCTGTCCCAGCGTCAGTATATTCCCTGTATCTGTGTACATTGTGTGTACCCTGTCCAGCAATGGTCTATTTCCCGTCCCAGCATCAGTATATTCCCTGTATCCATGTACATGTGTGTACCCTATCCTGCAATGGTCTATTTCCTGTCCCAGCGTCAGTATATTCCCTGTATCTGTGTACATTGTGTGTACCCTGTCCAGTGCTAACGCGGGATTACTGGTTACTAATTATCTTACCAAATCCCATTTCCTGTCGACTGAATCGTTGGTACCTGTCTTGAGTAAAAGGTAATCTCGCAGTAAACAATCAATTTAAGAACTTACACCACTCTAAATGACCACTGACCAAAATTAAGTTTTAAAGATTTAATATAAAGTCAAAGATAACTGAAGATACAAACTTCTCAAAATGAGATTCAAGAGGTAGATCGGTATCACTATGAACATGAACTTTTTGAATAGTCTGAGTCTGAAAAACAGAATAATAAGTACAAGTTCGAAAACCATCAGGGTTGCCAAAATGGATACAAGTTGCAACCTCAAAGTCATT
Organism: Lissotriton helveticus; assembly: GCF_964261635.1. Lineage (NCBI taxonomy): Eukaryota > Metazoa > Chordata > Amphibia > Caudata > Salamandridae > Lissotriton > Lissotriton helveticus. The sequence continues at coordinate 17,394,055 of NC_136073.1, forward strand.
ACAGAAAAGAAAATTAAGGTTAGTCTGTCCCTACACTATACTAAATGACATCCCTACTTAGCAAGATCTTAACCCTCTAGGTGTCAGCCGTGGTGACTTCCTAAGAAGATCACGCACTTCTCTTTGTCTCTTCTCTGATAATGGGTCTCTCCTGATCAGCCTATCTGCCTACCCATCCGCTTCCTTAGGCTCCCAAAATCATCTGCTCTGCTCTCCTCCCGGGTCACTTTCCCTAATACCAAATCACATTTCCAATAGAAACGCCCCTTGGGACGCCCCTCACGTGGTACATCTTTGCGCGGTAAACTCCATGATGGTACTCTTGAAGACCCTCGTTATAGTTGACCTTGGTTCCCAGGCTCCTTCTTCCGTGCGCTGATACCCCCTGAAATTCCTGGAAACTCCTACAGGCCTGCGCAAGGCGCCACTGAACAAAGTCCCTTTCATTCGAGCTGATTAGGACCCTCGCACCTGCATACAGCTCGTCCTGCAGTGGGCCTCAAATTCCAGACTTCACCATATCTTAGGCCATAAAACACTCTCAGAGCTCCATACTGGACACCTCACGACCTCTCCTCTAACGAGCACATGACGATTTAAACTACATGACATTATCTGTTCTGGCCTACTTGATTTACATGCAGCAGGTTCCTGCACTCTTAAAACGTTAACTTGATTTAAACAGCAAACATTCTTAACTAGCATACGTTTCTAAAATAACACATCTATAAAGCATATACTTTTAACCCTAAGTTCAATAGTACATTTTGAAAGAACCATGTCAACTTTATCTCACATCATTTTAGCAGCACGTTCAGGTTTGCTGTGAATTGCCCTAAGGCCTACACAAAATACTGGAATCCAAAGTTACATTTAATTTGGACATGACTCTTTTTAACATGAGAACATGAGGTTTTCACATATATTCCAACATTTCTACATTTAATCTCACACCGTTATTATTATAGTTACTCTACTTAACATTCTATACGTTTCACTACTGAATATAAACCACTCTGTATATTTCACTCCTGGATATAAAATACTCGTGTGCAAAACATGTTTAAACTAACTACGTGCTTGTAAATATGGTGTACTTATACATTTTTTTCAAACTCGTGCTCTCTCAGTCCCCCCTTTGATGACCTTCAGGGGTCATCATCACCATGACACTAAAAATGTAGAACCTTTTAAAGTGAAGACAGGGTAGTACCACTTCTTTTCATACTCTCTAATGCTTTCAGACTCTTATATTGAGTGTCCTGCATCGCTGTCAACTCTTCTTCCTGTTTCTTCATAGCTCTCTGTAACCTATTTGCTCTATACCATTGATACAAACGCACCAATCCCCACAAAGTGATTACACAAATCATTACTATGATGATGGGCTTCAATATGTACCAAACGATACCCTTTCCTAAGTTGGCAAACCAACTTCCAACTTTACCCATTCCATGACCTACTTTTTCCCACACATTTACCTTTGCCAGGTCCTCAATTTCGTAGTGTATGGCAGTGATGTTTTGTATATACTTCTCTAGAGGCTTTGAATTGTCTGGAATGTAAGTACAGCATTCCTGTACCTTCAAGGCCCTACAGACTCCTCCCTCTTTTGCTAACAGAACATCTAAAGCAAGTCGGTTCTGAAGAACCATTGCCCTAATCGATTGCATCTCCCCTTCTATCAGCATCAAGGATCTTGCAGTACTGGCAGACAGTCTATCTACGACTGTAGCTAACCTCCTGATCTTAATGTCATTCATTATCAATCCTAAGAACGGGAATGCAGCACCTATTACATCTCCAACTACTTCTGCTGCACCCAGCCCTCGCTTCCATCTAGTTGATATTTCTTTCTTAGGCGTGTCTAAATTCTCAACATGATATATTTTAGGGAAGACAACAGCCAGATAGCATGATCCGTACCAATTATCTGGTAACTTCACATAGGCATATCTTCCACATACAAAATATACATTTGGTATTGCTTGCATCCCTTTCATGAAGTTCTTAGAGTAGTACTCCAATTGAAAGGCATGTTCACAATTGACTTGTCCTACATAAACGTTTTCATAATAGGAGTAACTCCTGTGAATGCACAGTTTCCCCCGTTTCTCCTTATCCAAAGCAATTGGACCAATACTACCTTTTCGTTGTTGTGCCCTTTCCTCCTTGGTCCAATCTGTTTCCCCTTGTCCTGATGCCTTCAATATCTTCTGCCTCCTGTATCTAGTATCTACCTGAGCTATAAACTTTTTCTCAACTTCTGATATTTGACAAGTCAGATTGTTGATTCGAGCATGTGAAGTATCTAACGTTCTCCATGGAATAAACCATTTGTGTAACCTGTCTTCGCTTTTGTAGTAGTCCCATTTGTTCAAATGCTTGAAATTCGGAACCTCTGGCAATGTCGAGTCGAAATTCGAGAAGTAATACTCAAATCCGTCTCGTCCATAAAACATACTTAACAATAAACTGCACGTTATCCCATAGGTCAACGGGAGATGATGGTATTTGATACCCTCCTCCACTGAAATTGGTAATTGCATACAGACATAACAATCCTTTACTTCCATGGCATCAACATATTCATAAAGCAACTTAGCATAAGCATTTGACTTGTAATTCCCCTGTGACTCATCCATGTGTAACCTTTTTACTTCTGCATCTAACAACGCTTTGTCTTTTTCATTGATGTTTCCCTTCTCTTTAATAACGGTAGTTCTCGGTGTTGACACTCCCTTATCCTCCTTAACTGCGGTTTCATCCCCTTCGTGTCCCGCTAGGAATGAAACAGTTACCACTAAAATAATAAGAGAAACCACTACTCCTAAAAATGTAACAGCTATACATTTTGCCCTGCGGTTCGGGTTGCCAGCCTCCATGTTCTCAAACAGTGTAGTTTTCGACTTTCTTCCAGCATTCACTTCCTCTTCTTTTCAAACAAAGTCTTTCTCTCTTGCAATGTCTTTCTTGGAACACTTGGAAGCTTGACAATTTGTTTCCGCAAAACAGTTCAAAGTCCAGTAAAATAGACAACCCTAGCCCTTCTCCATCCACTAAAATGAAACCCCTATCACTTTTCTTCTTCCACTCGGCGCTAGGTTATCTTGCAACAAGTTTTTTACAATTTCTTTGCAACAGTCTTATTTTCGTCTGAAGTTATGTATGACTCAAGGAGTGACACTACTTCTTCATAAATGTCCATCCGAAGTATCATTCCCTCAGGTTCTGGACAGTTTGTACCACACCATGGAAAGTCAACCTTTTCTAGGATTATTCTCCTTATTTCGCTCAAGACAAGTGGACGGACGAAATTGAGAGTTAGCGTTTTTTCAATTTCCAATCCTGGTACTATCAGTTCTATATCCACAATTACAAAGGGGTCCGTTCTAATCAAGATCACTTTCTTCACCTTTCCAGTTCTGCACCCCCTTGAAGACATTCGCAATATGATATTAGTCCACAACAATAAGTGCTCCTAGCATTTCTACTACTCGCTCAAGCATTTCCAAACGAAGAAGAGTTCCCTCCAATATTGGATATCGTGAACAGCAAACTGGAAACTCAACTGTCTCTAAAAGCAATTTTCTTATTCCACTCAGAAGAGCAGGATGAACGATGTTGAGTGTCAGCAACCTTTCGGTCTCCGCTCCTGGCAGTAGAAACTTTATTTGCACTGTGATGATCGGGTCAGTTCTGATCAGTTCCACTTCCCTGATCCTCCCTGTTCTGTGTCTCCCAGACATCTGCAACGAGGTAGGTCCAATCGGGAGTAGAGTATCTTCTGCTAGGCACTCGCACCCTACTTGATCTTCTAAGACCCTCCTCGGCTTGATCCTGGATATCTTCTTCTGGATCTGAGTCTTCGGATATAGGAGTAAGCGTTTCTTCTTGGGCCGACCTCAAACTTAGCCTTCTTCTTCTTGCTGGCCAAGTGGCAGCTCCAAGCCTTATTCTCCTATTCCTTGTCCTCCCACTTGGTTCTTGGTCGCTCCGATACGGATCTGAGTCTGAGTCGTATTCACTTCTGCTCTCCCCTTCAGTTGCGTCTTCTGTCTCACTGCCGTCCTGCCTTCGCTCTTCTTCTGAATCCGTTGCGTTCCCAACTTCCTCCGACACCTCCTCAGCTGCCTCAATCCCTTCTTGCGACTCTTCTTCCACTTCCGGGCTTTCGTCTGGGATGGGAGCTGTTCCTTCTAGAGGTGCTGGAACTCTTCTAGTATGGGATGCATGAATCCAATTTGGCAGCCCCCCGCACTTCACCGCGGTGTTCGTTATCAGGATTACCTGAAAGGGCCCACGCCAGCGAACATCTAGGCAGTTCTTCCGGACGTGCTTTTTAACCAGGACCCAGTCCCCTGGGTTCAGGTCATGACACAGGTTCCTCGCTGCTGGAACTTCAGCCGCATGCACCTGAAGGGACACAGAATGGATGGCGTCAGACAGTCCTTTACAATAATCCAAGATCAGATCATCTGTAATATTCAATAGAGCAGTAGTTGGAACTGTAGGAAGTCTCATGGCCCTCCCCATCAGGATCTCGTGGGGAGAGAGACCTGTCCTCCTATCAGGTGTGCTGCGCATGCTCATGAGCACCAATGGAAGAGCATCTGGCCAACTCAAAGATGTGGATGCCACTACTTTAGCCAATCTATTCTTCAACGTGCCATTCACTTGTTCCACAATTCCTGAAGCTTCTGGTCGATAACTACAATGCAGCTTTTGATCGATATTCAGTGTGGAGCACAACATCTTCACTATTTCGCTGTTAAAATCTTTTCCTCTGTCCGATTCCAAAGAGGCAGGCACCCCGAAGCGCGGTATCAACTCCCTGAGCAACAATTTAGCCACTGTGAGTGTATCGCACCTACGTGTAGGGTACGCTTCAACCCATCTGGAAAATACGCATACAATCACCAACACATACCGAAGGCGATTGACTCTTGGCATCTCGATGAAGTCTAGTTGCATTCTATTGAAAGGCCCCCCCGACCTCCCAATGTGACTCAGTGTGACTGGTGTTCGTTTGCCTACGTTCAGTTGTTGGCAGGTAACACATCGCTTACATACTGATTCTGCTGCTATTCTGAATTTCGGGCAATACCAAGTTTGCCTAAACACTCTCATCATAGCATCCCTTCCTAGATGTACTGGACCATGTATTTCTCTCGCCATGGGATTAGCTAATTCTTCAGGTAACACAGCTCTCCCATCTGCTGAAACCCAGAAATCCATTTCACTTCGCACACAACCTGCTATTTCCCATGCCTTTTTCTCTGTTTCAGGTGCGTTCTCCTGCATTATTCTTAAATCCTCCCAAGTGTCTACAGTTTCTAACATCATACTTAATTCAGTCTTTTCTTCTGCACCTTCTATTTCCACCTTTGAGAAAGAATAACTTTGTTCCGCACAATAGCGTGCGACTTCATCAGCATATCTATTACCTTGTGACACAAAATCTGTATTCTTAGTATGAGCTATACACTTCACTACTGCAATGTCAACAGGACCTTGTAATGCTTCTATCAGCAATCGCACAAATTCTCCATTTCGAATGGGCGAACCAGAGGAAGTCATGTAACCCCTCTGAGACCACAACTGCCCGAAATCATGAACCACACCGAAACCATATTGGCTGTCCGTGTAGATGGTGACTCTCTTTCCATTTCCTGCTATGCAGGCACGAGTTAGGGCAATAATCTCTGCTACCTGTGCGGAATGTACTCCTTCCAGGCAAGCGGCTTCCACAACTCCAGCAATGGTACAAACAGCATAAGCTGCTCTCAACCGACCAGTATCGTCTCTTAAACATGAGCCATCAACAAAATAAATTTCATCGGGGTCAGACAATGGCTCATCCACTATATCTGGTCTGGGTTTCGTGCATAGTTCAGTCACATCAAGGCAATCGTGGTCTTCACATCCTTCGCCTTCTATTACCGAAGGTAATGGCATCAAAGTAGCAGGATTCAAGACAGAGCATCTCCTGAGAGTCACGTTTTCTGCGGCAAGTATAACTTGCTCATAACGCGTGAGCCTGCTATTGGTCAGATGCTGCGTCTTCGTCCTGGTCATTAACAATTCAACTGAATGCGGTACATACACCACCACTGGATGTCCCATTACAATACTTTCGCTCCTTTCAATGCTGACACCCGTTGCGGCAACGGATTTGAGACATCCGGGCAACGCTGCGGCTACTGGATCTAATGTAGCCGAAAAATATGCAACTGGTCTACGGGCATTACCGTGGGTCTGTGCCAAGACTGACAAAGCACATCCCTCTCTCTCACAGCAATAGAGTGAAAACGACTTTTCATAATCTGGCATTCCCAGAGCCGGAGCACGACATAAATCGTCTCTCAGCTGTAAAAACGCCACCAGACATTCTTCATCCCATGGTACCGGATCACTCACCTCCTTGTGCGTCAGTTTCTGTAAGGGCTTTGCTTTCAGTGAAAAGTTAACTATCCACTGTCGGCAGTAACCCACCATTCCTAAGAACATTCTAACTTCTCTCTGTGTTGTAGGCGCATTCATTTTCATTATCGCCTCAATCCTCTCTGGGGACACCTTACGTTTCCCTTTTTCTAACCTGTGCCCTAGATACTGTACTTCTGTCAGACAATACTGTAACTTGCTCGGAGATACCTTATGTCCATTTTCAGCTAAATGATTCAGTAAGGCAATTGAATCTACTTTACAAGCTTCCTCTGTTTCTGACGCAACAAGTAGGTCATCTATGTACTGTACCAGAACCGAGTTCTGTGGCAGTACTAGATTCTCAAGATTCTTTTTCAACAACTGATTAAAGATGGATGGACTGTCTGTGAATCCTTGTGGGATTCGACACCATGTTAAAACGCGATCTTCCATTTTAAACGCAAAAAGGTACCTGCTCTCTTCATCCAATGGGATTGAAAAGAAAGCCTGACAAAGATCTATCACTGTGAACCATTCTGCTTGACATGGTATTTGAAACAATATTACTGATGGATTCGGTACCACGGGACAACATGAAACGACTATGTTGTTAATTTTTCGTAAATCCTGAACTATCCTAAACTTCCCGCTAGGTTTCTGCAAACCCATAATCGGGGAGTTACAAGGACTACCCACGATTTCTTTCAGTATTCCCTGCTGTATCATTGACTCGATCACAGGTTTTATTCCCGCAATCGTTTCCTGCGACAATTTGTATTGAGGCGTTCTTGGAAACTCAACATTTGGTTTTACCAGAATTTTTACCGGTTCTACCCCTTTAATCAATCCTATATCTTCTCCTGTGAAATCCCACACCTCTGACGCCACTGCATCTCTTAAGTCTTGTGGAAGATCTTCTACAGTCAGAGTAGGATATAGTTCTACACAGAATTTTGAATTGGCCACCTTAAAGGTAGCATCATCGTCGGTAGTCTGTACCTCCACTCCTTGTGGGGTGCAGTATATGGTGCAATTCAATTTGCATAACAAATCCCTACCTAACAGACATACCGGACTCGAGTCACAAACCACAAACTGATGTTCGTTCATGTGGTTTCCAATTTTCACAGACACTGGTTCTGTCAAGGGACTAGTCATTCTTTTATTTGCGACTCCTACCACTTGAATTGTTTCCCCTGACATTGGCAAGTCTGGAACTACCGTTGATCTCAGAGTCGAACGAGTAGCCCCAGTGTCCACTAAGAACGTAGTGGGACACCCTGCCACTTCTGCCTCAACAAATGGCCCTCTCTGATCCACTTCTAGAACTGCCCCGAGGGTACAGTCTTCTTCACTGCTCACCCGTTGTCCTGTCAATGGATCAATGTAATAACATTTTTCTTCCTCGATAAACAGAGGCATTTGTTTAAAGACCTTTCCTCCAGCTGCTATCTTCGGTGGCTGTGGGAATTGGGCCCGTGGAGCCGAAGTCCCCCCTTTGGCCACCTTACTGCTTGGGACTGTCACTTTTTGCACTGGGTCTTCTTGGACCTGCTCTTCTACTTCTAGCTCTCCGTTTTCAGGGTTAAAGGGACACTCGCGTCGCCAATGCCCCACCTGATGACACAGATGACACTTTGTCGTTTTCTTTAAAGTGGCAAAGTCTACCTTAGGTCTCTGCCCTTCTTCATTATCTTTGTTCTGACCATTTGGTTTTCGTCCCATCCCCTGCTTCTGCTGGCCACCCTTCCCAGCGGACTGCATTTGCACCACCATCAATTTCTCCTTTAGATTCTTGGCTTTAGAATCTATCTCGTCACTGCAGTACCTCGCATATCGTAAAATCTCATCTAGTGGTTTGTTCTGCCAACAGATTAAATGTTGCTGTATCATCAAACAAATATCAGGTCTCAACCCCAAGACAAACTTTGACACGAACTGCCCTATGTCTTTGGGATCCATTACATCTAGTCCACTGTATTGCTTGAATGTTTTCAACAATCTTTCATAAAACTCGTGAACTGTCTCCTTGGGTTCCTGCCTTGTTCGGTCTATTTTTACCCAATCTATATCCTGTGGTGGTACCTTATCTTTCAGCCATGCTATTACCCTTTCATACTTTCGCATGACAATCTCAGATGGTCCATTTGTTCGAGCATCCCTCAATGGTTCAGCATTTGGCCATTCGACACTAGTCTTACAAGGGGTCCATAGATCAGATGGGACCACGATGTCAAACAACGTGTTCAAATCTATCCACAGTACTTTCGAGATTTTAACGAACCTCTCTACCTGCTTATACCATTCGACTGGATTGTCCCGCAACTTCGGAAATGAGTTGGTAAATGCGGCTAAGTCTCCTCTACTCCAGGGCACATGTACATAATTTCCATTTGATATTTCTCGCAAAGGGAATGCCTCCATCTGCATTACCCTTCCCTCAGGGGTCATCACATTTGTACTTCGCCTAACTGTGCCCTTTTTCGACCACCTTTCTTCCCATTTATCCAGTTCTCTCCACACTCTTATCCCTGTTACCAACTCTCTTATGTGTGTTTTTAATCCAGTAGTTCTCTTCTCATCTAGATCTTGGTCTGCGTACTGTAATCTGTGGTTGCTCTGCAATGCCCTTGTCCTAGACAAATCCACGGCATACTTGTCTGCCAAATCAGTCAGTTTTTCATGAAACGCTCTAGCTTTCCTAGTAATATCCTTTGCCATGAACAATAACTCATCCTGTTCGTACAATTCTATCCTTTCCAAAGGCAATGTTCCATCTATTATCTCATCAACATCTGATTTTAAACTGGTAACATCAAGCCTTTTTGCCTTTATTTCAGCTTTCAAGACACTCAATTTAGCTCCTCCATCCGCATCTCTCCCATCCCAGCTCCGAGATCTACGTTTAGGTATTGGTGAATTATAGGGAGTCCTCCCCTGTTCCCATCTCTCTAAGTCCCATGCCTTTCCATCTTCTCGGGGTGGGTGGTGAAACACTCCTTCATGCCTCCTGGCCCCTCTCTCCCCCTCCGGGCTAGTTTCACAGGATGCAGGGTAAGATGTTCCATTACTCCCTCTTTCTTCCCTACTTCCCTGTGATTCCTGATTATTCGAGGCGTGGCGGGACCTATCGCTGTTCTCCTTTCTCCAATGTTGAACGTCTTCCCCAAGTGTATGATGAAGGCACCTAAACCTATTCTGGAAAGCCCGTACCGCCTCATCTCCTCCTTTCCCCCAGAGACGGGACATTTCCTCACATTCTACAATCCTAGTATTTTGTTCCGGCTGTTCTCTCTGATTTGTAGGACATGCATCCCCTCTATTCTCTTGACTTTGGCCTTCCCGGCCCTGACTGCTTTCGCTGGCCCCACAATGAGATACAGTCCCGTTACCCCTGCTTTCCCACTCTGGTTCCGTTCTTGTCCTGTTACTCGGAGATACTATGGACCCGTCCCATTCCCTCAAATCAGCTCTTAATTCTGAAAAAGATCTTGGCCGTGGTCCCCTTAGATCCATTGGTCCTCTCGGACCTCCCTGTTCTGAATTGGGACCGACAGTTGTGTCTAATGGGGTATTCCATGTTACCGAACCTGGTAATTGTTTCCATGCATTCGTCACATTATTCCTCCTTTCCATCTCAATCCTTTCCCTATCCAATTGCCTTTGTTGTTCCCCTCTATCTCTCTCAGAATTATAGATCGAAACTATGGGTCCTATGGTAACAGGCACTTGAAGAGCGTCTGGCAATCCCACAGACTCAACCCTTTCTGTGGTTGGCGTTTTCTGCACCACAAACCTTCCCACTACACTCTGTACAGTGTTGTTTGGAGGTGTTTCTCCGCCTTTGCTAGGTGTCCATTCCGATATAGGGAGTGGTGTATATCCCTCTATCTCATTCCCATCTTCCCTTGCGAGCCCTCTATCTTCTATCAATCCCACTCTCGGAGGTGGTCTATCCATTAACAATCTGTTTATCAGATTGTCCTCCGACTCGCTTTCCTCGTCTTCTTCCATGAGGTTTCCTCCTCCTGACACCTCCCTCATCGGATACATTTTTTCCACCTCAATAGTCTGCACCCTCCAACGCTTTTCCTCCTCATCCCATTTGGAATCTCGCACTGCCCTTACCGATCGCGTCAGCCTTTGTTGACGCCTGTTCAAATTTCGGTCGTGTGCAGCCTTAATCCATGCATTAAGCGCCTCAAACTGTGTTGGTCTAGGTGAGGGTTTCAATGAGGACATGGTTGCTTTTAGCCGATGTAACACCTCTAACTTAAACGTTCCATACTTCGGGAACTGCATTTCCTCATTTCCTTCCGTAAGCTTATTCCAAGCCCCAATCCACAATATCGTATGCAGCCCCACATTCGTTGCCATATAATGAGCTGGCGTACCCTCTGGGGGAGCCTCTTCCCCGTAATAATGTTCACTTCGTTTACGTTTAAAAATCCCTTTTCAAACACTTAAAACACTTCATGATTTCTCTTTTCTCCGCGTTTGTTTACTTCCTGATGATATTCCACCAATCTCAGCCCCGTTCTTACTAACTGGCCTATCCGTACGCGGCTTTCCTCCGACGTCACTCTAGCCGCCCAACCAGAGCGCGGCTCTAGCTAACGTCACACCAACCGCTCAATCAGAGCGCGGCTCTAGCCGACGTCACCCGTCCCCCTTCGCAGCAGTTCCCCTCCTTTCTCAGCTCGTCTCCTCGGTCATGCACGCATCCCATTCATACTCTGAAAAATGATTACTTCCGTCCAAGCGATCACCTTTCTTTGACTGTACGCCCACAGTCTTTCTGTAGTTGTCACCCTAACTTGGCGAAATGTCTTTCCGATTACTTCCAGACAATCGCCTTCTCCGATAGGTTACTCACACGCAGTAACTTTCGACCAGCGTCCGTTACTCATACACTCACTCTTACACTCCCCCTATCTTGGATCCACGGCGGTCAATGGTACCTCGTGACCTCCGTACTATGGTCGACAACTACCCTGGATGTTCGATACACCCAAAACCACTTAAGCTCTGGCCTGAACTTAAGATTTCACCAGTTAACCCGTTTGCCAGGTTACCAGTTTACCAGGTTGCGCGCGCTCACAACCTTCTCTCTTTCACACTACAGGCATTCAACTCCGCAAGACATTACCATACAAATACAACACAAAACACCGCAATCTGTTCACGCATGACCCTTTTTATACTCACTCTCCGATACTGCTGCTTTTCTCGCACCGTCTGCACCTTTCGGCACACGATTCTTCCGCTGCTCGTCTCTCGGCGTCTCGGGCCTTGGGGTAAACTAACCTCTCTAGATTACCTTCCTCAAGAAGATAACCATCCTCACTCTGCTACCAACTGCTAACGCGGGATTACTGGTTACTAATTATCTTACCAAATCCCATTTCCTGTCGACTGAATCGTTGGTACCTGTCTTGAGTAAAAGGTAATCTCGCAGTAAACAATCAATTTAAGAACTTACACCACTCTAAATGACCACTGACCAAAATTAAGTTTTAAAGATTTAATATAAAGTCAAAGATAACTGAAGATACAAACTTCTCAAAATGAGATTCAAGAGGTAGATCGGTATCACTATGAACATGAACTTTTTGAATAGTCTGAGTCTGAAAAACAGAATAATAAGTACAAGTTCGAAAACCATCAGGGTTGCCAAAATGGATACAAGTTGCAACCTCAAAGTCATTACAGAAAAGAAAATTAAGGTTAGTCTGTCCCTACACTATACTAAATGACATCCCTACTTAGCAAGATCTTAACCCTCTAGGTGTCAGCCGTGGTGACTTCCTAAGAAGATCACGCACTTCTCTTTGTCTCTTCTCTGATAATGGGTCTCTCCTGATCAGCCTATCTGCCTACCCATCCGCTTCCTTAGGCTCCCAAAATCATCTGCTCTGCTCTCCTCCCGGGTCACTTTCCCTAATACCAAATCACATTTCCAATAGAAACGCCCCTTGGGACGCCCCTCACGTGGTACATCTTTGCGCGGTAAACTCCATGATGGTACTCTTGAAGACCCTCGTTATAGTTGACCTTGGTTCCCAGGCTCCTTCTTCCGTGCGCTGATACCCCCTGAAATTCCTGGAAACTCCTACAGGCCTGCGCAAGGCGCCACTGAACAAAGTCCCTTTCATTCGAGCTGATTAGGACCCTCGCACCTGCATACAGCTCGTCCTGCAGTGGGCCTCAAATTCCAGACTTCACCATATCTTAGGCCATAAAACACTCTCAGAGCTCCATACTGGACACCTCACGACCTCTCCTCTAACGAGCACATGACGATTTAAACTACATGACATTATCTGTTCTGGCCTACTTGATTTACATGCAGCAGGTTCCTGCACTCTTAAAACGTTAACTTGATTTAAACAGCAAACATTCTTAACTAGCATACGTTTCTAAAATAACACATCTATAAAGCATATACTTTTAACCCTAAGTTCAATAGTACATTTTGAAAGAACCATGTCAACTTTATCTCACATCATTTTAGCAGCACGTTCAGGTTTGCTGTGAATTGCCCTAAGGCCTACACAAAATACTGGAATCCAAAGTTACATTTAATTTGGACATGACTCTTTTTAACATGAGAACATGAGGTTTTCACATATATTCCAACATTTCTACATTTAATCTCACACCGTTATTATTATAGTTACTCTACTTAACATTCTATACGTTTCACTACTGAATATAAACCACTCTGTATATTTCACTCCTGGATATAAAATACTCGTGTGCAAAACATGTTTAAACTAACTACGTGCTTGTAAATATGGTGTACTTATACATTTTTTTCAAACTCGTGCTCTCTCACCAGCAATGGTCTATTTCCTGTCCCAGCATCAGTATATTCCCTGTATCCATGTACATGTGTGTACCCTATCCTGCAATGGTCTATTTCCCGTCCCAGCATCAGTATATTCCCTGTATCTGTGTACATTGTGTGTACCCTGTCCAGCAATGGTCTATTTCTCGTCCCAGCATCAGTATATTCCCTGTATCTGTGTACATGTCTGTTCCCTGTCCAGCAATAGTCTATTTCCTGTCCCAGTGTTAGTAAATGGTCCAGTTTCTGTCCCAGTGTTAGTATTTTCCCTGTATTTGTGTACATGTGTACCCTGTCCAGCAATGGTCTATTTCCTGTCCTAGTGTCATTATATGGTCTATTTCCCGTCCCAGCATCAGTATATTCCCTGTATCTGTGTACATTGTGTGTACCCTGTCCAGCAATGGTCTATTTCTCGTCCCAGCGTCAGTATAGTCCCTGTATCTGTGTACATTTTGTGAACCCTATCCTGCAAAGGTCTATTTCCAGTCCCAGCATCAGTTTATTCCCTGTATCCATGTACATGTGTGTACCCTATCCTTCAATGGTCTATTTCCCGTCCCAGCATCAGTATATTCCCTGTATCTGTGTACATGTCTGTTCCCTGTCCAGCAATAGTCTATTTCCTGTCCCAGTGTTAGTAAATGGTCCAGTTTCTGTCCCAGTGTTAGTATATTCCCTGTATTTGTGTACATGTGTACCCTGTCCAGCAATGGTCTATTTCCTGTCCTAGTGTCATTATATGGTCTATTTCTGGTCCCAGTGTCAGTATATTGCTTGTATCTTGTAAAACGATCTGATACCTCTGGGTCTAGCCAGTGCTATAAAAAACTTTTCAAATTAATACATCTGTGTACATGTGTGTACCCTATCCAGCAATTATTTATTTACTCTCCTAGTGTCAGTATATGGTCTATTTCCTGTCCTGTGTGTTTACCCTGTCCAGCAATGGTCTACTTACTGTCCCACTGTCAGTGTATTCCCTGTATTTTTAGGTCTCGCCTGGCGTTGCTCTCGCCATGCGAGGGCTTCTTGGAATCAATACGGTTCCAGAAGTCGTGTCGCTGCTCCGCCTGCATTTTTGATTTGTGCACGTCATTTTGCATCATGGATTATGCAAAACAGTGTAATGATTGCACCGGAGGCAATCATTACACTGATGGTTGCCCCCTGTCCACTTTTGGCCCCGCCCACCGGGATTTGGATCTTTTACTTGCGGAGGGACACAGCCCCCTTCAATTACTCAGAAGCACTATATTTGAGCCCTAAAACAATTCACTTTGAAATGCATGTTTCACTTTCTCATTGATTTGCCACTGGCTGGCCGCTTTCAACATGCTTGTTTGTTTATATAATTAAGTTGGAGTGCGGTCCAGTCAGCTGACTTTAGCGTCCGCGCTTGGTTTATTTATTCAATTGTTTTGGGAGCGCGGTCCACTGACTTTAGCGGCCGCGCTTAGTTTATTAATTTAAATTTTTTTTAGGCTGGAGACCCAGTTTCTTTTTATGCTTTTCACAGGTATTTACCACACCCTGTAATTTATTTTACACACTCGCGGTGGCCATGCCTGGTGATTTGCTTTTTTTCCCCTCTTTCCTGACATTTTCACATGGTCGTGTGATCTGTTTCACACACTCCGTTTGTGATACAGGAAGGAACCCTTTTTAGGTCTCGTCCTAATCCATTCCGCAAGGAATGAATAGGACAAGACTATTGGGGCTAAACTAAGAGCTAAACTAAGCTCTAAAAAATGCGGATTTCCAGAAGTGCATGTGTCCCGTGCACGCGCTTCTATCCGCCTGCCTGCCTGCCTCGCATCACCACATCAAAGCCAGCCATCTGTTGCTTCCCCAGCGTGGTGCCGCCAGCAGCTTCACTTCACAGGGATCCGCCCGCCCCCTGCTGCATCAAAGGCTTTCATTTTGCGGCCGCGTTTTTTCTGCCCCTGTTAGGCTAGTTTTTTGTGCCTTTCTGCCCCTATTAGACTTGTTTTTTCCCGTTTTTCTGCCCTTCTGCCCTCTGTTAGACTTGCTTTTTTGTGCATTTCTGCCCGTTAGACCCGTTTTTTGTGCCCTTCTGCCCCTGTTAGGCTCGTTTTTTGTGGCTTTCTGCCCCTATTAGACTCGTTTTTTCCCGTTTTTCTGCCCTTTTTCCCTCTGTTAGACTCGCTTTTTTTGTGCCCTTCTGCCGCTGTTAGGCTCGTTTTTGTGCCTTTCTGCCCCTATTAGACTCGTTTTTTCCCTTGTTTTTCTGCCCTTCTGCCCTCTGTTAGACTCGCTTTTTGTGCCTTTCTGCCCCTGTTAAACTCGTTTTTTGTGCCTTTCTGCCCCTATTAGACTCGTTTTTTCCCTTGTTTTTCTGCCCTTCTGCCCCTATTAGACTCGTTTTTTGTGCCCTTCTGCCCTCTGTTAGACCTGTTTTTTGTGCCCTTCTGCCCCTGTTAGGCTCGTGTTTTGTGCCTTTTTGCTCCTATTAGACTCGTTTTTTCCCTTGTTTTTCTGCCCTTCTGCCCTCTGTTAGACTCGCTTTTTGTGCCCTTCTGCCCTCTGTTAGACTCGTTTTTTTTCCCCTTGCAACTCCAGCATCACTCAGCGCAACCCCAGCATCACTCAGCGCAACCCCAGCATCACTCAGCGCAACCCCTGCATCACTCAGCGCAACCCCAGCATCACTCAGCGCAACCCCAGCATCACTCAGCGCAACCCCAGCATCACTCAGCGCAACCCCTGCATCACTCAGCGCAACCCGTGCATCACTCAGCGCAACCCCTGCATCACTCAGCACAACCCCAGCATCACTCAGCGCAACCCCAGCATCACTCAGCGCAACCCCAGCATCACTCAGCGCAACCCCTGCATCACTCAGCGCAACCCCTGCATCACTCAGCGCAACCCCTGCATCACTCAGCGCAACCCCAGCATCACTCAGCGCAACCCAAGCATCACTCGGCGCAGCCCCAGCATCAATCAGCACCACCACATTATCAATCAGCACCACCACATTATCACTCCGCACCACCACAGCACCACTCTGTACCACCACAGCACCACTCCGCACCACCACTCCGCACCACCACAGCATCTCTCATCACCACCACAGCGCCACTCAGCACCACCACATTATCACTCTGCAACACCACAGCAACACTCAGCACAAGCCCAGCACCACTCAACACCACCCAGAACCACCACAACACCACCACTGCATCACTCATAACCACCACAGCTTCACTCTAAACCACCACAGCACCACTCAGCACCACCACAGGATCACTCAGGACCACCACAGCACCACTCAAAATCACCACAGCTTCACTCAAAAACACCACAGCACCACTCAGCACCACCACAGCATCACTCAGGACCACCACAGCACCACGCACAACCACCACAAATTCAATCAACACCACCCAGAACCACCACAGCACCACTCACCACCACCACATTATCACTCAGAACCACCACAGTATCACTCAGCACCACCACAGCACCACTAAGCACCACACAGCATCAGTCAGCACCACCACAGCACAACTCAGAACCACCACAAAACTACTCAGCACCACCACAGCAACACTCAGCATTCCACCCTCCAACTCCACCCTCCAAATCCACCCTCCAAATCCACCCTCCAACACCAACTACACCCTCCACCCTCCAAATCCACCATCAAACAACAGACTCAAAAAACAAAACCACAATCAAACTCCACCCTCCAAATACAAGTCCACCAAGTTATTTGCAAAAGTTTTACCAATTACCATTATACATTACAATAACTTTTATTTAAAAATTAATTCATACATTTCATTAGAAGACATTGTTATTTGTAATATCAATACATATAAGTCACATACAAACAACACATATTGTATTACAATTGCAAAAAGTGTCCCATTAAACAAATTAAAACTATTGGCATTGTAAAATACAAAACTATTAATTCCTATATTTTCACTATTAAAAAACATAAATAAAAATAAATATCATTTACAATACCAAAACATCAAACTTTCCTAATGCGAGACCTATTGCATTGCAAATGCTTGTTGTTATTGTTTTTATGCTTTAGAGAAGTTTTTACCCTCAACGAATGGCTTGAATTTCCTACCTTCTCAGCTACTTTACCAAGTTACGCGACCCTGGATTTGTCAATACATCAATTTTTTCTGGCTCGGTTTCCATTCTGCTGATGTCAGGAAAGTTTAGAATTAGGTTGTGCCCAAACTTGCCCCCGCCCCCCACAGTCTGTGGGTAGCAGTTAAAATTGTGCCTCGGACGTTTAACGTGCAAGCTACTTTCCGGGTCCGTCACACCAGGTGTGCCTGGCGGCCTGAAGCAAGACCCGGGAGGAGAAGGTGCTTGTTGTAGCTTTTGTAACACCGCAGGAAAACAAGTTGGCACTGGTCGCTTTCTGAATTTAGGGAATGTTTGGTTAAGGCCAAAAAGGTCCTGCTGGCGGGAGCCTGCTATGAGACGCGAGCACCTCAGAGCGAGTCTCTGTGTGGTTCCTCCGCTCTCCTTTGGGTGTTAAACAGAACAGCGCCAGGACACCTCCGGGTAACAGTGCACTCTAAAAATGTCAAAAATAAATAAAATTAAAAGGTGGCAGTGACACCTTGTTTTGTATCCCGGTAAACCCGTAAAAACAAAAGCCCTTTGTCTTTGCTGATATTTACATGCTCTGTTTTAATTATAATTTGTGCCTCGCTCGGTCCCCCTCCTTATTGCATTTGCATAATTGCTTTTGCCTGGAGGCGCGAGCTTCGGTATACGGCCTTTGTGTTGACACACACTGACGTGAGGGAGCTGCTGCTGATGCCCCGACAGGAAGAGGAGTTATGCAATTTGACTTTAAGCAAACAGCCAGCGGGGTGGGTTACACACGTGAGGAGTTATACTGCTTCTTCCTGTTTGGCGTCAAACGTTTGGAGGGCAGGACCCAGTACAGTGGGCTTCTGGCCCAGCCCCTTGAGCTCCCTACTTCCGGTCAGCCCCCTTCAGCCATTGCTTTGTGATCATGGTATTATGCACCACAAGTGCCTACACCTAAAACGGGGCACCGTGCATGCCCCTGCTTTCACTTTCAGATCTCTGGACGTGGTGCATAAAGCGGGGTACAGTAGCCATTTCACCCACTATCCAGCACTTTAAGCTTTGTTTTGTCGTTGATGTATTGTTCCACAGACCTGCACTTTACACTGTCCTGCATGCAGCCTGCCACATTCCCATACTTCATTGCACCATGGCCCCTGACCTCTTGCTCTAGCGACCTGGCACTTCAAAGTTCTCAAGTGCCAAGAAGTGAGCATGACATCCCTGCGTGCTTTCGGGTGTAGATAACCCATTAATGGGGCTTTTTGGAACAACTATTGAAAATGCCATCTTGCTATGGTCAGGATGGGCTGCTAGTGCTTTCACACTTGGGTCCATGTGTCGTGGGGGCATTTTGGGCTATACACGTATGTCGGCACTTGCTGTGCAGCAGCTTTACGTGGATTTTGCTCTGTGAGGTGCATAATAATTGGTCTTGTTTAAGGGTAGGATGGGGTCGTTATCCATGTTGAAATTGGATTTTATAATTATCGCAAATAATTTCTAGGGATCCGGCCCTGTGGAGTTGGCAGTACGAATCAAAGTCTATTTATTACCCTGGCAACGTCATACCCCCACCTCTGGTTTTTTTTAAATTCAATTACTGTGCCACTCTGGACACAAGCAGCTCTTATTTCACAGGCTAATTTTAGTGTGGTGTTCCCTAAGCATTGGCCTTTAAGATGATGTTCAGAGGTTACTTTTTCATGCAGTGCTCAGTGTGTATTCCCTGCCCATCAATGGTCCATTCACTGTCCTAGTGTCAATATATATCCTCTATTTTAGCTGTTCCTTGTGCCACAGTTAATATATTTCCTGGTCTGGGCAGGTGTTTCCATGTTCCAGTGTCAGTATTTTAAAGTGCCAGTTTCACATTGTGACCTGTCTCATTGCTAGTATATTCTTTGTACCTATCTACGGATGTTTCCGGTCCCTCTGTCAGTGTGCTCCATGTCCCAGTATTGTACTCTGTTGTATGGTAATGCATTGTATTGTATCACATTCTATTCTATTGCATTGTATTCTATTGTATGGTAATGCATTGTATTGTATTGTATTGCATTCTATTCTATTCCATTGTATTCTATTGCATGGTAATGCATTGTATTGTATTGTATCACATTATATTCTATTGCATTGTATTTTATTGTATTACATTCTGTTCTTTTGCATTGTATTGTATTGTATCACACTGTATTCTATTGCATTTTATTGTATTGTATTGCATTATATTGTTCTTAATTGCATTTAATTGCACTATTTTATATTGTATTATATTGTATTGTGTTGCATTATATTTTATTGTACTGTGTTGCAGTGTATTTTATTGTATCGAATTGCGCTATTATACTGTATTGTGTTCATAATATTTTATTGTACTGTATTGCAATACAATGTATTGGATTGTATTGGTTTAGACTGTATTATATTGTATTTCATTCATTTCGTTGTACTGTATTGCATTGCATTGTGTAGTATTGCACTGTATTACACTTTATCACATTTTATTCTATTTTATAGCATTTTGTGTTGTATTGTATTGCATTGTGTTGCATTGGACTGGATTGTATTGTATTGCATCGTATTATATTTTATTGCATTTTTTGGGGGGTTGCATTGTGTTGCATTGTGTTATATTGCACTGTGTTATAATGTATTCCAGTATATTGTATTGCACTGTATTGTATTGTATTGTAGTTCCTTTTATTGTGTTGCACTGTACTGTGTTGCATTGTATTGTATTGCACTGCATTATATTGTATTGTATGGAATTGCATTTTATTGTATTGCTTTGTATTGTATTGTATTGTGTTGTATTATATTTTATTGTATAGTATTGCATTTGTTGCATTGTACTGTATTGCATTGCATTGTATAGTATTGCACTGTATTGTATCACATTGTATTATATTTTATGCAATTTTTTATTGTATTGTATTGCATTGTATTGTGTTGCATTGTATTGTATTGCACTGAATTATATTGTATTGTAATGCCTTGTGTTGTATTGTGTTGCACTGTATTGTGTTGCATTGTATTGTATGGCACTACATTATATTGTATTGTATTGAATTGCATTATATTGTATTGTATTGAATTGCATTGCACTGTACTGCATTGCATTGCACTGTACTGCATTGCATTGTATTGTACTGTACTGTAATATACTGCATTGCATTGCATTGTACTGTACTGTATTGCATTGTATGCATTGTATTGCATTACATTTGATTGTCTTGTATTATATTTTATTGTATTGTATTGCATTCATTTTATTGTACTCTATTGCATTGCTTTGTATAGTATTGCACTGTATTGTATTGCCTCACATTGTTTTATATTTTATTGTGTTTTTCTATTGGATTGTATTCCATTGTATTGTGTTGCATTGCATTGTATTGCACTGTTATGTATTCCAGTCTACTGTATTGCACTGTATTATATTGTATTGTGATGCCTTGTATTGTACTGCATCGTATTGTGTTGCATTGGATTGGATTGCATTGTATTGTGTTGTATTATATTGCACTGCACTATATTGTATTGTATTGAATCCCATTTTATCGTATTGTACTGGGTTGTATTGTATTGTACTGGATAGTATTGTATTGTATTATATTGTATTGTATGGTATTGTATTGTATTGTATTGTATTGTGTTGTATTACACTGGATTGCATTGGATTGCCAGTCCTTCCTGTCATGTCAAGAGGTCAGCAAAGGACGTCAAGGTAGAGATTTTAATAAATGTTGAAAACCCAAGTACCGGAAAGCTCTGGGTCTGGGAAAGTCAGGTCTCCAGATGGTTGAAGGATTGCAGGGCACACACAGTAGAAGATCTTAGAGTGTGTCCTCGTAGTCCAGGAATAATCTAATTCCTGAGATGAAAAGCACCAATAAGGGCTGTCCCCATGGAAGCCCAGCCTGCGTGGGTGACAGTCATGGCACACTGGACATACCTGCATTGAGTTCTGTGGGTGAAACTTGAAATGGTAGCCATTTTGGATTGGGTGCTCTCCTAATCCTGGCCAAACCATCTCTCTGAAATCTTGCCGCAATAGATTCCCCTCAGATCCTACACCCAGCCAACAAAACACCTAACTACACCCAAAGCTACCTGTGAAACATCTCAAGTCCATTCTTGATTGAACTCTCTAGCCACTGTCTCTGCACACTCATTCAAAAACTGCTAAGATGTACTCGTACCATCTTCTTTGTTGCTAAAAGCCCCCAAAGTCACCTCCAAATTAAAAGCCAGACCCAAAATGGGGGGATGGTTTAACCCCAAACTGCTCTCGTTAAAGAAAAACTGTAAAAAAATCAAAAATAGATTGGAGGAAAAACTATGACCCACAACTTAAAACCTTGTACAAGTCTGTCATTAGACTCTACTACAACAGCATCAAAGAAACGCAGGCCAAATTCTTTGAGGAGAAAATCAGCCAGGCACATAATTCCTCGAAGGAACTGTTTGCGGTAGTCATGGCTTTAACCTCCCCAGCCCAGGAGTCCCACCCAACAGAGACCTCGGAGGAGATGTGCAATGACTTAGCCACCTACTTCCTCTCAATTTATTTATTCAATTTTTTAGAGTTTTCTATAGTGCAAGCAAGACCCAGAGATGGGTATCAGAGCGCTTTACGAAACAAAACAGAATACGTATAAAACATTTCGCAAAAGCAGAGCAGAGAAAGAAAACATTTTTAACAAGGTTCGGCTGGTAGCAGAAGCGATAATAGCGATGATTTGTTTGGGGTAGTAGGAACAAGTTTGGGTGTGAGTAAATTCTAGAGGCGAGGGTGTCATTAAAGGGAGTGTAGAAACCAGTTTGAAGTAGTAGACTGGTGTAGTGCCTTGCAAGTCAGTGAAATAACTGGTGTGATAGTATGGCCCCATACAGGGAGGCACGTGTGGCATTAAAGGAGGAATTTTCTCATCGGGAATGATTTTGCTTCCCTTTTGAATAGTGGTGTAGAAGAGATTATTCGGATGCAAGGAGGTAGCAAGTTCCATATTCTTGGTGCCGCTACGGAGAATGCTCTGTCAGAAGTTTTCTTCTTGCTGAAGCGAGAGGGTTTCAGGAGAAGGTTGTCGGAGCTCCTAGAGTGTCTGTTACCTCCAGATAAAGAACGTTTCTTGGATAGGTACTGGGGGTATTGTGGTGTTGAGCTTTATGAGTGATGCAGGCCATCTTTAGGTGGATTCTAGCTTCATAGGGTAGCCAGTTGAGTGCCTTGAGGTGTGGTGATATGTGGTCAAATTTTCTAGATCCTGTAAGGAGTCTTGCTGTTGTGTTGAGACAGGCTTTTAAAGGGGCTGTTGAGATTTTGGGAAACCCCGAGAGGGTAGTACATCAGTACTCCAACCTCAAGATGACTAAAGCCTGAACTGCAGTTTTGAGGTCAGGGTTTTCGGTGAATGGTTTCATTTTCCTGAGATAGCTGAGGGGAAAGCAATCAATCAATCAATCATCGCATTTATATAGCACACTACTTACCCAGTGGGTCTCAAGGCGCTGGGGGAGGGGGATCTGCTACTGCTCGAACAGCCAGGTCTTGAGTTGCTTCCTGAAGGCGAGGTGGTCCTGGGTCAGGCGGAGGTGGGTGGGGAGGGAGTTCCATGTCTTGGCGGCGAGGTAGGAGAAGGACCGTCCCCCTGTGGTGGCTCTACGGATGCGGGGGACGGCGGCGAGGGCGTGGCTGGTCGATCGCAGCTGGCGTTTGGGAGCGTAGAAGTTGAGGCCTTTTTTAGCGGGCATTTTTAGCCAACAGGTTTATGTGTGTTTGCATGTTAAGGTTCTTATCTAGTGTAACTCCAAGCGATTTGGTGGAGTCCACCAGAATCGGCATGCAATTTAGAGCAGTGATCATCTTGGTCCATTCTTCCTTTATCTCCAGTGAGTTTTTAGGGGTGGGGATTAAGAGAAATTCTGTTTTTTTGTGAGTTTAGCTTGAGGAAATTGGTCGTTAGTCAGTGGACGGTCTTTTCGAGAGCTTGATTAATCATCTTTATCTCTTCAATGAAAGTGATCTTGATGTAAAGTTGAGTGCCCTCTGCATACATGTGGTAGGAGATATTCGCCTGCTGTAGTAGTTTGGTTAATGGTTCGATATAAAGGTTGAATAGTATGGGGGATAGGGTGGAGCCTTGTGGTACTCCTAGTAGGTTGGGTGAGGAGGGAAGGAGATTTTTCTTCAGAAAGGATTTGAACGACTGAAGGACTGTCACAGACATCCACAGCTTCTTTAGGGCGTGCGGGGAAACAACTACAAGGTGGGAAGAGGATCAGGCGATAACTCCCCCCCTAAAAACTATCACCAATCTCCCTTTAGTGGAGGCTGAGGAGGTAGAATCTCTGATGGGCAAAGTGAGGTCTGGCTCACTACTAAACCCAGCCCGCTGCATATCCTCAAAACAGTTACACCTGCCATCCTTCCTACCCTAGTTAAGATCATGAACCAGTCTCTGGAGATAGGCGTGGTCCAGTGGCATGGAAGCATGCCATAATTAAACCCCTGCTTAAAAAATCCAATGCAGACCTAGCACAACTAGGGAATTACTGCCCCATTTCGATGCTGCCATTCGTCGGTAAGCTACTGGAAAGCAGGTTAATAGATCATTGGTTAAGTTCTTGGAAACAAACCACTGTCTTCACTCCACCCAGCTGGGATTCCGCGCACAACACAGCACTGAGTCTGCTCTGTTGACGGTGGTGGAGGAACTCAGAATGTCATTAGATCGGGGAAGCTCAGCAGCTTTACTACTCTTGGACCTGAGTCCGGCCTTCGACACAATGGACCACCATATTCTGAGAAGCAGACTCTTGGCCATTGGTATACAAGGCTCCATGCTACAGTGGCTGACCTCGTTCTTGGAGAGAAGAACTTTCCAAGTTATGGAGAACACCCTCTCTAACGCGATGTCCCGAACGTGCCGGGTGGCTCAGGGTTCCTTGCTGAGTCCCACACTGTTCAATGTTTATATGGAGCCATTATCTCAGATTGCCCAAGATTTCAACATCTCTATGACATCCTATGCTGACGATACGCAGATGGTGATTTCTATAGATCCTAGAACCAACGGGGACTCTGACAGATCATCGCTGTGTATGGAGAAAGTCATGGAATGGATGATCAACAGCTGCTTAAAACTAAACAGGGACAAAACAGAGTTAATGATCCTTGGGGAAACATCCTTTACAACGCGGTGTTTACACCCCGGGGCCTTTACGACGCAGCCATCACCACGCAACTCATTACTACGACTTGCGCTGGATGGGGCTCTTGCTCAAGGAATAGTTTAATTTTCTATTCCAACACCTTCCCTACTGTTACGTGGGCTGGAGTTGGAATAGAAAATTAAAATATTCCACAATCCAGCGCCCTCCAACGCAAGTCGTTGTAACGACTTGCGTTGTGATAACTGCATTGTAATGGTAGCGCGGTGTAAACACCGCGTCGTAATGACATACATCCGATCCTCGGGAATATGAGAATTCCTAGGCCATCTATAAGTTGGCCTAATTGCCTGGGCATCCCACCCATGCCTAAAGAATCCATCAAGAACCCGGGCTTCTGGCTCGAAAAGGACCTATCAATGACAAGTCAAGCCCAGAAAGTAGTAGGCACCTGTTTCGGACTGCTCAGAATTCTCCGAAAAATCCTATATCGGATTCCCACACAGCTTAGAAAGACTGTAGCTCATTCTATGATCACATCACGCCTGAACTATGGAAACTCACTATTCCTAAGGGCACCGAAATACATGACCAACAGACTTCAGGTGGTCCAGAACGCAGCATTAAGGCTGCTGTGTAAGGCCCTAGCTCAGGAGTCAGCCAAAAAGCACCTCAAAGAACTTAATTGGCTCCCGGTGGAGGCTAGAATCAAATTCAAGGCGCTGGTTATAACTATGGCTCACGGTTTTCGGTTTAAACAGATTTATACATATAAATACAGACGGAAAACTTTTATTTCTTTGTCTGTATTTATAAGTAGAAACGGAAAAATACTTATCAACTGACTTTATTTAGTGTCTGAGGCACACAGGGGCCAAGGAAAGAAATCTGAAACTGCTACTGCGATGTCCTGCAGATTATTCTCCCCTCTAAATCACCCCGCCCTCCCGAATCTGGGCTAAGCACTCTGCTGCCAAGGGAGACTGATTAGTTAATGAGCGAGCCTCTGCCTTTAACAATACATCACACACTATTGACCATGCCACAGGGTTAATTGACCCCCCACGCCTACAGATATCCTGTCAACACGATGATGACGTTGGTCATCTGTTGTCTCACCATCATCTTGTAGAACTGCATGTCCGGAGGCATAGTTTAACCCCTTGACCGTGGCGAAAATTTCGCCGCGGTGCGGGTGATTTATGGCGTGGGCGTGGTTCGGACGGCCCCCGGCTGTCCTCCGCACACGCCCACCGTGACGTCGGACAGCCGCCGGCCGTCCGACGCATGCAAGGGGTTAAATACCAAAGAAATGGGTAAGCAGCAGGAGAACGGTGTTCTCTTTGTCTTCGAATTACGCATCTAAAAGTGCGTCGCGGTAAAAAAAAAAAAAAAAAAAAAAAAAAAAAAGTGCGTGTGAACATCTACACAACTGATGTACAGCAGCGCCTGGTTCACAGCTACAGCCTAGAGCCAAACACAACACCGAGGTGAATTACAGGGGGGCAAAGGCAAGCATGCATTTCAGGCTGATTGCCATACCGGCGGAGCGAGGTGCAGCGCTCTGCCCAAGACGCCGGAACTCCAACGACGCAACGATCACCTGTGAGCGCGCGCCCAGGCCATAGTTGTTTCTTTTCAAATAAATGGACAATCTTACGTCACTGTACTTTACAGACCTTGCAGGTAGTCTGACTTGCTGCTAACTGTAGCGTTTTAGTACACAGGTGAAAACACAAGAATACTGAAGGGGTGAGGGGGGCACAAGCACACGAGGGTGACTTGTTGAGTAGCTCTCAGCATGTAAAAGCTGCATAGATGTCTAAATGTTGCCGTTCCACATTTCTGTAGCCCGATCTCTAATTGTATTGAGAAAGCTGGAGCCCCTTACAAGTGCATTAATCTGGGAAACATCCTTTACAACGAAACTTTTACAACGCACTACCATTATGACGCAACTTTTACAACGCAAACCATTACAACGCATAGCGCTGGGGGGCGCTCTAGGATAGGGAATGTATTTAATATACTATCGAACACCTTCCCTACTATCCACGGGGACTGGAGTTGGAATAGTAAATTAAATAAATCACTATACAGCGCCTAAAAGCACTATGCGTTGTAATGGTATGCGATGTAAAAACCGCGTTGTAAAGGTAGGCGTTGTAAAAGTATGCGTTGTAACGTCATACATCCCATTAATCTTGGTGGCCTAAAGTGTCAATCTGTAGAATCTGTCTTTACATTAATTTTATTAATTATATGGCAATGGGTGTATACATCGACCAAAAGGTGGTGCGTGGAGGAAATGGGAGCAGTTGATTTGGAGGGACTTGAATGTTGTGGTCAATTAGCGTTAGTGAGAAGTACAGATAGTGAACCACCCGACTTGCCTGGTCATCACTGCTGTGGGAAAAACAGGAAGAAATCAGGAATCTAAGAGCCCTGTTTCCGTTCCTTGATTATCACTCCGCTTTATTTTCTTAGCCTCACAGCAGGAATTGAGTGACTGTTGTTATACAAGAGGGAAGAACGAACTAAGCTGATAAGGACCCAAAAGACTTCTGTTTTTTACAGAAAACTTTAACTTAAAAGTGGGTTCCAAGCATATTTGGCTGACGTGTCCAGACCCTCACATCGATTCGTTTGAATACGTTTAAGGTTGGGCATTGTTCACCATCTTGTGTCCTTCCCCGTGATAGGGGTAGGTTCTACTACGAAATGCCCCTGTGACAATATATCAAAGCAGAGTCCTTACCATTTCCTACTATTTTGTAAATTTTATGCATCATTGCGGAAATTTTATCTGAAACCTATCCTTTTAAAACATAATTCTCGTCTAACAGCCGATGCAACTAATTTGATTTACTCTCTTGAGAGCCCAGATATTTGTTTTCATGTTGCACTCTATTTGTTGAAATGTAGGGCAGCCAGAACATTGATAATGTTGTGATATTGTATACATTGCTTCTCATACTTGCACTTTTTGTACCTTTTGCATTTTTGCACTTATGCATATGTCACTTTATTTTGTGCTGCAAACAGTATGCAGGATCAAGTTGTAGAAGCTAATTAGCAATGCACTTTAAACATAGGGGCAGATGTATCAAGATAGCCATTTTCGATTTCTAAATAGCGATTTTTAAGGAATCGCTATTTAGAAATCGCAAAATGGCATGTATCAAAAAAACGCTATTTTTTTGCGATTTCTTAATCTTCCTTATTTGCGAATTTGCAATTTGCGAATTTGCAATTAAGGAATAATTTCCCATTCATTCCTATGGGCCAGGAGGCCCATAGGAATGATTGTGAAGTAATTCTCAAATTGCGAATTCGCAATTTGCTAATCGCAATTTGAGAATTATTTCAAGGGTGCAGGGGTGTCTCAAAGACACCCTGCTGCACCCCTGAAATGTACATGTGTGTGCATATGGCGCACATACATGCCCTATGGGCATGTGTGTGCATCACATGCCACCTTAAAAAATGACAAATTGAGCTTTTTTAAAAGAATTCGCAAATTACCATCAACAACAAGTTGGTGGTAATTTGCGATTTCTTAAACAAAATTCGCAAATTGAAATTGCTACATACATAGCATTTAAGCAATCGCAAAAATTGCGATTCCTTAAATGCTATGGCAAAATAAGGAATCACAATTTTTTGCGATTCCTTAAATTGCGATTTTTTGATACATTTGAAAACATGCAAAACGGCCATTTGCGATTCGCAAAGGCCGAAATTCGGCGAATTTCGGCCTTTGCGAGTCGCAAAAGGCTTGATACATCTGCCCCATACTTTTTTGCCTCAGGGAAAAATTTGCATAAGTCACTTTCTTGCACCATGCACTTTTATATAAAGTATCTAATGTAACAAGTGTTTTTAAATATTTATATAATTATGTCCTTTTCCGCGGCACTGAAGTTCTTAGGAGAGACGGTTCATGGAATAACTTTTTGTAAATTGTCTTTCAAACAGAACATAATACCTCCGAGCTTGTGATGAATCATGTTTTATTTTATTATGTGTTTTCTTTTTAAAATATGTTCAGCTTATATGGTTGTACAAACAAACCGAATAAAGGTTTTTGAAGTTGAACTTGAACTTGACTTATGTGGGGCTAAGAGTGGATGTATCCCTGCGATGGCAAAAGGATTGTGATGTCACCTTCACTACCCATAGCACTGGGGTGAATTAACAACCATGGATGTGAACCTATAGGCTCAAGTCTCGGGTTTGTCTCGCCATCCCATGATTCTGGCCAAATCCCTTAATTTCCCAGTGTCTGTAAAAATCAAAATGACCTTGTGTATTCAAACTGCTGCTCATGTTAAGCACATTAGTACCTTTGGTGCAAAGTCACACTACAAAAAACCGGCAAAAAATGTGCATTGTCTATTTAAATAAATGTGAAAAAATACTAGCTGCAGCGTCTTCTTATGCGTGCTACAAAAATAAATGCGGATAAATACAGATAAAATGATAAAAAAATAAATATGGATAAATACAGACGGAAATGTGAAAAAAATAAATACCATAAAACCGGGAGCCCTAGTTATAACGCACAGGGCATTACACAACAGGGGCCCTAGAAAAATTAGAAACTTGGGGGCACCTAAGCAAGGTAGCGCTATGAAATTATCGCCGCTTTTGCGTCCATTTTCTGGCGAAAAGCAGCGATAGTTTAATCGCCTTATAAGCAAAGACATGCTACCGCATGTTTTGCTGATTTAGCGCCCCTTATAACAACGCCCTGCTTTGCATCTCTAATGAAATGCAAAGTGGGCGTTCCGTGCCACAATAACTGGAGAAATGTCGCTAACCGACATTTCTCCAATTATCTAGCTGCACGCAAACAAGCAGAGCATTGAGAAAAGTAGCGCTAACCACAGTTAGCGCTACTTTCCTAATGCCTGCTTGTAATCTGATTTAGCCATGTAATCCAATGGGAGTTGGATTACAGGGCTAAGACCACCCTCCCCTATCAGCAAGGTATCGCTGGTCGCAGTGTCATTATCACTGGATATCCAGCGATAATCACACTGTTTTCCAGCTAACGCATGGATTTCTCTCGCTTGGGAGATAAGCGTTGCTGATAGCACGCTATCTCTGCAATAGAATCCAGCTCTAAAAGCGCTGCGCGATAATTATCGCAGGTCCTTGCTAATATGCCCCCTGGCGTCCCCATATGTTCCAAATAGGAATCTGAGATCAAGCTGTGAAGGACTTTTAAGACCAACAGGTGTCAGGAAAGCGAGTTGGGGTGGCAGATCCTTCTCCCACCTAACACCCAAACTCAGGAACTCTTTACCACGTGCATCGCGGATCATGAACAAAGAATTAGAATTTCGGAAGTCAATAAAAACGTGGCTGTTCAAGCAGTACTTCTAACTTCCATCCAGCCTCGGCTTGCATCCTTTCTCTTAGCGCTGAGAAGTCCCAGGGCAGCTGTGCGCTCTACAAATCCTAATAAAGAATAATAATAGTATGTACATAGTTTCTTTAAAAAAAAGCTCTAATAAAAAAAAATTACATTTGGCACAAGAATTGTGGTTGGGCTAGGTCTGAGTGGCAATGCGTAGATGTTGGCTTATTGTGTCGAGGCATCCTGCACCCTGTTTGAGTAAGGCCGAATGCAACTACTGTGAGCTTACCAGGTAACACAGAGGGCCAGGAGCTTCACCTTCTTGTCTACATGGTGAAACTCAGAACCCTGATGAAATGATTACGCACTTGAATAGCACACGACTACCCATAGGCATCTCGGCGCTTGTACGAATACCGCTGAGGAACCCTTCCTGGCCTTTCCCTGTGAGGAGCCCACTCCTGTGCACCCCCAAGGTGAAGTCAGGCATCCTCAGCGTTGTTGGGGCCGTTGTGGAGATTAAGCAAGCTATTGCCCAGAAGTGCAGAGTGGGACCCATGATTGGAATAGGCACCGAGACGAGAATTATCAGGTCCGAGGAAATTGAGCCCAAGACCCGCCGAGGCGGGAATTGAACCCTGGTCCCGGCCAGACTACTGCATCAGGGTCTGCCACTCTAACCATTCAGCCACACTTCTCTACCCTGCGGTGCTGACTCTTGTGACCAGGCATGCATTCTTGGAAATTAAAGTTCAAACAGAATAATTAGGAGTCAAGGATATTAAGACTCTTCTTTGAATGCTGGAGAAGACAAATAAAACCCAGAACATGGCTGCCCTACACGTCTGTTCTCCTCTAAGTCCTGAAGTCATCTGTCAAAATATCTATCTCAGACCAAAGTAGATGAGCAGCCGAGAAGGCTGGCGGATGAAAGGGCATCAGGAAAAAAAATAGCCTCCCTCTGCGGTGAATCCAACACCCATGTGGATCCATCTCCACCCATCAGGAAGGCCGCGGATGAGCCCCTCCCTTCAGCAGTCTGATCTCTCTTCCATCCACCCCATGCTTCCCCAGCCCCTCCATGTCTCCTCAAAGCCTGCCACCTGGAGGATCATGGGACATTGCACAGGTGTTGGCTTTGCATCTGTGAGGTGTGTATTGTATGTCAGAAAAGGCTGCATAAGTGTCTACAAATCCTTCTGTAATACTAAAGTACGCCGTGGCACCCTTTTCACCTTCGGCTCGGTCAAAGACAGAGGTACCGACGGACAGAGCGGCGCCTCCCACACCGAGCAGTTGCCGGGCGAGGTGAGGTCTACTCCCACATAAAGCTGGGAATGGATGAACACCCTACATCTTCTGGATACTGAAACAGTCACTTGAACTCCAGGTCTTTGGTAGGGGTATCATACCAGTTCTTATCAATTACATTTACACTGAAATTCTTCTTCATTGCAGTAGCATTTTTCAAACTAGGTCCTGAAGAAAGCCAGGTTAACATTAACCATTACGGCTGAAACATGTCGACCCTGATCCTATTGCCTTGAGATAGTTATTATTTCAAACTATCTGTTTTTTTCACTTCTTTTTAATCTTGGCACTTGGCAAACACTAAATAAAAGATGGTGGTGTTTTCCGGTAGCTATTTTTAACCCACACTTTTTCATGCACTGCACTTTTCAACATTTTCAGCACCACTCTACTGAGAACTTGGACAGTTTAGTGTCCTCTAGATACAGTGTGAGCAAAGTCCCCCTCATTGAGGGGTGCACTTCACTGTATCTGTATATCTCAGTCCCAAATGACGATGCTCCGCCAGTGAGGTGGGCTGATGGGACGTGTCTCAGTCTAGTGGAACTGAGTCCATTGGGGTTTTTCTAGCTTAACAGTCTCACCATTTTGTTGACCAGTGTTCTCCTAGTTTTGTTATTTACCCTTTTCACCAATCCTACAATTTGATAGTGTGCTCTCAGGCAGCCTGGTTTACAGGGAAGTCACACCTTTTATCCACTAATAAACATGTTTGCCTGTTCTGCCAGGACACCTTCTAAACAACGTTTAACAAGGTGTCACATGGGCTACGCCAATATTGATTTATTTTCTGGCCTTTACCTGTTCCTCCATAAAAAATATATATTTTGCACCTTGCAAATGTTTTATGGCAGCAGATGGCATGAGCTGTGGTGCCCAAGTTTCAAGGCAGAGCCCATTTCAAAAAAGCTTCTGCCATAGATGGTTTGCAGTGATGTTTTGCTTACTTAAAACTGAATTGGGTGGACACTATAGAGTCATGTGACTTTTATCACATGACGTTGACATGCTTTGTCATTGAAATGTTTTTAACACATGTTTAAAGAGAAATACCAGAATTAAAGGCATTTGTGCTGTGAAATGTTGATGTATTAAAGCCTTGTTTTAAAGCGCTTTGCAAAAAGACTTAAAATCTCCCTTGGCAAGACCATTTACATGAGTTCTGTTCGCGATTTCTATTGTTTTGTCTTAGATGTGGTGCTGATTCCGAACACCCCTGTGAACAGTGTCTGGAAGAAACCTGGGGCTATATTATCAGGAAAGGGCGATACATTATCGCCGTTTTTTCGTCAGGAAACTGCCGCTAAAGCGGCGATAATGGGCTTGATAATATGCCCTTGTGAATTCCCATAGAAGCCCAGGTTAACACCAGACACGTGCGATTTTCAGCAATTGCTACCACAGTAAGTTATTGGCTTGTTAACCTACCAGCCACCGCCATGACCCTGATCCAATAACTCAATCCCACCTGCTTCAATAAACCACTGAACAAACAAAAATAAGCAATACATTGCCAAGAACACACCTGAAAAAGATCCCATGACCTTGTGACTGACTTCACTCAACTCAAAAATCAACAAAGAAAGCCAGTCCTATCCGCCTTACATTTGCTCCCAGTGGTGGGGTGTGAGGAAAGCTCTGACTAGGTGTAGTTTTATACGGCAAGGAGCAGTACACTATTGCTAACTTGAAGGTAAGCCAGCTGGCATGTGCCCAGCATTTACTTTCTGCCAGGTAATGGTGGTCTGGGTGTAGTGGGGAACATCCTTTACAACGCAACTTTTACAACGCACTACCATTACCACGCAACTTTTACAATCCAAGTTATTACAACGCATTGCGCTGGGGGGCGCTCTAGGATAGGGAATAGTTTAATTACTATCCAACACCTTCCCTACTATCCACGGGGATTGGAGTTGGAATAGTAAATTAAACTATTCACTATCTAGCGCCCCCCCAACGCAAGTCGTTGTAACGACTTGCGTTGTAAAACCTGCGTCGTAATGGCATGCGTTGTAAAAGCATGCGTTGAAACGTCATACATCCGGGTGTAGTTACACCATCAACTGGACTTGCTTTTCCTGCCCACCGTCCGACGTGCCACCAGACAAGTGTCACCAGGATATATCCGGTGATCCAGGTCGTCGATATATTCAGTGACCTCAACACTTGCGCATGTTAAGATGCCATTGGGATGAGGGTAGTCCCAGGAGGTACTACAGGGATTTTAATTTGCTCCCAAGAGCAGAAGCTGGCACACACAACTTTTTGTCAAGGAGACGAGGAGTTCGATGCCAGGCCTCTCCCCCATCTCCAAAGCAGTCTTAAGCATGCGTAGTATGGATCTGTGATCACTGGTAACCAAGAGGTCTAACAACATGGGCACGGCAGGTCGGCCCTTATGCCTACAGCCTTTCCTCTTTCCCTAAACCGCCTCTCAGCCCCAGCCCTCCAAGTGCATTCTGGTAGCTGCAGTCCTCAATAGTGTTTATACTCACAATAAACCAAGTGTTGGCCCGGCAGGCACTGGATATCCTTGGACAAGTGCTTCGTGCTACTCGTCAGTCATCTGCAAGGAGCATCCATTAGGGGTGCTCGGGGTGCGCTTGTGATTGACTGGACTTTGGGCCAGATGTACATAGGTTTGAGTTTGCGATTACCTAACAGTAAATTTTTGCGATTCACTAATAGGTAATCTCAAACAGTAATGTACTAATGTGTCTTTTTGACACATTTTGCTGTTCCCAGGGGGTTGCAAATAGACCTGCCTCATTAATATTCATGAGGTAGGTCTCGATTTGCGACAGATTGGGAATCGCTAAAATCACAGGGATGGTGACCTGGTCAGCAGACCACAATGTCTGTAATTGCTTTTAAATAACATAGGGCCAGATGTAGGAACCCTAATACCGGTGGATAACGGCCGAAATTACAGAATTTCGACCGTTACCGACCGGTATTAGGGATTTGGGATGTAGGTGGCTACATTTCAGATTCGGTAATTTACCAAATCGGTATTTAAGAATTCGGTAAATTACCGAATTCGTAACTACCGATTCGATAAATTACCGAATCTGAAATGTAGGAAGCACTCAAGGGAGTGCTTTTCACCTGTAAGGATTTGTTATTTATCACCAACTACAAGCTGGTGGTAAATTACGAAAACCCTAAAAAAAGCAATTTTTTGCATTTAATTCCAGTGCCATGTGGCAGACATACATGCCCTTAGGGCATGTATGTGTGCCACATGTGCACCCATGCACAATTCAGGGGTGCAACAGGGTGTCAAAGTGCCACCCGTCCACCCTTGCATGTTTCCCCTCTTTTACCGAATCGGTAAATACCAATTCGGTAATTCCCATTCATTCCTATGGGCCTACAGGCCCATAGGAATGAATGGGAATTCTGATTCGGTAAATACCGAATCACACTGATTCGGTAATACTTACCGAGTAATTACCTACATAGCATTTACTGATTCTAAAATACCAAATCGGTAAAATTCGGTATTTTAGAATCTGTAAATGTAGTTTACATACATCTAGCCCATAATGTTTTTTTAATTTAAATGCTGCTTGTTTTCCTTAAAGGAAAACGGGATGCATTTCCAAAATAAAAAGTTTCTTTTCATTTTTTAAGGTTAGGCAGTGGTCCGTGGGGGAATTGCCTCCTCTTAAAAACGTTTTTGCAACATTCACAAGGGGAAGGGATCCCTTAGGGAACCCTTCTCGGTTGCATACGGGTTACCACCTACTTGAAGTAGGCAGTAAAATGCTAATGCTTTGTGACCGCATTTCGGAAGGGAAGCCTTTAACACGCCCCACCCTAATACCGAAATGCAAACCCATTTTGTTATTCGGTAATAGATTACTGGATCACAAAATAGGCATTTGTACATCGAATTTTTTTTTTTTTTCGGTCACAAATGGCCCGATTCCTCGATCGGGCCATTTGTGAGCTCAAAAAAGCTATGTACATCTGGCCCTATGTTCTTTCATTACAGAGAGCCAGGACAGCCAGTTTAATGATGATTTAATGAGCGATGAAAGTCAGTTTAAGGATTACTGAGGCTGGGTCGAAAGTACTTCAGCTCAGATGAGTTCGATTTGGACTTTACCCATTTCCGGTTAGGGACATAGAGAGATTGCCGCAGACGAGGGTGTGAAACTAATAACTGAGATATGAAAGGTACAGGGAGTGTGGAGGGAAGTTTTGTGGCTTTGCTCATGGAGTACACTTTCTTGGAATTGCTAAATGCTTTTCATAATTACAGGTTCTCTGAGGACACCTCGCACTGCAGTGATGCACACCTCATTTGTAACAGATACCTGGCACCCTCCCTGCCCAGTAATTGGTTCATTTTTCATAATTGTCGCATTGTTTGAGTACACCTCATGGTGGGGGGAGCAGCAGTCTTTCCTTACTCCACTCTCATTTCTTCACCTCATATTTGCATCTGTCTGAGATCTTGCCCCCCTCCTGTCCGCAGAAATGATAAATCCCATAGGATATAATGGGATTAATAGTTCAGCGGACGTGATATCCGTCACCGTTGTGACAGAGTAACCCGTCTGCTGGGATCTAAATCATTTTTTTTAAAATGGTAAACCCAATATACCCTTGTAGGCTTGGGCAGTAAATTAAATCAAAGTGAAAGTGTCTACAAGGGATTTCACTACCTATCCAACATTGTTTAGGTGATTTTAACAAAAATCAAGAGTCAGTTAGAGCAATCAGACTCACATGTGTCCAGCTGGACAAACACAAGTAATTCAATTACAGTAAACAAAAAGGGGGGAAGAGAAAGGAGGGATAGAAAGAAGAAAGTACACAAAACACGGAGAGTGTCTAGTTATAGAAATTGAATTTTATATGATTTTGACCAAAACGTAAAAAATTGAAAAGGGTACAGTTTAGACACAGTTGATATCAGCAACAATGGTTATGACAAAGATGTACATCTGAATTGAGGCATACAGTGTATAACTAAAACATCAGCTCCAGAAATTTGGTAAGCAGATATTATCTTCAAAGTCAATAAGTATTGCTTAAGCACGCGACTACTATGCCATCTCATCAACCACACAACACACAGCGAGGACCAGGCAGTAATGATAGCTCTAGACGCTGAGAAAGCCTTCAACAGAGTATCATGGCCATTCCTCAACGCATGCATGGAGAAATTCGGACTAGGTACAAAATACAGAACAATGGTAATGGCCCTCTACAACAAACCAAGAGCAAAGGTGGTGGTAAACGGGTGCACATCGGAGAGACTAACGCTGGAAAGAGGCACAAGGCAGGGCTGCCCCCTATCACCCGGTCTCTTCCTCCTGGCACTAGAACCACTACTAGCCAGAATAAGAAACAACAAAGACATAACCGGTGTCAAAATAAAAAACAAGACGGTGAAACTCGCTGCCTACGCAGACAATATCCTCATCACCACCACAGAGACCACCTCATCAGTCACAGCCCTAATGGAGACCATAGGAGAATACGCAGCAGCCTCGGAGTACAAGCTCAATAAGGACGAGTCGGAGTGTAAGCCAATGAATGTGCACACCACTAGAGATGTACTGGGCCAGCCGGGCTTAGCCTGGCAAAACAAACCGCTCAAATACCTAGGCCTACTCTTCGGCAGGGACCTAAAGACAACACTGGAACACAACGAAGAGGCCATCCTGAAAAAGATAAAGGAGAGACTGGACACCTGGTCGCCGAAATACATAAGCTGGTGGGGCAGGATTGAAACGATCAAGATGATGGTTACACCAGCTATCAACTACACGCTCAGCATGCTGCCCCTGGCTATGACAGACAACTTCCACAAGAAACTTGATAAACTTATCAATGGCTTCATCTGGAGAGACAAAAGACTGAGAATAAGTCTACAAAAGCTGAGGCTAACAAAAAATTTGGGAGGCCTCAACCTAATGAACTTCAGAAACTTCCAGACGGCTTGCTTAGCGAAACAGGGCACCTTTTGGCTGACCAGCTTGCAGGAATACGAACCAGAGTGGCTGAGGGTGGAAAAAAACATCTTGGGGGGGCTCAACCCCATAGCGCTACTCACAGCGAACAAACACCCTCACCGATTCAACCCAATCCTCAGACACACCAAAGAGGCACTAATAAAAATAGACAAACGAATGGAACAGAAACTGAAGGGCTTAACCTGGGAGTCGATCTGGCTAAACACAAAAATAACATACCTGGGTAAGACACTAAGCAGTAAAACGTGGATGGAAAAAGGCATAACCACACCCAACCAACTGGAAACAAAAAACTCGCCAATCACATTCCAAAACCTGCTACAACTACACGACCTCCCGGCAAAGGAACTATACACATTCCTGAAAATCAAAACGGCCATTACAAAGGCAAACCTATGCAAAATCCCGCCAACCATCATCAAATACATGGAAGCCCTCAGCGCGACTGGCCACCACACAGCAAAAATGTACAAGCTTCTCAACCCTCAAACATCCTCGCTAAACAAGAAAGTAACGAACACATGGGAATCACTCCTTGGAAGGCAGCTAAACGAGGAAGAAAAGGGCAAACTGTGGCGGTCTGCAACAACAAACAAGGTCACGCCACAACTGGCACAAACTAAGTTCTGGCTCCTCCACAGAGCATACTGGACCCCAGCAAGACTCCACAAAGTAGGCATAAAGGTCACAAGTATCTGCTGGAACTGTGATAAAGGGGAAGGGACCCTGGAACACCTAACCTTCGAATGCCACAAAGTCAAGAAGTTCTGGGCGAAAGTAAACAACTTTATCAATGACATCACCAACAAGAATATAAAGCTAACCTTCGTGAGCCTCGCCACAGGCTTCATGACGGAATACCTGGACAGCAAAGAGGAGAGAGACCTGGTAGACATCCTACTAACGGCAGCACTAAAAATCATCCTAACAAACTGGAAGAACACAGCCAAAGCAAACTTCAAAACATGGATAAACTGGGTCACTTTCCTCAGAGGCGCAGACAACATCACCAGCAAGTTCACAAAGGAGCCAAATGCCAAAGATGGAATGTGGGAGCTCCTCGACACATACCTGGAGTCACGAAGGACTTAACGACAGACCCCCCCCTCCCCACCTCTTTCTCTTTCTTTCTCTCTTCTTTCTGCATTATAATGTACTGTATGTAACTTCTGATATGAAACTTATATTTTAATAAAAACATTTGAAATAAAAAAAAAAAATTATTGCTTAAGGAAGGTGGCTTTTTCATGGAGTTAACGAGATTGTCGACGTTTCGGTCTCTTTCGTTTCAATCCATGAGACCATCTTCAGGACAATCGATTTTATGCAGGATATAGAACCTTCTGTGAAAAACACAGGGAGCAAAAGTCCAATCTTTGCCAAAACGTGACGGTATGAACAACCAGCAGATCAGTCACTCATTTCATTGAGCGGACATATGCAGAAGGGTGAAACCAACATCAGATCTTCCTCTATTCTTATAAGGTATTGAAACCACTTCTGTTTATTTGTTCGGCGAGTAACATGAGTAGCAGCAAATACGACCGCGGTGTTGGATAGGTAGTGAAATCCCTTGTAGACACTTTCACTTTGGGCTCTAAATCAGGCGCTCAGTTTCTATACAGATCACATAACAAGGGTGTAGGCACATGAAGCTGGGGGCCGGGTCTAGAGTTTGACGGACGGGTAACTGCATCACAAATATGTCGGCTGTCCCATCCGCCCTATCACGAGTGACACATATCCTTTGGCAGTTGTAAAGCTGCCAGTGGGACACGCACCACATTTTTGACAGAGTAACTTGTCCACCAAACTCTAAATCAGGTCCTATGTCACAGGTTCTGCCCGTTTGCACAATCTCGGGACTTTGTTACCTTTTTAGATGCAGTTGACATCATTCATGTGACCGCATATGTGTGAGTAGGTGATGGTAAAATATGGTATATGACGCTACACAATAAACCCCTCTCTTCTCATAAACCTTGATAGAGAGAATAATAAAAAGAGCTTGAAAGTGGACTTCAGAAAAGGAAAGACTTGGATCAGTTTTCAAACCGAGGCTGTTCTTGAGAAGTTCCAAACAATTCTTCAATGACCTCGAGTGGTTACTAAAGAGAAGTCAGGGAAGGGATTGGCTTTCGAGATACTTATGTTTGGGGACCGGCACTTATTTTTGAACAATGGACTTTGATCCTGAGTGAGAAGAAAAGGAAAAAAGAAAGGGAACAAGAAAGACGGATAAACAGCGACAAAGGGCGGACGTTGGGATGAGAAAGAACCTGCGAGAGCAAAAGGGAGGGTAGGGCGTGTCTGGCAATTAATGGAAGAGCCATGAGCTGAAATGAAGACTACACCGCCTTGGTATCTGGCAAACCTGACATTTTGTCAGCACAGCTGCCGGCTTTTGAGAAACCGTTTGGGCACAGGCACTTATAATTTTAAAAATTTAGCACAAGACAAGTGCCCAGTTTCCAGTTACTGTTCGAGAGGAACGACACTAAGATGCACAAAGGAGGGATGTACGTTGTTACAACGCATGCTTTTACTACGCATGCCTTTACAACGCAGGTTTTTCAACGCAAATCGTTACAACGACTTGCGTTGGGAGGTGCTGGATAGTGAATAGTTTAATTTACTATTCCAACTCCAGTCCCCGTGGATAGTAGGGAAGGTGTTGGATAGTAAATTAAACTATTACCTATCCTAGAGCGCCCCCCGGCGTAATTCGTTGTAATGACTTGCGTTGAAAAACCTGCGTTGTAAAGGCACTGGGTGGTAAAAGTTGCGTCGTAAAGGATGTTTCCCACAAAGGAGATGTTTACACTAAATAAACGTGTGGCCCTGGACCGATAGCTGTGCTTGCTGCCTCCCTACTACCACTGCCAATGACGCGCTTCGACTCCGGAAGTCTGCGTTATTCTTTCAGGGATCTCTGGATGTTTTCTGGGCTTGAGTTGTGGAAAAGGGTTTTACAATTGGGAGGAGGGTTAGAATACACCATCTGGAATCTTCCTAATAGGGGGTACCACGTGGGCACCCACCTAGTCGTACCCAACAAGTGAGAGAGATCGAAGCATGGCTGCCTTGTCAAGTGCTGTTTGTCCAGCTGTGTGGAAGCCAGTGGTGTAACACAACATGATGGGGCCTCCCTGCAGAATGTAAGTAGGGATGTACGTTGTTACAACGCATGCTTTTACCACGCATTCTTTTACAACGCAGGTTTTGCAACGCAAGTCGTTACAACGACTTGCGTTGGGGGGTGCTGGATAGTGAATAGTTTCATTTACTATTCCAACTCCAGTCCCCGTGGATAGTAGGCAAGGTGTTGGATAGTAAATTAAACTATTACCTATCCTAGAGCGCCCCCAGTGCTATTCGTTGTAATGACTTGCGTTTAAAAACCTGCGTTGTAAAGGCACTTCGTGGTAAAAGTTGCGTCGTAAAGGATGTTTCCTGTAAATAGGGGTCCCTGAGTCCCACATATATTACAGATATTCATTGACCTTGGTTTGAATGGAGCCCCCCTGAATGGTTGAGGGCTCCCTGAAGGGGTGGGGACCCCCTGCACAGCAGGGACTGCATGGCTTTGTGTTACGCCCCTGGTGGAAGCCGCAGGCGCTTGGGGGGGTGACTTAGGGGAGGCCAATGTCAGCGACACTGGGAGAAAGGGAGAGACAAGGCTGGGTAGGTCTGCCTAAAAAGGATGAAGGTCAGAGAGACATTACAGAGTCAGAGCGGTGGTCGGTCTGTAAGATGCAACAAGCACAGGCTAAAGAAGCCGGGATTCGAACCCGGACCGACATGTGGCGGAGTTACCAGCTGTGGCCAGTGGGACACATCATACCGCGAGTCCGCTTGCTGACTTGGGGTCCCACAAGGACCTCGAGCTGAGCCCCCGCCTCACATCCGATGGAGCCTGGCTCCCACCTCTGCACTTGTTACATTGCTTCTGCTTGTACAGGCACTGTAAAGTTGCCTTCACTTTTTAGTTACAAAAAAACACCCTTTGGGATGGAGTTGAATGCTTGGTGGGCCTCAGACCAGTATAGATGTTTGCCCTGCTAATACGACACCCCCCACAGTAATCTCCTTCTATTTCTCATACCACGGCTCTGCTCTTCTTTCATACTCCTTCAGCAAACATGAAGTGGGATTTTTTTAAATGTCAACTTGTTTTAACCCTCAATCAATATTCAGGCCTCCAATATATCCATGTGAATATATGGAGGTCAGGAGAACTAGTTTTACAAACCTTTTTGTGAGCAACAGTTCAACTCCAAACCTTCTTGCCTGGAGCACAGGTCACCAAAGAAGGCAGTCAAGCCAGGAATCTTCCAAGATACCTTGGGCCTCATTTATGATAAGTGACGCATCGCTGCGAGAAAACAGCGATGCGTCACTTTTCATTGCGCCCTCCTTGCGAGACCAATGATGCGTTATATTGTTACAATATGACGCATCATTGCGCAAGGACTTACAGATACGTTAGTATTTCTGACGCATCTGTAAGCGCAAAAGTGACGCATTGCTGGAGTGTGTCACAAAAGTGACGCAACTCCAGCAATGCGTCCTTTCACATGGGGAAAGCCCCATGTGAAAGGGCCTGCGTCAGTCTTACGCCTGCTGTGAGGCAGGCGCAGGATTTTGACACAACAGCGTTCTAAAAGTGACGCAGTGAAATCTCATAGATTTCACTGCGTCACTATTATGAGGCTTTTTGCGGGGGAACGCCCCCTCTGCATACATTATACCTGACGCAGGTATAATGTGGCGCAGGGGTTTACAGAGTGACGCATCTGCTTAGATGCGTCACTTTGTAAATAGTGCGCAACAGGAGGCATGTTTTACGCCGCCGATGCGTCACAAAAAGTGACGCATCGGAAGCGCAAAACTGACGCAAGGCCTCATAAATGAGGCTCCTTGAGTGCTTGAACAAAGGCCTATGACAACTTGTACTTTTCGCTCTTTTTATTTTAAAAAATGGTGCTTGAAAATGCCATCATTTCAGCCCATTTTCTTTGAAAGATTTGCATGGGGAAGCTTCCCTGAACTCCAAACAGTGCTGTGTCCTGTGAAGAAGAATGGGGCTGTAGCAACAGGTGAAACCAGGAGGGGGCAGTGGTGTGCATGGAAGGTGGGAGCGCCAGAGGGCAGGCGCGTCGTTGAAAAGGGAAGGGCCTGGAGGGTGGATGGAGGGGCTTCTTTGTGACTCTGATGGGGAGTGAGGTAAGGGGCAGCTCCCAGGGGGGGAACATCCTGTACAACGCAACTTTTACAAAGCACTACCATTACGACGCAACTTTTACAGTGCAATTTATTACAACGCATTGAGCTGGGGGGCGCTCTAGGATAGGGAATAGTTTAATTTACTATCCAACACCTTCCCTACTATCCACGGGGACGGGAGTTGGAATAGTAAATTAAACTATTCACTAACCAGCGCCCCCCAACGCAAGTCGTTGTAACGACTTGCGTTGTAAAACCTGCGTTGTAAAGGCATGCGTGGTAAAAGCATGCGTTGTAATGTCGTATATCCCTCGCAGGGCGGCCAGAGAGGGGCAGCCTCGGCCTTCGTTCCTCCTGTGGGATGACGCAGTCGAAAGCGCGCTGACATTACACGGAGCAATAATTATATCTATGAGGTCCCCGAGTAAAACATGAAGACGCGACACCACCTGCCTCTGGTGATCCCCTGCTCCAGACCCGGCAATTACCGACCCCGCCCCTGTCTGACGGCACGCGCCCACAACCGCCTTCTCCAACCTTCTGCAGGTGCAGCTTTCGACAAGAGCATGATCTGTGCCCAGGGTCGGAGCAGGACAGAAAATAGGCCGGGCCACAAATTAAAAGATGCCCCCATTAGTAATTCACACAGCTAAAAAAGTAGCCCCCATTTGCAAACCAGGGCAGGTTTCAACCTATACAGACGGCTGTGTAAGGTTTTTGCAAGGTATGTGCGACTGCGTGTATCTGTGCTTGCTACAGGCAATATTTGTAGTAATATCAGGAAAATCAACAGCAAAAACCAGCCAAGCAGGCCAAAAACTGGTCCAGAAGCAGCCAGAAACCTGACCCACACACGACCTTTGGGCACTGACCTATAGCCCAGTCCAAGCCGGAGAATGGATGTTTCCTGTCACTGGGAACGGAGAATGGATGTTTCCTGTCACTGGGAACGGCCAAAAGAAGCCAAGACCAGGCCATGGCTTGCACCAGCTCCAAGGGGCGTGGTTACAAACACTCGCCTTCATGACTTTTACTTATTTCATGCCTTTTTATACAGCGCAAACTTTACCCAAGGGTGCCAGAGCGCTTTACAATAGAACCAAGTAAGTTACAAAAGGTACACATGATGGAATTAAACACTAACAAGTTAAATATACAATCAGGATTATAAAAATG
Source organism: Lissotriton helveticus (assembly GCF_964261635.1). NCBI lineage: Eukaryota > Metazoa > Chordata > Amphibia > Caudata > Salamandridae > Lissotriton > Lissotriton helveticus. The sequence goes on from NC_136073.1 coordinate 17,437,676, forward strand.
AAAGGATGGAATTTACACACTAACAGGTTACATATACTATCAGGATTATAAAAATTAAAGAATGGAATTTACACACTAACAGGTTACATATACTATCAGGATTATAAAAATTAAAGAATGGAATTTACACACTAACAGGTTACATATACTATCAGGATTATAAAAATTAAAGAATGGAATTTACACACTAACAGGTTACATATACTATCAGGATTATAAAAATTAAAGAATGGAATTTACACACTAACAGGCTACATATACTATCAGGATTATAAAAATTAAAGAATGGAATTTACACACTAACAGGTTACATATACTATCAGGATTATAAAAATTAAAGAATGGAATTTACACACTAACAGGCTACATATACTATCAGGATTATAAAAATTAAAGAATGGAATTTACACACTAACAGGCTACATATACTATCAGGATTATAAAAATTAAAGAATGGAATTTACACACTAACAGGTTACATATACAATAAGGATTATAAAAATTAAAGAATGGAATTTACACACTAACAGGTTACATATACAATAAGGAATATAAAAATTAAAGAATGGAATTTACACACTAACAGGTTACATATACTATCAGGATTATAAAAATTAAAGAATGGAATTTACACACTAACAGGTTACAATCACAATCAGGATTATGAAAATGAAAGGTGGCAACATTAGATTAATACAGGTACAGAATACATATTTACAAAGTGGAGATCATGTGAATGCCGGGTGGCAGTGGGGGTCATGAAATGGGTTGAATTATTCCTGGAAGTGTCTTTGGAAGAGAAGAGTTTTAAGATCTCTTTTGAAAATCCAGATAGAGGCGGTGGTTCGGATGATTGGAGGTAGAGTGTTCCAAATTCTAGCTGCGTTGCCTGAGAAGGATTGAGCCATAAATCTTTCTCTTTTGAAAGCACAAGGTTTGAACAGGAAGTTTTCCGCATTGCGTGAAGGCCTAGAGCCGTCTCAGATTTTGAGTTTATTTGCCAGATGGCGAGGGGTGGAAGTATACAAGGCTTTGTGGGTGATACAGGCATTCTTGTAAATTGACCTTGCTTCTATAGGAAGCCAGCACAGAGACAACAGTAAGGGTATGATGTGATCATTTCTTTTGGCCCCATATACGAAACGAAGCGCTGAATAAAGGATGGATTTTAGAGGGGAAAGGTGGGTTTTGGGGATACTATCAAGGAAAGAGTTTTAGTAGTCCAATCTGTGAAGAACCAATGATTGGGCCAACGTTTTTAGGTCTTGCTCAGGAAAGAAACGCTGAACTCCCCAGCTAAGGTGCGGCTGGTTACATGCATTCTTGCAACGGCACTGATATGGGAATGTAGGTCGAGCCGTTTATCTAAGATGACGCCTAGTGATTTGGCACTGTCGATAATGATAGGTTTGTAGTTAAGTATGTTCAGATTGGCCATTCATGATTAAACAGGATGAGGATAGAGTGAGGTAGAGAGAAGAAGGAATGCAGTTTTGCAAGAATTCAGAATTAGTTGATGAGCTGACATCCAATCTTGGATGGATGGAGTTGAGAGGGTGTTGAGGATGACCTTTAGGTAGATTTGGGTGTCATCAGCATAGAGGTGATAGAGGATCCCAGATTTTTTTAGGAGATTTTCCAGCGGTTCCACATAAAGATTGAACAGCGTGGGTGCGAGGATCGAGATTTGAGGAACGCCTTGTCCTAAAGCCATTGATGTAGAGAGACAATTAACTATTTTGTTCATCTAGGGTCTGCCGGAGAGGAATGATTTGAACCATTTGAACCCTGCGCCTTCAAAACCCATTCTTAAATTTGAAGTGTTCAGAAGAGTGCTGTGATTGACAGTGTCGAAGGCTGCGAATAGGTCAAGAAGGATCAGGAGACATGATTCACCAGAGTCAAGTACTCGCAGGGCATTGTCGATCACTTGTAGCAGGGCTGTTTCAGTGCTGCACCCTTATGTGAAACCAGATTGGAATTCGTCAAGAAGGTTGTTGCCCTTGATATGTTTGGAGAGTTGCTTAGCTACACAATTTACAGTAATTTTAGCAAAAAAAGGGAGGTTGGTGATAGGGCAGAAATTGTTGAAGTCATTCACACCAGCAGAGGAGAGGAGAGGAGAGGAATTGGCCTAATGGCTAGGGGCGCTCGACCTCGGACCTGGGGATCTGGGTTCGAGTCTCGGTAACGACGCCAAAACCTCCTGTGATTCTGGGCAAATCACTTCATCTCCCCGTGCCTAAAAATGAATGTGTGTCCGTCCTCATGTAACGTAACTGGTGCTATGTAAAGCGCTCTGATACCTGATTCGGTTCGGGTCTAGTTCGCGCTATATAAAACTCTGCAAAAAAAAAAAAAAAAAAAAGCAGAGGGTTTCTTAAGAAGTGGGGTAACCTGTCCTGAGCCTTGGTTGAGGTAGAGGTTTACCAGACTGGTCCAGTAGGAGAGCGTGTGGGTGTAGAATTCAATGGGATGGGGTCGACAGAATGGTTAGATTTTGTTTATAGAATGCTTTTGAGGAGGGCATCTTTGTTGATGATGTCAAAGTTCTGCCATGGGACAGTGGATATGAGGTCCTCAGGTAGTGTTGGATGAGTGACCCGACCGGATCCACGACCAAGTTCACTTTTTCATCGAAGAATTGTCCACATTCTGATGCTTTCTTGGGAGCGTCATCAAATTTGATGGTTGAGGGTGACGTGTTGGTACGTTTGATAAGGTCAAATAACTTTTTCAGTCTGTTCTAGGTGAAATCGAGGAGAGTTCTGAAGGGCATCGCTTTTTCACAGAAGATGTGTTTGTGGTAGCACGATCTTGCGTAGCAGAGACTGGAGAGATTAATGGTGGAAGGAGATTGTCTCCATTGTTTCTCCAGGTACCTCCAGTTCTTTATTTCTTCATAGAGGGATTTATTGAACAATGGTGCGGAAGCAGTGGGACATTTCTTTTTACTTTGTAGTGGAGCAACATTTTCAATTATGACTGAAAGACTGGTGAGACGTTGGGTGGTAAGATCCTTGACATCAGTTTTGGGGTCTAAGACTGGAAGCGATCTCATTGCTGTGTTGCACAAAATGTCATGGTCGATGTTTTTGGTGTTACGGAACCAGGTAGTAGTCCTTTTAGGTTGGCCTGGGGTTACAGAATGAGATAGCGCAGAGAGAAGGGTACAAGGAAGTGGTCAGACCAGTCTACTGGTATAGGAACTACAGCAGTTAGCATCTCTACTTTGGAGATAACAAGGACAAGAATGGAGCCTTTAGAGTGTGTCAGTTGTGTGCTATGTTGAACAAACTAATCTCCTAAGAGAAATGTGGCAAGCCTGTTGGCAGCTGACTCTTCCAGAGTGCCCCAGTGAACATTTAAGCCTCAAAGAAGAATCTGACTGTCACTTTGTGAGTATTGGTTGCTGGCAAAGTCAGTGACTCAGGGCTAGATGTAGGTAAGTTGTATTTACCGATTCATAAATACCGAATTTTACCGATTCTGTATTTATGAATCCGTAAATATGAAGGGGGGAGATGTAGGTATTTCCAGATGTGGAAATACCGAATCGTTAATATTTGGTGTTTACCGATTCGGTAAATACCGAATCGGTATTTCCTATTGATTCCTATGGGCTGTGAAGCCCATAGGAATCAATGGGAAATACTGATTCGGTAATTACCGAATCGGTAAATACCGAATTCTGCAAGGGTGCAGGGGGTGTCACTTTGACACCCTCTGGCACCCCACAAATAGGCATGTGCGCCATGGGGCACACAGACATGCTCTAAGGGCATGTCTGTCTGTCACATGGCTAGGTGTGCATGCACACATGTGCATGCACACCTGAATTCGGTATTTTAACACCCAATTGGATTGGGTGGTAAAATACCGAATTTGTAGGGCCTTTGGGACTCAGAAGAGTCCCACCTACATCTGAGATTTACCGAATCGGTAAAAATACCGATTCAGTATTTTACAGAATCGGTAAATTTACCGATTCTGTAAAAATATGCCCCTACATGCCAATTCTTCAATACCGGTCGGTAACGGCCGAAATCGGCCGTTACCGACCGGTATTTTGGCTCCTACATCTGGCCCTCATTTATTTATTATTATTTATTTCTTTATTCATGCGTTTTTATAAAACGCGGACTTTACCCGAAGGCGTCAGAGCGCTTCACACAAGGAACAGAGCTGTTACATGAGGAGAACATTACACGTGAACAAATTACAAAAGCAGACGTTAAGTTACATGAGGTAAAAGTGACAATTGTGAGCAAACAAAGTACATCAAGGCAGAGCAGTCACCAGGTGAGTGATAAATGGCACGAAACCTGCAAGGGGAGTTGTGCTGCACGTGAAGCTCTAAAGAAAGGCATTCAAAGGCGAGGAACGAGCTGCTTGGAAAAGCCTCGAATTGAAGGGGGTTTCTGATGATAACTGCCACGCATCCCCCAACTTTATCCTCTCTAGCATTTCTGATAATGGAATAGTCGGTGGGGAGATGAAGGTTGAAAGAAGAATGCGAGACATTAAACCCTTCTCTTCCCCCTCCCCCAACCTGCCCCCATCCACACACACACACACACACACACGCACACGGATGTATGACATTACAACGCATGTTTTTACCACGCATGCTTTTACAACGCGGTTTTTACAACGCATACCATTACAACGCATAGTGCTTTTAGGCGCTGGATAGTGAATTGTTTAATTTACTATTCCAACTCCAGTCCCCGTGGATAGTAGGGAAGGTGTTGGATAGTACATTAAACACATTCCCTATCCTAGAACGCCCCCCAGCGCAATGCGTTGTAATGGCTTGCGTTGTAAAAGTTACGTCGTAAAGGCACTGCGTGGTAAAAGTTGCGTTGTAAAGGTTGTTTACCCGCGCACACACACACAGCCCAGCACCACCAGCTTTTACACAAAGATCTGCTCTCAAGTGCAATTTACTCCCACGTAAATTCGCCTCCCAGCATTTTCTGGTTTGCAGACCCCCTATAGGTGCTGGGACTTGTTTCAAAAGTTCTCCAGCAACATTTATGCAGGTGAGGACTCCGGTGCCCACCTACTCTACCTGCGAGGTCACAGGCTGCGGGTGGAAATGTTGCGCAACAAAAAGTTATTCCTTTGACAGGTTACACAGGAGCCCGTCCAGCTTGTCCCCGGCTTCACACGCGTGGGTCCAGGCGTGCTATGAAGGCTTCATGTAGTGTATTGTCAGGCGTGAGCCGGGTACTCACTGCTGGCTTCTGCTGGCCCATGGGGCTGCACAAGATTACACGATGAAAAGCAAAGTAACAGAGAAATGAACACACAGAAACTACCACATCTGGATGAGACCTGATATGATGGGGCAGCCTGAGACCTCAGGTCTGTGAGCTACTCACATCTGAGACGAGACACCCTGAGACCTCAGGTCTGTGAGCTATTCACATCTGAGACGAGACACCCTGAGACCTCAGGTCTGTGAGCTATTCACATCTGAGACGAGACACCCTGAGACCTCTGGTGTGTGAGGTGTTCACGCCTGAGACGAGACACCCTGAGACCTCAGGTCTGTGAGCTATTCACATCTGAGACGAGACACCCTGAGACCTCAGGTCTGTGAGCTATTTACATCTGAGACGAGACACCCTGAGACCTCTGGTGTGTGAGGTGTTCACGCCTGAGACGAGACACCCTGAGACCTCAGGTCTGTGAGCTACTCACATCTGAGACGAGACACCCTGAGACCTCTGGTGTGTGAGGTGTTCACGCCTGAGACGAGACACCCTGAGACCTCAGGTCTGTGAGCTACTCACATCTGAGACGAGACACCCTGAGACCTCAGGTCTGTGAGATATTCACGCCTGAGATGAGACACCCTGAGACCTCAGGTCTGTGAGCTATTCACGCCTGAGACGAGACACCCTGAGACCTCTGGTGTGTGAGGTGTTCACGCCTGAGATGAGACACCCTGAGACCTCAGGTCTGTGAGCTACTCACATCTGAGACGAGACACCCTGAGACCTCTGGTGTGTGAGGTGTTCACGCCTGAGACGAGACACCCTGAGACCTCAGGTCTGTGAGCTACTCACATCTGAGACGAGACACCCTGAGACCTCAGGTCTGTGAGATATTCACGCCTGAGATGAGACACCCTGAGACCTCAGGTCTGTGAGCTATTCACGCCTGAGGCGAGGCACCCTGAGACCTCAGGTCTGTGAGCTATTCACGCCTGAGATGAGACACCCTGAGACCTCAGGTCTGTGAGCTATTCACGCCTGAGACGAGACACCGTGAGACCTCTGGTCTGTGAGGTGTTCACGCCTGAGACGAGACACCCTGAGACCTCAGGTCTGTGAGCTACTCACATCTGAGACGAGACACCCTGAGACCTCAGGTCTGTGAGATATTCACGCCTGAGATGAGACACCCTGAGACCTCAGGTCTGTGAGCTATTCACGCCTGAGACGGGACACCCTGAGACCTCTGGTGTGTGAGGTGTTCACGCCTGAGATGAGACACCCTGAGACCTCAGGTCTGTGAGCTACTCACATCTGAGACGAGACACCCTGAGACCTCTGGTGTGTGAGGTGTTCACGCCTGAGACGAGACACCCTGAGACCTCAGGTCTGTGAGCTACTCACATCTGAGACGAGACACCCTGAGACCTCAGGTCTGTGAGATATTCACGCCTGAGATGAGACACCCTGAGACCTCAGGTCTGTGAGCTATTCACGCCTGAGACGAGGCACCCTGAGACCTCAGGTCTGTGAGCTATTCACGCCTGAGATGAGACACCCTGAGACCTCAGGTCTGTGAGCTATTCACGCCTGAGACGAGACACCGTGAGACCTCTGGTCTGTGAGGTGTTCACGCCTGAGACGAGACACCCTGAGACCTCAGGTCTGTGAGCTACTCACATCTGAGACGAGACACCCTGAGACCTCAGGTCTGTGAGATATTCACGCCTGAGATGAGACACCCTGAGACCTCAGGTCTGTGAGCTATTCACGCCTGAGACGAGACACCCTGAGACCTCAGGTCTGTGAGCTATTCACGCCTGAGACGAGGCACCCTGAGACCAAAGGTCTGTGAGCTATTCATGCCTGAGACGAGACACCCTGAGACCTCTGGTCTGTGAGGTGTTCACGCCTGAGACGAGACACCCTGAGACCTCAGGTCTGTGAGCTGCTCACGTCAGAGACGAGGCACCCTGAGACCTCTGGTCTGTGAGCTATTCACGCCTGAGACGAGACACCCTGAGACCTCTGGTCTGTGAGCTATTCACGCCTGAGACGAGACCTCAGGTCTGTGATCTATTCACGCCTGAGACGAGACACCCTGAGACCTCAGGTCTGTGAGCTACTCACATCTGAGACGAGGCACCCTAAGACCGCTGGTCTGAGAGCTATTCACGCCTGAGACGAGACACCCTGAGACCTCTGGTCTGTGAGCTATTCACGTCTGAGACGAGACACCCTGAGACCGCAGGTCTGTGAGTTACTCATATCTGAGACGAGGCACCCTAAGACCGCTGGTCTGTGAGCTATTCACGTCTGAGACGAGACACCCTGAGACCTCAGGTCTGTGAGCTATTCACGCCTGAGACGAGACACCCTGCGACCTCCGGTCTGTGAGCTATTCACATCTGAGACGAGACACCCTGAGACCTCAGGTCTGTGAGCTGCTCACGCCTGAGACGAGACACCCTGAGACCGCTGGTCTGTGAGCTACTCACGCCTGAGATGAGACACCCTGAGACCTCAGGTCTGTGAGCTGCTCACGTCTGAGACGAGACACCCTGAGACTTCTGGTCTGTGAGCTGCTCACATCTGAGACGAGACACCCTGAGACCTCAGGTCTGTGAGCTATTCACGCCTGAGACGAGACACCCTGAGACCTCAGCTCTGTGAGCTATTCACGTCTGAGACAAGACACCCTGGGAACCCTGGGCTGTGAGCTACTCCTGTCTAACACAAGACACCCTGAGACCTCTGGTCTGAGAGCTGCTCACGTCTGAGACGAGACACCCTGAGATCTCCGGTCTGTGAGCTACTCACGTGTGATAGGAGACACCCTGAGACCTCTGGTCTGTGAGCTGCTCACGTCTGAGATGAGACATCCTGAGACCTCTGGTCTGTGAGCTACTCACGTCTGAGACGAGACACCCTGAGATCTCCGGTCTGTGAGCTACTCACGTGTGAGAGGAGACACCCTGAGACCTCTGGTCTGTGAGCTGCTCACGTCTGAGATGAGACATCCTGAGACCTCTGGTCTGTGAGCTACTCACGTCTGAGACGAGACACCCTGGGAACCCTGGGCTGTGAGCTACTCCTGTCTAACACGAGACACCCTGAGTCCTCTGGTCTGTGAGCTGCTCACATCTGAGACGAGGCACCCTAAGATCTCAAGCTATCCCAGGTCTACGGTGATCAGCGCGTCTATACCTGGGATCTCAGGCTGTCCTAGGTCTACGGTGATCAGCGCCTCTATCCCTGAGATCTCAGGCTGTCCCAGGTCTAAGGTGATCAGTGTGCCTATCCCTGAGATCTCAGGCTGTCCCAGGTCTAAGGTGATCAGCGCGTCTATCCCTGGGATCTCAGGCTGTACTAGGTCTACGGTGATCAGCGCCTCTATCCCTGAGATCTCAGGCTGTCCCAGGTCTAAGGTGATCAGTGTGCCTATCCCTGGGATCTCAGGCTGTCCTAGGTCTAAGGTGATCAGTGTGCCTATCCCTGAGATCTCAGGCTGTCCCAGGTCTAAGGTGATCAGTGCGCCTATCCCTGAGATCTCAGGCTGTCCCAGGTCTAAGGTGATCAGTGCGCCTATCCCCGAGATCTCAGGCTGTCCTAGGTCTAAGGTGATCAGTGCGCCTATCCCTGAGATCTCAAGCTGTCCCAGGTCTAAGGTGATCAGTGCGCCTATCCCTGGGATCTCAGGCTGTCCCAGGTCTAAGGTGAACAGTGCGCCTATCCCTGAGATTTCAGGCTGTCCCACGTCTAAGGTGATCAGTGCGCCTATCCCTGGGATCTCAGGCTGTCCCAGGTCTAAGGTGATCAGTGCGCCTATCCCCGAGATCTCAGGCTGTCCTAGGTCTAAGGTGATCAGTGCGCCTATCCCTGGGATCTCAGGCTGTCCCAGGTCTAAGGTGATCAGTGCGCCTATCCCTGAGATCTCAGGCTGTCCTAGGTCTAAGGTGAACAGTGCACCTATCCCTGAGATCTCAGGCTGTCCCAGGTCTAAGGTGATCAGTGCGCCTATCCCTGGAATCTCAGGCTGTCCCATGTCTAAGGTGATCAGTGCGTCTATCCCTGAGATCTCAGGCTGTCCCAGGTCTACGGTGATCAGTGCGTCTATACCTGGGATCTCAGGCTGTCCTAGGTCTACGGTGATCAGTGCGCCTATCCCTGTGATCTCAGGCTGTCCCAGGTCTAAGGTGATCAGTGTGCCTATCCCTGAGATCTCAGGCTGTCCCAGGTCTAAGGTGATCAGTGCGCCTATCCCTGAGATCTCAGGCTGTCCCAGGTCTAAGGTGATCAGTGCGCCTATCCCCGAGATCTCAGGCTGTCCTAGGTCTAAGGTGATCAGTGCGCCTATCCCTGAGATCTCAAGCTGTCCCAGGTCTAAGGTGATCAGTGCGCCTATCCCTGGGATCTCAGGCTGTCCCAGGTCTAAGGTGAACAGTGCGCCTATCCCTGAGATTTCAGGCTGTCCCACGTCTAAGGTGATCAGTGCGCCTATCCCTGGGATCTCAGGCTGTCCCAGGTCTAAGGTGATCAGTGCGCCTATCCCCGAGATCTCAGGCTGTCCTAGGTCTAAGGTGATCAGTGCGCCTATCCCTGGGATCTCAGGCTGTCCCAGGTCTAAGGTGATCAGTGCGCCTATCCCTGAGATCTCAGGCTGTCCTAGGTCTAAGGTGAACAGTGCACCTATCCCTGAGATCTCAGGCTGTCCCAGGTCTAAGGTGATCAGTGCGCCTATCCATGGGATCTCAGGCTGTCCCATGTCTAAGGTGATCAGTGCGTCTATCCCTGAGATCTCAGGCTGTCCCAGGTCTACGGTGATCAGTGCGTCTATACCTGGGATCTCAGGCTGTCCTAGGTCTACGGTGATCAGTGCGCCTATCCCTGTGATCTCAGGCTGTCCCAGGTCTAAGGTGATCAGTGTGCCTATCCCTGAGATCTCAGGCTGTCCCAGGTCTAAGGTGATCAGTGCGCCTATCCCTGAGATCTCAGGCTGTCCCAGGTCTAAGGTGATCAGTGCGCCTATCCCCGAGATCTCAGGCTGTCCTAGGTCTAAGGTGATCAGTGCGCCTATCCCTGAGATCTCAAGCTGTCCCAGGTCTAAGGTGATCAGTGCGCCTATCCCTGGGATCTCAGGCTGTCCCAGGTCTAAGGTGAACAGTGCGCCTATCCCTGAGATTTCAGGCTGTCCCACGTCTAAGGTGATCAGTGCGCCTATCCCTGGGATCTCAGGCTGTCCCAGGTCTAAGGTGATCAGTGCGCCTATCCCCGAGATCTCAGGCTGTCCTAGGTCTAAGGTGATCAGTGCGCCTATCCCTGGGATCTCAGGCTGTCCCAGGTCTAAGGTGATCAGTGCGCCTATCCCTGAGATCTCAGGCTGTCCTAGGTCTAAGGTGAACAGTGCACCTATCCCTGAGATCTCAGGCTGTCCCAGGTCTAAGGTGATCAGTGCGCCTATCCCTGGGATCTCAGGCTATCCCAGGTCTAAGGTGATCTGTGTGCCTATCCCTGGGATCTCAGGCTGTCCCAGGTCTAAGGTGATCAGTGCGTCTATCCCTGGGATCTCAGGCTGTCCCAGGTCTAAGGTGATCAGTGCACCTATCCCTGGGATCTCAGGCTGTCCCAGGTCTAAGGTGATCAGTGCGCCTATCCCCGAGATCTCAGGCTGTCCTAGGTCTAAGGTGATCAGTGCGCCTATCCCTGGGATCTCAGGCTGTCCCAGGTCTAAGGTGATCAGTGCGTCTATCCCTGGGATCTCAGGCTGTCCCAGGTCTAAGGTGATCAGTGCGCCTATCCCTGGGATCTCAGGCTGTCCTAGGTCTAAGGTGATCAGTGTGCCTATCCCTGGGATCTCAGGCTGTCCTAGGTCTAAGGTGAACAGTGCGCCTATCCCTGGGATCTCAGGCTGTCCCAGGTCTAAAGTGATCAGTGCGCCTATCCCTGGGATCTCAGGCTGTCCTAGGTCTAAGGTGATCAGTGCGCCTATCCCTGGGATCTCAGGCTGTCCTAGGTCTACGGTGATCAGTGCGCCTATCCCTGACATCTCAGGCTGTCCCAGGTCTAAGGTGATCTGTGCACCTATCCCTGGGATCTCAGGCTGTCCCAGGTCTACGGTGATCAGTGCGCCTATCCCTGGGATCTCAGGCTGTCTCAGGTCTAAGGTGATCAGTGCGCCTATCCCTGGGATCTAAGGCTATTCTAGGTCTAAGGTGATCAGTGTGCCTATCCCTGAGATCTCAGGCTTTCCTAGGTCTAAGGTGAACAGTGCGCCTATCCCTGAGATCTCAGGCTGTCCCAGGTCTAAGGTGATCAGTGCGCCTATCCTTGGGATCTCAGGCTATCCCAGGTCTAAGGTGATCAGTGCACCTATCCCTGAGATCTCAGGCAGTCCTAGGTCTACGGTGATCAGTGCACCTATCCCTGAGATCTCAGGCAGTCCTAGGTCTAAGGTGATCAGTGCGCCTATCCCTGGGATCTCAGGCTGTCCCAGGTCTACGGTGATCAGTGCGCCTATCCCTGGGATCTCAGGCTGTCCCAGGTCTAAGGTGAACAGTGCACCTATCCCTGGGATCTCAGGCTATTCTAGGTCTAAGGTGATCAGTGCGCCTATCCCTGGGATCTCAGGCTGTCCTGGGTCTAAGGTGATCAGTGCGCCTATCCCTGGGATCTCAGGCTGTCCCAGGTCTAAGGTGATCAGCGCGTCTATCCCTGGGATCTCAGGCTGTCCCAGGTCTAAGGTGATCAGTGCGCCTATCCCTGGGATCTCAGGCTGTCCCAGGTCTAAGGGGATCAGTGCGCCTATCCCTGAGATCTCAGGCTGTCCCAGGTCTAAGGTGATCAGTGCGCCTATTCCTGGGATCTCAGGCTGTCCTAGCTCTACGGTGATCAGTGCGTCTATCCCTGGGATCTCAGGCTGTCCCATGTCTAAGGTGATCAGTGCGCCTGTCCCTGAGATCTCAGGCTGTCCCAGGTCTAAGGTGATCAGTGTGCCTATCCCTGGGATCTCAGATAGTCCTAGGTCTAAGGTGATCAGTGCGCCTAACCCTGGGATCTCAGGCTGTCCTAGGGCTAAGGTGATCAGTGCGCCTATCCCTGAGATCTCAGGCTGGCCTAGGTCTAAGGTGATCAGTGCGCCTATCCCTGAGATCTCAGGCTGTCCTAAGTCTAAGGTGAACAGTGCGCCTATCCCTGAGATCTCAGGCTGTCCCAGTCTGAGGTGATCAGTGTGCCTATCCCTGGGATCTCAGGCTGTCCCAGGTCTAAGGTGATCTGTGCGTCTACCCATGGGATCTCAGGCTGTTCCAGGTCTAAGGTGAACAGTGCGTCTATCCCTGGGATCTCAGGCTGTCCTAGGGCTAAGGTGATCAGTGCGCCTATCCCTGAGATCTCAGGCTGTCCCAGTCTGAGATGATCAGTGTGCCTTTCCCTGGGATCTCAGGCTGTGCCAGGTCTAAGGTGATCAGTGCACCTATCCCTGAGATCTCAGGCTGTCCTATTTCTAAGGTGAACAGTGTGCCTATCCCTGGGATCTCAGGCTATTCTAGGTCTAAGGTGATCAGTGCGCCTATCCCTGGGATCTCAGACTGTCCCAGGTCTACGGTGATCAGTGCGCCTATCCCTGGGATCTCAGGCTGTCCTAGGTCTAAGGTGATCAGTGCGCCTATCCTTGGGATCTCAGGCTGTGCCAGGTCTAAGGTGATCAGTGCGCCTAACCCTGAGATCTCAGGCTGTCCTATGTCTAAGGTGAACAGTGTGCCTATCCCTGGGATCTCAGGCTGTCCTAGGTCTACGGTGATCAGTGCGTCTATCCCTGAGATCTCAGGCTGTCCTAGGTCTAAGGTGAACAGTGCGCCTATCCCTGGGATCTCAGGCTGTCCTAGGTCTAAGGTGATCAGTGTGCCTATCCCTGGGATCTCAGGCTGTCCCAGGTGTAAGGTGATCAGTGCGCCTATGCCTGGGATCTCAGGCTGTCCTAGGTCTAAGGTGAACAGTGCGCCTATCCCTGAGATCTCAAGCTGTTCCAGGTGTAAGGTGATCAGTGCGCCTATTCCTGGGATCTCAGGCTGTCCTAGTTCTAAGGTGATCAGTGCGCGTATCCCGGGATCTCAGGCTGTCGCAGGTCTACGGTGATCAGTGCGTCTATCCCTGGGATCTCAGGCTGTCCCAGGTCTAAGGTGATCAGTGCGCCTATCCCTGAGATCTCAGGCTGTCCTAGGTCTAAGGTGATCAGTGTGCCTATCCCTGGGATCTCAGGCTGTCCCAGGTCTAAGGTGATCAGCGCGTCTATCCCTGGGATCTCAGGCTGTCCCAGGTCTAAGGTGATCAGTGCGCCTATCCCTGAGATCTCAGGCTGTCCTAGGTCTAAGGTGATCAGTGTGCCTATCCCTGGGATCTCAGGCTGTCCCAGGTCTAAGGTGATCAGTGCGCCTATCCCTGGGATCTCAGGCTGTCCCAGGTCTAAGGTGATCAGTTTGCCTATCCCTGGGATCTCAGGCTGTCCCAGGTCAAAGGTGATCAGTGCGCCTATCCCTGGGATCTCAGGCTGTCGCAGGTCTACGGTGATCAGTGCGCCTATCCCTGAGATCTCAGGCTGTCCTAAGTCTAAGGTGAACAGTGCGCCTATCCCTGAGATCTCAGGCTGTCCCAGTCTGAGGTGATCAGTGTGCCTATCCCTGGGATCTCAGGCTGTCCCAGGTCTACGGCGATCAGTGCGCCTATCCCGGGATCTCAGGCTGTCGCAGGTCTACGGTGATCAGTGCGCCTATCCCTGGGATCTCAGGCTGTCCTAGGTCTAAGGCGATCAGTGTGCCTATCCCTGGGATCTCAGGCTGTCCCAGGTCTAAGGTGATCAGTGCGCCTATCCCTGACATCTCAGGCTGTCCCAGGTCTAAGGTGATCAGTGCACCTATCCCTGGGATCTCAGGCTGTCCCAGGTCTACGGTGAACAGTGCGCCTATCCCTGGGATCTCAAGCTGTCCCAGGTCTACGGTGATCAGTGCGCCTATCCCTGAGATCTCAGGCTGTCCTACGTCTAAGGTGATCAGTGCGCCTATCCCTGAGATCTCAGGCTGTCCCAGGTCTAAGGTGATCAGTGCGCCTATCCATGGGATCTCAGGCTGCACTAGGTCTAAGGTGATCAGTGCGCCTATCCCTGACATCTCAGGCTGTCCCAGGTCTAAGGTGATCAGTGCGCCTATCCCTGGGATCTCAGGCTGTCCCAGGTCTACGGTGAACAGTGCGCCTATCCCTGGGATCTCAAGCTGTCCCAGGTCTACGGTGATCAGTGCGCCTATCCCTGAGATCTCAGGCTGTCCTAGGTCTAAGGTGATCAGTGCGCCTATCCCTGAGATCTCAGGCTGTCCCAGGTGTAAGGTGATCAGTGTGCCTATCCCTGTGATCTCAGGCTGTCCCAGGTCTAAGGTGATCAGTGTGACTATCCCTGAGATCTCAGGCTGTCCCAGGTCAAAGGTGATCTGTGTGCCTATCCCTGGGATCTCAGGCTGTCCCAGGTCTAAGGTGATCAGTGCGCCTATCCCTGGGATCTCAGGCTGTCCCAGGTCTAAGGTGATCAGTGTGTTTATCCCTGGGATCTCAGGCTGTCCCAGGTCTAGGGTGATCAGTGCGTCTATCCCTGTGATCTCAGGCTGTCCTAGGTCTAAGGTGATCAGTGTGCCTATCCCTGGGATCTCAGGCTGTCCCAGGTCTAAGGTGATCAGCGCGTCTATCCCTGGGATCTCAGGCTGTCCCAGGTCTAAGGTGATCAGTGCGCCTATCCCTGAGATCTCAGGCTGTCCTAGGTCTAAGGTGATCAGTGTGCCTATCCCTGGGATCTCAGGCTGTCCCAGGTCTAAGGTGATCAGTGCGCCTATCCCTGGGATCTCAGGCTGTCCCAGGTCTAAGGTGATCAGTTCGCCTATCCCTGGGATCTCAGGCTGTCCCAGGTCAAAGGTGATCAGTGCGCCTATCCCTGGGATCTCAGGCTGTCGCAGGTCTACGGTGATCAGTGCGCCTATCCCTGGGTTCTCAGGCTGTCCCAGGTCTAAGGTGATCAGTGCGTCTATCCCTGAGATCTCAGGCTGTCCTAAGTCTAAGGTGAACAGTGCGCCTATCCCTGAGATCTCAGGCTGTCCCAGTCTGAGGTGATCAGTGTGCCTATCGCTGGGATCTCAGGCTGTCCCAGGTCTACGGCGATCAGTGCGCCTATCCCGGGATCTCAGGCTGTCGCAGGTCTACGGTGATCAGTGCGCCTATCCCTGGGATCTCAGGCTGCACTAGGTCTAAGGTGATCAGTGCGCCTATCCCTGACATCTCAGGCTGTCCCAGGTCTAAGGTGATCAGTGCGCCTATCCCTGGGATCTCAGGCTGTCCCAGGTCTACGGTGAACAGTGCGCCTATCCCTGGGATCTCAAGCTGTCCCAGGTCTACGGTGATCAGTGCGCCTATCCCTGAGATCTCAGGCTGTCCTATGTCTAAGGTGATCAGTGCGCCTATCCCTGAGATCTCAGGCTGTCCCAGGTCTAAGGTGATCAGTGCGCCTATCCCTGAGATCTCAGGCTGTCCTCGGTCTAAGGTGATCAGTGTGTCTATCCCTGAGATCTCAGGCTGTCCTAGGTCTAAGGTGATCAGTGCGCCTATCCCTGAGATCTCAGGCTGTCCCAGGTGTAAGGTGATCAGTGTGCCTATCCCTGTGATCTCAGGCTGTCCCAGGTCTAAGGTGATCAGTGTGACTATCCCTGAGATCTCAGGCTGTCCCAGGTCTAAGGTGATCAGTGCGCCTATCCCTGAGATCTCAGGCTGTCCCAGGTCTAAGGTGATCAGTGCGTCTATCCCTGTGATCTCAGGCTGTCCTCGGTCTAAGGTGATCAGTGTGTCTATCCCTGAGATCTCAGGCTGTCCTAGGTCTAAGGTGATCAGTGCGCCTATCCCTGAGATCTCAGGCTGTCCCAGGTGTAAGGTGATCAGTGTGCCTATCCCTGTGATCTCAGGCTGTCCCAGGTCTAAGGTGATCAGTGTGACTATCCCTGAGATCTCAGGCTGTCCCAGGTCTAAGGTGATCAGTGCGCCCATCCCGGGGATCTCAGGCTGTCCCAGGTCTAAGGTGATCAGTGCGCCTATTCCTGGGATCTCAGGCTGTCCCAGGTCTAAGGTGAACAGTGCGCCCATCCCGGGGATCTCAGGCTGTCCCAGGTCTAAGGTGATCAGTGCGCCTATCCCTGTGATCTCAGGCTGTCCCAGGTCTAAGGTGATCAGTGCGTCTATCCCTGTGATCTCAGGCTGTCCCAGGTCTAAGGTGATCAGTGCGTCTATCCCTGTGATCTCAGGCTGTCCCAGGTCTAAGGTGATCAGTGCGTCTATCCCTGTGATCTCAGGCTGTCCCAGGTCTAAGGTGATCAGTGCGTTTATCCCTGGGATCTCAGGCTGTCCCAGGTCTAAGGTGATCAGTGCGTCTATCCCTGTGATCTCAGGCTGTCCCAGGTCTAAGGTGATCAGTGCGTCTATCCCTGTGATCTCAGGCTGTCCCAGGTCTAAGGTGATCAGTGCGTCTATCCCTGGGATCTCAGGCTGTCCCAGGTCTAAGGTGATCAGTGCGTCTATCCCTGGGATCTCAGGCTGTCCCAGGTCTAAGGTGATCAGTGCGTCTATCCCTGGGATCTCAGGCTGTCCCAGGTCTAAGGTGATCAGTGCGTCTATCCCTGTGATCTCAGGCTGTCCCAGGTCTAAGGTGATCAGTGCGTCTATCCCTGGGATCTCAGGCTGTCCCAGGTCTAAGGTGATCAGTGCGTCTATCCCTGGGATCTCAGGCTGTCCCAGGTCTAAGGTGATCAGTGCGTTTATCCCTGAGATCTCAGGCTGTCCCAGGTCAAAGGTGAACAGTGCGCCTATCCCTGAGATCCCAGGCTGTCCCAGGTCTCAGGTGATCAGTGCGCCTATCCGTGGGATCTCAGGCTGTCCCAGGTCTAAGGTGATCAGTGCGTCTATCCCTGGGATCTCAGGCTGTCCCAGGTCTAAGGTGATCAGTGCGCCTATCCCTGGGATCTCAGGCTGTCCCAGGTCTAAGGTGATCAGTGTGCCTATCCCTGGGATCTCAGGCTGTCCCAGGTCTAAGGTGATCAGTGCGCCTATCCCTGGGATCTCAGGCTGTCCTAGGTTTAAGGTGATCATTGCGTCTATCCCTGGGATCTCAGGCTGTCCCAGGTCTAAGGTGATCAGTGTGCCTATCCCAGAGACCTCAGGATGTCCTAGGTCTAAGGTGATCAGTGCGTCTATCCCTGGGATCTCAGGCTGTCCCACGTCTAAGGTGATCAGTGCGTCTATCCCTGTGATCTCAGGCTGTCCCAGGTCAAAGGTGATCAGTGCATCTATCCCTGAGATCTCAGGCTGTCCCAGGTCTAAGGTGAACAGTGCGCCTATCCCTGAGATCTCAGGCAGTCCTAGGTCTAAGGTGATCAGTGCGCCTATCCCTGGGATCTCAGGCTGTCCCAGGTCTAAGGTGATCAGTGCACCTATCCCTGGGATCTCAGGCTGTCCCAGGTCTAAGGTGATCAGTGCGCCTATCCCTGTGATCTCAGGCTGTCCCAGGTCTAAGGTGATCAGTGCGTTTATCCCTGGGATCTCAGGCTGTCCCAGGTCTAAAGTGATCAGTGCGCCTATCCCTGGGATCTCAGGCTGTCCCAGGTCTAAGGTGATCAGTGCGTCTATCCCTGTGATCTCAGGCTGTCCTAGGTCTAAGGTGATCAGTGCGCCTAACCCTGAGATCTCAGGCTGTCCCAGGTCTAAGGTGATCAGTGCGTCTATCCCTGGGATCTCAGGCTGTCCCAGGTCTAAGGTGATCAGTGCGTCTATCCCTGGGATCTCAGGCTGTCCCAGGTCTAAGGTGATCAGTGCGTCTATCCCTGTGATCTCAGGCTGTCCCAGGTCTAAGGTGATCAGTGCGTCTATCCCTGGGATCTCAGGCTGTCCCAGGTCTAAGGTGATCAGTGCGCCTATCCCCGAGATCTCAGGCTGTCCCAGGTCTAAGGTGATCAGTGCGTCTATCCCTGTGATCTCAGGCTGTCCTAGGTCTAAGGTGATCAGTGCGCCTAACCCTGAGATCTCAGGCTGTCCCAGGTCTAAGGTGATCAGTGCGTCTATCCCTGGGATCTCAGGCTGTCCCAGGTCTAAGGTGATCAGTGCGTCTATCCCTGGGATCTCAGGCTGTCCCAGGTCTAAGGTGATCAGTGCGTCTATCCCTGTGATCTCAGGCTGTCCCAGGTCTAAGGTGATCAGTGCGTCTATCCCTGGGATCTCAGGCTGTCCCAGGTCTAAGGTGATCAGTGCGTCTATCCCTGAGATCTCAGGCTGTCCCAGGTCTAAGGTGAACTGTTCTTCCTCTGACTTACCTGCGCTGCGGTGGGTGAGTCGTGTCATGGCGGTCAGCCTGCGCGATGGTGCGGGTGTTCCACTGCCAGGGGTTCCCCTCTCCAGGACTGACCTCCCATGCCTCTCACATGAGCGTCATTCAAACCCTCAGCCCGTTCCAGCGCCCAGAGGCGCTGCCCTCTTTAGTTGGCGCTCTTGTCAGGACAATCCCTGTATTCACCCAAAGATGAACTTTAGACCTGGACATTTACAGCGAGCGACGGCGAAGGAGCTCGGTGGGTTGTGCGCCTGCGGCAGGGCTCATGTGGAACGGAACCCACGGGTCCTATAACAACTTAGACTTCCATCCTTCGGAGGGCCATGACACCCATACGATGGGTGCGCTTTCTACAGCACAACACAACGCGACGCTGTTTGTTTATGTTCTATTGTTGTGCAGAGCTCCGCGGAGCTTCAGAGTGCCACGGTGGCGCCTGCAGCCGGCACTTCACAGCGCTTGACACTGAATGGCACTTGTTATTCAAGCATCAGCGTTAGGAACGGGTAGGGTTTGTTTACTTTGCACGTTTCACTTGTTTTACTGTCTGTCCGTCCGCCCGTCAGTCTGTCCGCCCGTCCGCCCGTCCGTCAGTCTGTCTGCCTGTCTATCTATCTCTCTGTCTGTCTATGTTTTTTTTTGCTTTTAGTTGTGCAGTTGTCTTTATTTGCGGGACTCTACCTCTGTGCGTGTGTCCCTGCCTATCCACGGTTATGGGGGTGAGTTTCTATTAATCTTGTATCCGCGTCACCCCCTCTTTTAATCCGCAAAGCTCCTTTCTCAACCAGTCTGAGGTCCTTGAAAAACGCTCCCAGCAGATACATGGTCACCGTGTATTGAAATCCAGCACAAAATGCAGACACGTATGACACCATTTAGGGTCACTCTTACTTAAAGGTTGGAGGACGGTAAACCACCAACATGCTACGGAAATCAATGACAAGAGCCACGGGCGACAACGCACGTATGTGACATCCATGTGCTGCCTTCAAACTCGAAATAAGACGTTAAATCATAACTTCAGAGGCATTATCAGGAGTGTGTAACACGAATCTATCACGTGGACCGTCTCAGTGTCCGTCCCACGCTCCCGGCACTGTGGGGTGTCAGCTCCAGGCTGCGAGGGCCCCCGCACAGCCCCCGACCTTCGAGACAATTCAACCGAGAGACCCCTGAAGGCTGAAGCGCCGACATGCCCCGTCACCAGTACAACGGCGTCCCCTAGTAAAAGTACTTGCTAGTTTACTAAAAACGTACAACACGGGTTTTGTGAAAAGATTTTCGGGGTGTCAATAACATGGATCCTGCTAACAATAAAATGTCAAAAGAAAGCTTTGATAATGTATGTGTTTTCTAAAGCGCTGCTTCCTGTCTTTCAACTCCGGAGCGCTGAGAAGCAACAGCTATGGTATAAAGCGCGAGAAAGAACCAGGTGAGTGCAGTGGTCGAATCCAGGGGGTGGGCACAGGGTCGGATCGGCACCCGAATAAAAGGGGCCCCCATTGATGGATTAGAAAGCTGTAAAAGGGGCCCATGTTTGTGGATTCGGGCAGTTTTGTACATACCTGCTGTTTAAGTGTTTTACCAGGTATGGAGGAGTGCATGGATGTCAGCTTGCTGCAGGCAATGCTTGTTTTCACATCAGGGATATCAACACTAAAAACCAGCCCAACAGGCCCACGAACAGCCCACACGCTGACCTGTCAGTCCGGCCGGCCAGGCGCTGCCTGCCTGACCCAGGGGCGGGTCTGACCCGGGGTCACCGGCTGCACCGACCCCACATTATTCAATCACAAACCCATCGAATCAGATCCAACCAACGGGCTCGTGGAAAGCTCAGTTTTAAGACAGATGTGTTGGACTTCAGTTCAGTTCAGTAAATCTTTATTTCGAAGAATAAAAAATCCTCATAAAAATACATTACACAGTAAAAAATTCATTAAATTACATTTCTGAACTTTTGGTAAATTAAAACTATAGGGAGGAGAGGATGCAATTCATAAGGAGAAATAGTTATTTACAAAAATTAGTTAATTTCTTGTATTTCTCAGTCTTACCGCTACTTTTAAAAAACTTAAAATGGAACATAAGGTATGGGTATCACTAGCTTTCTGTAAGAAAAACAGTGCAGCTCTTGCGTGGCGAAATTTCTGTTTCCTAAGGATTTCAACCAGAAATAAACGCCTAGGATTTCGATAAAATGAACATAAAAGTACAAAATGAAGGGTGTCCTGCGGAGACCTATTGTCGCAGCCGCGGGCACCCTTCTGCTCAATCGTTGCAGTAAAACCAGAGGGGTAAGCTAAAATGTGTTGGACTTACCAGCTGTGGGTTAAATGGCAGAGTGCTGTGTGTCCCAGTCTGGTCCTGGCCTCTGGCTGCCGCGTGCTCAGGTCTGGTCCTGCTCCCAGCGCGCGCAGTGCTGCTGGTTCCACCAGAATGTCCCCGGCTTGGCTGACATTCAGCTGAAGGGCGTTCTTGCCTCAGCCCAGCCCTGGCCTGCAGCTGTCACTTGCTCACCATGGTCAGGTGTGGTCCTGCTGCCAGTGCGCAGCGGACACTGCGCGCAGTGCTGCTGGTTCCACCAGACTTTCCCCCACTTGGCTGAGGTTCAGGTGAAGTGTGTTCTTGCCTCAGCCCAGCCCTGGTCTGCAGCTGTCACTTGCTCAGGTGTGCTCCAGCTTCCAGTGACCAGTGGATGCTGTGTGCCCTGCTGCTGCTTCCACTGCACCAGGCTCCCCCGGCTTGGGTGAGGGTCAGGTGGAGGATGCTATTGGCTCAGCCCTAGTCCAGGTCTCTGGCTGTCACTTGCTGCTGCTTCCAGTGCTCTCACACACTGCGTGCAGTGCTGCTGCTTCCACTGCGCCAGGCTCCCCCGGCTTGGGTGAGGGTCAGGTGGAGGATGCTATTGCCTCAGCCCTAGCCCTGGTTTCTGGTCTCTGGCTGTCTCTTGCTCAGGTGTGCTCTTCCTTCCAGTGCTGTGCTCTTCCTTCCAGTGCTAGCAGACACTGCGTGCAGTGCTGCTGTTTCCACTGCACCTGGGCTCCCCCAGACTTGGGCGAGGGTCAGCTGGAGAATGCTGTTGGCTCAGCCCTAGTCCAGGTCTCTGGCTGTCACTTGCTGCTGCTTCCAGTGCTAGCAGACACTGCGTGCAGTGCTGCTGCTTCCACCACATCAAGGATCTCCCAGGCTTTGGTGAGAGTCAGAGGAAGGATGCTGCTGCCTCGACCCTCTTCCTGGCCTCTGGCTGTCTCTTGCTCGAGTGTGCTCTTTCTCCCATTGCTAGCAGACACTGCTTGCAGTGCTGCTTGTCCCACTGCACCAGGGATCTCCCAGGCTTGGGCGAGGGTCAGGTGGGGGTTGCTGTTGTCTCAGCTCTGGTCTCTGTCTGTCTCTTGCTCAGGTGTGCTTCTCTTGCAGCGCTCCAGACACTGCTTGCAGTGCTGCTGGCTGCACGGGCTCTCCCAGACTTGGGTGAGGTTCAGGTGGGGGATGCTGTTGCCTCAGCTCTGGTCTCTGACTGTCTCTTGCTCAGGTGTGCTTCTCTTGCAGTGCTCCAGACACTGCTTGCAGTGCTGCTGGCTGCACGGGCTCTCCCAGACTTGGGTGAGGTTCAGGTGGGGGATGCTGTTGCCTCAGCTCTGGTCTCTGACTGTCTCTTGCTCAGGTGTGCTGCTGCTTGCAGTGCTCGCAGACACTGCTTGCAGTGCTCGCAGACACTGCTTGCAGTGCTGCTGGCTGCCCGGGCTCTCTCAGGCTTGGGTGAGGGTCAGGTGGGGGATGCTGTTGCCTCACCCCTGGTCTCTGACTGTCTCTTGCTCAGGTGTGCTTCTCTTGCAGTGCTTGCAGACACTGCTTGTAGTGCTCGCAGACACTGCGTGCTGTGCTGCTGGCTGCACCGGGCTCTCCCAGGCTTGGGTGAGGGTCAGGTGGGGGATGCTGTTGCCTCAGCTCTGGTCTCTGACTGTCTCTTGCTCAGGTGTGCTGCTGCTTGCAGTGCTCGCAGACACTGCTTGCAGTGCTCGCAGACACTGCTTGCAGTGCTGCTGGCTGCACGGGCTCTCCCAGACTTGGGTGAGGTTCAGGTGGGGGATGCTGTTGCCTCAGCTCTGGTCTCTGACTGTCTCTTGCTCAGGTGTGCTGCTGCTTGCAGTGCTCGCAGACACTGCTTGCAGTGCTCGCAGACACTGCTTGCAGTGCTGCTGGCTGCCCGGGCTCTCTCAAGCTTGGGTGAGGGTCAGGTGGGGGATGCTGTTGCCTCAGCTCTGGTGTCTGACTGTCTCTTGCTCAGGTGTGCTGCTGCTTGCAGTGCTCGCAGACACTGCTTGCAGTGCTCGCAGACACTGCTTGCAGTGCTGCTGGCTGCCCGGGCTCTCTCAGGCTTGGGTGAGGGTCAGGTGGGGGATGCTGTTGCCTCACCCCTGGTCTCTGACTGTCTCTTGCTCAGGTGTGCTTCTCTTGCAGTGCTTGCAGACACTGCTTGTAGTGCTCGCAGACACTGCGTGCTGTGCTGCTGGCTGCACCGGGCTCTCCCAGGCTTGGGTGAGGGTCAGGTGGGGGTGCTGTTTCCTCACCCCTGGTGTCTGACTGTCTCTTGCTCATGTGTGCTTCTCTTGCAGTGCTCCAGACACTGCTTGCAGTGCGGCTGGCTGCACCAGGCTCCCCCAGGCTTGAGTGAGGTTCAGGTGGGGGATGCTGTTGCCTCAGCTCTGGTCTCTGACTGTCTCTTGCTCAGGTGTGCTTCTCTTGCAGTGCTCCAGACACTGCTTGCAGTGCTGCTGGCTGCACGGGCTCTCCCAGGCTCGGGTGAGGGTCAGGTGGGGGATGCTGTTGCCTCAGCTCTGGTCTGTGACTGTCTCTTGCTCAGGTGTGCTTCTCTTGCAGTGCTCCAGACACTGCTTGCAGTGCTCGCAGACATTGCTTGCTGTGCTGCTGGCTGCACGGGCTCTCCCAGGCTCGGGTGAGAGTCAGGTGGGGGATGCTGTTGCCTCAGCTCTGGTCTGTGACTGTCTCTTGCTCAGGTGTGCTTCTCTTGCAGTGCTCCAGACACTGCTTGCAGTGCTCGCAGACACTGCTTGCTGTGCTGCTGGCTGCACGGGCTCTCCCAGGCTTGGGTGAGGGTCAGGTGGGGGATGCTGTTGCCTCAGCTCTGGTCTGTGACTGTCTCTTGCTCAGGTGTGCTTCTCTTGCAGTGCTCGCCGACACTGCTTGCTGTGCTCCAGACACTGCTTGCAGTGCTGCTGGCTGCACCGGGCTCTCCCAGGCTCGGGTGCGGTTCCGGCGGCCGCCGTCTGAGTTACTGTGAACTGAGCAGCTGTCCCCGGATTTACCTCCCACAGGCAGGCGTGGCTCGGGCTGCTGCGCTTGGATGTAAATATGGATTAAAGGTATCTGTTGAAATGATGGAAGTGGCGTCAGTGCGCAGTCTGCGCAGGGGTGTGCTCCGTCATCAGTGACGCGCACAGACCCACCTGCTGGGGACGTTTATGGCTGCACAGTCTCCCGGAGCTGGGTTCATCTGCCAGGATTGCCTCTTTATTGATGCCTATTTTGGGCATTTTAAGGGTGTGTGGTAATGTCAATATGATTTCCAGTTTCTTTTCAAGGATGCATTAGTGACCTGGGCTCTCTTTATGGTGCACGTAACTGGTGCTATGTAAAGCGCTCTGATAACTGATTCGGTTCGGTTCTAGTTCGCGCTATATAAAACTCTGCAAAAAAAAAAAACCAGCCACGTCTGAGCCCTCTGACGCGAAGAGAGGCCTTACTATGACCTCTTAAATATCCGGCATCATCAACCAACCTCCGCACAGTGACCTTTCACCCCGAGGGGGCACGGGGTCCGCTCAAGGGTCGCTGCAAAAATAAAGGTCCAGCGTCATCCTATCTTATTGCATCTTCAAAACCTTGTTTGTGAATAAAGCAATTCAATGTCCTCTTCCGTTATTTGCGCATCCTGACCGATGCTGGGGGAGGGGGGGGGAGAGGGGGGGAGGTGGGGAAGGGGGCACCTGAGGGGACGCCGCATCCCTGGGGGCCGATGACTTTTCCTAAGCTCTCGTTGCGTAGTTTTATCACGGCCAAGACGCCCTGCCTGCGAGGCCTCCACACACCCCAGAGAATGAATGAATGAAAATGTTTTTATTCTGCGCATACTTTGCCCCATGGGCGTCAAGGCGCCTAACATCAAAACACAGCTTATCACTCCAGGGAACGTTCAGTTAGAGATAAGACTTCCTAAAGAACCATGTCTTTAGCTCCTTTTTGAACAACTCAATAGATGGCAACCTCTTAAGCTCAATGGGAATCGAATTCCAGAGCTGAGGGGCCACCACTGAGAAGGCCCTAGCTCCCCATCTTGCCAGCCTGACCCTTGGCACGACAGGTTGGAGCAATTCAGCGGATCGAAGGCCTCTAACTGGGACATAGCGAGCGAGCAAGGAACTAATCCCACTCATTGATCCCTCCGCCAATGCTCTGTAGGTCAGAGAGAGAGTCCCACCACCCCTCCTGCAAGAGCCGGCACCATGGAGACGTGAGGAGGGAACCGAGCGGGGCCGAGGGGCTTCTTACATTCACTCCCTTGGGAATAGTAACTGCATTTCGGCACTTCTTTCTACCCTTCAACTAGGGGCCAAAGCACAGTAGCTAGTAGAGCTTTATATCCATCAATGGGTCGCCAAAGGGCACTGGCGAACGGGTAGTAGCGTTTTATGCCCATGAATGGGTCGCCAAAGGGCAGAAGCGAACGGGTAGTAGCGTTTTATAGCCATGAATGGGTCGCCAAAGGGCACTAACGAACGGGTAGTAGCGTTTTATGCCCATGAATGGGTGGCCAAAGGGCAGAAGAGAACGGGTAGTAGCGTTTTATAGCCATGAATGGGTCGCCAAAGGGCACTAGCGAACGGGTAGTAGCGTTTTATGCCCATGAATGGGTGGCTTAAGGGCAGAAGCGAACGGGTAGTAGCATTTTATAGCCATGAATGGGTCGCCAAAGGGCACTAGCGAACGGGTAGTAGAGTTTTATGCCCATGAATGGGTCGCCAAAGGGCACTAGCGAACGGTTAGTAGAGCTTTATACCCATGAATGGGTCGCCAAAGAGCACAAGCGAACGGGTAGTAGCGTTTTATGCCCATGAATGGGTGGCCAAAGGGCAGAAGCGAACGGGTAGTAGCGTTTTATACCCATGAATGGGTCGCCAAAGGGCACTAGCAAACGGGTAGTAGCGTTTTATACCCATGAATGTGTCGCCGAAGGGCAGAAGCGAACGGGTAGTAGCATTTTATACCCATGAATGGGTCGCCAAAGGGCACTAGCGAACGGGTAGTAGAGCTTTATACCCATGAATGGGTCACCAAAGAGCACAAGCGAACGGGTAGTAGCGTTTTATACCCATGAATGGGTCGCCAAAGGGCACTAGCAAACGGGTAGTAGCGTTTTATACCCATGAATGTGTCGCCGAAGGGCAGAAGCGAACGGGTAGTAGCATTTTATACCCATGAATGGGTCGCCAAAGGGCACTAGCGAACGGGTAGTAGAGCTTTATACCCATGAATGGGTCACCAAAGAGCACAAGCGAACGGGTAGTAGCGTTTTATGCCCATGAATGGGTCGCCAAAGGGCAGAAGCGAACGGGTAGTAGCGTTTTATAGCCATGAATGGGTCGCCAAAGGGCACTAACGAACGGGTAGTAGCGTTTTATGCCCATGAATGGGTGGCCAAAGGGCAGAAGAGAACGGGTAGTAGCGTTTTATAGCCATGAATGGGTCGCCAAAGGGCACTAGCGAACGGGTAGTAGCGTTTTATGCCCATGAATGGGTGGCTTAAGGGCAGAAGCGAACGGGTAGTAGCATTTTATAGCCATGAATGGGTCGCCAAAGGGCACTAGCGAACGGGTAGTAGAGTTTTATGCCCATGAATGGGTCGCCAAAGGGCACTAGCGAACGGTTAGTAGAGCTTTATACCCATGAATGGGTCGCCAAAGAGCACAAGCGAACGGGTAGTAGCGTTTTATGCCCATGAATGGGTGGCCAAAGGGCAGAAGCGAACGGGTAGTAGCGTTTTATACCCATGAATGGGTCGCCAAAGGGCACTAGCAAACGGGTAGTAGCGTTTTATACCCATGAATGTGTCGCCGAAGGGCAGAAGCGAACGGGTAGTAGCATTTTATACCCATGAATGGGTCGCCAAAGGGCACTAGCGAACGGGTAGTAGAGCTTTATACCCATGAATGGGTCACCAAAGAGCACAAGCGAACGGGTAGTAGCGTTTTATACCCATGAATGGGTCGCCAACGTGCACAAGCGAACGGGTAGTAGCGTTTTATACCCATGAATGTGTCGCCGAAGGGCAGAAGCGAACGGGTAGTAGCGTTTTATACCCATGAATGGGTCGCCAAAGGGCACTAGCGAACGGGTAGGAGAGCTTTACACCCATGAATGGGTCCCCAAAGGGCACAAGCGAACGGGTAGTAGCATTTTATACCCATGAATTGGTCGCCAACGTGCACAAGCGAACGGGTAGTAGCGCTTTATACCCATGAATGGGTCACCAAAGGACACAAGCGAACGGGTAGTAGTGTTTTATCCCCATGAATGGGTCACCAAAGGGCAGTAGCGAATGGGTAGTAGCGTTTTATACACATGAATTGGTCGCCAAAGGGCACTAGCGAACGGGTAGTAGCATTTTATACCCATGAATGGGTCGCCAAAGGGCAGAAGCGAACGGGTAGTAGCGTTTTATACCCATGAATGGGTCGCCAACGTGCACAAGCGAACGGGTAGTAGCGTTTTATACCCATGAATGGGTCACCAAAGGACACAAGCGAAAGGATAGTAGCGTTTTATACCCATGAATGGGTCGCCAAAGGGCACTAGCGAACGGGTAGTAGCGTTTTATACCCATGAATGGGTCGCCAAAGGGCACTAGCGAACGGGAAGTCGCGTTTTATACCCATGAATGGGTCGCCAAAGGGCACTAGCGAACGGGTAGTAGCGTTTTATACCCATGAATGGGTCGCCAAAGGGCACTAGCGAACGGGAAGTCGTGTTTTATACCCATGAATGGGTCGCCAAAGGGCACTAGCGAACGGGAAGTCGCGTTTTATACCCATGAATGAGTCGCCAAAGGGCAGTAGCGAACAGGAAGTCGCGTTTTATACCCATGAATGGGTCGCCAAAGGGTATTAGCAAATGAGTAGCATGATACGCAGTGAGTGGTGCTTGGCTCGAAAGGTGCTGCGCAACAGCGTGGTTGAGGCATTTAGGCGCCATGTTTGAGTTATTAGAGTGGTGCTCTTTTCTTGTTAATGTGAGTGGTGTATTGTCAGTGAGAGGTATTTCTTTCTTTCTTTCTTTCTTTCTTTCTTTCTTTCTTTCTTTCTTTCTTTCTTTCTTTCTTTCTTTCTTTCTTTCGCGTTCTTTCCTTCCTTCCTTCCTTTCTTTCTTTTTTTCTCTTTCCTTCCTTTCTTTCTTTCCATTTTACATGTCACTGTTTCCATTGAAATGTAACACCCTTAACCTGTAACTGAATGGATGGAGTCTTCAAACCGAATATTCCGTTTTATTTACACGCTTTGCAGTCGTTTGCCTTTCAGAGGTGGCTCTGCGCCCCTGGTTAATATGCATCGAATGTGCCATGTCCTGGTTCCTCTCTGATGCTCCTATTTCCGCCTCTCCCTGGGTTGTGTGCCAGCTGCCACCTCAGCCCTTTAATTGTGAGGTGGTGACTTTTGCCAATGTGTGCCCTGCATTAGTACAACACGAAATCTGGCAGTGAGGGAAGCAAAAGGGGACTTTCAGCGCCTGCACCTTGCCAGCCCTTCCGCATTGCAATGACAAGACGTTCCTTCGGGCCCAATCAATTGAAACGTATTTTAACACAAACACAGAGCAGCCGCGTATCTTCTACAGAGCAGAATGTCCTCGTCAGAATATCATCCAACAGAAGTATTTCGTACTAATGGCCATATGTATCAAGCAAATTAGCATTCGCAAAGGCCGAAATTCGCAGAATTTCGGCCTTTGCGAATGCTAATTTGCTAAATGGTATGTATGAAACATTTTGGCAGCAAAATAAGGAATCGCAAAATTTGCCATTCCTTATTTTGCGATTGCACTTAAGGAATCGCAAATTTTGCGATTCCTTAAATGCAATGTATCAAAGAAAAATAAATTCAAAAATGCCCATAAGGATTCGCAAATTACCACCAACTTCTAGTTGGTGGTAAGTTGCGAATTCTTTTCAAAAAGCAATTTCTTTAAAAATCCAAAGGTGCCGTATGACGCTCATACATGCCCTTAGGGCATGTATGTGCGCCATATGCCCACACATGTCATTTTCAGGGGTGCAGCAGGGTGTTCTTGTGACACCCCTGCACCCTTGAAAATATTCACAATTTGCGATTAGCAAATTGCTAACCGCAAATTTCCCCTTCATTCCTATGGGCCTCCTGGCCCATGGAAATGAATGGGAAATGTGCGATTAGCAATTTGCTAATCGCAATTTAGGAATGTTAAGGAATCGCTAAAAAGAAGCGATTTCCTACATACATACCATTTTGCGATTTCTAAATAACGATTCCTTAAAAATCGCTATTTAGGAATCGCAAAACGGAACTATGATACATATGGCCCTATGTATCATTTACAAAAACGTCACCCCACTAAAGTTAACACTTGAAAATCTATACCCAGTAGGATGACATCTTTGTTGAAAATATTAAAAACACTCTTTTAGTGTCAGACATTGTTGTGGCGAACCGAATTTTGACACACAACCCTGGCCATTGCTAAAGGATTTCTAAAGCTGCTAAAATTGAAAACTATGCACTTCAAAAAGCTCTCAGAGTTGAAATAAATTACAAACACTTACATGTTGCAAGCCAGCCGATTTCCAGGTTCCATCAGCCCTAATTCATCGGTGCGCACGCGCTCAAACCCGACCCAATATCATTCTTTGAAAGGCATCTTTTTACCACACCTAGCACAATAATATTGTGCCATTTCACAGCCATTTACAGGTTTGCTGCTGAAAGAAACTGTGGGGCATATTACCAAGGGCCATTATCGCCACATTAGCGGGACTTTTTCCCGCTAACGCGGCGATAATTTTATCGCCCTATTACCAAGCTGTCGCTAACACCAGTTAGCGACAGCTTGTAGACGATAGCGGGCATTTAGGGGCCCACTTTGCATGTCAGCGATAATTATCGCTAATGACATGCAAAGTGGGCGTGCCAGGATGTTAGCGACTGAAAACAGTCGCTAACATCTCTAACTCCTATTAACAACTTTTGGAAATATTCACGCTAAGCGCGAATACCTCCAAAAGCTAACGCCTGCTAAAAGCAGTTCTTAGCCATGTTATCCAATGGAAGGTGGATAACATGGCTAAGAGTATTGTCACGATAATGCATGAATATCGCTGATTTTTCAGCGATATTCATGCATTTCGCAGGATTTTTACCGCTTTTGAGATAAACCTTGATAATATCAAGGTATCTCAGCGGTAAAAATCCTCGGTGCTCGCCGATATTTTTTTCCCGCTAACCAAGCAATAGCGATAATTATCGCTATTGCTTGGTAATATGCCCCTGTGTGCTGGTGAGCTGACGAGTAGCATTTCCCGTTGAGAAGGACCCCGGAAGAAAGTACAATTTAGGACATGAACTGACATTACAACGTCAGTGTGCACATTGACAATAACATTGGCAGCGTTGCCAAGCACTCTTGATCCTAATCAACATTATTTATAATAATCGATGGCAGTGTTTCCCAAACTGTGGGTCCGTTGCGATATGGTCTTTGGTGGGTCGAGAAATTCCAAACAATAAATAATTGTGGGGCATATTATCAACAACTAGCGATATTTATCACTAAATGAGCTTAGCGATATTTTTTTTCTTCGCCGCGCATCGCCGGATTTTATCGCCTGGATAACGTGCTATTAGCAACATTTATCTCCAAAGCGTTAAAATATCCAGCGATAGCGGCGAAATGCGTGAATATCACTGGAAATCCAGCGATATTCAGGCATTATCGCTAATAGGGTCTTAACCTGAATATCCACCTCCCATTGGATATACAGGTTAAGAAGTGGTCTGAGTAGGCAATAGGTTTTGGCGATATTCGCGCTTAGCGTGAATTTTTTTATCGCTTCGCCTGTGTTGATAATAGGCGATAGCGATGTTAGAAACTGCTTTTAGTCGCTAACAGGTTGGGTACGCCCACTTTGCATGTCATTAGCGATAAATATCGATGACATGCAAAGCAGGCCCCAAACCGGTCGCTATCGCCTAC
The DNA here is from genome assembly GCF_964261635.1 of Lissotriton helveticus. Classification (NCBI taxonomy): domain Eukaryota; kingdom Metazoa; phylum Chordata; class Amphibia; order Caudata; family Salamandridae; genus Lissotriton; species Lissotriton helveticus. The sequence goes on from NC_136073.1 coordinate 17,468,600, forward strand.
AAGCTGTCGCTAACTGCTGTTAGCGATAGCTTGCTAATAGGGCGATAAAATTATCGCCGCATTTCGGCGATAATCTCATATCGCCTGCCTTGATAATATGCCCCTATGTCTTTAAATTCTGTATTTATCGGGGGCATTACCAGGGAGGCCAAGATGGCGGTCGAGCTTTGCTAAAGCTGCAGTCGCCTGACAGCAATCTACCCGCATCCTGCCTGACGGCAATTGATACGGCACAGCTGGCTTGGGGGTCTCCACCCGATGCCCTGAGGACATTGGTGCAGCAAATGTGCCCGCGTAGCAGAGTTTGCCTGGGCGGCGGTCTGTGGCCAAGACTGTGACCGCTGTGTAGGGATCTTGGCCCTGTGATCGGTGAGGCAGGACCATACTCAAGGAGTACACCCCGTGGGCGCCACTGGATCGAGGTGGAGGCAATGAGCGAACACCGACTCGCCGACAAAAATCTCAGACCCGCAGGGGTACCCGCGCGATCCCAGGCTGTGGGCCCAACCCCGGAGCTGCAGCGGTGATTGCGGAGCAGCGGGACCGCTCCTGTGATAGACCGCAGAGGTGGCGAGTTGGGACCTGGACCCCCCACCCACTCCCCTCGGTGAAGGTAGAGCAGACACTGTGCTGCACAGCCTGCTGGAGACATCGCCCCAGTTGCCCTGCCGGCCTGGGGGGTGGGTTGCGGAGGAAGGGTCACTATCAACTACACGTGGCCTCCCTGCCCGCGGAGTGTGGGATCGAAGACCTGTGGGAAAACCCTCCCTGCTGTGTCCGGCATTGGCAGCTTGGTGATGCCCCATCGCGCAATAACCACTCCATGCTGTATGTTAGCGTAAAAGACCATTTTATTAGGACAAGGTTGACAACAATAATTTAATCCAAACATCAATAACATATAACAATCCCCAAACTTAGATCTTTCATCTATCAGCCGTTCACACCCTCCAGTTACTCACTCCCAATTCACTCAGCAACCTCCTCCCTTCTTCCCTTCGCTCACTCACTTATCTTTCAACCTCCTCCAGCTTCTCCAGCCATCGCACTCTTGCATGCCGCACCCCCATCATGCACCTGCATCCCCCCTCCCCGGAGGGCTGAGTATGCCTGTCATAGACTCCCCCACCCCTCCAAAGTACTGCTAGGACCACTCTCAACCTGTCCTAAACTGGCACACTGTTCCGGGTAAATACCCGTCCCCACACCTTAAGACATGTAGGGTGGTCCAAACTAACCTAGACCCTTCCCTAATAGCGCTGAGGGCAGGAAGAGGCTGGAACTTCCCCTCCTGCCATCTATAAACCCTAACTGTAACCCCAACCCTAATCCCACCCCCTAACTACACCTTGTCCCTGGTCTCGCGCGAACACCACGAGGGAAGACTGGTCTGCCGACCCGACTTCCCCGGGGGCCGCATTGCGGTATCCGGGACCTGAGGGGGCAGTCTGCCCACTTCGACTTGTGGGGCTTCAGCAGTGGGCCTTCAGCAGTCCACCTTCAATGGTGGGCCCCTGGCAGCGGATATACAGAGGAGGGGCAGCTGCAGCGATGGGACGCAGCGGAGCCACACCAGTGAATTGGGACCGAGGAGGAAATAATGCCCTGCCGGTCTGGACCTGGGGGCTGCGGCAGGGAGCCTGGGCCTGTGTGCTGCCTGCAAACCTGGATGGTGCAGGGAGATGCCTGCTGTTGCACTGAGTTCAAAACATGAGTTCCTGGGAACAAGCTGTATGCCTTCTTTGTCATAGAGAGCACACCGCCCTCTGAAGCCGAAGCCCCCACCTGGAGCTCCCCCTCGCCCTGTGATCCTTCGTCTTCTTAACTTTAAGGATCGGGACATGATTTTGTAGGTGGCCCGCTCCCGGACGGATATGCGGTGCTAATTTTCCCTGACTATACCAAGGCGGTGCAGCAGCATTGATGCTCATTTGCTGAGGTGAAACAAAATCTATCAGCTAGATTCATCAAGCCGAAAACGGTTCACAAAGGGCCAGATTCTGAGAATCTGGCCCTTTGCGAGTGCAATTTTTGCATTTGGGATTCATCATCCCAAATGCAAAAATCGCTAATTGCGAAATTGCATATTTGCGAGGAATTGCATTTAAGGAATCTCTATTTGAGATTCCTTAAATGCAATTCATTAACCATTTTCTATTAGCAAATTCGCTATTTCTGGCCGCTATTTACCACAAAGTCAGACTTCGTGGTAAATAGCGAAAACTCAGAAAAATGCACTTTAGTGCATTTTTCTGAGTGGTATGTTACACACACACGCGCAACATCTGGCTACATTTGCTTTTCAGGGGTGCTACAGGGTGTCCTTTGTACACCCCTGGCACCCTTGAAATCGCATCCTTATTTGCGATTAGCAAATTGCTAATCGCAAATAAGGAAGATGTAGGAATCGCAATATTATTTGCAATTCCTACATGAATCCCGTTTTGCAAGTCCTTAATAGCGATTCCTTATGAACCGCTATTACAGACTCGCAAAACGGGACTTTGATGAATCTAGATGCTAGTGCACTAAATTTGCGCTACATGCTTCTCTTCCCACATCAAACTTATTTTTCAATCCTTTGTTTTGACATTCCGGATCAGGCCTGGGAATGGGTAACGGAATGGGAGCTGTTGTGGTGGCCGTTCCGTGAACTGATCCACTCCGATGGCCCACTGGGGCGGTCCCAGGCGATGTCCCGCCGGCAGTGGAGGGGAAGCCAGTCCCTCTCTGGTAAGTCCTCCTGTGTTGAGCCGGGGTTTACTGCCGGGGGCCCCGGCTCAGCTCCAGGGGAGACTGTCTCGCCTCCACCATCACCAACAGTGAACTTTGACCTGCCCAATACTCCTATGATTTTCCACTCTGTTGAGGCGGACCTGGGTACTTCTTCTCAGCTTTCCACATAGAAAACAAGTTACTTACCTATACACTGTGGTTCTCCAGTATTGATAACTCATAGATTCACATGCTTGAATCTTCCCCGTCGTCATGGTGGGAGTCTCACGGTATTAGAAATATAGCAGTATAAAAGAAAAATTCCATGTAAACCAATACAAAGGGATTATACTGTGGTAACCCATCACCATCATTATATTGTCCAAAAGTCAGCTAATGAGATGCCAGCCCTGAGATCACAATCCCCTGCAGAGCCACCATACCTCAGATTTCCAGCACCAGTGTGAGCCAACGATAGTTATCGTGAGGTAAAAGTGGTCTACCTTAAAAACGGGGAGGTGGGCTGGCCCCATGTGAAAGATATCAATACTGAAGAGAACCACAGTGTACAGGTAAGTAACTTGTTTTTTCTCCAGCATTGAATCTTTTATTGATTCACATGCTTGAATCAGAATAGAGAGCAGTAGCTCACCCCTGAAAAGCGTTTTAAGGGTAAGACCCCTTTTCATTAAGTTCAAAATAGTGCACTTCCAAAATCTACTAGACCTTTCAGACTACATACAGGATTGTGTGTCTCAGAATGTTAAAAATAACAAAGACTACATATCTAAATATCAATTATCATGAAGACAACAATCATATAATGCATTACTTCAAATCCCAGTATATTCTTTTAAAATAAAAAGTACCTTAAAGAAAAAGTCGGCCGAGTACAGCCTGTTCCACCACTGAATCTCCTTTTGATGCTGTGTCCAGACAGTAGTGTAGGGTGAATGTATGGACATTTGACCATGTTGCAGCTCGGCAATTGTCTGAGAGCGATATTCTCGCGAATAATGCGGCAGAAGTAGCCATCTTCCTTGTCGACTGTGCTTTATCCTTTGAAGTCAGCGACCTTCCAGCCTTCTCGTGACAGAAGCAATTGCTGATGATATCCACCTGGAAATACTATTTCTGGATAATGCCAAACCCTTCCTGGGTGTGGCGAAGGTGATTAACAGTGGATTTGATTTTCTAAAAGACTTTGGGTCATATTATCAAGGACAGGCGATACATTATCGCCGCTTTTATCGGCAGGAAACTGCTGATAAAGCGGCGATAATGGGCTTGATAATATGCTCTATGAATTCCTATCGAAGCCCATGTTAGATGTGAAGACATCTAACATGGGCTTCGATAGGAATTCATAGAGCATATTATCAAGCCCATTATCGCCGCTTTATCAGCAGTTTCCTGCCGATAAAAGCGGCGATAATGTATCGCCCGTCCTTGATAATATGCCCCTTTGTTCTCTCAATATAAAATCGTAAGCTTTCATTTAATCTTTATTTCGGTCAACATATAACCATAAAAGATACAATTTGTTAAAAGAAAAACGTTGCATTTTCAATACTTCCTCCATAATTTTATATGTGATCAAAAGCGGTTAGATAAAGTAGAATGTGGACCCCCTCTCAAAAATGATTTCAGGTCAGGGAGTAGAGGGGAAGATAAATACCAAAACAACAGAGAAACTCCCTCTTGACCTATAAATACTTTTATCACAGGAAATACCTCTTAACCAAAGGGCATACACAAAACATATCTGCACTTATTTTTGGATTTTACTCATTTATTTCATTTTTCTGTAGAAAACTTTTTTCATTTCTTTATGTCTTTTTTTCATAATACAAAAGTTATTAAATATGCATTATTCAAAGAAACTCCAGGAGATAATCTATCAACACACTAGAGCCATCAATATATATCTAGAACACAAGTTACACAAATTCATATATTCTAAAAACAAAATCAATTCTGCTAACCAGGTAGAGAGCCACACACACATAATCATACATACATTCGAAACATACATGCCATCAAAAACAAACACTAAACATCCTGTCGCATTGAATCTGTTGTCCAATATGTGACCGAAGTCATTAGATCTAAATATGAAGAGAAATGGTCGACGCGTTTCGGTGGAAGAACAGCAGTAGAGACCACCTTCATCAGGACCAGCCAGAAACAATTCAATATAGGATCTCTAGACCTGGAATTTGAGTCTTTTTAGTACACGTTATATCCGTCGCACTGCAGTGAATATCTCATTTAACGTGGGAACATAAAGACATTCATAGTCCTATTGGGTTTGACCCCATCTCAGCATCGATCTGAATAGTTATTTCACCCTGAATGTACTTAGTATCGAGGGAGACTGTGTACGAACTCTTCTTATCAGAGTGCAAAGCAGTTATTTGCTGTAAATATTGCACCAAAAAAGCAGATCGGGGCTGAGGCCAACTTATTCCAACTCTTTAAGGAAGGCTTACTCTTCATGTGTAATGTGGAGGGGACACCACACTTTCTACTAATAATTATCGATATAATTTGTATGTCCTGTTCACCACCATGGTTCTTTATAACTTTAAGATACGAGGTGCATTTTTAAAAAAGATGTTTTCTAATCCCTGTCACAAGTAGCCTCCGCCTCCGACCGCAGTTCTCCTCACGATCAAAAGCGGTTAGGACACAAAGGACGGGGCATCAATCTTGATTTGACAATAAAATTTAAAATACACAACCTCAGCTTCGCCATAAAACCTAGCTAATCCATAAATAACATAAAAAAACAAATAAAAAAAAACATGCTGGCCATCTATTTACAAAATTAAAAACCTTCGCATCATTGAAACTGTACGAAAATAGGACAGATGAATCATACAATCTTGACCATTTGAAAGTGCAAATGCTTATCTTGGCCTATGTTATGATTTGGACAGCAATAACTTTGCTTGTTTTCCTTTTATAACTTTAACCCCCTTCTCTTCCTTGTCAAAAATACATTAAATAAGAATCTACTTAAAATCGTAAGCATCGTCTAACACCCAACGTGTGAAGGGATCTTTCCACTATAAAAGTTGGATCTTTGAAGTATGTAGGTAGGACAAAAGGTTTGTTTAGGTGGAAGGACGTCGGAACTTTTGGAATGAATTTTGGAATCGTTCTCAGCACTACTTTGTCTTTCTTGAACTGCATACAAGTTTCAGATATTGAAAAAGCTTCGATCTCACTGACTCTTCTGGCTGATGTCAGAGCCAGAAGTAGAGCTACTTTCCATGACACAAACTTCAAACCAGCTTTATGAATGGGTTTGAAAGGTGGCTTCATCGTCGGTGCAAGGACTGTGTTATGCTGCCAAGGTACTGCTGGGCGTTTTATTGGAGGAAAAACCCTAAAAAGACCCTTCATAAACTCTTTTATTACTCTGTCAGACCAGAGAGAAGGCTGCCCCGGCCTTCTGCGATATCTTGAAATAGCTGCAAGATGTACCTTCAGAGATGAATGGGCTAATCCTGCTTTGGTTAATTACAGTAAATACGGTAGGGTTTGATCTGGAGTTGAAAGCAAAGGGTGCAGAGAGTGATCCAAACACCACTGGCAAAACCTTTTCCACTTTGCCGCTTAAGTTTTATTGGTGGAAAATGCTCTTGAGTGAGTCACAATATCATGACATTCCTGAGGAATATTTAGGGATTGCAATTCGTGGTCATGAGGTTCCAAGTTGATAAATTTAGCAAGCTTATTTGAGGATGCACTACTTGCCCCTTGTTCATCGATATTAGATTGTGCACCGGCGGAAATTGTACACGAGGGGATACAGACATTTGTAGAAGCTCCGTGAACCAGAACTGTCTCGGCCATGCCGGAGCTATGAGTATCAGGTGACACGCTTCCAATTTCATTTTCCTCAGCACCTTCGTAATAAGAGGCAATGTGGGAAATGCATAAGCAAACATTCCTGTTCATCATAGCAGAAGAGCATTCCCCCGTGAGCCTTTTTGTGGGGAATCTGCTCGCAAACCTTTTGCATTTCTTGTTGTCTCGAGTGGCAAAAAGATCCAACCATGGAGTTCCCCATAGGTGGAATATCTGGAGAGGCCGATGTTGGTTTAACTCCCATTGGTGGCATAGGCTTGCTGATCTGCTTAAGGAATCTGCCCACGTGTCGTTGATTCCTGGGACATGCTGAACCTGTAGAGTGATATTGTGTTTTAGAAGCCAATGCCAGACTTCTTGCTCTTGTGCTGATAAAGTTTTTCGACCTTGTTCCTCCTTGCTTTAGAAAATAAAACATAGTGGTCATGTTGTCCGTTCTGACAAGGACTGGGGAATCGTGAATTCTGGGAAGAAAAGCCTGTAGACCTAAAAACACTGCTTTTATTTCCAATCAATTGATATGCATCCTAGCTTCCTGCAAGTTTCAGTGACCTTGTATTTTCTGGTCCTGCAGATGCGCTCCCATCCCTGCAAGGATGCATCCGTTGTCATTATGTAACTGGGAGGGTGAGGTCCAAAAAGTAGGCCTGCAGAAAGATTTTTCTTATCCCCCACCATGACACAGCTTTCTTTATTAGTGGATTGACAAGGACTAGATCTTTGAAAGATCCTTTAGCCTGAACCCATTTTAGGTCGAGAAGTTCCTGAAGTGGCCTCATTTGAAGTCAACAGTTTGGAATTAATGGAATGCAGGATGAGAGCATTCCCAGCATGGACTTGTACATCCTCACTCAAACTGACTCTCTTTTTTGAATTCGAGAATTCAGCATTAACATTTTCTGAATGCGATCTTCTGACAGATACACCTTTGCTTCTCTTGTGGTCAACACTGCCCCTAAAAACTGTAGAGGCTGTGACGATACCAGAGAGGATTTTTCCGCATTTATTTTTAGACCTAGGGTCCCGAATACCCTGCGGCATGCTTTTAATGAGTTCTGAGTGCAATGATACGTCAGACCTTTTATCGTCTAGATAAAGGTAGACCTGGTGTCCTTGTTGTCTCAAATATGCTGCCACTGGCGCCATGCACTTCGTGAATACTCTCGGTGTGGAACGAAGACCAAAGGGCAACACTTTGAATTGGTAGTGGCACCCCGTCACCTCGAATCTCAGATACCGTCGGTGTTTGACATGTATTGGAACATGGAAGTATGGATCTAATAGATCTAAAGATGTCATATAATATCCTCAGTTCAGCATTAGAAGACTCTCTTGCAGCGATAACATTCTGAAGAGTTGCTTTCTGATATACTTATTTAAACGTCTTAGATCCATCACCTGCCTCCATTTGGTACTTTGTTTTTCTTTATTAGGAAAAAGATGCAAGTGGAATCCTTTCCCTCGATGATTTTGAGGAACCCCCTCTTTTGGCCCTTTTATAAGGAGATTCAAAATCTCTTTCTTTAGTAAGTGTAGGTGTTGATGTTTCTTGGGAATGGGACGTCGGGCCGGTGGTTTTTGAATGAACTCTAGGGTGTGACCATGATGTATAATGTCCAACACCCATTTGTCTGATGTTATTGACAGCCATTGTTGGTAAAACTGAGAAACGTAGTGGTTCTGATGGGGTTTGTTTTCTGACAAGGTGGTTGGTGCCCTGAGAATGTCACGGTCGCCTGCCACTGTCCTGTGATTTTCCTCTCGCTGGTGTCTTTCTTCTATTTGCCTGTTGATGTTAAGGCGCATTGGTCGATCGAAACTGTTGTTAATTGGGATATTGTCGATACCCTTGTTGTTGGTAGGGTTGGTATCTGTGTGATTGAAACAACTGCTTTTATTGGTAATGGCCTCTTGCTCCTCTACCACGAAAGGACTGAAACCTTTGTTGTTGAAGGATCCCTAAAGCACGTGCTGTGTCTGTATCAGTCTTAATTCCCTGAAGAGCATCATCCACGTGTTTACCAAAAAGATTTTCACCATCGAATGGCATATCAATAATTTTTGCTTGAATTTCCGGATGGAAAGAGGTGGCTTTGAGCCAGCCCTGTCTGCGAAGAGCGACCGCCCCTGCCATCTGCCTAAAAGCCACTGATGAAATGTCCATGGCTATGTCAATCATTTCAGAGGCTGCCCTAGCCCTATCTTGAAGAATTTGTGTCGCCTCTTCCTTCTTATCCTCAGGAAAAGGAGATAGCAAAGGCGCCAAATCAGACCACATTTGTCTGTCATGCCAGCTTACTATGGCTAAAGTATTTGATGCTTTGATAGACGCAGCTGCCATAACCGCAAATTCTTTACCTGTGCTATCTAGTATTCTACCTTCCTTGTCTGGAGGAGCGGAACATGTAGCAGCCGGGTTTCTAGAGCCTCTCTGTGCTGCTTGCATAACCACTGATTCCGGTCTGGGATGACCTATCAGACATGCAGGAGACGATTCTGGGGCTATATATTTCTTCTCCATTCTCAGGACTGATGGCGAAACAGGTGCTGGATTTCTCATAGTTTTTAGGCCTTCCTCCCATATATAACTCACCAATGGGATGGTGCGAATTGACTTTCAAGCCGAATCTTTGAAATCGTATACGAAACAGTCTGACTGTTTCACCGGAAGAGGAAGATCAAACCTTTTTGAGGCTCGCTCCATTAACTCATGGAATCCTCCAATATCCTCCAGTGGAGAATTTGCTGGTGAAGGTGAAGGAGATGACGGAGCGATATACTGATCCCATTTGTCACCCACAGGCACTTCCATGAGTCAACTCTCCTTCTTCCAGTTGTTCTTCCACATCGCTCTCTATATAGTCATCCCTGATCGCTATCACTGTTGGGGGACACGTCTTCTGTGAGGCTTGAGGTGGTGCTGCCTTCTCAGCGGAGGGTGCACTCTTACTTGGGGTGTTAGGTAAAGGAGCATTTGCTTCCGGAAAACATTTATAATAGTCCTTAATCATGAGCCTCAGATCTGTGACCAATAAAATTGGCACTGACATAGTATCTTCTCTGGGCATTGGAGGATTATCCTCCTCTTCCTCGTACTCATAAGTGTCCAGAAAAGATTTGTACCTCTGTGATCTTGATGGAGGACGATCTTTAAAAGAGAAATCCTCTTGTAAATTTTCAGTTTTATCCTGATAGTCTTCCTCATCTGTGTCTTGGTATTTCACCTTGAGCTGAGAGGGACTATACGCAGGTCCAAAAGAACCTTCCTCCTCTGATTCCTGCATTTCCAGCAGATGGGATGGTTGGAGCGGCAAGACTTTGCTTCAGGATGCCAATTCTGATGAAAATCTTCCTGAAACAGATATGACTGAGGACCTTTTTCTTTCCGTTGACAAGCCCGTCAACTGTGGAAATCTTTTTAGTGAAATGGTCATCGACGAGCTTTGTATATTAGGCGACTTGAATACCACTGTCGACGAGGAAGTCATCGACGATGGTCGTCATCGATGGAGCTGTCGTAGACGATGCCGTCATCGTGACAGCCGTCGACGAGGCTCTCGTCAGGGTCAAAGCTACTTTTATCGACGACGCTGTCGTCGTCGTAGTAACCGTTGTTGACATCTTCACTCTCATCGACAAAGCTGCCGTTGACTGGGTCTTTTTCTCCACAGATTTCTTATAAGGAGTGTGAGGCACGGATGAAGAAGACTTTTTAGGAACACCTTCAGGAGGCAGTACTACTGGCACCTTGTCCTTAGTTTTATTGACCTTTTGTTTTTTAGAGTCAGTTTTTGAAACAGCAGGCTCCAGTTTCCTCTTTGGAGTAGAGTCAGCCTCTTCATCCTCTGAACCAGCCTCTGGTCTGGATTTCTTCTTCTGTAGCCACAGAAGCAAATGTGCCTCTCTATCTTTGAGAGTGTTGCCAGAGAAAGTCCTGCAATGCTTACACTCCTTAGGAACATGCTTTGGATATAAGCAATATACACAATCTTTGTGGGGTCCTCAGAGAACAATCTAGCCTTCCCATAAGATCTGCAGGGTTTAAATAACCTCTTTTTAGAGCTCTCAGACATCTTCCAAAATGAATAAAGTAACAATAACTCTTTTCCAGAGAAATACTGAGATGAATAGCAAGGTCAAAAGTTCACCACAGAGAGAAAAACTGAGCAGAGCTCAGGAAGACTCCTTCTCACACAATGTGTGGTTAGAAATCTGAGGTATGGTGGCTCTGCAGGGGAGTGTGATGTCCGGGCTGGCACCTCATTGGCTGACTTTTGGACCATATAATGATGGTGATGGGTTACCAAAGTAAAATCCCTTTGTATTTGTTTACATGGAATTTTTCTTTTATACTGCTATATTTCTAATTCCGTGAGACTCCCACCGTGATGACGGGGAAGATTCAATTATGTGAATCTATGAAAGATTCAATGCTGGAGAACCCTGACTCTTCCGCCATCGCATTACTTCATCCTTGCTCTCTCCGGTTATAAGATGGTGACTGAATGAAGCCGGGTAAGGCGGTGGCCAGTTTTGCCTCCCCCCCACTGGACTGGCAGTTTATGGGGTTCAACAGTGGCTGTCAGTGCTCGTTCTGTTGTGTACCCTCTAAGGACTGTACTTATCAATGTTGTTGCATGTTGTCAGGCATATTATCCTTTAACATGGGCACCTAAATGCCACAGACGTGCCCCCTGAGTTAGCTTGTTGTGGGTATTTGTTTTGGGCAACAGATGCTTCCTGGGGTGAAGTGTGGGGTGGGAGGCGTTGCGGGGTAGGTGTTTCAATTGGCCCCTCTGGCCTTGTTCACTGTTTTCAATGTGTTTTTTCCTTTGCAGGTTGTTAATGGCAGGCACAAACACAATTATTTTTAAACCTGTATGGCTTCATACTGTATGCCCTCAGGTTGTCACATTAGTTTCTGCTCTTCAGCAGGGACCACCTACTGTTCTCTGTGCATGCCATGCCCCCCGACAAACTGATGGTTCTCTCCTGGAACGTCAACGGGCTGCTGGACCAGATTAAGCCTTCCGCAGTCCTAGGGTATATTAGGCGGCATAAGCCGGCGGCCGTTCTCTTACAGGAGACTCACTTATTGGGTAGGCGCTCTTCTTTCTTAGGCCGTTTTGGATACAACATGATTTACCATTCTGGCTTTGTCCGTGGCTTGAGAGGGGTTGCTGTCCTGATACACAAGTCCTTCCCCTTGGCAATTACTGGGCAGCACACGGACTCAAAAGGATGCTACATGGGTGTCGAAGGCCGCATGGAGGCTTGGCAAGAGAACTTTGTATCACGCTACGGCCCTCTGCCCCTGTTGCAAAACTCTCCAAACTGCAGTCCTTTCTTTTGACTCTCCCTCAAGGGGTTACGGTGGTTGGAGGTGACTTCAAAACAGTCCCCAACGCTGAGTTTGATGTTTCCACCGCCTCATACCCTGGCAGGTGCACTTAGTCGGTCTGTCTCTCTTCTTGGACTGATTCTGTTGGCCTCTGTGATGGGTGGTGCTCTTGGCATCCTACTCTGCACGATTACACTCACCGCTCAGCGGCGCGTGCCACAAATTCCTGCATAGACCTGCTGTGGCTGCAGGCGGCGGTCCTCCTTTCGGTGCAATCTGTGCGCATTCTCACACATGGAATTTCCGATCATGGTCCACTTGTGTTGTCTTGGGGGCTCCAGACGGATGTCCTGCACCCGCTTGGAGATTTAGTGCTTGGCATTTACAAAGTACTGAGTGTGCTGCTTTGTGGAGGAGGAACTAGGGTTGTTTTTTTAACTTAATTTAGGCTTAGTTTCCTCAGCAGTCATGCTGTGGCCAGCCCGTAACCCTTTCTTGTGAGGCCACCTTAGGGGGTACGTCCTCCAAGCCGAGGTGCGCCTGTTGCGGGTGACCGAGCTTGAAGATCAAATACTACACCTGGAGGCTTCTCTACATTGCTGTGACACTGATGACGACCATCATCTTTTGGCGATAGCTCACACGGAACTGCAGCAGGTCTCCCTTGAGGAGGCCAAGCAATGCTGGTTGGCTTCCCTGCAGAATGAAAACGCATTCGTTGAAAAATCAGACAAATTACTGTACTGGTTGGCTAGGAAGCTGAGTTTCTGTTGCAGTAACCCCCCCCCCCCACACTTTTTGCCAGATTTCTGACTTTGACTTGAATTGCCCTGGGTCCCTGCAAATCCTGTTCCCCGTGTTCTTTCCCAAAACTTACCTTGGGGGTACGTTGTGTAGGAGAGCAGGGTCTGCTTCCTATGGTCACCCCCACTTTTTGCTTTTGCTTTACTGGTTTTCGACTCAGCTGGGGCAAGGTCGTGTAATCACCCCTTGCTTAGGTATAGTATTCCTATATCTACCTTTATATATATACACACAGTAACCTATAAGTCACTCCTATGGCAGGCCTTAACAGTCATGGAGGCAGAGTACTTGGTTATGTGTGAGATGGTGCTCTAGCATGAGCTGAGCCTGTCTGCAGCTTTCGGAACCATGTCCTTATAGCTGTTCTATGATATCGCCATACCATATACTCTTAAGTGCATTATAATCCTCGCGTTTGAATGCTAACTTTGGTTTGGCTTTATCTAAACATGTCGTGTAAGGTGTCATACGCTTTGGAATACTACCTCCTCGCCAATTCTGGCGACGGGGGTAACATCCCACCCTTCTAGAGAGAGAAGACATGTTATTGTTAACAATCCCGGTTAAAGTTAACCAGAGCCCCAGCGTCACAAAATGGACGCTGCTGCCACAGACACAAGTCTGATCTCCTGCTGCTGGGAGTTCTTCCAGTCACGGTGGTTTGGACAATAGGTTTCCTGCCTGGAGAGGTGCGAGCACCACCCCAGACAGGACTTTGTGTATTGGGACAGGGAGGGCTGAATAGATTAAGACACTGCCTGAGGCACACTAGGTGCTTCATGCATATCCCAGTTCAAACCGGTTGCTGGGGCACTCCAGCCCCAGCTCTGGCGCGAAACTGGACAAAGGAAAGGGGGTGTAACCACCCCCTTGCTGGTCCCAACCATAGGAGGGACCTAGGAACTAATCCAGCCCCTTTTAGCTGTCTAAAGGTAGGAGCTGTGTCCTTAGACTTTAGATTTGATCCTGAACTGAAACTTGAACGAAACTCTGGACCTTCGAAATTCTGCTGAAGCTGAAGACTGAAGAATCTCCGTTGTAGCCAAGGAGTGACCACCTTGGGCAACCAGGCACCATCCAGCAAATCAACGGCTTGCTTTGTCGACGCTCCCGCCGGGACCCGAGCACAGAGCCTGACAAGACCCAGACTTCCAGACCTCTCTGACCCTCTCTTCACGTCTGCAGCATAGCTGAGATCCGTGGAGGTGACGAGACACGTGGGACCGGCCATCTTGAAAAGGCCACTACTTGCTAACTGTGCAGCTCCTGAGGTATCCTCGCAGCAGTGCACTGGGGATTGAGAAGCCCCAAATCCGAGCTCCACCTGCACCGAAGATCAGCCCTCCACACTCCACGAGTTCTGCGTGGGGCCCTTCTGCTTGTGTTCTGCTCGACGCATTGTCCGGTTGCTGGCCCGTTGGCTAGTAGCCTCTGTGACGACAATCCATTTTAATCAACTTGCTGGTCTGGTTGCTGCAGACTGGCCCTTGCCTCCCTGCAAAGGTAAGGCACCTCAGACCTTGCTGGTCTGCATCAAAAGCCTTCTTTGTATCCTGCGTGGGCTGCCTTTGCCAAGGCTTGTTGACTCCAATCCGGCGGTCGACCCCTCCATCTGCGAGAACCTTCGTGGGACAGCTCCTCTACAGCATCTGGTCATCCTCGAGGCCTCCTGGTCCGCGTGACTGAAGAGACAAGGTTCACGACAGCACCTGATTGCTCCTCGACGTCGTCTGGTTCCTTCCTGGTTCCACCCGGTCACTGGCTAGTGACCCAGACTCTGTCCCCTCTGCTTTCAGGTCTTCTTCATCCTCGATCCGCCCTTGGATCCATCCGGACATCTTCCTCCTGGTCGCCTGCAGCATCTTTCTTCACAGGCTCCATAGACTTCAACGGAGAAACCCGACACATCTTCACACCTATGCACCCGCTTCCTGTGGGTGAGGTAACGCGAGTACTTCGGTGCTCCCAAGGGTATGGACTATGCAAGTGTCTAGGTTTTTAGTTGTTTCCTTCTAGCTAAACCGTAAGTGTCCTAAATCCTTCTTTTTCTAACTGCTAAGTTCCCATTGACTTAACATTGACTCTCGCGTGTGTGTAAAGACACTGCACGTGCCGCCTGTGGGCCTCCTACTCCTAACCTAAGGGTCAGATAGTGTAGCCCAAGCGATTCCCTAGGCCCTAGACCTTTCCTTTTCTCGTGACGTGGTACTTATACCACTTTCTTAGTATATGGTTTGCTTCGCCCCTAGGGCCTAACTGTATTCTGTGCAACTTAACGTATTCTGATTAAGTAACTTGTTATGTGCTTTTGCCTCTGATCTCATAAAGAGTTCAGAGGAGTGTGTTAGTGAATAAATACAATACATTTTAAATATATCCTGTGTGGTGTCCTTTCATTTGATATTCAAGGGGTTACATATGGTAAAACAGCTGGCTTTACACGCCCTCAAGAGTCTTTTAGCCTAAGACTGTTCAGTTCACGCTACCACTAGGATAGCTGGTCTATAAGGTTCACTTACAACCATCACCATAAGGGTTGTTTGGACTGGTGCAAGGTGTTCACTAGAATAGTGAACATCATATACCAGGCCAACTTCTCACATTGGTGTGCAGCGGTTGGGATTAGAGCTTGCTGTTGTTTTACCACTTGTAATCTTGAGATATCATTTGAAAGATCACATAGGTACCTATAGGTACATATAAAAACAAGTCTTAGTATACTTAAGTTCTACTGAACTTAGCTGTTGTAGAGCCTGGGCCTAGCACACCCTGGCTACAACTCCTAGACAGGTTCTGTAGGAAAACAAATAGTGTAGGTAGGTGCAACACCACACCTCACTAGAAACCATGTCTCAGACAGGGAACCCCAGTGGTTCTCTGCCTGCAGAGGTAGATCCCTTGAGGACTGATTCGAGATATGAAGCCTTAGCCTTCCAAGAATTGAGACAATTGTGTACTTCTAGAAGGCTAAAACAGGGTTCAAACCCTACCATCAAGTTCCTGGTTGAGCTCTTAGAAGAGTATGATGCTCAACAGCCACCTAAGACAGGTGACACAGGTAGTGCAGATGAAGTCTTTCCCTCTTCTGATGATAATACTGAAACTCCTGTACCAGAGGAAGAAGAGGGGCTAAAAGAAGATGATTCTGATCTTGAGACAAACAGCCAGGTCCCAGTCAGAAGACTTAGCCAGGCTAACCTAAGCATACATGGGAGTCAGTATGGGCAGCCCCTATAGAGACCCCCAAGTGGGCTTAACCAGAGGCAGAGGAGAGGAAGATACCACTCCAGGGAATCTCTCCTATCTCATGCTTGAGGTTGCCCTGGCCAAAGAGAAGCTTGCTCGTGCTAGAGAGCATAGAGAGAGTGGGTTAGAACCCACTGGTGGCAGCAATATCCCTAAGGATATAGATAGGTCCTATGAGAATAGACACCTAAGCAAGATTGTGCCCCCCTACAAAGAAGGGGATGACATCCACAAATGGATAACTGCTGTGGAGAGGGCCTGCAAAGTACAGCAGGTACCCCAAAGTCAGTGGGCAGCAATCTTATGGCTCTCCTTTTCAGAAAAAGGTAGAGATAAGCTCCTCACAGTCAGTGATGGGGATGCTAACAACTACTCTGTCCTGAGGAGTGCTCTGATTGATGGGTTTGGCCTAACCACTGAACAATATAGGTTGTTGTTCAGAGATACCCAGAAGAAACAGACTCAGGACTGGACCGATTTTGTTGATTGTGCCACTAAGGCTCTGGAAGGCTGGTTATTGGGAAGTCAAGTTAAGGACTATACAGGATTGTATAATTTGATCATGAGAGAGCAAATCCTTAGCAACTGTCAAAACCAGTTATTGCATCAGTACCTGATTGACTCTGATCTGACCTCTCCCCAAGAATTGGGAAAGAAGGCAGACAAATGGGTCAGAACCAGGATTAAGCAGATAAACCAGAACCAAGGGGGTGATCAGAAAAAGGCAGACCAGAAGGGTAATGAGCAGAAACAAAAAGACCAGAAGTCTTCACCAGGCCCCCAAAAGGCACAGGGGGAGGGTGGCTCCAAAAAGAACAAACAGAAACAAGAAAGCCCAAAGAAGCCCTGGTGTGGACACTGTAAATAAGTCTCTCACTGGTTTAGTGAGTGCACCAAGAAGGGCACAGCACCAACCACCATTGCCCCTAAGGCAACTGTTCCCCCTAGTCCAGCTGTTATTGGTGGTTCCCAGCAAAAGGGTGTAGCAGGGTTGACCCTGGGAACTGAGGTGGACTCTGGCCTAGTCAGAGTACCAACTCAGGCTGTTCTTGTCTGTGATGGGGACATAGCAATGTCCTCTACTGTAAGTCCCAGTAATCTGAGCAAGTACAGACAGACACCTTTTATTAATAATAAAATGGCTCAGGCCTACAGGGACGCTTGTGCAAGTGTCACCATGGTGACACCTAACTTTGTGGACCCTGAACAGATCATACTAGGTGAGACCTACCTAGTGACCAACCCTAGCAATGCCACTACCTCCCAAAGTATGGCAGTTGTTAACTTCTCCTGGGGAGGGGTAACTGGCCTCAAAAGAGTTGTTGTGAGTTCAGACCTTCCAGTAGAGTGTCTGTTAGGTAATGATCTTGAACCTCAGTTTGGTCTGAGGTGGAGTATAGGACCCATGCAGAAATACTGGGAATATCAGCACATGTCCTTGCTGTGACCAGGTCACAGGCCAAAAAGTGCTTACCTGAACAGGTGTTGGATCTTGGAACAATAGACCAGACACCACCCAAGAGAAAGAGCAAGAGGGTTAAGGCAGTGCCTTCCCCCGCCTCAGGTTGAGGATCAGCCCTCCCAGGAGGATGATTCTGAGATCCAAGAGGGAACTGTCCTAGAAGAGCTTGAGCCTAATCAGGTTGGGTTTCTTGGGACAGGGGGACCCTCAAGGGCAGATCTGAGGCAGGCACACTTAGATTGTTCCTCTCTTAAACCCCTCAGACAGCAGGCTGCTGCTGAGGCTGCTGAGAATGCTCAAGGTACCCATAAAGTGTATCGGGATGATGGGCTCCTTTATTCAGAGGCTAGAGACCCCAAGCCTGGTGCTTCCAGGAGGTTGGTTATACCTCTGCAATTTAGGGGCTTCCTTCTTACCTTGGCCCATGATATTCCCCCAGCAGGACACTTGGGCCAGAACAAGACTTGGGACAGGCTTGTCCCTCATTTTCACTGGCCACATATGTCAGAAGATACCAAGGAGTTTTGTCGCTCCTGTGTTACCTGCCAAGCCAGTGGCAAATCAGGTGGTACCACAAAGGCCCCCTCATACCACTACCTGTGGTGGGGGTACCCTTTGAGAGAGTGGGGATAGACATTGTTGGACCAATGGACCCCCAAACAGCATCTGGGCACATATTTATACTGGTGGTAGTGGATCATGCCACCAGGTATCCAGAAGCTATTCCCCTGAGGACCACAACAGCTCCTGTTGTGGCAAGAGCCCTACTTGGAGTTTTCTCCAGAGTGGGGTTTCCAAAGGAGGTTGTCTCTGACAGAGGTGCAAACTTAATGTCAGTATATTGGACTGCAATGTGGAAGGAGTGTGGTGTCAACTATAAGTTCACCACCCCCTATCACACACAGTGCAATGGGCTTGTGGAAAGATTCAACAAGACCCTCAAAGGGATGATAAAAGGGTTATCTGAAAAGCTGAGGCGAAGATCGGACATCCTTTTACCCTGCCTTCTGTTTGCTTACAGAGAGGTCCCACAAAAGGGGGTTGGCTACAGCCCTTTTGAGCTTTTGTTTGGGCATCCTGTAAGGGGACCCCTATGTCTTGTGAAGGAAGGATGGGAGTTACCTCTCAAAAAGCCTAAGCAGGACATAGTGGACTATGTACTTGGTCTCCGCTCCAGGATGGCTGAGTATATGGAGAAGGCTTCCAAAAACCTTGAGGCCAGCCAAGAACTTCAGAAAACTTGGCATGACCAAAAGGCTATGCTGACTGTGTACCAGCCAGGACAGAAAGTGTGAGTGTTGGAGCCAGTGACCCCAGCAGCACTCCAGGACAAATGGTCTGGACCCCATACAATAGTTGAACAGAAGGGAGAAGTCACCTACTTGGTGGACCTTGGGACTCCCAAAAGCCCCCACAGGGTGCTTCATGTCAACAGACTTAAAGCATTTGTCGACAGGGCAGACATGGGCTTGCTCATGGCTACAGATGAGGGGCAGGAAGAAGAGAGTGACCCTCTCCCAGACCTGCTTACTCAGAACCCTGATGATGGGTCAGTAGATGGTGTAGTCTTGGCTGACAGCCTCTCTGAACATCAGCAACAGGACTGCAGACAAGTTCTTCAGTCCTTCAGACATCTGTTTTCCCTGACCCCAAGTCAGACACACTGGTGCACCCATGAGGTGGACACTGGTGACAGTCTGCCTGTCAAGAGTAAAATCTACAGGCAACCTGACCATGTCAGGGACTGCATTAGGACAGAGGTTCAAAAGATGTTGGAGCTGGGAGGTATTGAGCCCTCAGAGAGCCCTTGGGCCAGTCCAGTAGTCCTGGTGCCAAAACCTCCCACCCAAGATGATAAGAGAGAGATGAGGTTTTGTGTGGACTACAGAGGTCTCAATGCTGTCACTAGGACAGATCCCCAGGGCAGATGAGCTCATTGATATATTGGCTTCTGCCAAGTTCTTGAGCACATTTGACCGGACAGCAGGCTACTGGCAAATCAGATTAGCTGAGGATGCAAAAGCCAAGACAGCGTTTTCAACCCCAGGAGGACATTATCAATTTGTGGTAATGCCCTTTGGTTTGAAGAATGCACCTGCCACTTTCCAAAGGCTGGTGAATCAAGTTCTCACAGGACTGGATGACTTTTGTGCAGCTTATCTAGATGATATTGCTGTCTTTAGCTCCACCTGGGAGGATCACCTGGTCCACCTGAGGAATGTTTTAGAGGCCCTGCAAAAGGCAGGCCTCACTATCAAGGCCACTAAGTTCCAGATAGGGCAGAGCAAGGTTGTGTACCTGGGCCACCTGGTAGGTGGGGGTCAGTTTCAACCACTGGAGAGCAAGATCCAGACCATCAGAGACTGGACTCCACCAATTACCCAGATACAGGTCAGAGCTTTCTTGGGCCTGTCTGGGTACTACAGGAAGTTTGTGAAAAACTATAGGTCCATTGTGACACCACTGAATGACCTCACTTCCAAAAAGATGCCAAAGAAAGTTCAGTGGACAGTTAGCTGTCAAAAGGCATTTGATGACCTGAAGCAGGCCATGTGTACTGCACCTATTCTGAAAAGTCCAGATTACTCCAAAGAGTTCATAGTCCAAACAGATGCTTCTGAGTTGGTTGTGGGAGCTGTACTTTCACAACTGAATGAACAAGTTACTTACCTTCGGTAACGATATATCTGTAAGAAACAGTAGTTAGTATTAGATTCCTTACCTAAGAATATCCCCAGGCGTCAGACTGGATCCGGAATTTTTTGCGTAGTAGTACCCTTGCGCGTCGGTAGGCGTCGTCTGCGGCTCCGGGTCCGTCGTCGTGGGCGCCGTGATGACGTCGTCGGAGTACTTAGACGCCGCCTCCGCGTGCTGACGTCAGTTCTTAGACACAGCTTTTCCGCACCAGAGACGCAGAGCCATGTTAAAAACCAACACTGGTGCCATTGAAACTAGGGCCCTGAAAGGGGATGACCTTAACCCTAGATATCAGTTCGCAGAACGGGGAGGATGGGTGAGGCTGTAAGTAATCTAATACTAACTACTGTTTCTTACAGATATATCGTTACCGAAGGTAAGTAACTTGTTCATCTGAAAGAAACAGGTTAGTATTAGATTCCTTACCTTAGAATAGATACCCCAGCAATACCAACCCCGGCGGTGGGTCTGCGAACCAATAATCACACCAGAAAGTCCTGAAGGACGGAACGGTCAAAGAAGCCATCCCTCCGGACTTGGCTGTCCAGGCAGTAGTGTCTTGCAAGCGTGTGCAGGGATGCCCACGTAGCTGCCTGACAGATGTCCTGCAACGGGATTCCCCGGCCGAGGGCAGTGCTAGCCGCCGTGGCCCGAGTGGAATGGGCTCTCAGCCCAACAGGAGGCTCCTTCCTTGCCAAGGAGTAACATGCCTTGATACACAAGACGACCCACCGAGAGATGGTCCTCTTGTGCACCGCCCGTCCCTTCTTAGCGCCCACGTAACCAACAAAGAGTTGGTCATCCACCCGGAACTGGCGTGTGCGATCCAAATAGAATGAGAGCGCACGTTTTGGGTCCAGATGGTGGAGCCGCTCTTCCTCTTTAGAGGGATGCGGTGGCAGAAAGAAGGTGGGCAAGGTAATAGACTGCCTGATATGGAAGGCCGTGACAACCTTGGGCAGGAAAGATGGACTAGTCCGCAACACAACCTTGTCCGGATGGACAGAAAGGAAAGGAGGTTTGGATGAAAGAGCCTGGAGCTCACTCACTCTCCTGGCAGAGGTGATGGCAACCAGGAAAGCAGTCTTCAGAGTAAGAAGGCGGAGAGGACAGTTGTGAAGTGGCTCAAAGGGAGCGCACATCAGAAAAGTAAGAACAAGGTTCAAGTCCCACTGAGGCATCACAAACGGAACAGGAGGGAACATGTGTGTGATGCCCTTCAGGAAACGAGTTACAATAGGGGACTTGAACAAAGAAGGTTGATCAGGCAGCCTGAGAAAGGCTGAAAGGGCAGAAAAGTAGCCCTTGATAGTGCCCAGAGCAGAGCCCTGCTGGGTAAGAGAAGGAAGAGAAGAACCTCAGAAAGAGAGGCAGAAAGTGGATCCACAGCCTTTGCTGTGCACCATGCCACAAATTTATACCACCTGCAGGCGTATACCGCTTTTGTGGACGGACGCCTGGCTGCCAGAATGACATTACAGACTTCAGGAGGCAAGTCAAATGGCCTCAACTGTCACCGCTCAATCTCCAAGCATGGAGGTGGAGACTGGACAGGTTCGGGTGGAGGACCGTCCCCTGCTGCTGCGACAGAAGGTCCTCCTGAAGAGGCAGACGAACCGGGGGATCGACTGACATACTGAGTAGCTCTGGATACCAGTACCTTCGTGCCCAGTCCGGAGCCACAAGGATGACTTGGGCCCGGTCGCGTTTGATCTTCTTCAGCACTCTGGGCAGAAGTGGTATAGGCGGAAAGGCGTACAACAGACTGCAACTCCACTTGCGACGAAAAGCGTCTCCGAGCGAGTGCCGCCTTGGAAATTCCAACGCGCAGAACTGATGACATTGTGCGTTCTCTTCGGTGGCGAATAGATCTAACCAAGGCTCTCCCCACTGCTGAAAGAGGCCTTGCGCCACGTCCGAGTTCAGACGCCATTCGTGATCCATCATGCACTGACAGGTGAGCTTGTCCGCCCTGGCGTTCAGAGAACCTGCCAGGTGTTGAACAACCAGGGTCACGCCCTGATGTTCCGGCCACTGCCAGAGGCGCAGAGCCTCCTGGCACAGGGTCCATGACCCCAACCCGCCCTGTTTGTTGCAGTACCACATGGCGGTGGTGTTGTCCGTGAACACCTGCACTACACTCCCCCGGACAGAGGGGAGGAATGCCTTCAGTGCTAGACGAATCGCCCGCAGCTCCAAAAGGTTGATATGGAGCTGGGACTCCGCCGGAGACCAGAGGCCTCTGATCTCCGCCTCTCCCATGTGGCCTCCCCAGCCCTGGAGGGACACGTCCGTCACAACTACTTGCTCCGGTTGGGGAAGGGAGAGGGATCTGCTGCTGACCCAATCGCGGTCCGTGACCCACCACTGCAGCTGTCTCGCAGCGCCCTCCGAGATCAGGACATGGTCGGATAGGTTGCCCTGATGCTGGGCCCACTGAAACTTCAGGTCCCACTGCAGAGCCCGCATCCGACACCGGGCGTGATGCACCAGAAGGATGCAGGAGGCCATCAGCCCCACAAGCCGCAGCCTCAACCTGAACGATACCCGGGACAAAGGCTGAAAGAGTGGAATCAGAGCCTGAATGTCCCGAACCCACTGTTCGGGAGGATAAACCCGAAACTGCGCCGAGCCGAGAACCGCTCCGATGAAAAGGAGCTTCTGAGATGGGCACAGGTGTGACTTCGGCACATTGATGGAAAACCCCAGCTGGTGCAGGAGGTCTGCCGTCATCTGGAGGTGGCTGACGACTGTCTGGGGCGAGCCCGCCTTCAACAACCAGTCGTCGAGGTAGGGGAAGACTGAAACCCCTAACCTGCGCAGATGAACTGCGACCACCGCCATCACCTTTGTGAACACTCGTGGGGCGCTGGTAAGGCCGAAGGGGAGCACGATAAACTGAAAGTGCTTGTGGCCAACCGTGAACCGCAGGTAGCGCCGGTGGGCCGGCAGGACGGGGATGTGGAAATAAGCATCCTGCAAGTCAACGCTACCATCCAGTCTCCTGGGTCCAGGGCAGCCAAGACCTGAGCCAACGTCAGCATCTTGAACTTCTCCTTTTGGAGGAAGCCGTTGATGTCCTGTAGATCCAAGATAGGGCGTAGGCCTCCTTTGCCCTTCTTGGGTACCAGAAAGTGGTGGGAGTAGCAACCACATCCTACTTCTGGCCCAGGAACGCGCTCGATGGCCCCCTTGGCCAAGAGGGCCGTAACTTCCTCCGGTAGAAGTCGCACATGATCCCCCGATACGCTGTGGTATTGCGGTGGCATGGCTGGAGAGGTCACCTTGAAGAGGAGGGAGTAGCCCCTTCGGACGATTTGCAGCACCCACCTGTCCGATGTGACAGTGCGCCAGTGGAGAAGGTGATGGCGAACCCTGCCCCCCACTGGTGTCACATGGGCCTGAAAGCACGGACTAGGAGGGTTTTGAGGCGGATGCTGCGGGGGAAGGTGTGGACTGTTGTCCCCGACCGCCGCCACGGCGGTTTCCACGGCCGCCACCGAGTTGGATATTACTCTGCGGTGCGTGGCTGGCAGCACGTGTGAGGGCGCCCCTTCCTTGGCCACGAAAGGAGCGAAAGGCACCCATTTGCTGGGGTGGGGCCGAGAGGCCCAAGGACCTGGCAGTAGCCCTGGAGTCCTTTTTTTGTTTGAATATGTTTATTGCAGTTTTGTCATTGTACAACAGTATACACCTGCGATTGTAAAAGGATACACTGCTGTATTGTAATTATTCGTCACAGATCAGCGCGGTCATCATTATACATATAAGAGCCTAATAGTAAGGATCAAGATAAGGGCAACATAAGTGAAACAGCATAGCAGGTTCATTAAAGGCAGGCATATACGTAAAAGAATAATAATCAATAATTGCAGTGCTCAATAACGGAGAAAGCAAGATCTGTTTCCCAAGTGTATATCAAAGACTTGTTCACTGTGAGTGCAGGTAATGCTAAAGCAGCAGTGTTAGGGGAAGTGGGCTCATCAACAGTGCAACACATATCCAAAGCTACATTTCAAATCAATCAAAAATAGAGAACAATCTAAAAAAATACAATAAACAAAAGAGTGGGTGGTGTCTAACAACAAATGTGCGTGTGTGTGTGATGTTCTCGAGGTAGGCAGGGAGCAGGTCTACACAGCCCCACGCCAGTTAAAAGGGGAAGTTGCAAGAGCAGTCGCGTATGTGCCAAGGGGAGGGGACGGGAGGGGGGATGGGGGGGGAGGGGGGATCAGTGTTCACACAATGCCATTCTGCAGGCACACCTGGTGGTAAGACGTCAAGGTGTTATCCCAGTCCAGAGCTATGGGGAACTTACGGAGCCCTGCTGTCTCCTCTCTATGTAGCGCTACACTCTCCGCCCGCGCCCAGTTTTCCAATGAGTTACGCCAGTGTATTGCCTGGGGGGGCACACTATTTTTCCAGCGCTTAGTAATGAGTCGTTTCGCCGTGACCAGTCCCAGATCCCAGAATCTCGCATGGACTTTCGTCTGTCTCGTCCTTTTAAACAAGCCCAGTAGGCAAGCCTCCCATGTAAACGGTAAACTGCCCCCGTCACTTTTGCCAAGGCATCTGACACTGTAGTCCAATAGTGTGTAGCGTGGGGCATGCCCAGAGGACATGCAGGAACTGCGCGTCTACTAGTCCACACCTGGGACACGCAGATGTGGTAAGCCCAAAGTATCGATTAATCTTGTCTGGGGACAAGTACGCCTGATGCACAATATAATAGTGTATAATCTTGAAGCGTGCATTGCGCGATATATTCCGTGCCCCAGCTAGTATCTGTACCCACTCTCTGTCAGTCCAATCCCGGCCTCTGTCAGCTGTCCATTTGTCTCGCAGGCACTGAGGGGAGAATTGTGTATGAGTGTGTAATGCTTGAGCGAGCCAGTGTATTATGTGAGAGCCATTTCCCATCACATGTAAATATTGGATGAGCAGGTGTTTCGGTGGCTCCTCTGCTAGTGGTCCCCAGGCCTGTGTCAGTGTATGTAGGAGTTTTGCATGGGTCAGGAATTGTCCGGCTGGTGGCCCCGTGTTGTCCGCTAGTGTCGCAAAAGGGAGCAGCGCGCCATCCTCAAACAAGTTGCCCAAACCCTCCAAACCAGCTGCCTCCCAGCTATCCAATACCGGTGACACAAGCGCACCACCTTCCCAAGGCGTACCTAGTAGTGGTAGATTGGGCGCGTATGGTTTAATTGCTGCTGTAAGCTTTAAGCTTCTCATGTAGCACTTTCTCGCCACCGCGAGATGTAGTTGTGCCGGAGAGCGACTCGTAGACAGGGGATGAAATAATGCATGTATCTGTGGGACTGTCATGACTGCATCTTCCGAGGCTGTATCTCCCAAATTCTTCCCACTCATCCAGTAAGTAACCCATTGTAACTGTGCTGCCAGGTAGTAAAGCTAGTGATTTGGTACCGACAGCCCGCCACACTCCGTCGCAGCATATAGGGTTTTCAACGCAACTCTGGGTCGTCCCCCGTTCCAGATCAGCCGCCTGGTCAGAGTTTCCAGGTCGCGGAAGATGCGGGCCGGGACATACACCGGCAAATTCGCGTAGAAGTACAATAGCCTGGGTAGAGCGATCGCCTTCGCCAGTGCGATGCGGCTAGGCACATTCAGTGGAAGCGAATTCCAAAATGATACTTGAGCTGTAAGTGACGATATTGTTCTCACGAGATTGCCATCCAGCAGGTCGGCGGGCTCACGATAAATTTGAATTCCCAGGTATCGAAAAACCGTTGGATACCAAAGGAACCGTTCGCCCATCACCGTAATCTCGCACTCTGGGGTGTTTGCAGCGAAGGAGTATACACCCGATTTCGCCCAATTAACACGGAGCCCCGACACATCACCGAAGGCGCTGAATATGTCAGTGAGTGCGCACGGAAAGCGGGTGAGATCTTTGACATAAATTAGCAGATCATCCGCATAGAGTGATACTGAGTGTATCCCGTCTGCCAAGGGGATGCCCCAGTTCTCACCAGAAGCACGCAGTTGTGCCGCCAACGGTTCCATCATGAGTGCAAAAATTAAGGGGGAGAGGGGACACCCCTGTATGGTGCCCCTGCAAACACGTACCGGGGCAGAGAAAAGCTTTCCCGTTCGCACACGTACCTAGGGATCAGAGTAAAGGAGTTCCACCATACGGAGTTAGGCTGCACCTAGTCCAAATTTCTCCAGTACTAGCACGAGGTAGGTCCATTCCACTGAATCAAACGCTTTCTCGAGATCGAGAACCACGCATCCCGAACGGGGCTACCGGGACACAGCTAGACTTTGCACACAGAACAGTCTCCTGATATTATAAGATGTGCTGCGGGTGGGGACAAACCCATTTTGGTCTGCGTGCACTAGTGTAGGGACCAGGGGCGCCAATCTCTGAGCCAGGGCAGCTGCTAGAATCTTATAGTCTGTGTTAAGAAGAGCAAGTGGCCTGTAGGACCCCATGTTCAGTGCGTCTCTGCCTGGTTTCAAAAGCGATATCACATTCGCTTCGTTCAGAGACAGAGGGAGGACAGCATCCTGTTTTGCTGCCGCATATACTCGTAAGAGTTCCGGGATGAGGATGGTAGAGTATGCCTTATAAAACTCTGCCGGCAGCCCATCGGGGCCTGGGGACTTACCATTGGAGAGAGAGAATATAACCGTTCAGAGTTCCTCCGCTGTGAGTGGTGCACCCAGCTCCTCACACTTTGTAGTGGTGATCGCCGGTATTGGGAGGTCTGACAAGTACTCCGTGATATCATCTCTAGTAGCCCGCAAACGGGAACGGTATAAGCTTTCATAATGACCTGTAAAGGCCTCATGTATAGCCCTCTGCGTGTGAACCACAGCACCATGCGTGGTGCGAATTGATAATATCGGTAGTGTCTGGGAGTCTTTCCTTATCAGCCAAGTCAATAGCTTGCCAGGCTTATCCCCAGCGTGGTGTGTACGTGCCGAATGTGCAGCTTAGTTCAAATTCTTTAATCTATCTAGAAGTTTTGCATGCTTCCCACGGTTTTCCACCAATCTCGCATCATTGCCCTCCACTGCTTCGCGCTCATCTGCCAGTAGCTCTGATTCTACCCGTGTCATATCTCTATCTACCTGACGCCTCAGTCCCGCTTGTGCGCCCAGACAGTGGCCTCTCGTGACCACCTTAAATGCATCCCACTCAATTTGCGGGGTAGATGCAGTATCAGTGTTATCCTCAAAATATCGTAATATACCATTCGAAAGCAATTCCCGGAAAGGGGCATCTAATAAGACGTCCGGCTGGAGTCGCCACGTGGGGATCGGGGGGGTGTTGGCGTTCCCAGGCAAAATCAAGAGTGTGAGAAGTTGACCTGATATATGATGCTCACTAGTTCTAGTGATCACCTTGTATCAGTCCAAACAACCCTTATGGTGATTGGTTGTAAGTCAACCTTATAGACCAGCTATCCTAATGGTAGCTTGGACAAAGCAGTCTTAGGCTAAACTCTTTTGGCATGTGAAGCCAGCTGTTTTACCACAATATAACCCCTTGAATACCAGATGAAAGGACACCACACAGGTTGATATGAAAATAAACAGTATATTTATTAATAACAAACACCTCTGAACTCTTTATGAGATCAGAGGGCTAAGCACATGACAATCTCTTAGGAAAAATACGATAAGTTGCACAAAATTACAATGGTGCCCTAGGGGCACGACAAACCATATACTAAGTAAGTGGAATGTGAAAGTCGATAGAAAGAATGGAGCTGTCCAGAGGCTGTAGGATCGTTGGGACCATGCTACACTAACTCTAGGTAAGTAATAGGAGGCCCACGGAACGCGTGTGCAGAGTGTGAACTCACACGCGAGATGCGTAACAACGTCTATGGACAGTACAGTTCAAGTTAAAGGTGAGTACGGACAATCCTGACTCGTTAGGACAAAAACTACTGTGTAACTGGACACTAGGACAGTTAAACTACCCTTGAGCACCGAAATGCTCTCGTTACCTCACCCACGGGCTGCGGGTGCATAGGTGTCAAAGTGTGTCGGGTTCTCGCGTTGAAGTCAATGGAGCCTGGAAGAAAAGATGCTGCAGGCGACCAGGAGGAAGATGTCCGGTGCGATCCAAGGGTAGATGGGTGAAGAAGAGGACCTGAAAGCAGAGGGCACAGTGTTCACAGTCACTAGCCAGTGACTTGAGTGGAACCAGGAAGGAACCAGGTGCTGTTGTCGCGATCAGGTGAAGAGTGGACGCTTGACTCTGCAGCCACGTGGACCAGGAGGTGTCTTCGACAACCAGGATGGAGGCACGAGCTGTCCCACGCAGGCTCTCGCTGTCGGCGGTGTTGGCTTTGGAATTGGCGTCAACAGGCCTTGGCAAAGGCAACCCACGCGGTGAGTGAAGAAAGCGTCTTGTGCGGACTAGGAGAGTCCGGGGTGCCCCTCTTTTGGAAGGGAGCAAGGGCCAGTCTGGAGCGACCAGACCAGCAGCAAAGATTTCAAAGTTCGTCGTCTAGGAGGCCACTAGCCAGCCGGCAAGTGACCAGACAACGCGTCGAGCAGCAAACAAGCAGAAGGGCCCCACGCAGATCTCGTGGATGCTGGAGGGCTGGTCTTCGGTGCAGGAGCGGCTCGGGGCTGGGGCTTCTCAGTCCCCAAAGCACTTGGTCGAGTTTACCTCGGGAGTCGTGCTGAAAGCGAAGTGCAGGTTCGTTCAAGATGGCCGGTCCCACGTGTCTCGTCGCACCCACGGATCTCAGCTGTGCTGCAGATGTAGGTTGCGGTCGGAGAGGTCTGGGAACCCGGGTCTCGTCGGGCTCTGAAGTCTGGATCCTCGAGGGAAGACGACAAAGTGAAGCCTCTGGATGCTTGATGGTGCCTGCAGTTGCAGGGTGGACACTCCTTGTCCACAAGGGAGATTCTTCAGTCTTCTGTGGAGCAGAACGTCAAAGTCCAGAGTTTCTTCTTGTAAAGTTGTTCAGGATAATCTAATTTGGAATGGGACCAGCTCCTACCTTTATCCTGCTAAAGGGGGCTGCACTACTGACTAGGTCCCTCCCCTGGGTCCCCCTATCCTTTTTCCGGCTTCCCGCCAGCGCTGGGGCAGAGATGCCCCAGCAACTGGTTTGAACCGGTGTATGCACAGGACACCTTGTGTGCCCCGGGCATGTCTCATTCCTTTCAGGCCTATCCTACCCAATACACAAAATCCTGTCTGGGGTGCTGCTAGCACCTCCCAAGGCAGGAAACCCTTTGTCCAAGCCTCCCTCGCTGGAAGGACTCCCAGCAGCAGGAGGTCAGACTTGTGTCTGTGGTGGCAGCATCCATTTTGTGATGCCAAGGCTCGAGTTAACTTTAACCGGGGTTCTCAGTTACATACATGTCGTGTCCCTCTAGAAGGGTGGAATGCTACCCCCGTTGCCAGAATTGGCGAGGGGGTAGTATTCAAAATCGTATGACACCTTACTCGACATGTTTTGATAATGTTATACCAGAGTTAGCATTTAACCGCGAGGATTATAATGCACTTAAGAGTATATGGTATAGCGTTATCATGGAACAGCTATTAGGACTTGGTTCCGCAAGCTGCAAACGGGCTCAGCTCATGCCAGAGCACCATCTCACATAATTCCAAGCACTCTGCCTTCAGGATGGATAAGGCCTTCCATAGGAGTGACTGATAGGAATATATGTGAACATTTTAGGTTTAGATATAGGTATACTATATCTACAGCAAAGGGTGTTTACACCACCTTGCCCCAGCTGTCGTGCAGCCAGTTGTGTCTGTTTAGATGGCCAGCCAGGGGTGGCATAATACATGCTTCAGCCCCTGGTAGGCCCTGGGTACACCTATGCCCTGGATACCTAAGGTATGCTGTACAGGGACTGATAAGTTGGCCCAGTACCAATTGGTAAATGCACCTAAGGTACATGGTTGTCAATTTAGAGAGAGAACAGCTAGACTGTGGGTCTGATTAGCAGGCCCACAGCCAGGGAAAGTCGTAAACCAGTGAAGCAAAAAGCAAAAATCTGGGGTGGCCATAGGATTGCAGACCCCACTCTCCTACAAAGAGTATGAGGGTTGTGATCAGGGTGGGTGCGGCCTAAATAACAGGAGTCGGTGACGAGGGGCAGCAGGTCACCAGTCAACATGAATCTGTCAAGTTTGACATGTAACGCATGGGCTCCCGAGTAATATGAGTAAGTCCTCCTGTTGGGGTTGCGACTGCGCCAGGCGTCAAAAAGATACCACTGTGTCGCCCAATCAGCGAACGCTCTCGACGTACTATGCAACGTCGCATTCGCCAGAGGGGGGAATGACTTGTCCAGTGTGACATTAAGGACACAATTATAGTCACCTCCTAGTAAAAGTGGCACACCCGGCCGTGACGCTAACACTGTCGACAGTCGTGTAAGGAATCGCCCTTGGTCAATGTTGGGAGCGTAAACAGAGGCTGTGACTATGTTTTGTCCATCTAGTCTTCCCTGAAGTAACACATACCTGCCCTCATCATCTATGCTACTGTGTGTGAGGGCAAAGGGGACTCCCGGGCGAACCCAAATCAGTGCCCCGCGCGCGCATGCTGAGAAACCTGTGGCATATACCTGTCCCCTCCACCTGCGGCGTAGAGTATGCGCCTCTGTGTCTGTCAAGTGTGTCTCTTGTAACAGTGCTACCTGCACCTGATGACGCTTGAGATATGAGTATACCTGGTAACGGCGCGTAGGGGTATGCATACCACGGACGTTCCAGGTGCAAAATTTAATTGCAGACATTCCGACCCTTCTTCCCCATCCCCCAGGTCCACCCCCCGCCCATAGCACCACGACTAGCACCACAACAGATCAGATTGACATAGTTTGCATAGCGTTCGGACCATACCATCCCACCACCTCACCAGCACACATTAGAAGGGTGAAAAAGAAGCACCAGACCCATAACTGTGGAAAACAGAACTACAATGCCAAAAGGTCGACTGCGGAACATCCCGTTGTCCAAACGCTCTAGTGAGCACTAACTGTTCGTAAGTTCAAGGGGGGTTCACTGAGTGTTTGTATTAATAGTACAAAGGGTTCATGTAGGTAGGGTGTGGGTATACTCCCCCCACCACAGGCACTTATTGTCTTATAGCCCATCGCCAGCAAGAGTTCCCGATAGCTGGGGCAGAGTGTTCGAGGAGGCTGAGAGATAAGCGACCGGCAATCATGTTGTGCGGGTCACGGGCAAGCACCTACCATCGGGAGGGCTTGTCCACTCCCCTCGCTTAAAGTCTGGACTCACCCTTAGCAGGACTGGTCATAGTAGGGCATCAACTGTAAGTTCAGCTTTCAGATCCACAGCTCTCGAGCTCATTCCTCGCCACAGTAACTGCGAATCACCACCTGCAGCTCCCATGCCCTCCAGTAGTGCATGTGCGCAGAGGTCGCAGGTGGACATTTCCGTTTCTCTTTATTGGCGGCCAGCGACTCTGCTGGCAAATTCAGTGGAGCAAATCAGCCGTCTGTGGTGTGACATCTGGAAGATCCGTTGATACTTGGGAATCGGGCAACCCGTATATGTATTCGTCATCACTCACCTGACCCTCAGGACTAGCTCCCGGGGCAGGGATTTCCGTCACCGAGCCACTGCTCTCCGCCACTCTGCGGATAGCCTCCTGTTGCTCTTCATGTCGGTGTTCAGGGGTAGGGCCCACATTCGCTTCTTGACGCGCTGAGCTCGCCGTTGAGAGTCTCCTGTGCCTGCGCCGCCGAGCTCCCCTACTGCGTCGCGTCCTCTGGGGCATTCCACCAGGCTCCTTGTCAATACCCGAGTCAAGCCAAATCTCGGCGGCCTCCGGAGTATTGAAAAAATGTGTCTTGAGCCACGACTCGTAAGCGTGCAGGGAATAGCAAGGAATATTTGAGAGCCAGGCGGCAGAGTCGTTGCTTCACTTCCAGAAATGAGTGTCTTTGGCGCTGCACCTGTATTGTGTAGTCTGGAAAGAACATGATGGTTGCATTGTCAATCCTGACATCCGGTAATTTTCTAACCTCATGCAGAATAGTGTCACGATCGCGATAGTTCAACACGCGGATGAGCATGGGCCTTGGGTTTGAGCCCTCAGGGGGAGGTCGGGTTGGCACGCGGTGGGCGCGCTCCACCACAAAGTGTTGCGAGAGGGTACCTTCCGGCAGAATGTCTCTAAGCCAACGCTCCACATGTTCCGGTGCCTCTCTCGGCTCCCATCTCTCCGACAGGCCCACTATGCGGATGTTGTTCCGTCTCGCCCTCCCTTCCGCATCCTCCACGCGATCTTCCAGAAACTCCACCCTGTTAAGAAGGTTTTGAACGTGTTTGTCCATCTGAGTGATTTTGGGGGTCAGCTCTGTCACTGTAGTCTCCAGAGTCGTCGTTCGTTCAGAGAGTTTTTTGTGGTCAGCTCGGAGATGCGTCATATCTATGGCCACGCTGTCAATTTTAGTCTCTAACGAGGTGCGGGTCAGCTGCATTGATTCCTCCAGTCTCTCCATAGCCGCCAACATTGTGTCCAGCTTAGAGGTGGCTTGATCCGTTTCAGTCTGTTTCGTCATTTTCCCCTTCACCTGTGCGCCGCCTGTCACAGCTCTCGTTTTAGGTCCCACAGACATGGGAGGCTTCGGAGTATCCAGTGAGGGGTGAGTTCCAGGGGATCTCCTTATGTCGCCTTCAGAGGGGGGCCCGCTAGGATCCCAGGGTCACAGTGTTCAGCTGAGCGTCGCTGTTGCGCTTGGTGCGGGGACGGGCAGCTCAGATGGGAGTAACGATCGCAATTCTGAGTGGCAGGCCTTAGGCGTAAGGAGAAGTCAATGATGCAGTCAGTCTGCAAGCAAATGTCTTATGTAGAGATGCAGCGCAGCAAGGGGAGTAGACCAAGCAGGGTGGTCTTGTCTGTAGGTTTCTCCTCTCCGTGTCGCGGCAGGAAGCGCCTGTGGTGCATAAACGAGGTCTGCCAACAAGTCGTACTCGCTCTCCTCCCCCGATTAGTCCCTCCACGTGTCTCACAACCACTCACACATAAGGATGCGTGTGTATTACATCTATGTGGGGAATCACATTGTGGAGGGGTCAGGAGCACAGCAACGCCACAGCAACGTCAGGATCCACTCCCGGCACTCCGAGTCCCCAGTGTGTCGGGCGCAACTCGGAGGCCGTGTCTATGTCCCCCAGGTCAGACAATCCTCCAACTTGTACCTGGGTCTAGGGCCGAGCACGTAGGATGTGGTGCCTCACAGGTGCAGCAGCAGCAGCGCAGACACCCACTGCCGGGCGTCAAATTCAGCAGGGCTCCAGCTGTGTCGCCTTGGGGAGCAGCGACCCCTTCCGCACCTCACCGCCTCAGGGCCCAGCTGGTAGGCCGTATCCCCGGCCTCAATTATCCGCCAATGCCCACCAGCAGAAGTAGCCCCGTTCTGGGGTGGCGCGGTCACAGCTCAGCGGGGTCTTCCAGGGTAAGCGGTCGAATGGTGCACCCGACAAGTAGGTGCGGCATGCCCTAGTACCAGCCTCCGCGCACTTCAGGCAAAGTCTGATGGCTACTATGCCACTGCTAATCGGAGCTGAAGATCTCTAGCCGTTTTCTTGCTCATGCGGCTGTCAGCAGGGGGGGGTCAATGCCACCTTGCCCCCCACAAGTTCACCACCGCTCCTCGATGCCAGCAGAGGGGGCGGTCAGGGCTCGACAACGCTCCAGAGTCACCGTCTGTTTCCGTAGGGCCCAGTAGGCCTGCAAAGTCCCCGGTCTCGGGTGTCTCCACACGCCGGCAGCAGGCGTTCGTCGGCGGGCCGCCCGGAGCTACACGCCGCCGGAGCAGTTCACTTGGGGCAAAAGTCCTCAAATTTCAGCATCCGAGAGTCAGGTGTGTCGGACTCTCCCGCTGACGATTTCAAGCCAAACCGGATAAATGCGGGGGAGAAATAGCCTGCGGTAGGGGAGCTTCTTACGGAGCTCTACCCAGGCACGTCCGCCATCGTTGCGCGCTCAGCCACGCCCCAGCCCTGGAGTCCTTAATGCGCTCAAGCGCATGGTCTGCCTTGTCTCCAAAAAGGCGATGCCATCAAACGGCATGTCCATGAGTGTATTCTGGACATCGCCCGAGAAGTTGGCGGACCTCAACCAGGCGTGGCGACGAATCGCCACCGTCGTTGCCATCGCTCTGCCCAGTGAGTCGGTGGTATCCAGCCCACACCGGATAGAATACAGTGCTGCATCTCTGCCTTCCACAAGGGCCTGGCCGAGTTTAGCCCGTACCACCAACGGGCATTCTGGCAGCACGTCCGCGACCGTAACCCACAGAGAGTGGGTGTAGCGGCCCAAGAGGCATGTGGTGTTGAAAGACCGCAGTCCCAGACTCAGGGAGGAGAATACCTTTTTGCCGTATTGCTCATACCTCTTGGATTCCCTGTCAGGCGGAGCCGACGGGAATGCGGTCTGGGAACTTGAGGCCTGGATAACCAGGCTCTCAGGAGTGGGGTGGGTGGACAGGAAACAAGGGTCGCCCGGGGCCGGGCGGTGGCGTCTGGCCACGTTCCTATCTACAGGCGAACCTGTAGTGGGCCTGGACCAAGTGCCCAAAAGAACGTCGGTCAAGGCCTCATTAAACAGCAGCAGAGGCTCAGCCGAGCTTGACTGCGGTTTAAGGACCTCAGTGAGGAGGTTAGTCCTCACGGCCGTGACGGGGAGCTCAAGGCCCAAGGCCTTGGCCGCCCACGTCAGCACCACGCTGTAGGTTGCCCCCTCCTCCATAGCCACGGTAGGAGGTGAGACAAAACCAGTGTCTGGCGAGGTGTCCAGACCACTGGCATCCCCAAGTCCACCTGTCCAGTCCTCCTGGGACTGACACTCCCGTGTCAGAGGGTCCTCAGACCCCTCCCAATTCTCCTCATCAGCCATCTCCTGATACTCAGGGTTGTCAAATGATGGGGCCGGCTCATTGAAGTAAAACTCTCCAAACGGCGTCAAGAGCGGCGCCGGCGCCGGAACCGGATTGAGGGAGGCATCGGGGACGGCGCTGCCCGAAGATGGCGCCGGAGGTGACACCTGAGGGACCGGTGCCGGTGAGGTCGTTAGGTCAACCGGCGATGACCCGGATCCAGAAGCGGATCCAGCGGGGCCCTGCGGCGCCGAGCCCGAAGGCACCAGCGGCATTGGGGCCGAAGCACCCGACAGCGTTGGGGCCGAAGCCCCCGACCCGCTAGGGCCCCAGGACGGGTCGGCTGGGCCCGAAGACACTGCTGAGCCCATTGGAGGAGTGAGAAACCTCATGGCCATGAGGAAACGTTCGATCTCCTCCGGTGTCGCATGCGGCCCAGGGACCGGAGGGTGTGGGGCCGGACGCGACACCCGCGACTCCGACTGAGCCGTGTGGGCGGTGTCACCCAAACCCCCGGACGCGTCGCACGAGCGTCGGGGGGAGTCGGAAGAGCGATGACGTCTCTTCGACTCCTTGTGCTTACCTGACGACTTCGACCCTGAGGAGTGATGTCAACTCCCGGAGCTATGGTGGCTCCGATCCCGCGACCGGTCCCTCGACCTCCGTCCGGACCGGGACCTTTTGCGGCGCGGGGCCGACTGCCGGAGCTCGAGTCGCTTGCGGGACCGCTCCCACCTAGCTTTCGAAGTCAGGGCCCGGCTGTCGGAGCAGGTCTTGTCGTCATGGTCGACGCTGAGACAGTGGAGACACCGACGGTGAGGGTCGGTGACCGACATCAGTCGGTCGCAATCCTCACAAGGCTTAAAACCTGGCATCCCTACCGGCACCGTTCGGAGTCGAAGACTCGAAAAATGATCAAAAAGGATCGTAAAAGTTTTAGTAAAAAAATGACTAAGGTACCACTTTTTCTGGATCTGCGCTGCTGGCGCGGAAAAAAGAAGAACTGACGTCAGCACGCGGAGGCGGCATCTAAGTACTCTGATGACGTCATCACGGCGCCCACGACGCCGACGACGGACGCGGAGCCGCAGACGACGCCTACCGACGCGCAAGAGTACTGCTACGCAAAAAACTTCCAGATCCAGTCTGATACCTGGGGATATTCTAAGGTAAGGGATCTAATACTAACCTGTTTCTTTCAGATCTAGATGGTCAAGACCAGCCCATTGCTTTCATAAGCAGAAGGCTGACCCCTAGAGAGAAACATTGGTCAGCTATAGAGAGGGAGGCCTTTGCTGTGGTTTGGGCCCTGAAGAAGCTGAGGCCATACTTATTTGCCACTCACTTCAAGATTCAGACAGAACACAAGCCCCTCCTATGGTTAAATCAGATGAAGGGTGAAAATCCCAAACTTCTTAGGTGGTCCATTTCCCTACAGGGGATGGACTTTACAGTGGAACATAGACCTGGAACTGACCATGCCAATGCAGATGGACTCTCCCGATATTTCCACTTAGAACATGAAGACTCACCTGGTCAAGGTTAGTTTAATGTCCCTATGTTTGGGGGGGGGGGGCGGTTGTGTAGGAAAGTAGGGTCTGCTTCCTATGGTCACCCCCACTTTTTGCTTTTTCTTTACTGGTTTTCGACTTCGATGTGGATGTGGGTCTGCTAATCAGACCCACAGCCCAGATGCACTCTGTTGGACTTGGCCCTTTTCCCTAAAATGTTTTGCTTTTCGCTTCCCCTAATTCAGGATGTCCCCCCATTGTAATAAAGTTGAATAGGCCCTGTGAGGTTGAGATGCCCTGTGTAATATTAAAATCAATGCTAGGTGCAGGTGCTCTCTACCCCCAACATGGCTGCCACTGACCCCTGCTACTGCAGCGTGATCTTTTTAGGCGCATTCTAGTTGCCAGGAGCTGGCTGGAACCCCTAAACATTGTTGCCATTCCAGCCTGCCTTGCCTGCCCACAGTTAGAGTAGGGAAGCTCCTGGCACCTTCTAGAATAGGGGCGGAGCCTATTTTTGCCGCCTTAGAGGGTGGTCACCTGACCTGGGCCTATATAAAGAAAGGGAGGGAAACTTTCCAGTTTGTTGGGGCATCACTGACCTGGGGGGCCCACGCAGGAGACTTAGGTGGTAGGGCCTAGTCAGGGGCCTATGCCACTGGGAGTGACAGGGCTTAGGTGCTGCCTTCCAAGTAGAGTGAGGAACCCTGAGCTAGCCCACTGATCTGGCCCGGCAGAAGGGGAACCCAGGGACCATCTACAGTGACCTGCTGAGGAATTCTGTCAGCAGCAACGCCAAGAAGAAGTCTAACTGCGCTAACCAGATCTACTGGGGATCAACCAGGTAACCAGTGCTACCTCCTGCCCTGTGTCCCTGCGCTGCCCTGCCTGGACTGTGTCTGCCCCCTGCTGGTCCCTGGGAAGCGCTGTGCCACCAAGGACTACTGTGGCACTAGAAATTGTTGTTGCCCCCGAGGCGCTGTATTCCCAAAGCGCTATTGCCTGGACTGCTTCTGTGCCCGACGTGGCGCTAGCCAAAGCGCTGACATCTACCAGAGCGCCGTGGCACACGAGACTGTGGGTGTCCCTGAGGAAAGCGCTGTGCCGCCAGAGACCACTGTCGAGCCCCCAAGCGCTCCTCTGCCCCTGGAAGTGCTGTATCAAAGGAAGCGCTGCATACCTGTGTCCCCGCTATCACTGTGGCCAGCAGCGCCGCCATCGGAGCGCCGTCTGCATTCCTGCCGCTGCCCGGCGCGGCTGTCCAGGCCCCACTGCTACCAGCATCACCCCCGGCGGCCCCCGGTAGCCGGAGAGGACAACCGCCGTGTCGCTGAGGGCCACGGCCGGCCCAAGAGTGAGAGGAACCCCTTCGGCGGCCCCCGGTAGCAGGAGAGGGCCGCCACCAAAATCACCGCCGCAGCCCGGCCCAAGAGTACAGAATCCCCGGAGCCTGAGGTAGGCCGCCGCGACTGGTAGAAGGCCGTGCTAGGCCTCTGAGGCTGAGAGGAACGCCCATCACGTGACGGGGAATGCCGCCGCGTCACCGGCCACGCCCCCGTCCAGTTCTGCGCAGCTATTGGCTGCAGTAGCCGCGCCCCCAAGAGCTGCCCTGCAATTGGCCGCTGTGGCCTGGTCCCTCCTCCGTAGCCTCCTGATTGGTTACCGGGCCGTGGAAGCCACGGAAGGCCCGGGAACAGCCTGCTAGCATCGGAGGGCCCAGAGAGAGTGCAAGGGCCCCCCACCAGCCGGCGCAAGCCCCGAAGGGGCCGAAGGAGATTCCCCAGGCCGCGTGAGGCCCCCGGGAGGGCCGTAGCCCGCCCCTCCCGCCAGAAAGCACCGCACGGGCCCGTAGGGGTCGAAGATTAAGGTAACTCCCGGGGAGGCGGGCGGGAGGCCAAGAGGAAGAGCAGGGCCCCCCCGAAGAGCCAAGTGGGAGCCCCGCGGCCGCCCCTCCCTGGGAGAAATGATAGTTGGGCCTTGTCGGCCCCCCAACCCCCCCTGGTAGTACCTAAATTGCTGGACTGGGCCATGGCTCCATAAGACACCTCGGGGGCCCAAATTTGTTAAGGTTAACCCCGTGTTGGGGAGACTGTTTGCTCAAATCTGCCCTAGGCAGGACTTGGAGGATTGCGGATAATGTACCACTGCCTCATAGGTCCGTAGGCACAAGGTTCATATTGGTTGAGGGAAGGTTTATTCCTGCTCAGGTGATACTGAAATGTTTTATTCTTACGTCAAGAACTGCTGAGCAAGGAAATGGTTAATTGAGCCAGCTGAAGTGTTTATTGATGCTAAATGAAAGCCTCCAGGTAACTCTTGGACGGCTCCTTAAATGAAAATGGTTATTTCTACCGAAGGAGATGTTGCCTGATCTCTAAAGAGTTTTGCTCGCCTAATGTTATGATCACCCTTGCTGGGTGCCTGGTTAAGGAGGAATGCCCTCGGTAAGCAATGAAATGATTATCCCTGAGTAAGGAGAAGTTTACTTCTGTCTTATGAGATGCTATACCTTCAATGTAATGGTTACTCCTGTTTAGTGCCATCTTTCCTAAAAGCCTACAGTTACCTACTGACATGTTTACTGCTGTGTCAAGACACGTCATTTCTTCCCTGACAGGGTTGTTGCGATGTGCTGAGTTGATTAAGGAATTACACCCTTTACTCCTGCAGGGAAATGATTATTGAAATGTGCTGCGTTGATGATGAAATGTTTGCCCTGGATAAAGGATGTGTTTAGCTCTATGCAAAGTGATTGCTGAAAGGCTTACCTCTGATTAAGGAAATGTTTTATCCTCATTTCCCGACCTGCTGATCCCGGCAGCTAGGAAATATTTATTGCTGGGTAATGACACGCTTATCTCTTTAATAAAATATGTTCCCCATGCTTATGGGATGGTTTGCCTATGCTGAACT
Organism: Lissotriton helveticus; assembly: GCF_964261635.1. Classification (NCBI taxonomy): domain Eukaryota; kingdom Metazoa; phylum Chordata; class Amphibia; order Caudata; family Salamandridae; genus Lissotriton; species Lissotriton helveticus. The sequence goes on from NC_136073.1 coordinate 17,508,033, forward strand.
AACTGTTCTTCCTGCCCCAGTGTTCTAACTTCTACCTACCAACAGGATTACTCTTGGGTGCTGAAATGTTTATGCCTGCGTAGTGCAGGTACTGAAATGTTGATTGTGACCTACTGACCTGGGGATTGAAGTGCCTACAGTTCTATAAGGAAGAGGTTGCTTACATAATGAGAAGGTCATCCCTATTCAATGAAATGTTGGCCTTACCTAATGAGATGCTTGTTCTCTTATAATGAGATGTTGCCAATGAATTAATTAGCTATGCTTATTCGGAAAGTTTATTCCTGCTAAGGAGTTTAATGAAATGTTCACCCTTGCTCGGTGAGAAGTTAATTGTTTTGCCTGCTGAACAGGTTACTTACCTGACGACGTGTGGACTCTTGCTACATGATATGCTCATCCTTGCCTGATGAGCTGGTTTTACATTCCTATTGAGAGGCTCACCTTCGCAGGGTGCCTTGGTAGTTAATGCTTCATGAAATGTTTTACCCGGCTTAATTGTGAAGTAATGAGATGCTAATCCTTTAATGAAATGTTTATTGCGACGTGTTAAATTGGATATTGAACTGCTCCCTTTACTTCCCTCTGATGAAATGCTTTGATGAGTAATTGATACTGTGATTTTTGATTACCCTGAACCTTGATCTTATATAAAAGCATATTGTTTTAAATCAAACTCACTGGTGTGGTCTCAGTCATTGCGTGTGCGTTTATTGTCTCGGTGGATGTGTGTGCTGTGTAGTCACTTAACACCTGAGCTTTCGGGTGCCTACCTGCTCGTGCCAGGCTACCCCCGGGGAACTGGTGACCCCAATTCCTACTCACTCTCTCTTAATTCACACCATGTACTCTAGGTACATCCACAATTGGAAATTGGTTCACCTTATCAGCCCCTGTAGAAGTGTACCCTAGGTACTCAGGTCATAGGTGTAACCAAGGCCTACCAGGGGCTGCAGCATGTATTATGCCACCCCTGGCAGGCCACTCAAACTGACACAACTGGCTGATTACTCAGCTGGGGCAAGGTCGTGTAATCACCCCTTGCTTAGGTATAGTATTCCTATATCTACCCTTATAAATAGACACACAGTAACCTATAAGTCACTCCTATGGCAGGCCTTAACAATCCTAGAGGCAGAGTGCTTGGTTATGTGTGAGATGGTGCTCTAGCATGAGCTGAGCCTGTCTGCAGCTTTCGGAACATGTCCTTATAGCTGTTCTATGATATCGCTATACCATATACTCTTAAATGCATTATAATCCTCGCGGTTAAATGCTAACTTTGGTTTGGCTTTATCTAAACATGTCGTGTAAGGTGTCATACGCTTTGGAATACTACCCCCTCGCCAATTCTGGCGACGGGGGTAGCATCCCACCCTTCTAGAGGGAGAAGACATGTTATTGTTAACAATCCCGGTTAAAGTTAACCAGAGCCCCAGCGTCACAAAATGGACGCTGCTGCCACAGACACAAGTCTGACCTCCTGCTGCTGGGAGTCCTTCCAGTCATGGAGGTTTGGACAATAGGTTTCCTGCCTGGAAAAGTGCGAGCACCACCCCAGACAGGACTTTGTGTATTGGGACAGGGAGGGCTGAATAGATTGAGACACTGCCTGGAGCACCCTAGGTGCTTCATGCATACCCCAGTTCAAACCGGTTGCTGGGGCACTCCAGCCCCAGCTCTGGCGTGAAACTGGACAAAGGAAAGGGTGTGTAACCAGCCCCCTTCCTGGTCCCACCCATAGGAGGGACCTAGGCACTAATCCAGCCCCTTTTAGCTGTATAAAGGGAGGAGCTGAGTCCTGAGACTTTAGATTTGATCCTGAACTGAAACTTGAACGAAACTCTGGACCTTCGACATTCTGCTGAAGCTGAAGACTGAAGAATCTCCCTTGTGGCCAAGGAGTGACCACTCTGGGCAACCAGGCACCATCTAGCAAATCAACGGCTTGCTTTGTTGACGCTCCCGCCGGGACCCGAGCATAGAGCCTGACAAGAACCAGACTTCCAGACCTCTCTGACCCTCTCTTCACGTCTGCAGCATAGCTGAGATCCGTGGAGGCGACGAGACACGTGGGACCGGCCATCTTGAAAAGTCCATGACTTGCTAACTGTGCAGCTCCTGAGGTATCCTCGCAGTTGTGCACTGGGGATTAAGAAGCCCCGAATCCGAGCTCCACCTGCACCGAAGATCAGCCCTCCACACTCCACGAGTTCTGCGTGGGGCCCTTCTGCTTGTGTTCTGCTCGACGCGTTGTCCGGTTGCTGGCCCGTTGGCTAGTAGCCTCTGTGACGACAATCCTTTTTAATCAACTTACTGGTCTGGTTGCTCCAGACTGGCCCTTGCCTCCCTGCAAAGGTGAGGCACCTCAGACCTTGCTGGTCTGCATCAGAAGCCTTCTTTGTATCCTGCGTGGGTTGCCTTTGCCAAGGCTTGTTGACTCCAATCCGGCGGTCAACCCCACCATCTGCAAGAACCTTTGTGGGACAGCTCCTCTCCAGCATCTGGTCGTCCTCGACACCTCCTGGTCCGCATGGCTGAAGAGACAAGCTTCATGACAGCACCTGATTGCTCCTCGACGTCGTCTGGTTCCTTCCTGGTTCCACCCGGTCACTGGCTAGTGACCCAGACTCTGTCCCCTCTGCTTTCAGGTCTTCTTCATCCTCGATCCGCCCTTGGATCCACCCGGAAATGTTCCTCCTGGTCGCCTGCAGCATCTTTCTTCACAGGCTCCATAGACTTCAACGGCGAAACTCGACACATCTTCACACCTATGCACCCGCTTCCTGTGGGTGAGGTAACGCGAGTACTTCGGTGCTCCCAAGGGTGTTGACTATCCAAGTGTCTAGGTTTTTAGTTGTTTCCTTCTAACTAAACCGGAAGTGTCCTAAATCCTTCTTTTTCTAACTGCTAAGTTCCCCTTGACTTAACATTGACTCTCACGTGTGTGTAAAGACACTGCACGTGCCGCCTGTGGGCCTCCTACTCCTAACCTAAGGGTCAGATAGTGTAGCCCCAGCGATTCTCTAGGCCCTTGGCCTTTCCTTTTCTCGTGACGTGGTACTTATACCACTTTCTTAGTATATGGTTTGCTTCGCCCCTAGGGCCTAACTGTATTTTGTGCAACTTAACATATTCTGATTAAGTAAATGGTTATGTGCTTTTGCCTCTGATCTCATAAAGAGTTCAGAGGAGTGTGTTAGTAAATAAATACATATATATTTTATATATATCCTGTTTGGTGTCCTTTCGTTTGATATTCAAGGGAATACATATGGTAAAACAGCTGGCTTTACACGCCCTCAAGAGTCTTTTAGCCTAAGACTGTTCTGTCCACGCTACCACTAGGATAGCTGGTCTATAAGGTTGACTTACTACCATCACCATAGGGTTGTTTGGACTGGTGCAAGGTGTTCACTAGAATAGTGAACATCATATACCAGGCCAATTTCTCACACCTTTTGTACCCCCAATTGGCACCTCTCTGGCCACATGTAAATCCCTTGTAAAAGGTACCGTGGGTACCAAAGGCACGGTGAGCAGGGTAAGGCCTTTAAGGGCTGCAGCACATATTGTGCCTCCCTTAGAGGTCCTGTACCTTAACACACACACACACACTGCCGTTGCAGTCTGAGTGTTTTGGTGCACAAAAAAGCGAAGAGTCTGTGCCATGCCTGCAACCCATGCAAAGTACTCTCAAAAGTAACTAGCGTAATTTTGAGTGTTGTCTTACCTGTAAACAAAGCAGTTGCACCCAACTGCATTTCAATTGTATTTCAACTGCAATATACCTGCAAAATATTATTTCACTTACTTGCACCAGGCCTGACTTGGTTCTAGAAATAAAATAACAAAATCATATTTTTATACAAACAAATTGTTCTGAGTTCATTCTTTGAGTGTGTGGCATAATTTCTTGTCAGAGTGTGTACAATAAATGCTTAACACTATACTTTGATAAAGCCTTTCTGCTCGCTCACACTACCTTAAATAGAGAGTAAGGTATTATCTACGTTTACCTCTGCCTACCTTTGGGGTTCCACTGGACTCTGTGCACACAGTACCTTACTTGGGTATAGTATATGCAGAGCCAGGTTCCTACATTGGTGCCCCGTGGCGTTTCCGATAGGGTTGTCCTGGTGATTCGGAACTCATTGGGATGTGTCCTGGAGGAATCACCCGCTATAGCCGAGACCGTTGCTGATTTCTATCAGGGTTTGCATTTACTACACCCACAGCCACCCAGAGAAGTAGCGAATCCGCTTCTGAATGACATACCGCTGCCGTCCATACCGAGCGCCTTAGCCCAGGAACTAGATCAAGACCTACAGCTTCAGGAGGTGCATTGTGCGGTGATGTCACTGCAACCCTGGAAGACAGCCAACCTGACTAGTATCCAGTTAAATATTATAAGTGCTTCCAGAAAATTCTATGCCCCCATCTTTTGAATCTCTATACAGCTGCTATGCGGTGTGGGTCCTTTCCACCAAATCTAGACTGTGCCACAATTATAGTTCTACCAAAGGAGGGCCTTCCTCAGGAACGATGTTCGACTTACCATCCGATCTCCCTCATTAACAATGATATTAAGATTTTTGCATGAGTTCTAGCGACGCGGCTGGCGCGGGCCTTACCACACCTGATTCATCCAGATCAATGCAGATTCATGCTGGGTCACAGCACGAGTTGCTGTGTCAGAAGGGTCAATGACACTTTCTTTTGTTCGCAAGACCTTGAGGGCTCACTGGCTCTCCAGTTAATCGACATTGCTAAGTCCCTTGACACCGTATTATGGGATTTTCTGGACGTAGTCCTACAGCGGGCTGGATTGGGGCGGTGTCCCGCCACATGGTGCGGCTTCTTCCAACACTCCAGCCGCTCGGGTCTGGGTAAACTGGGTCTTTTCTCCCTTATTTCCCATTGAACGTGGCAAACGCCAGAGCTGTCCGCTTCTCAACTGTAGCCCTGGTGATAGAACCTCTGGCACGACTTATCCGCAGCAATGCGCAAATCTGGAATTGTCAATGGGAGAGTGGCTTTGAGGCCCTCATGGCGTTATACACAGATTATATTCTTTTACTTTTGAAAGGTCAGCCGTGTTCTGGTCCCCAATGCCTGTCGCTCCTTTGGTTATACGGCGAGGCATCATGCATCCGAATTAGCAAGTTCAAGTCCGGCCTCAACATTCCCATCTGACTGGGTGTGAGTGTTTGATTGGTTCAGATGCTCCGTCCATCACCACCCCCTTTTGTACCACTTTTGGCCGCCATAAGTTGGCGGGGTATGCTCAGACGTGAGTCCCTTGCTCACTTTGCCACTGGATTCAAGCAAGCCGGGCTGAAGACGGCTGGAATGCCAGAAACCGGTCCTCGGAAGCTTGTTTCCGGTCCAGGGAAGACATGGCTTGGCAGTTCGGGCTGGACTGTTCCCATGAGGCACAGGGTCAGACTGATTTGCTTATAGCCATGTCTGAACTGGGGTGGCAGAGTGGGCTAAAGAACGGTGATGGATCAAGCCCAGGTCTGTGGACTGGGTGTGAGTGTTTGATTGATTCAGATGCTCCCTCCATCACCACCCCCTTTTGTACCGTCAGCATTCCCATCTGGCATTAAATATTTAGACATTCACATGTCCCCCCTCCTAGACCTGGCTTGGAATCTTAACTTTCGTTGGCTGGCCCACATGTTCGAGCGAGACCTGGACCACTGGGTGGCTCTTCCATTGAATCCTATGGGGCTTACCACCCTCTTTAAGATGGTGTGTCTACTGCACTCCTTATATGTCCTAAGTAACCACCCCTATCCCATCCCTCGCAAATGTTTTCACTCTCTGAATGCCAGAATCGCCAACTTTGTGTGCGTGGGTGGTAGGCATAGGGTGGCATTCCAGACACTTCCCAACTCCCCCTTGATGAGGATCTAGGTTTATCGGACATATACCTTTATTATCTTGCAGCCAACTTGGTACCGATTAATGAATGGTTCACGGGTGGGTGGGACAAACCATCCTATCGGTTGGAGATGCATTCGCTGAGCTTGGAAGGTCTGCTCGATCTCATGTATGGGGCTTGTCTGCCCGCCACAGTGCCCTCCCATATGCAGGTGTCTCTTATCTGCTAGAAACCGTCTGACTCATCGGCTGGGACCGTCGACTCGCTAAAATTACCCCTTTTTGGTGAGGAACATGGCTGTGTCAGTTCTAAACTCTGGAGGGCTTTGCCCCTTTAGACCGGATTGGGATCTCCTACCTGGGAGATGGCTATAGAGGGGGCCACCTCGAGATCTGAAGTCCTGGTATACTCCCTTTCTAACTCTCAGCTTTTTTGTTATCTTCAACGTTGCCACGCCCTGAACCCCACTCTCTCCCAGGCACATAAGTACCTGAATATAGTCTGCTCGAGGCGACGATTTTCTTTGGGAGTCTGGGGAAGAGCCATCTCAAAGATGTATCATTCGCTGGTCATCCATGCCCCTGAGTGCCTTGAACGCACTAAGCAGGGATGGGAGGTTTGGGTGGGAGACCTGGATGATGATAAATGGAAGGCGGCCTGTAAGGCACCCTGAGAGCTGGCAATTTCACTGCATCTGCATATGGTTCAATTCAATTATCGGTACAGTTATTGTCTGAACTGGGGTGGCAGAGTGGGCTAAAGAACGGTGATGGATTAAACCCAGATCTTTTGACTGGGTGTGAGTGTTTGATTGATTCAGATGCTCCGTCCATCACCACCCCCTTTAGTACCGCTTTGGCCGCCATAAGTGTGGCAGGGTATGCTCAGACGTGAGTCCCTTGCTCACTTTGCCACTGGATTCAAGCAAGCGGGCTGAAGACGGCTGAAATGCCAGAAACCGGTCCCCGGAAGCTTGTTTCCGGTCCAGGGAAGGCCTGGCTTGGCAGTTCGGGCTGGACTGTTCCCATGAGGCACAGGGTCAGACTGATTTGCATATAGCCATGTCTGGACTGGGGTGGCAGAGTGGGCTAAAGAACGGTGATGGATTAGACCCAGACCTTTTGACTGGGTGTGAGTGTTTGATTGGTTCAGATGCTCCGTTCATCACCACCCCCTTTTATATCAATTCAATTATCTACACGCAACATACCTCATCCCCCCCCAGCGTTTGCACCGCTCATCTACCAATGCTCTTGCCGCGTGCACCAGATGTGCGCTCCCGGCAGCAGATTTCTTCCATATGTCCAGTGTTGAGGCCCTACTGGGAGATAGTAGGTCGAATGCTTTCTTCTGTCTTGGGCCGCACTGTGGAACTCACCCCTGTAATGTACTGGTGGAGGACTTTGGGGGCCCACGGGCAGAGTGGGCCTGTTTGGGGTGGCCTGTTTGGTCACCAAGAGGGGTTTAGCTTGTGTCTGGAAACAGCGGGCACCACTGACCATCGGTTGCTGGCGTAAGGGGGTGGACTGGTGTGCGCATCAGGAAAAGCCGTTTTTTGTGGATCATGGCTGTCCTCTGAAGCATTCCGGAATATGGGGGAAATTGTGTAATCATTTTGGTCTGTCAATGTGATTTCGATGCTGTGTTACTATACTGATGTCGGTTCCTACAATGTTACTGCTCACACGCAGTTTTCGCTTTGGGAGACTATCCCCCAGATTCATCATTGTCCCGTTTTGCGAGTCCTTAATAGCGATTTTTAAGAAATCGCTATTAAGGACTTGCAAAATGCGATTCATGTAGAAATCGCAATTTTATTTGCGATTTCTACAGCTTCCTTATTTGCGATTAGCAATTTGCTAATTGCAAATAAGGATGCGATTTCAAGGGTGCCAGGGGTGTCCAAAGGACACCCTGTAGCACCCCTGAAATGTAAATGTAGCCTGATGTTGCGCACACACATGTCCAAAGGACATGTGTGTGTGTAACATACAACTTAGAAAAATGCACTAAAGTGCATTTTTCTACGTTTTCGCTATTTACCACGAAGTCAGACTTCGCGGTAAATAGCGGCCAAAAATTGCGAATTCGCAATTTTTCAAAGGTTCATGAATAGCATTTAAGGAATCTCTAATTGAGATTCCTTAAATGCGATCGCAATTTGAGAAATCGCAATTATTTGCGATTTTTAAAATTGCGAGTTCATGACCCATTGATGAATTCCAAATGCCATTTTTGCGGGCGCAAACGGCCGAATGTTGCGATTCGCACCGTTTGTGCTTGCAAAAATGCTTGATGAATCTACCTGTATGTGTCTTGCTGCAAAACTTGCAATAAAATTGATTATAAAAAAAAGCTGTATTTATCTTGCCACATTTGCTGCACTTCAAAGACAAAGGTCAAATGTCAGGCTCTGTCTTTTGACAAATTGCTGCTTTTTTTCACATGGGGATTGGTGTTTACAAACACCTCTCCCTTTGAGGTCAGAGAAGGAAAAGAAAAGAGAATGATGTGACAATCTGTTTTGTAACACAGAAACATGTACATACCTGTAAATGGACTGTACAGATTCAACAGATAGAAAAAGCAAAAATTCAAGCACATTTGTTTGTAATTCTGAAATGTGCTGGAAACAAAGATTTTAACATCATCAAAACAAATCAGGATACTTCACTTGGTGATAAACAAATGATAACTATTCATTGAAACACGATCTCCACACATTATCATGTGCGTATATAGTTGTATCAATAAAACTGCATGTCTATCCAAATTGGTATACAACCTTTACAACGCAACTTTTACAACGCACTACCATTACAACGAAACTTTTACAACGCAAAATCCATTACAACTCATGCATTTACAACTCAGTCATTACAACGCATGACACTACAACGCACACCACTACAACGCATGCCATTACAACGCAGTCATTACAACGCATACCATTACAACGCATAACTTACCATCCAACACTTACCATACTGTTGCACCCCCTGGGGTTAGAATAGTAATTTTTACCCCTACACTATCCAACACTTACCCTACTGTTGCACCCTCTGGAGTTAGAATAGTAATTTTTACCTCTACACTATCCAACACTTACCTTACATGCAATGTAATGTAATGCGTTGTAATGGTATGCGTTGTAAATGTAGTATGCGTTGTAATGGAATGCGTTGTAAAGGTAGTTTTAAAGTATTCGTTGTAATGGCATGCGTTGTAATGGTGTGCGTCGTAGTGGATGTTGCGGTGTAAAAATTGCGTTGTAAAGGTAGGCGTTGTAAAGGTATGCGTTGTAACGTCATACAACCCCCGGAGCAGATGAAAAACGTCAGATTAGCTGAGTTTTTTATCGATAGCAAGTCGGCCAACACAGCAGTAGCAATTTTGGTAAAATGATCAGGCTGGAAGGGGCACCGTGTCTTGGTGGTGATCTTCACAACTTATTGGCATGCATAAAGAAACCTCCAAAGCAAGGAGTTGTTTTGGAAATTGTAATAATCAGTTTTGTGGATTAAAATTAAGGCTCCCTGTTTTCCGTTTTTACTGGTTTTTACAGATAACTACAGACTGAAAAACATTTATTTTCCCGTCTGTATTTACTTTTAAATGTGGATAAAAACGGAAATTGGGTTGCTTTTTGAGTGATTCAAAATACTCTCTGGCATGACAGCCAGGCCAATCAATAGCTGTGTGGATTGATGGGTAAGTGGTTAAAAAAGAAAGGAATTGTTGTAAAGAGGCCTAAACAGCAGTAGATATGCACATGGTTGATACTAAAATTTGCATATTTTCATATAAGTGCATTGATTTATCGTCTGGGGTGTTCAATATCACTGAAACTTGGCAGGCATTCAATCATGAGTGCATATTGATCAATTAAATAAATGTGGAAATATACCAATTTCAGCTTTATTTTTTCACAAAACGCAAAATAAATATGGATAAATACAGATAAAATGAACAAAAAATAAATATGGATAAATTCAGACGGAAATGTCAAAAAAATAAATACTATAAAACCGGGAGCCCTAATTAAAATGCGTGGTTTGCCACTGATAGACGCATGTACTTTGCGATGGAAAAGCATACTGCCACAAATGTCTTCTTATCATCAGGTGTGAAAGTTCCAGGAAAACGAAGCCGGACAACTAATCATATCTGTGATTGTTTACGTGGCAGCTGGCGTCCTCGACAGCCTGGGTCTGATGTCGGCTAGAGACGTCTCAGGTCCACTGTAATAAGGAAACTATTGATGCTGTTTTACCCAGGGATTGCAGGCTCCCACACATATCAAGCTATTACTGTACAGTAATTAAATCACATCCTTATTGATGTCATAACTAGACTATGTTAAGATAGTGAGGCACAGGCTTTGTGAGGAATTGAGGGGCATATTACCAAGGGCATTATCGCCGCTTTAGCGGGAATTTTTCCCGCTAAAGCGGCGATAATTTTATCGCCCTATTACCTAGCTGTCGCTAACACCAGTTAGCGACAGCTAATAGGCGATAGCGAGCATCTGGGGGCCCACTATGCATGTCAGCGATGATTATCGCTAATGACATGCAAAGTGGGCGTGCCAAGATGTTAGCGACTGGAAACAGTCACTAACATCGCTATCCCATATTACCAACTTTTGGAAATAATCGCGCTAAGCGCGATTATCTCCAGGAACTAACGCCTGCCCGAGCAGTTCTTAGCCGTGTTATCCAATGGAAGGTGGATAACATGGCTAAGAGCATTGTCACGATAATGCATGAATATCGCTTATTTTCAGCGATATTCATGCATTTCCCACGATTTTTACCGCTTTTGAGATAAACCTTGATAATATCAAGGTATCTCAGCGGTAAAAATCGTCGGAGCACGGCGATATTATAATACCCGCTAACCAAGCTTAGCGATAATTATCGCTATAGCTTGGTAATATGACCCTGAGTTGTTAGTTGAGTGCACTCCTCAAATAACAACCGCAGTACCTGTCAGGATGACCTACTAAAGCCTCTAAATAAACCTGGGGTCAACCCCCTGGTACCTAAGACACAGAGCAGATGGGCTTCACATAGAGGCAGTATGTCAAGTGTTCATGCAGCTCTAAAACAGTAATAAAGTCGAAATGCAAAATAAACATCTCAAAATTAATTAGAAAAAAGAGTAACATTTAAGAAACAAACTGACACCAAAAATGCAAAAAATCTAATAGGGGGAATCGGATATATGAATTTTAAAATGTTTAAATGCAAATAACATCAAGAAGCACAAAGTGCCGATCATAGCGAGAGGTCATGGTAGAACAGGACGCAGGCACGATTTGATGCTGACTGCCACGGAGCGTGTGTCAGATACACCAACTAGGTTTGTCCTGGTCAAACATTTTACCTTCTGACTTTAGTGCTTTAAGTCCCAATCCACCACAGAAGTATACAACTAAAGCCACCCAGGAGGAAAGGGAGGCACTTAGAGCATCATAGGATGCTGAATGCTCCCTGTAGGCAAAACCTAAACATTTATCGTCTACACGTCATGCAGATGTTGTGGGGGAGAATAGGAGCAGAAGAAGGTGTCTGTTTCATTAACTTCAGCAATTTAATAAGAAGTAACTTAAAAAGAAATGCTTAAATGGCTTGGGAGCGATTTGCAACCCATGACCAAATGGTCATATATTATTGTGAGGAAAGGGAAATTAATGTTCTTCTACTGAAAATTGAGCACACAGGTGTTATTTTCACTACAATAAACAAATGGGAAAAAGAGAGTTAAGGAAGTAAAATCACATCAAAACATTGGTGCAAAATCAAGTGGAGAAGTGTGGCTCAATGGTTAGAGCGGCAGACCCTGATGCAGAGGTCTAGCCCGGGACCAGGGTTCAATTCCTGCCGCGGCGGGTCTTGGGCTCAAAATTCCACGGACCTGTTAATTCTCGCCTCGATGCCTAGTCTAATCATGGGTCCCACTCTGCAACTCTGGGCAATAGCTTGCTTAATCTCCACAACGGCGCCCACAACGCTAAGGATGCCTGGCCTCCACCTTGGGGGTGCCCATGAGTGGACACCTCACAGGGAGAGCCAGGATGGGTTCCACAGCGGTATGAATACAAGCACCTTGAGACCCTTGCGGGTGAGTAGTGCGCTATACAAGTATCCATTTTTAGGGCTCGCCTGCTGATGCGCTTCAGCGCATAGCTGGCGAAGCTCTATTGTGGCTTAAACAGAGGTTAACCACCACTGGCGATTCCACTGGCGATTCCTTCAAGTGCATGTGCTTTTTAGGTCATTGCGCTTGCGCAAGCCCTAAAAAGCGCGTGCACAATGCCACCAGCCGCCTGCCTGCCTGCCTCGCATTACCACATCAAAGGCAGCCCTCCGAGCGCATTTCTCACCCCCTAATTATTCACGGCCGGCCGGCAGGCACATCAAAGGCTGCTGCTGCCGTGACTCGCATTTCTCCTCCCTCCTCTCCTATCACTGCCCAGGCCGGCCGTACTTTCTCTTTACACGGGCGCCCATTCCTGAATCACTTGAAATCTCTCCACATTATTTGCATTTTGTTAATTAAAAAAATTAACTACAACACAGCGTTGCACATTTTTCTCGACTTCGGAAGGATGAGTCCCAATCTCATTTGTGCAAAGTGTTGTAATGGGATTATTGGAGAGTTAGAGAAACGTGCTCACAATACTTTTACGCGATGCTTGCTTCATTCGGCATTATGCTCAGTAGTGGATCGGATACTTTAATTTATCATGTAGGTCTCCGCTGCCAAAGAAATTCCACATGCCCGACGGCGTCTCTATCAGCCACACATGAGGCAAGGTTAATGTTGATATTTTACCGGACATAAGACTGTATCAACATGTACATGTTGCTGCGCTATGTTTACTGCGCTTTTCAAATAATTTGCTGCGTTTTAACAGAGTGCATCCAAAATATAAGCTGTATGTCTCACTGCTTGTTAAAGTTTTCAATTCTTCTCTACCTTTCCAGAAATTTTCGTTAAGTTGTCTTAAGTGCCATTAATTGGTCACCATCACCGCCCAGGCCGGCCGTACTTTCTCTTTACACGGGCGCCCATTCCTGAATCACTTGAAATCTCTCCACATTATTTGCATTTTGTTAATTAAAAAAATTAACTACAACACAGCGTTGCACATTTTTCTCGACTTCGGAAGGATGAGTCCCAATCTCATTTGTGCAAAGTGTTGTAATGGGATTATTGGAGAGTTAGAGAAACGTGCTCACAATACTTTTACGCGATGCTTGCTTCATTCGGCATTATGCTCAGTAGTGGATCGGATACTTTAATTTATCATGTAGGTCTCCGCTGCCAAAGAAATTCCACATGCCCGACGGCGTCTCTATCAGCCACACATGAGGCAAGGTTAATGTTGATATTTTACCGGACATAAGACTGTATCAACATGTACATGTTGCTGCGCTATGTTTACTGCGCTTTTCAAATAATTTGCTGCGTTTTAACAGAGTGCATCCAAAATATAAGCTGTATGTCTCACTGCTTGTTAAAGTTTTCAATTCTTCTCTACCTTTCCAGAAATTTTCGTTAAGTTGTCTTAAGTGCCATTAATTGGTCACCATCACCGCCCAGGCCGGCCGTACTTTCTCTTTACACGGGCGCCCATTCCTGAATCACTTGAAATCTCTCCACATTATTTGCATTTTGTTAATTAAAAAAATTAACTACAACACAGCGTTGCACATTTTTCTCGACTTCGGAAGGATGAGTCCCAATCTCATTTGTGCAAAGTGTTGGAATGGGATTATTGGAGAGTTAGAGAAACGTGCTCACAATACTTTTACGCGATGCTTGCTTCATTCGGCATTATGCTCAGTAGTGGATCGGATACTTTAATTTATCATGTAGGTCTCCGCTGCCAAAGAAATTCCACATGCCCGACGGCGTCTCTATCAGCCACACATGAGGCAAGGTTAATGTTGATATTTTACCGGACATAAGACTGTATCAACATGTACATGTTGCTGCGCTATGTTTACTGCGCTTTTCAAATAATTTGCTGCGTTTTAACAGAGTGCATCCAAAATATAAGCTGTATGTCTCACTGCTTGTTAAAGTTTTCAATTCTTCTCTACCTTTCCAGAAATTTTCGTTAAGTTGTCTTAAGTGCCATTAATTGGTCACCATCACCGCCCAGGCCGGCCGTACTTTCTCTTTACACGGGCGCCCATTCCTGAATCACTTGAAATCTCTCCACATTATTTGCATTTTGTTAATTAAAAAAATTAACTACAACACAGCGTTGCACATTTTTCTCGACTTCGGAAGGATGAGTCCCAATCTCATTTGTGCAAAGTGTTGTAATGGGATTATTGGAGAGTTAGAGAAACGTGCTCACAATACTTTTACGCGATGCTTGCTTCATTCGGCATTATGCTCAGTAGTGGATCGGATACTTTAATTTATCATGTAGGTCTCCGCTGCCAAAGAAATTCCACATGCCCGACGGCGTCTCTATCAGCCACACATGAGGCAAGGTTAATGTTGATATTTTACCGGACATAAGACTGTATCAACATGTACATGTTGCTGCGCTATGTTTACTGCGCTTTTCAAATAATTTGCTGCGTTTTAACAGAGTGCATCCAAAATATAAGCTGTATGTCTCACTGCTTGTTAAAGTTTTCAATTCTTCTCTACCTTTCCAGAAATTTTCGTTAAGTTGTCTTAAGTGCCATTAATTGGTCACCATCACCGCCCAGGCCGGCCGTACTTTCTCTTTACACGGGCGCCCATTCCTGAATCACTTGAAATCTCTCCACATTATTTGCATTTTGTTAATTAAAAAAATTAACTACAACACAGCGTTGCACATTTTTCTCGACTTCGGAAGGATGAGTCCCAATCTCATTTGTGCAAAGTGTTGTAATGGGATTATTGGAGAGTTAGAGAAACGTGCTCACAAGTTACATTTTTATGCAAATCATCTGAGTAAATAAACAATAGCATGGTGCCGTTTGCGTCCTTGACTTGATCTGGTTTTTATTTTTATTTTGCTATTATTCTCACAAAGGCATAAGGTCTGCCTACTTTAGTATTAAGTGCTATACGTCGCATAAGCAACAGCTAACCATTCACTCACCCACGCAACGCCACTCACCCACGCAACGCCACTCACCCACGCAACGCCACTCACCCACGCAACGCCACTCACCCACGCAACGCCACTCAGCCACGCAACGCCACTCACACACGCAACGCCACTCACACACAACGCCACTCACACACGCAACGCCACTCACACACGCAACGCCACTCACACACGCAACACCACTCACACACGCAACGCCACTCACACACGCAACGCCACTCACACACGCAACGCCACTCACACACGCAACGCCACACACACATGCAACGCCACACACACATGCAACGCCACACACACATGCAACGCCACTCACACATGCAACGCCACACACGCAACGCCACACACACATGCAACGCCACTCACCCACGCAACGCCACTCACCCACGCAACGCCACTCACCCACGCAACGCCACTCAGCCACGCAACGCCACTCAGCCACGCAACGCCACTCAGCCACGCAACGCCACTCACCCACGCAACGCCACTCATCCACGCAACGCCACTCACCCACGCAACGCCACTCACCCACGCAACGCCACTCATCCACGCAACGCCACTCATCCACGCAACGCCACTCATCCACGCAACGCCACTCATCCATTTGCAAAACGAAAAATGTCAAACTCTTCTATTGCGAGACCTATTGCATTTTCAATGCTTGTTTTAATATTGTGCTAAGACTACATTGCTCAGCAGTGGACTGGAGAGAGTGTATATTATTGTGCAACATCCACCCTCACGGGTTAGTAGCGTGCTTCATAAACCCCCTTATTGATTGATTGATAAATAAGCAGCAAATATGGCTTGTATATAATATTGAAAAAGCTTCCGCTTAAAGCCCTGGTGACACCACTACAATGTTGCTGCTTCTGAGTTTCAAAAAGAGAAGGAAACACAGAGAGAAAATGACTATTTAAAGGATTTCCCTTCCCCTACAACGTTCACCTCGCATAACGTCATGGTGTAACTTCTCCTCTACTGAGAAGTGAGCAGTGTGAGCAGCACTGTCACTGGAGTCCGATAAAAAACAGACTGCCTGTGCCAGGGCACAAAACAGAGCCCGATAGAGAACCATTGTGGAGTGGTGTGGCTCACTAGTTAGAGGCGGCAGACCCGGGAGCAGAAGTCGTCCTGGGACCAAGGTTCAATTCCCGACGCGGCAGGGTCGTGGACCAGGGTCAGCAGACTCGACAATTCTCGCTTCGGTGCTTACTCTAACCTGGGGTCCCACTCGGCAACTCTGGGCATTAGCTTGCCTAATCTCCACAACGGCCCCATCAACGCCGGGGATGCCTGGCTCCACCTTGGGAATTCCCAGTAAGGACCATCCCACAGGGAAAGCCAGGACGGGTTCCCCAGCGGTATACAGCGCCGGGACGCCCCTTTGCTGGGGCAGCTGTGCGCTTTACAAGTATACGACATTTAACATTTCAAGGCCCCCTTTAAAAAAAAAGTGAGTCCCGGGCCACTTAAAACCCTGCCTGTGACGCTTCCAATTTGTGAAAACTGTGGTGCCTAATGTTGCTTTAAAAGACAACATGGAGGGACACATACAGAAAGAGGAAGATGCCAACAAATAAGAAGCAAGCAATGAGAGTGACAAGAAAACCAACCAATGGAAAGCCGTGGGCGGGCTCAAGTCCACTGCACGCTTTTGGCATGGCCCACAGGAGCTCTTTCGACCACAGGCGGCTGGAAGCGGTCTGTAGGCGAGACCAAGCAAGGGTAGAGGAAAAGAAAACAGTTTAATAAATAACCCAGCTGGGAAATCACTCAGTAAAGACGCAGATAGCCGGAGATAGCAGAGTAGGAAGTATATAAAGTTTAATGTAGACCATTACAAACCACATAGAGTACCAGGCAGTGTGCGTGGCTCTGACCTCGGGTCATTAAACGCGGTAAGTCCCGGATGTTACAGAAATAAAGTGACACAGGGCTGATAACAGCCATAGACGTAAAAGCTTTGATAGGGCTGTAAGGTGGATAGGCTCTCGGAAAGGGCATCGCTTGGTGTGAAAAAACCGCACAGATTACTCTAAAAGTTATTTTTAACTTTCTATAAACCAAAATACAACCCGAAGATATGTACACGCACAATTACATATACAACAGTAGGGAATATGAAAGTCCCTCTTTTTTCCTTAGAGGATGAGGCATTGCTAGTGTTTTTTATGTTTAGAATCAGATACTAAAAGAAACAAGCATTTGCAATGCAATAGGTTTCGCATTTGTGAGATTTAGAGTTATTGGTGTTGTGAATGATAATGTTTTTTACATATGTGTTTTATTTTGTAGTGTAGTGAATGCATGTAGTGTGTCGTGTATTATGTATGTTGTATTGGAATTGTTAGTTGTTCTTTTGTGTCGTGTGGAAATGTGTGTTCTTTAGTGTATTTGTGTAGTAGAATTATGTGGCAGGGTAAATAGGTAGTGCTGAGAGCTGTAGAGAATAGGCAGAAAGGAAGAATTACAAGGATAGGTAGCTTGTGCAGGTAGTGATTATTGATTCTGAGACAGAGGAACAGAAACAGTGTGTGAGAATGAGAGAAAGAATGGGTGAGCAGGCCACAGACGCATAAAAACAGAGCTTTTGTGTATGCGTTTGACATCCTTAAGAAGAGGATGATAGCATGTGTTTGAGGATAGTAAACTTTGAAATGGTAGGTAAAAGAAACTGTGGGTGAAGACCTGAAGTTAATTATATTAGTGAGGCAGGAATAGTGCATGAGAGAGAGAGATAGATGGATGAGACAGAGTACAACAGAGAGAGATATAGCTGGAGACATTGAGGGGGACATGAAGGGAGTGGGGGATGGAGAGGTGGAGCAGTGCACAGCCCAAGAAGGTGAACAACGTTTACAACAAATTTTTTACAACGCACTACCATTACAACGCAGGCATTACCACGCACACCATTACATCGCATTGCGCTGGGGGGCGCTCTAGGATAGGGAATAAGTTTAATTTTCTATCCAACACCTTCCCTAGTGTCCACGGGGACTGGAGTTGGAATAGAAAATTATACATACCACTATCCAGCACCTCTAAGCGCTGTGCGTTGTAAAGGTTTGCGATGTAAAAACCGCGTTGTAAAGGTATGCGTGGTAAAAGTATGCGTTGTAACGTCATCCATCCCCTGAGAAGGTATAGGAAGGTAGGAGGTAGCATGTGTTAGGTGAATATTGATGCTTTATGAAATATGATTTTTCCATTGACAATTTTATATGCACAATCCTTTTGAAACATTCAATTACTAATGTAGATCACTAAACCACAGTAAGTAAAACATTTCAATATGAAATTTAATAATACATAGGAGTCTAAGAGAGTTTCTTAACAGAAACCTCACATTATAAAGAGAAGAATTCTAACCAATTGTCCACACACTGCGCTGCGACTCCCAACACTCAAATCTGTGCCAAAAACTATTTATACCCCTGGAAAAGGCCATACTTCTTGTAGCCAGATATTTACAGGGCAGTGATGTGGAATTGGGAGCAACACGCCCTTGTTCTTTCCATAGCAAAGAATAACTAACTTGAAAATGGCTGCTTCTAGATTCAATGTTACAACCAACGGACAAAGGATCTTGAGGGATCCCACGATAACAAGGGCTATCTAATAATAAGGTCTGGTCTCTCCATACAGGCTTCACCCCTTGTGCTTCCGGGAAACAGCTTCACAATTCACACAGACGTCAGCATGCCTTGACCGTCCTATGGCCATCCTTTGAGAGGCTCCACCTCTTGGTAAACACGGCCTCTCACACTTTAAAACCAAACTAGTCTGACCGTCGCTCGCTATATACAATATTATGGAAGTTGTGGATAGGGGAGTCGGGCAAGGTTGGCGAAATAGTCAAAGTAGTCCTTTAGCTTGTGAATTTCCGGGCTATTTTGTTTTTGTTAGAGGGGAACACCCTGAGGGAGGGCAAGAGACAGTAAGTAGGAAGAGAGGGAGAGAGCGAGAGAGAAAGAAATTTAGATGAACAGAGATGAGGAAGAGAGAGTAAGTTTTGGGGGTTAAGTGAACACTTTGACATCTAAGCAGCGTGCTATAATTACAGGTAAAGAAGGCTGCCTGAGATTCAAAAATGGGGCCTAGTTGGTGCCACTAAAGGAACACCCTATTTTACGGGTTGTTGTTTCGCTGCCTCCTTGACTAGTGAAGGAAGTCGCCAAAAATGTGTTGCCTGGTCGGTGTATGCACATGTGGCTTTGGTGTGAGAGATGCACCCGTTTTCCGCCCTTGTCCAGACAAAGTTTGCATGCAAAATAGAGCGTGACAAAAGAAGGCTACCCCAGGCATGAAATCACCCCCAGCTCCACCCCATCTTCAGACAGAACCTCCACTCAGTCCCTTTAATTGCATTAATGCCATGTGTCTGTAATTTTTATCATAAACATGTTTGCTTCTTGTATTAAAACGAAGGCTTCCCATCCCCCCTCGGGCTGTCCTCTCTGTAAGCACTGGAGAAGGTTCTGGGCTAACCTGCACAGGCAGACAACGGATTGTGGCAGGCAGCCACTCCTCTCCAGCTCTGCTCCCGGTGCTCAAGTGCTCCGATTGTCAGACAAATTACCCGTTCCTGCCCTGTTTTAGGAGGTGACCAGATTCTGGGGCTTGTCTCTGTATCTACATTGCATTAATAAACGAGGAGAAGTAGGCATAAAGGGGCAGATTTACAAGGCCCTTGCACCACTTTAGCGTCACTTTTCCCATGTTGAAAGTGACGCAAAAGTGGCGCAAGGGGTTTGTAAATCTGCCCCAAAACATGTAGTAGTGAATGTTGCACGCCAGCTATTCACTGGAGCCTCTGCCAGGTCGAGAAAAAGGCTGTAACGGTAATGGAACGGATCACAGGAAAAAATAAATAAGCGTGCACATAGTTTGCGCAGTTTATTGTGAAAGACAAATAATCAGTTTAAAATAATTCAACATATAACATATTAAAAGAGAAGCACATTAAAATAAAAACACTATTGAAAGAGCACAAACAGCACGCGATATTTAAGGCGACGTTCACTAGCAATAAAAGCATAGCTCAAATCACATTCATTCACAAGCAAGGTTAGGGCGCGAAACCGAAACCACGGTTGTAGCGCAGGAGACACCGTCGCCGTGCGTGTGCACGTTGGCTGACCCTGCACAAGCTGTGATGAGAAGACACGCGAGCCGAGGTAGGGGATGTGTGTGTGTAAGCGCCGGGGGGGGTTCTGTATGTGTGTGTGTGTGTGTGCGTGCGTGTGTGTATGCGCGGCTGCGGGGGGAGGGGGGTGGGGGGGTTCTCTATGTGTGTGTGTTCGTGCGTGTGTGTATGCGCGGCGGCGGGGGAGGTTCTCTATGTGTGTGTGTGCGTGCGTGTGAGAATGCGCGGCGGCGGGGGGGGTTCTCTATGTGTGTGTGTGCGTGTGTATGCGCGGCGGCAGGGGGGTCTGTATGTGTGTGTGTGCGTGCGTGTGTGTGTGCTTCCAAGGAGCCATGGGAGACAGGAAGCGCGCGCGACCTGATCCCAGTTCGCAAGGTTGTGCGTGCACATCACTTGTCTCCTGTCTCCCTTGACTCCTTGAAAGCAGAAACGATTACAATAGATGTTAAAAACTCAATTCACTCGATACTTTCGTATTCCATCAAAAAGTTCCGACACATCATTACGTTTTTAACACATCATGACACGGTAAGCATGCTGGCAATATATGGTGGTAATACAATAGTAAATGGTAGGTTGCAGAGGAAAACGGGGACAATTGAGTAAAGACATCCTAGCAGTAGTGATTGTTTCATTATTGAGGAAAAGGGTACCTCTGACAAAGTGGGTGGTTTAATAATGATGAAACGCTTGATAGAGTTGATTAAGGATGTATGACGTTACGACGCATACATTTACAACGCCTACCTTTACAACGCAATTTTTACAACGCAGGATCCATTACAACAAATGTCTTTACAACGCAAGTTTTTACATCGCAGATGCCTTTACAACGCATGCCATTACAACGTAAGTATTGGTAAGTATATAATATTTTTAAAAAATGTAATTAATTAAAATTAATATAATTTAATTTATTTAAATTTTTATTTTGATTTATTTCTCTTTTTTTAATAAATATATATATATTTTTAATTTAACAATTTAGGTGTTTTAAAATAATGGGTGTAATAGTAGGGTAAGTGCTGGATAGTGTAGGGTAAAAAATTACTATTCTAACTCCAGGGGGGTGAAATAGTAGGGTAAGTATTGGATAGTGTAGGGGTAAAAATTACTATTCTAACTCCAGGGGGGTGTAATAGTAGGGTAAGTGCTGGATAGTGTAGGGGTAAAAATTACTATTCTAACTCCAGGGGGGTGAAATAGTAGGGTAAGTGCTGGATAGTGTAGGGGTAAAGGGTAAAAATTACCATTCTAACTCCAGGGGGGTGAAATAGTAGGGTAAGTGCTGGATAGTGTAGGGGTAAAAAGTACTATTCTAACTCCAGGGGGGGGTGAAATAGTAGGGTAAGTGCTGGATAGTGTAGGGGTAAAAATTACTATTCTAACTCCAGGGGGGTGAAATAGTAGGGTAAGTGCTGGATAGTGTAGGGGTAAAAATTACTATTCTAACTCCAAGGGGGTGAAATAGTAGGGTAAGTGCTGGATAGTGTAGGGGTAAAAATTACTATTCTAACTCCAGGGGGGTGAAATAGTAGGGTAAGTGCTGGATAGTGTAGGGGTAAAAATTACTATTCTAACTCCAGGGGGGTGAAATAGTAGGGTAAGTGCAAGATAGTGTAGGGGTAAAAATTACTATTCTAACTCCAGGGGGGTGAAATAGTAGGGTAAGTCCTGGATAGTGTAGGGGTAAAAATTACTATTCTAACTCCAGGGGTGTGTAATAGTATGGTAAGTGTTGGATAGTGTAGGGGTAAAAATATTAATTAATAATAGAATTATTTAAATTATTTTTTTAGATAAATAATATTTTATTTCTAAAAACATTAATTAATTAATATTTATTTATTTTCATAAAAATAATTAAATAACGTTTTTAATATAATTATATACTTACCAATACTTACGTTGTAATGGCATGCGTTGTAAAGGCATCTGTGATGTAAAAACATGCGTTGTAATGGTAGTTCGTTGTAATGGATCCTGCGTTGTAATAGTTGCGTTGTAAAAGTAGTCCGTTGTAATAGTTGCGTTGTAACGGTTGTTTACCGTTGATTAATGGTAAATAATGGTAGTAGACACTGTTAAGTAGTTGCCTCGCACATTATATTTTGGAGAGATAGTTTTCTTTGTAAATGCACTATACGTTATACATTTGTAATTTGCAATCCTTGTAGTATGTTTAAATCATTGCCTTGATGGGCTTCCCTGCTTGGGGCGGAAAAAGGTGGACGCAGGCCCGCATCTACAGGAGCACCTGCAGTTTATTCTCCACTCTGGAACCCGATGGTTCCCTCTCGCAACCCTCCCTTCACCAACCAAACCACCCCACTGAAGCTCTCTAGCAGGATGTGACCAGGACTGGCCACTAGGCCATCCAGATGTCTCTGGCCCTTGTTCTCTCACAGAGTGGGAAGCTTTGGCCCCAGGCCTGTAGTACCCTTTGACCACTCTCCTCCTACCAAACTGCCACTGGTCCTCCCACCTGGGGTCCGAACTCTCAGGCTGACCAGCCACCAGGGGCGACGCTCTCCTCCCCTACCTCTCCTTCTGGGGTTCCGCCCTCTCCTCCTACGCGGGGCACCCTCAGAACAACACTCTCTCCCCAGTCCAGGGCCTTGACCCTCCAACTGACTCCCCATCCTAGGGTCTAAACCCTTAGGTTGAACTGGTGACAGGGGCGAGTCCTCCCTCCCCCTGCACCCCCTCCCAGAGTTCCGCACCCTCCTACCTGGAGTAGTGCCCTTGGAAGTCAATTCCGGGGGGACATTGTTTACAGACGCCCCACCCGCCAGGTCGGGCAATCCCTGAACCTGGCATCCCAGCCCAGGATCTAAATACTTAAGCTGACCCGGTGACAGGGGCGAGTCCTCCCTCCCCTGCACCCCCTCCCAGAGTTCCGCACCCTCCTACCTGGAGAAGTACCCCTGGAAGTCAAACTGGTAGGGACCTTGATTACAAGTGCCCCACCCTCCAGGTCAGGCGACCCCTGAACCTGGCACCCCAGCCCAGGATCTAAACCCTGCGACTGAGCAGACCCCCGAACCACTGGAGCTCCGATTACAGATGCTCCGGGTTCTCCTGACATGAGGGGATCCCTTTCACCGGACGCCACATCAGGACAGCCTAGGCTCCCAACCTGGGGTTCCCTTCTGAAACTCTCCAGGCCCTGAGACTGTAGTTGGGGCACCTCGGCACACCTCCCCGTCTCACTACTTCCTGTAGATAGGATGTGAGGCCCTACAACCCTCTCACTTCCCTGGGACCTAGCTGGGCTATTCCTCACCTCTCCCGCCTCGCTGGGTCGGAAGATCCCTGCACCACTCCCCAATGCCCTCTCAGACTCTCTGGCACTTACCCAAAGGTCTGCCTCCCGTGCAAGTTCCCTGGGGTCTGAGAACCCACGCTGCAACAGGTGGTGACGCAACCTTGGGAAACAATTCCTCAGCATGTGCTCCTTGATAACTACATATTTAACAACAAGGGGTGGTGATGGACAGAGTTTCTGAAGTAAGCAGAATACTCTCACCCAGTCAAGAGATCAGGGCTAGATCCATCACCGTTATTTATCTCACTGCACCATCCCAGTTCAGAACCTGGCTATATGCAAATTAGTCTGTTCCTGTCCCAGTGCATGATGGGAACAGGGCAAACCAAACTACCAAGCCAATTCTTACACTGGGAAGGAAACAAGCTTCCGGGGACTGGTTTCTGGCATTTCAGCCGTCGTCGGCCCGGCTTGCTTGAATCCTGATGGTGCAATGAGCAAGGGACTCACATCTGAGTATAGGGTGGACAAAATATTTAACAACAAGGGGTGGTGATGGACAGAGTTTCTGAATTAAGCAGAATACTCTCACCCAGTCAAGAGATCAGGGCTAGATCCAACACTGTTTTTTAGCTCACTGCACCATCCCAGTTCAGAACCTGGCTATATGCAAATTAGTCTGTTCCTGTCCCAGTGCATGATGGGAACAGGGCAAACCAAACTACCAAGCCAATTCTTGATAACTACATGGCACAGCCCTTCCCAATCCTCCACTGCGCTACTCACCACCCAATCCTCCAATGCAGTCCAACACTCCTCCGCAAACTCCCCCCAGGACTGGTGGGACAGTTTTCCCCTGCCCCTGAGCTCCAACCCGTCCCCCTCTTCCTGGGAATCAGGCACTGTCTCCTGGGCTCTGGGAATGGGACTCCCTGCAATGGAACCACTCTCGCTACCACCACTGAATCCCACCCTCACTGGTTAATCCAGACCACAAAAACCACTCTCAGGGGACAACCTACCCACCTGAGCTAGTCTCTCCCTGGCGAAGGACCTCTCTGCCTCCGCCATCCTCTCCTGTGCTAGGATCTTCTCCGTCTCTAGCCTTTTCTCTTCCACCCCCAGCTGCGCTAACTCCTTGGCATTCTCCAACCTGAGCTTCTCCAGCGCCAGCCGATGTTCCCTTTCTTCCCTCCTATCTACCCTCTCTTCTGGGAACAGGGAAAGGGATGGGGCAGTGCCCCCGGGACTGGACCAAGCGCGGGACTCCCTATCTATGGTGTCCTCCTTCGCTACTGGCGTCTCCGCCCTATCAATTTCTTCCTCCTCCTCCTCAGAATCACCACCCTCCAGGGTTATGGACTGGGAGCCCTCCCTCTGGTCTCCACCAAATCCACCCTTTAAATACGCGGAGGGGTAATCGGACAGGTCCCCACCGGGCTCTAAGGGTTACCCCCTCTTGAGGGCCTCATAGAGAAAAAGCTTCCTGTGTATGTTGCCTACTAGGGGTATCCCTCTCTCTCGGCAGAAGTACATCACTTCCTGCTCGGTGCACTCCATCATAGACCAACCCCATCCGGCGCTCTGGGGACACAAGGCAGTCTCCTGCAGGCCAGCGCTGGGAGGTGATTATAGGCAGAATCGCTCTGGGGAATAACAGCGCTCCAACACACACAGCGCTTCGGGGGCAACAACAGGTTCCAGAGCCACAGCGCACGGAGGGGCACCGCAGGAGAGCGCTTTGGAAATAGCAGCTCAGGCAGTCCAGCAGCAAGCCTCAGGGGCCCCAGGGTACCGCTTCTCACCTCCTGGGGGGGTCCAGTCCAGCCCCAATATAGCGCTCTCCTATTCAGGCGCTTTTAGATGTAGCGCTTGTGTGGCGCCAGGTCCCACCAACCTCAGGGACCTAGGATGGGACTCCTTTCTTCTTCAGGGGACAAGGGACAGAGCAGCAGGCACTAATGGGCCAGGTCAGCAGTTAGTGGGGACTCATCAAGACAGGGCGGTAGGCCTTAACCATCCTCCACTGTAGCGTGGCCCTCCTCCGATATACAGCAGCCTGAACTCCTGCAGTGGGGCTTCCACTAGCCCTGGGGACAGCAGAGGGGTTTTGGGTGGGTGCAGGGTCCAGTACATAGGCCCAAGTGGCGGTATCCCCTGGCAGCAGGTCCCCTCATGTTCATGTCCCTGCTCTGTCTCAGCACACAGTGGCACTGCCCCCTTATTTATATGCACCCCACCTACCAGCAGCTTCTAGAATTCTCTGGGGAACTAGTTCAAACTGGCTCAGGGGGAGGAGTCGAGCACCCTGGGTGCCAGGCTTTCCCTCCAAATGCTGGGGTGGCTGGGTACCGAACATCTAGACCGCTAACCTACTGCAGTCAGGTGGCACAACACATAGCCATGGCATCCATTTTAAATGCAACATTTCACCAGGGCGGGAAAATAAGTGCACACACCATTGCGTTACATTTTCACATTACACAGGGAATCTCATACCACACATGGCCTATACAACTTTCTTTACCGTGGGGGAGACATCCTAAAACAGGGGGTTGAAAGGCGAAATATTTCGGGGGAAATGGGCCAAGTCCAACATGCATAAGAAATGCGTTACATACCTGTAACTGCAGTTATCCAGTATTGGTGTCTTTCATAGATTCACATGCCTGAATCATTCCCCGTCGTCGAGACGGGAGTCTCCGGTACATAGAAAAGCAATGTCTTATAGACATACATAGAGAATAGTAGGCCTAAAGGCCTCACCTTAGTAACATATCCATGTCCTTTTGTAAAAAGGACCATACTCTAGAGAAGAGCCAATCAGCTATCACCTCCCTCTAGAACCTTCCTGGCAGGAGCCTGAGTCCCTCAGATTTTCGTACGCACTAAGCTAAGTAGGCGTGACACAGAGAGTTAGGTGAGTCCTTCCAGGGGAGGCGGGAGGGTTGCATGTGAATCTATGAAAGACACCAATACTGGATAACTGCAGTTACAGGTAAGTAACGCATTTCTTATCCAGTATTATGGGTGTCTTTCATAGATTCACATGCCTGAATCAGAGTAGCAAGCAATGCAGAGTGCACATTTCTGATGGAACAGCATATACAAGTCCTTAGATAATACACATCATGTGAGCATGAACCATCATTAGACCTCCACAATAAGTATTACTAAAGAAATGTGCACACCAGAGTAGGATGGAGGGACGGAGGAAGGCTCACCTTACTGGAAAGATGGCATAACACTGATTGTCTCACTGCTGCATCATTCATCAGCTCGGTATCCAGGCAGTAGTGCCTAGTGAAGGTATGCGGCGACTTCTATGTTGCCGCCCTGCAAATGTCAATGGGGTATGTGTAAAGAGGGGTCCCCGCCAGGAGAACGTGTTATGTACAACACACACTAACACTGAATAACACAACCATTAATCAAGGGATATGAATCAAATTAGTGACGAGTATTGTCCTTTATTTTACAATACCAAATTACAATCAATATAGAAAAATTGATCTCTAATCAAAAGCCCCAGTAGGGGGAGGAAGGAAAGGGAGGGAAGAATGTGCTCAGGGCGGTGTCAAGTCACCTGCCTAAATTTTTAGGGCATTCATTAGGGAACTGTTATATTGTAGCCGTCTTCAGACCTCCGGCACATGCCCCTGATCATTCGAAACTGTGTATGTGTATGTGTCCGTTGAATGTCTACAATATAACAGTTCCCTAATGAATGCCCTAAAAATTTAGGCTTTTTATATCAGATTTGTTTTTGACTCTGTATTGCAGACTGTTATAATTCATAATTCTTTATGACTGTGTGTACCTTTTTTCTGACTTGACACCGCCCTGAGCACATTCTTCCCTCCCATTCCTTCCTCCCCCTACTGGGGCTTTTGATTAGAGATCAATTTTTCTATATTGATTGTAATTTGGTATTGTAAAATAAAGGACAATACTCGTCACTAATTTGATTCATATCCCTTGATTAATGGTTGTGTTATTCAGTGTTAGTGTGTGTTGTACATAACACGTTCTCCTGGCGGGGACCCCTCTTTACACATACCACATAGCGCCCAGGTCCCCGCGACTGCATGGGTAAAACCCCTCTTTGTGTAACGCCTGCAAATGTCAATGACTGGCACCCCTGCAAAGAGAGCTAAAGAAGTAGACATGGCTCTCGTGGAGTGCGCTCTCACTTTGGAATGCAATGGCTGTCGAGCTTGGTCATGACAGAAAGCAATGGCTGCAGAAATCCATCTGGAGATGCTCTGCTTGGCAAGCGGTAGACCTTTCCTAGGTCTGCTGTAAGCTACGAATAGCTGGTTAGATTTCCTGAATGTTTTCGTTTTGTCAGTGTAAACTTCAAGCCTCGCTTGAGATCCAAAGAAAGCAGCGATCTTTCAGCTGCCGTGCTTGGGTTTGGAAAGAAGGAACGCAGAACCACAGGTTCATTTAGGTGGAAGTCCGACGGGACTTTTGAGATAAACCTAGGATTGGTTCTCAGGATTACTCTGTCGTTATTAAATTGTAGAAAAAGATGCTGGATTGAAAACGCCTGTAGCTCACTGACCCCCCTTGCAGAAGTGAGCGTCAGGAGGAGTGCTGATTTGCACGAGGCATACTTTAGGGCAGCTCTGTGTACTGGTTTGAATGGATGTTTCATGAACCACGTTGAGATGCCAGGTAGGTGGCAACATCCTTACTGGCGGGAAAGATCTGTATAATCGTTTTAGAAATTGCTTAATCAACCCGCTTGACCAGAGCGATGGACTCGTTGAAAGTTCTTCATAACAAGATATTGCTGCTAAGTGTACTTTAATGGAGGAGTGGGCTAGGCCCGACTATGCCAGATGTAATAGATAAGGTAATATTTGCTCCGGTGATGTGGAGAAAGGCTGAATTCCGTGATCTGCACACCAAACACAAAAGCACTTCCATTTCAGGGAATACGTCTTGGTCGTGCTATCCGCCCTTGCTCTGGCAAGAATGTCTGCAGTCTTGTGGAATATTCAGATTGTGGAACTCTCTGAACTCAGGAGCCAGGCGACTAACCTGAGAGACTTCAGATCCGGATGTTGCACTTTATTGTTGTTAATTGTAAGCAGAGATAGATACTGCCGCAGGTGGACCGGCGGCTCCAGGGATAGACTGTGGAGCTCTGTGAACCAATGTTGCCTCGGCCAAGTTGGGGCTATTAAAATTAGAGTACAAGGCTCCACCTAAATTTTCCTGAGGACTCTGGGAAGCATCGGGAATGGCGGAAAGGCGTACGCAACGACGTTCCGCCATGCGATGGAAGATGCATTCCCTAGAGACCCTGACTGGGGATGCCAACTTGCGAAGTGTGGGCATTTGGCGTTCATTGTCGTCGCAAATAGATCGATTTGCGGCGTGCCCCATCTGGAGAAGATCTGGTCGATAATTTGTTGATCTAACTCCAACTCGTGTGACGATGTTTTCTGCCTGCTCAACACGTCGGTGAGCACATTGTCCGTGCCTGGGACATATTCCGCTCTTAGGGTTATATTGTGGAGTATGAGCCAATTCCAGATTATTTTTTGCAACTCGCGAGAGTGTGTCAGCGAGCGTGTCTGTCCCTCTTTGTTGAGGTAGTGCTTAGTCGTGGTGTTGTCTGTCTGGATGAGCACGAGGGAATGTTTTATTCTTCGCAGGAAAGCTTGAAGGGCCAGGAAGACCGCCCGCAGTTCAAGTAGATTGATATGTAGTTTCTTCTCCATAGGAGACCACTACCTGCTTATCTGTAGCTCTTGCAGAAAAAACTCCCCAGCCTTCCAAGGAGGCGCCTGTTGTGACAACATGAGGAGGAGCCGGAAGCAGGAATGACAAGCCTTGAGACAGGTTTTGAGATGACATCCACCATTGCAGGTCTCCGACCATTTGAGGATTCACTTTTATGTGGTCGTCGAATGACCCTGTGCATTGGACCCACTGCTTCGAGAGCGCCTCCTGTAGATTCCTCATTCGTAGTCGACAGTGAGGAATCAGGAGGATACACGCTGACATCATCCCCAGGAGGGATTTGAAGAGACGGACTGTCAAGACTTTCTTCGAGGCTACTATAGCAGCTAGTGCAAGGGGCTTGTTCATCCTCTCTCTGGATGGGAAAGCTTTTGATGACCGTGTGTCCAGGGTTGCACCTAGGAAACTGATGCACTGAGAAGGTTGTAGGACCGATTTTTCATGATTGAGGGTGAGACTCAAGCAATCGAAAAGCTTTAAACAGGCGTTGGAAGACCTGGAGGCGTCTTCTAAGGATGGAGCCCTGACCAGCCAGTCATTCAGATACGGAAATACTTGGTGAGGGCACTGTCTGAGATATGCCGCCACCGGGGTACGACATTTCATGAATATGCACGGTGCAGACTTGAGCCCGAAGGGCAGAACGCGAAACTGCAAGTGTCTGCCCGCTACTGCAAATCGCAAGTACCTTTTTGTGATTCCTGTGAATTGGGATATGGAAGTAAGCGTCCTGTATGTCTAGGGACGCCCTAAAATCCTGCTGTTACAGTAGTCGCAAGACCTCCTGGATCTTTACCAAGCGAAACGACTGCTTCTTAGGAATTTGTTGAGGGCCCTAAGGTCCAAGATTGGTCTCCACTTCTTGTCTTTTTTTTTGGGATCAAAAGAAGCAGGAATAAAACCCTTTTCCCTTCTGAGATGGAGGCATCCTCTCTATTGCTCCTTTCTGCAGCATAATTGAGATTTCTCATAGAAGCAGCCGTAGATTTTTGTCATTTCCGCTGTCCTTTACCTTGAAAGGACGACCTCCCAAAAGAGGATTGCTTGTATTGCTGTTGTTGGCGCTGTTGGTATTGCGGTCTACTCTGGCCTGAACGGCAGGAAGACTTGTATTAATAATTCCCTCTGTGGGAAGACTGTCCTCTTCCTCTATTTCTACTAAAGGACTGATTCTTATACTGAAGAGTGCCCAAAGCTCTCGCAGTGTCTGCTTCGCCAATTTTTTGTGCCAAATAGTAACTGGCTAACATATGGCATGTCCAAAATCTTTGTTTGCACCTCAGGACGGAAAGAGGTTGCCTTTAGCCATCCTTGGAGCCGCAAGACTGCTGCTCCAGCCAACTGGCGGAACCCTGTCATAGCGATATCCATCGCGCCGTCTATAGTTTCTGACGCCGATGCTTCACCACCTAGCAGAATCCTCTTTACTTCCTCTGTGGATGAATCTGGCAATTCCGACAGCTATGGGGCTATTTGTGCCCACAATTGCCTATTATAGCGTCCCAAGAGCGCTAGGGCGTTCGCGGCCTTTACCGTCATTGCAGATATTGAGGAAAACCTGTTCCCAATGTTGTCCACTCTTCTTACCTTCTTATCAGGAGAAAGCGACAAAGGGGCAGAAGGAATCCTGGAGGTCTTCTGGGCCGCCTGTTTCACCACGGAGTCCGGCTTAGTATGTCCTGTTAAACACGCCGGTGCTGTATCTGGCGCCCTATACTTCTTATCCAACTGAGGGATCACTGGTGATACAGAGGAGGGGTTCTGCATGACCCTTACCCCTCTGACTATAGGTAATCGATAATCGGTATTGACCTTACTGCCTTCTTGAGAGGTTCTGTGAAGTCATACCAGAAGCAGACCTGTTCTTGAGAGACCATTGAGATCTTAAAACGTTGAGCAGCCCTCTCTACCACATTATAAGATTACAGAATTGTCGGAATTTCCCTCGTCGACGAGTCCGTCGACGAGATCGGCGTCATAGACTATGCCGTCGTAGACGAGCAGTCATAGACGAGGCCGCCGTAGGCGACGCCATAGACGATCCGTCATAGACGACGCCATAGACGATCCGTCGTAGACGAGGCCGTCAACGACGAGCCATCGCAGAGGAGCAATCGTAGATGAGGCCATCGTAGATGAGGCCATCGTAGATGAGGCCATGGTAGACGAGGCCATGGTAGACGAGGCCATGGTAGACGAGGCCATGGTAGACGAGGCCATCGAAGACGAGGCCATTGTAGACTAGGCCATTGTAGACTAGGCCATCGTCAACGCCGTAGACAGGCCGTCGTAGACGAGCAGTCATAGACAAGGCCGTCGATGACGATGTCATCGTAGATGAGCCATCGAAGACGAGCCCTCGTAGATGAGGCCATCGTAGACGAGGCCATCGTCGACGCCATAGACAGGCCGTCGTAGACGAGCAGTCATAGACGAGCAGTCGTAGATGAGCCATCGTAGACAAGCCATCGTAGACGAGGCCATCGTAGACGAGGCCATCGTCGACGCCGTAAACAGGCAGTCATAGATGGGGCATTGTAGATGAGCCGTCGTAGACGAGCCATCGTCGACGAGCTGTCGTAGACGAGCCGTCGTAGACGAGGCCATCGTAGACGAGCCGTCGTAGACGAGGCCATCGTAGACAAGGCCATCGTAGATGAGGCCGTAGACGAGTCCACCGTAGATGAGGCCGTCGTCGACGCCGTAAACAGGCCGTCGTCGTCGAGCCATCGTCGACGAGCTGTCGTAGACGAGCCGTCGTAGACGAGCCATCGTAGACGAGCCATCATAGACAAGCCATCGTCGACGAGGCCATCGTAGACGAGGCCATCGTAGACGAGGCCATCGTAGACGAAGAGTCTGTAATAGGCAATTATGATGGTTGGCTTCTAAGTCTTTACCTCAGGAGGTATAAAAGACGCCTTACTGAAGGGTTTTATGACCAAAGGAGGTGATTTTGACGGCTCAGAAGTCGTCTTTTTTACATGATTTTTCTCCAAAAGCAAGTCCTTTACTCTCCTTTACCACAGAGTGAGGAGATTTTTAAGAACTGCGCCCAGAAGACCCATGGGTGATCTTTATGAGGGCCTTCTCAGGATTTTCCCCTGAGGAATGAGTCTGAGGAGATTCTCTTCTCTTTTGAGGTCTCCTAGACGTTGAGGATAACGCCTCATCACGGACACTGGAGAAAATAAAAAACCTCCTTTCTGGTCTTAGCGTTTGACACCATAGTAAAAATCGCCCTTCACGACCTCTCAAAAACTTACTTGAGAAAGTGTGACATACCTTGCAGTCTTTGGTCTGCGGTATTGAAAGTAAATGCGGTCCGTGTGAGGATCAAAGCAGAGCAACCTCTAGAAACAAGTTGCACAGGCTCTTAAAAAACATCTTTTCTTCTCCTTACCAGACCTTCTTTAAAGAATGTATTTGAAGATAATCCATAGTAGAAAAGAATCCTTGACAACAAAGTCATTTAATGAAGTGAAAAAACACAGAATCTGAGCAGAGCTCAGAAGAGACTCCGTTAGCACAACGTGTGGTAGAAAATCTGAGGGACTGAGGCTCCTGCCAGGAAGGTTCTAGAGGGAGGTGATAGCTGATTGGCTCTTCTCTAGAGTTTGGTCCTTTTTACTAAAGGACATGGATATGTTACTAAGGTGAGGCCTTTAGGCCTACTATTCTCTATGTATGTCTATAAGACATTACTTTTCTATGTACCGGAGACTCCCGTCTCGACGACGGGGAATGATTCAGGCATGTGAATCTATGAAAGACACCCATAATACTGGATAATATCCAATCCTGGATGTACTTGTGACAGGTTTTGGAGTGCTAGAAGTCATGGACTGAAGATTTTCTATTGTACATCGCTTTCATATAAAACGCAGATGTATCAAAGAAAACAGGCACATAAAAGTGCTGAACAGCTTTCTTTATTTTGAAGCACACAATTAGGTCTGTATCTCTAGATACTCATTCACCCCAATCCATTAAAACCGCCCCTTGCCCTGTCCGAAGTTGCATTTCAACATTGCACAGGGCACACCCAAATGATAACACCAAGTGAGCTGAGGTGGGAGGAAAAGGGGCATAGAAACGAATACAACATATCTTCCCTGTAGAAAAGAGAAAACAAGCATTGAAAATGCAACAGGTCTCGCCTTTGGTTAAATTAAAGCCATTGGCTTTGCTAATGGTATTGTATAGCAAAGCAAATGGCTTTAACGTAATAAAAGGCGAGACCTATTGCATTTTTAATGCTTGTTTACTGTCTTGTTATCCACGGTTTATTGCCGAAACCAATAGCTCTCCCATAGTTGAAACCTAATGGATTTGCTAATGGCTTTCATATTTGGGGATGGTGCCGAGACCCCAACCTTTCCTACCCCACTTCAGTCTACCTCAGTCTACCACCTATTCCACTCCAGTGACCCCACTCCACTCTCTGCTCCAATCTATCCAACTTCACCCTACTCCAATGTATCACACTCCACTCTACCCGCACTCCACTCCACTCTACCCGCACTCCACTCTACCCGCACTCCACTCTACCCGCACTCCACTCCACTCTACCCGTACTGCACTCTATCCACACTACACTCTACCCGCACTCCACCCTACCCGCACTCCAGTATCTACCCCACCCTAATCTCTCCACTCCAATCTACCCCACTCCACCCTAATCTATCCCACCCCACACAACTCTACTACAATCTACTCACCCCAGTCCACCCCAGTCCACTCGACTCTACCTCACTGAATCCCACTGCAATGTACCTCACTCTACCCCGCTCCGCTCTGTTCTATTCTGCTCCGGTCTGTGCTACTGTGAGCTGGGCGCTGGCTTGCGGCTCCGCAGTAAGGGGCAAGAGGCGGGTCTTTGTGATAGAGGGCTTTATTGTGGTTAACAAAAAGTCAGAACAGGTCTTTCGTGACACCGGATTACGCCTGGGGGATCGGCTTCTAGACCGTCTTCTCCTCCTTGAATCCAGGCGTGCCGTCCTCCGGTCGTCCGCCAGGCTCCTTCGGGCGGTGGGGTCTCCTGGTTCCGTCGTGACCCTTTTCGCCTCCCGGGCTCAGGGAATATGCAAAGGAAAACAAACACAAGAGACTCTCTTGAGAGTATAACCGGCACTGCAGCGGCCGTTTTACAGGGAAAAGGAGTGAGGGATTCAACACCAACCACGCGTGCTCCCCTTCTTCCCTTTCCAGCTATTGCTTTGGTTGTCAGGGGGTAGACGGACTCGTGTGAGTGGCGGGGCTCGTGAGCGGAGTAAGGGAAAACCTGGGTGACCTGTTTACACATTCGGTGCACCTCCCCGGTGTCCCATCAAACCCCGGAGACGGTTACGCACCTGCGTGAGCCACGCACCTCCCCTGGGTGAGTGGCTGGGCGATTCGCGGAGTCGTTGGCCTCCTGGCGTTTGTCCTCCTGGTCCGGTCGTTCTTCCTCCGGCCGAGTCTCCGAACTCCTCCGTCTCTCCGTCTCTCGAAGTGGATCCGCCTTGGGTGTACAAACACACCTGGTTGTTGTGGTCGGCTTCTTTTGACGTAGCCCAGTCGCTCCAGGACTCCGCCCAGTCTTCCTCCTCTTGTGTTTTAAAGGGCCAGTACTGCTCTGCCTCCTGAATACCGGCACGGTCATCCCCAATGCCGTGCATGTCAGTCTGTGGAGGGATAGAAGAGCTGTTACTAGGGACAGACAGTGGGGGTATAAGAGCAGGTGGGGGAACGGAGTCCAGGACAGGCACCCCGGACCGGGACGCCCCGTTACACCCCCCCCCCCCTAGGACGCTCACGCTCGGGGAGCGGGTGGCGGGAGAGGAAGTCGGCACCCACGTTGTCAGACCCCCGAGTATGGCGAACCGTGAAAGAGTAGGGCTGGAGGGACAGGAACCAGCGCATGACGCGTGCATTGTTGGACTTGTTCCTGGCCATCCAGAGCAGGGGGGCATGATCTGTGTACAGAGTAAACGGGTGGCCCTCCAAATAATAAGCCAACTTCTCTACAGCCCACTTCACTGCCAGGCACTCTTTCTCAATGGTGGCATAGCGCAGTTCCCTGGGAAACAGTTTCCGGCTCACATACAAAATGGGGTGCACCCTCCCATCGGAACCCTCCTGTGATAGTACCGCCCCAATGCCAAACTCCGAGGCGTCTGTGTGCAAGGTGAAGGGCTTCGTGAAATCAGGAGACGACAGCACTGGGGCCGAGGTAATAACCCGCTTCAGGAAGGCAAAGGCGGCCAACATGGCCTCAGTGGGTCGAATGGGTAGGACAGCTTTGCCGGGCTGACGCAGGGCGTCCGACAGGGGCGCCGCTACGTGTGAGAACTGGGGTATAAAACGACGATAATACCCCACCAACCCCAGGAAAGCCCTCATCTGTTTGCGGTTGGCAGGAAAAGGGGTTTCTGATATCGCACGGATCTTCTCGATTTGGGGTTCTATTAACCCATGTCCCAGGACGTAACCCAGGTATTTGACCTTCTGGTAGGCGATTCTGGACTTCTTGGCGTTCACCTTCAGACCCGCTTTTTCCAGGGCTACGAACACCTCGTGTAAATGACATAGATGGTCGGTCCAGGTAGGACTATGGATGACTATGTCGTCGAGATAGGCCGAGGCGAACGCAGCCACGTCCTTCAGCACAGTGTTCATGAGACGTTGAAAAGTGGCGGGGGCTCCGTGCAGCCCGAAAGGGAGGACGGTGAATTCGTAGTGTCCGCCATGGGTGCTGAAGGCTGTTTTCCGGCGGCCGTCTTCCTTCAGGGGCACCTGCCAGTAGCCCTTTGTAAGGTCAAGCGTTGTTATATATCTGGCATCGCCCAGTCTCTCGACTAATTCATCCACCCGGGGAAGGGGGTAGGCATCCAAACAGGAGATCTCATTGAGCGCTCTGAAGTCCATACAGAACCGGCGCGTGCCGTCTGGCTTAGGAACCATGACTATGGGGCTGGACCATTCGCTTTTAGATGGACGTATGACCCCCATTCTCAGCATGTCTTCAACTTCCTTTTGTATCGCTGTCCTCCTGGACTCCGGGACTCGGTAGGGTCGGATCCTTACCGTTTTTCCAGGTTGTGTTTCAATACTATGTTCGGCCATAGTTGTAAGTCCGGGCTGATTGGAGAAGAGGGCGTCGTGGAGCTCCAAGACCTGGCCTAGGTCTTCTTTCTGGCACTGTGTCAGCTCGTCATTGATCATGAGTTCCTCTCTAGTGGAACAGGCGGTTACAGGGGCTGCCACATGGACCCCAGAGGGAACAGGGCCCAGCCATTTCTTCAACAGGTTGATGTGATACACCTGCGTTTTGTGCGGCCCGACTTGGAGGCGATAGGAGGTGTTGCCTATAGTGCCAATAACGCGATGTGGCCCTACCCATTCGGCTCGGAACTTCTGGGTGGACGACGGAAGGAGAACCAAAGCCCAGTCGTTGAGTCGTAGTCGTCTCCACCGTTTCCCTTTGTCATAGCACTGTTTTTGTCGCTTCTGAGCCTGTTCCAGATGTGCATGGGCCACGTCGCGTAGTTTCCCCAGCCTGGCCTTCAGGTTCTGAGCGTACTCGAGGGTGGAGGCTGTTTCGTCTGGTAGTTCGTTCTCCCACGCGTCCTTCGTCATCTCCATCAGGGATCTAGGTTGTCTCCCATACAGCATTTCAAAAGAAGAAGTGCCTAGGCTGCTCTGTCGTTGGCCTCTGATGACATAGAGGGCCAGGGGAAGGAGCCGATCCCACTCCTCTCCACTGACCTCTAGCATCTTCCGCAATGTTGTTTTGAGGGTGCGGTTGTAGCGTTCCACAAGGCCGTCTGTTTGCGGATGATACACCGAAGTGCGGATCTGACTGATATCAAGGGACTTGCAGACCTCCCTCATAAGTTTGGACACAAAGGGTGTACCCTGATCCGTTAACAGTTCTTTTGGGAAGCCAACCCGACTGAACACCTCAATCATCTTCTCCGCTCCCTGCTTTGTTGTTGTGGTAGTGAGCGGGAAGGCCTCGGGAAACCGGGTCGCATAGTCAACCATCACCAACACATACTGGTACCCCTTTCTGGTCTTCGGAAGGGGTCCGATGATGTCCATACCGACCCTTTCGAAGGGCTTCCCTATAATGGGGAGGGGTTGTAGGGGCACCTGCGGGGGTTTGGTCATATTTTTCCTCTGACAAATGCTGCACTCCCGACAGTACTCTGTCGTGTCTTTGTAGACGCCTGGCCAGTAGAAGTGTCGGAGGAGGGATTGGGTCGTCTTCTCCCCCCCCGTGTGGCCCGCTAAGAGGTGGCTGTGTGCAAAAAACAATACCTGACCGCGAAACGGTACCGGCACCAATAGCTGTGCCTCCTCGTTGGCGGCGGCGGCGGCAGGTCTTGCTTGATGACAAAGCGGGGATACCTGTCGGGTCCCTGTCCCAGCCTTTGATGGGCTTGTTCCCATGCGTTCGACAGGGAGGGGTCGTTTGCTTGGGCGTAGCGGAAACTCCGGTCTAATACCCACGGTTCCGGGGTGAGAAGGGCAGGACAGGTTCCCCCCTTGTCGTCGGCTACCGGGGGGAGGGAGGGACAGCGGCCCAGACTGGCTTTAAACAGGGACAAAAACCGAGGGTTGTCGGTTCCGATGATGAGGTCTTCGGGTAACGAAGCAAGGACACCCACCCGCACCGTTTGAACAGACCCTTTTATGTTTATGGGTAAAGAAGCCATGGGGTAAGGCCGCACGTCCCCGTGCACACACCTGATGTTAACCACTTGACCTGGAACAAATTGGGATAGGGGGACATGCCTAGTCTGGACCACGGATTGCCGGCACCCAGAATCTAATAGGGCCGAGATGGAGGACCCGTTTACCCTGACACTTACTCTGTACGTGCCGCCCATTTCCGCAGAGAACAGGACCGCCTTTGGAAGGTACCCAACCTCCATAGGCTCCTCCGTGGGTCGCTTCTTGGGACAGTGTCTCGCTATATGCCCCCAGTTCCCACAGTCGAAGCACTGGGGCCCGAGCCTCCTTGGGGACTGGGGTGCCATTGCTGCGGTTTGTGGGCCTCTACTGGTCGCGGGGGTCTCTTTTCATTCTTGTGAAGGGGTCTCTGGGCTCTGTCAGGCTCTCCGGCTGGTCCGCGGGGCTGAGCCCGAGCAAAGGAAGAAGCCATGTCAATGGCGTGGGCAGCCGTGAGATCGTGATGTTGGCGAAGCCACCTCTGGGTGGGATACGGAAGGGCCTCCAGATATTGTTCCAGATATATCCGGTCCATGATTTCGGCCTTAGTGCTTGTGGAGGGTGTCAGCCACTTGTCGGCAGCCATTCTGAGGCGTACGAATAGGGTCCGGGGGTTCTCCCCGGGCACCTCCCGCTCCTTCCTAAAGCGCAACCTATACGCTTCGGCGTCCAGTCCTAAATGCTCCAGGATTACCTTTTTCACCTCGTGATAGGGTGTGTCGCCGGTGGGATTGGCCACCTGGTAGGCGGCCTGCGCCTCACCCACCAAGAGTGGAGCCA
The DNA here is from genome assembly GCF_964261635.1 of Lissotriton helveticus. NCBI lineage: Eukaryota > Metazoa > Chordata > Amphibia > Caudata > Salamandridae > Lissotriton > Lissotriton helveticus. The sequence goes on from NC_136073.1 coordinate 17,546,725, forward strand.
GAAAGAAAGGCCACTTCACCACCGGCCAGCCACAGGCTCGGGCTGCCCTTTCAAAATTGAGGAGGAACGCGTCCGGGTCCTCTCCGGCCTGGTACTTTTGTAGGGCGATGGCCGCCGAGCCATGTGGAATGACCCTCTCTGATCCGCTAAGGGGTTGTACTGGATCCACCCAGGGAGGAGCGGCCCGTGCAGCGAGGGCCTCTTTTATCAGGACCCGGTCTTCTTGGGCGGCTGTGAGCTGTTGCTCGGCTACCCACTCTAGCCGTTCCTGTCCCTTCGTGAGTCTCTCTATCACGGTTTCCATCTTCTGGTCGCAGATGGCCTCTATGCCCGCATTCTCCACCACTGTGAGCTGGGCGCTGGCTTGCGGCTCCGCAGTAAGGGGCAAGAGGCGGGTCTTTGTGATAGAGGGCTTTATTGTGGTTAACAAAAAGTCAGAACAGGTCTTTCGTGACACCGGATTACGCCTGGGGGATCGGCTTCTAGACCGTCTTCTCCTCCTTGAATCCAGGCGTGCCGTCCTCCGGTCGTCCGCCAGGCTCCTTCGGGCGGTGGGGTCTCCTGGTTCCGTCGTGACCCTTTTCGCCTCCCGGGCTCAGGGAATATGCAAAGGAAAACAAACACAAGAGACTCTCTTGAGAGTATAACCGGCACTGCAGCGGCCGTTTTACAGGGAAAAGGAGTGAGGGATTCAACACCAACCACGCGTGCTCCCCTTCTTCCCTTTCCAGCTATTGCTTTGGTTGTCAGGGGGTAGACGGACTCGTGTGAGTGGCGGGGCTCGTGAGCGGAGTAAGGGAAAACCTGGGTGACCTGTTTACACATTCGGTGCACCTCCCCGGTGTCCCATCAAACCCCGGAGACGGTTACGCACCTGCGTGAGCCACGCACCTCCCCTGGGTGAGTGGCTGGGCGATTCGCGGAGTCGTTGGCCTCCTGGCGTTTGTCCTCCTGGTCCGGTCGTTCTTCCTCCGGCCGAGTCTCCGAACTCCTCCGTCTCTCCGTCTCTCGAAGTGGATCCGCCTTGGGTGTACAAACACACCTGGTTGTTGTGGTCGGCTTCTTTTGACGTAGCCCAGTCGCTCCAGGACTCCGCCCAGTCTTCCTCCTCTCGTGTTTTAAAGGGCCAGTACTGCTCTGCCTCCTGAATACCGGCACGGTCATCCCCAATGCCGTGCATGTCAGTCTGTGGAGGGATAGAAGAGCTGTTACTAGGGACAGACAGTGGGGGTATAAGAGCAGGTGGGGGAACGGAGTCCAGGACAGGCACCCCGGACCGGGACGCCCCGTTACAGCTACCCCACTCTATCCTTACGGTACTATAAGCCCTGCTGAACAACAGCGACACTGGTGTACAGCATGGCTAAAACACATTAATTATTTATTTATTTATTTAGTTTCTTATATAGCGCAGGAATTCGACCCCCGAAGGGGTAGCTCCGCGCTTACGTTCTTACCATAAGCTGAAGTAAACAAGGATACACAGGCACAAATACTGGAAAGACTACCAGGTCAGAAAAAAGATGAGTCTTTAGGCATTTCCTAAATGCAGTCAAACTGGAATTTAGCCTAAGGGTGAGGGGCAGGGAGTTCCAAAGAATAGGGCCTTTATAAGATAGAGGTCGGCATTGCCTAAGCCAATCGCTCTCGCATAGGTGGGACCTATTGGCTTTGCCAATGCTTGCTCCTTTTGGTTATGAACTCCATGAGAGTGCATTTGGTTCCCAGCTTTCTTCTTTGTGTGCTTCACCCCACCTCGACGTTGCTCTGTCTTGCCCATGTGCCCTTGCTCACCAGCATGCTTCTCTCCCCACCTGCTCTTGTTATGTTCTCGCCTGTGTTTCTCCAGCCCTGCTCTGCTTTGCTGTCTTTTGCCCTTTCTCCCTCTGCCGCTGTGTGCTCACTTCTGTTACTACTCCCCTCTCCGTCCACCATGTGGCTTCTCCCCTTACCCTCTGTGTTGTTTCATCCCTCAATCTGTTCATCTGTTTATTTTTTAAGACTCTTTTGTACTGCATTTCTTTTAAGTGCTTTTGTTCTTTTTTTTTATTTACTAATCCGTCTCAGATCGATAAATGACAAGAAAAAAGCGAATGTCTTTTTGCAGGCGCACAAATGCATGTTGAACTAATACAAAATGACGCAGCGGATGTATGACATTACATCTGACATTACATCGCATGCTTTTACATCGCATGCTTTTACAACGCGAGTTTTACAACGCATACCATTACAACGCATAGTGCTTTGGGGCGCTGGATAGTGAATAGTTTAATTTACTATTCCAACTCCAGTCCCCGTGGATAGTAGGGAAGGTGTTGGACAGTAAATTAAACCTATTCCCTATCCTAGAGCGCCCCCCAGGGCAATGCGTTGTAATGGTTTGCGTTGTAAAAGTTGCGTCGTAAAGGCACTGCGTGGTAAAAGTTGCGTTGTAAAGGTTGTATACCGACGCAGCATTCACATCATTGTGCTTTTTTGGGGTTTTTCATTTCTTTTTTTTGTTTTTTTAACCAGTTGTGCTCCGCAGTGGCGAAGCTGGGCAGTATGGCTAAAAAAAACATTAGTAAAGCCAGTGCAAATAATTTCTTTGCAGTTCATTCTCTGTTGGCACTCTCTGCAGTGAGCGTGTCCTGTTGATAGGTCTTTGCCTGCGTGGCTTCTTTCTCAGCTGCAGAGCCAGAAATCCACACTGAAGTAGCTTAATCAATTTAACAGGAATTGTACACCCATACTGCAAACAGTTTTCTTTCCAAGTTTTCTGTTTGCTTTTAAAAGCCTTCCAGATTACGGTTTAAGAAATGATGTAAATCACTAATTCTGCTTGGTGACACATGGCATCTTGGTGGCATCTATCTCTGAACCTGTCCTGTGATGCCAGGAGCAGGAAACTGGCTGGCAGGGATGTATGACGTTACAACGCATACTTTTACATCGCATGCCTTTACAACGCGGTATTTACAACGAATACCTTTACAACGCATAGTGCTTTGGGGCGCTGGATAGTGAATAGTTTAATTTACTATTCCAACTCCAGTCCCCGTGGATAGTAGGGAAGGTGTTGGACAGTCAATTAAACTTATTCCCTATCCTAGAGCGCCCACAGCGCAATGCGTTGTAATGGTTTGCGTTGTAAAAGTTGCGCCGTAAAGGCACTGCATGGTAAAAGTTGCGTTGTAAAGGATGTTTCCCGGCTGGCAGTATCCAGAGAAGTGAGATCCACAGACATGTTCCTAAGCTGTGGGGATGATTCCTCCAGCTGAAGAGGTATCCGGTTTGATGGAAAGCCTGGGAAGTAATGGGCTGCAGCTAAAGCTTCGCTCTTAACCCCTCCCATGCTCGTGACGGAACCGTTCCGTCACGAGCCTCGGGTGGGCGGTGCTGGTGACGGAACGGTTCCATCACGGCCTCCTCGCCGCGCCTGCGCGGCGCGAATTCTGCGCCTGCACTGATGTTCTAAAGAGCGGACGGGGCCGTGACGGAACCATTCCGTCACAAGCACAGCTCACCCGCGGGCCGTGACGGAGTGGTTCCGTCACCAGTACGGGACCGCCGCATGGCCCCGCCTCCCCCTTAGCGCTGCGGCGGAATAGCCGCCGCAGCGAAGGGGATTTAATAGGCGCAATCTGCCTTGCTGGTTTTAATATATTGCAACTGCTCCATATTGGAGGGGAGAGGCAGACTGCAGTAAAGTAAGTTGATTGTAGTTCAGAGCAGCATCGGCCTTTGAGCCAGCCAGAGAGTCTGCAGAAGACCCCTTTGGGTCTCCTGCATGTAGGCTCCTGAGTTTACATTGGTGTTAATGTAGGGGAAAAGCAGCGTCAAGTACACGTATGTCAAAGGATCTCTCTTGCTTGGGGGCTTAATCATCTTGGCGGAAATATAGCCTTAAAAGAGCATATGGCGACATCACCATCTCGAGCAGGGGTGTTTTTATGGATTCTTTTCATTATTTGACTAGAATCCTGTCTGCAAGTTCTGCATAGATTTATTGGTTGATAATTGACTATGACCAGAGAGGTAGCCTGCCTCATAATAGGAGGGAGGAGAAATAGGCCATAGAATTTGGGTGGACTAAAATAACTGGTGCTGTGTGGTCCTCTAATTCATGTACGTGCGGCCGCATGTGCGTGCCGCTGCATGCGTAGAACTGTTAAAGAGACTGCCGCGGTGCAAGCATACTTTGCCTTTTCGTATTTTGGAGGTCTCCTATTGGGTTGCTCTAAGGGCCCAATTCTGATGCGGGTTGGAAAGCATTCCCACCCAGGGCCTGATTCTGATGCGGTTAGGAAGGCCTCCTAATGGCATTTGCTCCTTCCAGATAGGATCGGGTGCAAACCAGTGTCCAATTATGATGCCGTTAGGAACATGTGCTCCCATTGAAGTCAATGGGAGTTCAACCAAATCGTATCTGGAGGCATCCGGATGCATCGTACTTGGTCGGTAGGACTCTCCCGATCCGAGTGGGTCGGAAACCATTTCCAAACCGATTCGGTCGGGAAGCATTTCCAACCCGCATCAGAATCCGCCCCTAAGTGGGGAATCTTCTGCCAAGGTATCGGGATTAGCAGCAGGAATGACTGGGGAAAGAGATGCATTCTGCAAGAAGGGGAGGTTGTGTTACCCATGTACAGTGTGAACATTACCATATAATCAGAATGAATAGGGGAATCCGGATTTAGGGAAGGATACGGTCTTGAGTGACATGGATTTAGCAATGGTGGTCACAAGGTGTTCACTGGTTTAGCAGAAAACCTTTGTTGGTCAATGGTACATAAGGATCTCCTGGCTAATATTCCAACATGGCTGTTATTTATGGTGTTTCTTGTGTGCCATTGATTTGGATAAGGGTTTCAGTTGTCTATGTCTACAACAATGTGTGATGTGGAGGCATAATGTGTGAGTTGTTACTTCTAGTCTTGAGACCTGTCTTCTTTTAGTAATAATTCAGTAGTTCAACCCCAATGGCGCCATGTGCCACTAAAAAGAAACTGAACTGGATGGGACCCGCTCAAGCAATTGGGGACAGCGTAAGAGCGTTGTATACATAGGTAGCCTACCCAATTCCATCCATAATTCGTGCCCCCCCCCCCCCCACCCCCTTTCCAACCCCATTTGTTTTCTGTGTCCTTTCTATTCAAAGGAAAAGCATCTTATGTTGCGTTTGGTAGTAAATTTAAGTTAAATGGGGTCTATGAGCTAGTATGGTGTCTTTATTGCATGCAATAGTACTGTAACTTGGTACTTTTATTAATATTCATTAATTGCACATTCACTTAAGCATCTTGTCGCCTGGCAACAAATCCAGGTGGAAAACAATCTGTAGATGTGGAGAAACCCTTCCATGCCATAAATAACAATTTGATATTAACCAGGGTAAAGAATCCAGAAACAAACGATTTGCAGCAACATTCCAAAAACCTAAACCACCCTAACACAGTAGACTAATCGAGTGCCTCGGGTGGGGCGGAGGAAGAAGGGCGCAAACGGCCTCCTTAAATCCTCTAAATATTGAATCCATTCATGATTTGTATGGTAGCTCGTTCTAGATTCTTGACCCTGGAGCTCAAAAGGATCTCCCGTCGGCTAATGCTTTGCAGCTACTAAGTACTTTAACCAGTAGAACCTAAAGAGAGAGTAAAGGGATCCAGTTGGGCATTATGAAGTAATCTACTCTGAGAGGAAAGGAGGCCCAGTTTTATAAAAGGCTCTATGCATAAGGCAGGCTAGCTTTCGCGCAATCTTTTTCCATTGGCGGCCTGGTAGTTGTTTTTCTGTTGCTAGATGCATGTTCAGATTTCTAACGCCACCAGACCGTGTTTGGAAGGCACTGACGTTTTGGCGAAGTCATGTTTGTTAAACTTATAGGTGGTTATTGTAATCTGTCTGTGGAAGGGCACAAGCGCATAGCACTTGAACAAACTTCTCCCTAGGAAGGAAAGGCTTATCTTTCCTGAGTGTTCTCAAAGGGCCGTATCCAGTGGATTTCTAAGAGAAATGCTTTCTGTTGGTATATTAAAAATCCTATATCATTTTCTCTGCTAACAAAATTGCCATTAAGTTGCTAGATGGTTTTTGTCTCGCTCAGTTATTACAGATATTAGGGTTATGGGCTTAAACTTTTTGGGGTCACAGTTTCCAGGCCTTATTTGTTTAATAGGTCCTTTAAAAACTATAACCAAGAAGGGGTCACCTGCAGACCCTGGCCCTAATGAGAATAATATGTTCTCAGTTTTTTCAGTTTTTAACGTCTTTATTTCGAAACTTCTTTCATAAAAGACAGCAGATACAAATACACAACATAGTTAATACAAATCTTAAAAACGGTTCTCAATAACCATCAAAGACATTTTTAAAAAATTGATTAAGTAACTTTCACAAGACGTTATTAGGAGTCATAAAAAAAAGATTTACAATTCACAGTTCATACAATCAATCAATGGGAAGCTACATTAAGTGTATTCTTACTTGTACGTTTATCATATTGATCACAGTTATCATCCTGAAAGGTGCCTAACTCTGATAATCCACGCCCAACCAAGGTATTTAGCCATACCTATAGAAATCCATTCAGCAGTGTTAAATCTCAAAATAAGCAACGCTTCTTCCCATACCCGTGTATTGACCCTTCTACAAATGGGTTTCAGCCATTTCTGACGTGGTGCGCAGTATGCTGGACAAGCAAAAAGAAAATGGGCCATAGTTTCCTTATGTTCACTACACCAGGGACAGTGCAAGGATGGTTGGTTATGCCATTTGTTGGTAAACTCCCTTATTGGCAATGTACCAACTCTAAATTGATGGTAGAGTTTCCTATCTGCACTTTTAGTAACATTGTCCCAATAAGTCTCAGTGTGTGGAACCACTTTGTAGAGCAAGAAAATACCTGTCAAATTAAAGTTCTGTGAGAGCAAAACCAAGTCTTCTTTGACCGTGGCCCAAAACATTAGTTTAAATTCTTGTTTTGACGGAAAAACCTGGTTTCCCGGATCTGACCACTGCTTGTGAAGACCCATTCTATGAAGGGTAGCTTTCACATTTTTAAACCAGGCTAGATTCCCCGACCCTGATATCGATCTCACATCCAGAATTTCATTTGCAAACATGGAAAGTTCTGGAGTGGACCATATACGTCTCCAAAGGGATACCATCCTGTATTGTGCCTGATGTTTAATTGTTTGGCAGCCCATGTCTAACGTAAGGGGGAGTGATGGTGTCGATAAGGGGAGACCTACTAAACTACGGCAGAACTTAGTCTGGACTTTGTCTAGTGAGGCAAGATCTACGTAACCCCACAGGTCCGAACCGTAGAGGATGGCTGAACTAATTTTGGCATTAAAATTTTTTAGTGCTTGCAAAACTCTTTTAGTGTCGGAGCAACGCTGTTCTTTAACAAGGCAACCCGTTAAACGGGCAAACTTTAAGTAAAGTGCCTCGATCTGCTCCTTCCAGCGCAGCCTATAGTCTATAACCACCCCTAGGTAGGTCATCACCCCTACTTGTTCCAAGTTGGAATCATTCATAGTTACATGACCCCTTAATGGTTTATTCTTGGTCAGAACCATGAATTTGTTTTTTGAAACATTAATTTCGAGGTCATTTATTTTACAGAACTCCACAAACTTATTTATAGCAGTCTGGAGACCCATTTGTGTTTTTGCCAAAATCAAAGTGTCATCAGCAAAGATTAAAAGGGGGAGTCTTGTCCCACCCAACACTGGCGCGTCTGTCGGAGTGGATGAAAGAAACTGAACTACTTGGTTAATAAAGAGTAAAAACAAAGTTGGGGCCAAGACACAGCCTTGTCTTACTCCACGGGTCACTGGGAAGGACTCTGTCACCTGGCCCTGGCGTCCCCATCTAACTCTGGCAAAGTTAGATTCATGTAGCCTGATAGTAAGCTCTAGTAAATCGGGGGCATACCCATTCTCCTTAAGGCCTCCCATAGCTTTTCTCTAGGGACCAAGTCGAACGCAGATTTTAGATCCACGAACACTGCGTATATAGTGCCTCCTCCTAAATGCACTGTCTTCCAGTAGATCATAAGGAATCTAAGGACTTGGTCGACAGTGCTTATAATAGCCCTGAAGCCTGCTTGCAGCGGGGATAGAATATTTTCTTCACTCATCCAAAACTGGATTCTACCCAGCAGCATTTTGGCAATTACTTTCTGCAGGGCATCGATGAGGCTGATAGGGCGATAATTCCCCACAAGGGACTTATCACCCTTTTTAAATACAGGGAGGATTTCAGCCCCTTTCCAGGAAGCTGGTATACTGGCTCCTCTGGCAATAGCATTAGCTAGGGTGGTTATATAGGGAACCCAGTTTACTATATCAAGCTTAAAAAGGCCTGCAGGAACACAATCCATTCCAGGTGCTTTACCGTTTTGGATCTGTTTTAATGCAGTCTCTGTCTCAATTTCTTTAAAGACTATGTTCTCACAAATAGCTACAGGAGTGGGAGTCAGGTTACACTCCCCTACATTAGAACTTCCTGTAACCGTACCACAGAACTGGGCCGAAAAATATTCAACCCAATCCTCGGCTGAGACATGGTTACCCGGGGTTTGCAAGTCGCCTGACCCTCCCCATTTCACTACCTGCCAAAACTTAAGCTGGTTAGTCGACTGACTCGCCTCATAAAGTTCCAACCAACGTTGGTCGTCCCATGCCGCCTTTGCTTGCTTAAGCACTTTCTTATATTTAGCCCTCTCTATTTTAATATCCAATGTTACCCTGGTTTTAATAACAGCTATCAAGGAACTGTGTGCTATGCGGCAAGTCTTATCGTACCATTTAGCTCCCGGGAATTTCCTATCAGTTTTCGACAAGCCACCCTGTTTAGTAAAAAAGGATTTAAGTTTAGCAAACAGGGACTCATGAATTGAGCTAATTTGCTCCAGAGACCCCGTTTTTCCTAATAATGGTGTCACTTTTTTGGTCGCAGCTACTACTTCCTGTGATATTCTTTCAATAGTGTCTGAAACTTCCAAAACCTGGTCCCAACGTACCCTACGACAATCGTTGGTAAGGAATGTCTCAGCTGTAGTATAGTTTGTTACGTTTCTTCCGGGCAACCCACCGTCTATTTTCAGATTTATTAAAAGGGGGTTATGATCACTTTCTGGTCTATCGATTATTTCCATATCTCCTAATAAGCTCAAAAACTCTACTTTAATAAGGAAATAATCTACACGGCTGGTACTATAGCCATTATCAAAAGTGGCTTTTCCCACTTTATCAGATATAGACCTCCCATTAGCTGCCCTCAAGTCCCACTCCAAACATATCTCAAGCCATTGCAAAACAGCCTCAGTGACCTTTTTAATTGGCAATGAGGCCAGGCTGGGGATATTCCATAACTGGTCTGCCACACCATAGCTATTGTCTTCCATAGTTGGTAGGGGTTCAAACGTACAGTTTAAATCCCCTGCCACTGCTACACACTTGTCTCGACCAATATTGTTCAATAGGATTTCTAAATCCTCAATTATTCCGGGACTCTTACCTCCGGATCGACCCCTTGCATATATATTAATTAAAAACAAATCCCGTTCGTTTGTTCTGCTAAGTTTGAGTCCCTGTAGATCAGTGCTTGGGACAGCTAACTCTTTAGTCCTATAGCATAGCGACTGTTTAAGCCAAATAACAAGCCCCCCAGATGGGCGACCCTTTTGCCCTTTATGTGCTGGTTTATAAAAATTCAAATAGCCAAGGCGAAAAACAGCATCAATTGACCAACTTTCTTGAAACACAATAATATCAAATTTCTCTATGAAGGCCCTCCATTCTGTCAGGTCCATTTTCCCCTTCAGTCCCGCAATATTCCAGGATAATATCTTGAGTGTGTTAACAGGAACTACCGATAGCTCATCAAGTGAACCTATGAACCCTCCACTTTTCTTATACAATAAGGGGCTGCCCATACTTTCCTCTACCAAATTTGTTATGGTAGGGCCATTCCTTAACTGATCACCCAATAGAGAATCTGCATTATTACTCGGGCTATTGATGACAATGTCTATCACCTGGGTGTCTAAAATGTGGGGGGATATTTTCCCAATAAACAAACTGGGCACCCTATTTTCCTGATCCATTACTCCCCCATTATGTCAGTCAACACCTTCCAGCCCGCATAATGGTGCATAACGGTTCGTGAGATAGGGCAAAAACATTGGATAGGCAGCCACTTCTGGGCGATAGCTTCCTCTAGGTCTAGAGTTTTGGTTGGGATAGTTTTGTTGAGAATAATCCCTCCCTAGACTAAGTTTGGGATAAAAATAGTGCAGGGACAAGGTTTGGACGTCACCCACTCTTCCAAATCTTGGTTCTCCGCAAATAAAATCTGCTACCCATGGCTCCCTAAAACTAATAACAACACAATCACCTTCAAGGTCTTTTTTACTAAATCCCACCCAATCTACCCTCCTAACAGTAAGGATATCAGTTTTAGACGTAGGTGGGAGAGGTCGGTTCTTGTTTAACCAAAATTTTACTTTATTGTGTAAATCACTATGGGTTTCCACCCTGCCCTCTCTCAATGGGGCTACTCCAGTCAGGATTACAGTATATGGCAGTGATTCAGGAGGGAGATTCACACATTGTTTCCTAGACGGAACAATTTTCCTTGTCTGAGTATTTTGAACCAATGGGCGGGTTGGTTTAGGTAAGCCTTTAGAGGTGGACTGTTGTTTATTACCCATATCAATATTAAGGGGTATAGTCGACTCAGAAGTCTGTTTATTTTTATCAGTAGCAGGCTTCTGCTGAGGGGCTTTCGTGGAAGATGATACAGGTTTAACCATTTTCCCCTTATCTCCACTACTCAGCGCCTCTTTCTTGGCGCTCATTTGTTCTAGCCCCTTAAGGGTAGTAAATTGTGATATCTTTTTCAGAGTATCCACACTTTCCCTCACTAGGATTTCCATAGAATCCATTTTAACGTTTAAAAGCCTAGTTCGTTCAAATAGGGGCAGAAGGAGAGATTTAATCAGCACCTCGATTTTAACTAGTAGTGCACCTTCTACATCATGATCTGGGTTATTATTACTCACTAAGGGGTTTGAAGGCAGGATTATATTACTATTTGGGGGCGAGAATATATTATTAGTTTTCTGAATCTTTTTGTTACCACCCATCTGTGACGAGTCGTCCCGTTTCCTCTTACTAGTTACATGTGTGTTCCTGTGCACCTGAATTGGTGACCGAGTTTCAGGCTCTGGGCTTAGAACAATACTAGAGGAAGCCGAAACATCACTTCCAATATTAACTAGGTTGTGGTATAATGGACTACCTTCTGATATAAAATCTAAGATATTTTTATCAGCATCCCCTTCCAGCTCCAACTCAGGATCAACAGACACAACATCCGTGGCTGTAACAGTAGTAGCCACAGGATCCAATTGTGTAAGGGGGACTGGGGAAACAGCTTCATGAATTTTCCCTAATGAAGATCGCTTATCCGTAACTAGATCAAGCGATAAGCGCTTTTCTACAAGTGCGATTTCTTTTTCTAAGATACATGTGGAACGTTTAAAAAATTGGTCAATGGTGCCTGCGAAGACTCCATTTGTCGTAGATACTTGGACCTGTCTTTCCTTTCCTGAGCGTAGGGGCATTTTAAATATATGTGTACTTGGCCCCCACTTCCGGTAGACAAAGAATAAAACAATGTACAATAAAAACAACCACTATATGTCCACAATTTCCACAATACCAGGTAGCATAGATGTGGAGTGCAAAGGGGGTGGCCCGACCCGACCCCAGCCGGCCTCGGACGGCCACGGACGGTCCCGCCCTTGTCCCGGGCTTCTCCCGGCGCGCTCCCGCCCAGCGGGACCGAGTGAATATATTTATATGGGCAGTGTGAGTGGGGAAGAGCGTGCAGGGAGAGCTGCCCAGGTGCTGGCAATTGGGGCAGGCGGGCGCTCCTGGGACTTGAAGTCCTGCGCCCGCTACTCGCTCGCAGCCCTGCTCGCTGTAGTCACCCACAAGCACCAACCACAAACAAATGTCGATGATTTCCACAGCCAGGCGTCACCAGTGTAAGTCAGGCCCCCCTACGAAGCGGGACCCGCGAAGCGGGTTCCGCGAGCAGTGGCAGTGAAATCCGGTGAGTTTTCACCAAGACAGGATCCCAGCGTGAGCAAAAAGAATATATACCAGATCTCAGTAAAGTGGAAAGGAGACTCCGGTCTAGATTTTCTTTTCACTTTTATCAACACTAGCTGGTGTAAATAAGTAATAAAATCATTGTACTTTACCCCGTATGAAAGTAATAAAGGATAAAGCATTTACAATGCAACGGTCTCGCCTTTGCAAAAGTTAGAGCTCTTGGCATTGTATATGACAATTTTTTTATTTATGTGTTGGTTCTGAAAACAGATAAATAGATGTCATTGTCATTTACAATGCCAATTACTTAATCTCTCGCAAATGTGAGACCTATTGCATTTGCACCCACACACACACAGAAAGCCACACACACAGCCACACACTCACACACACACACACACACACAGAGCCACACACACACACACAGAGCCACACACACACACAGAGCCCCCCCACACACACACAGAGCCACACACACACAGTGCCACACACACACAGAGACACACACACACACACACAGCCACACACACACACAGAGCCACACACACACACAGAGCCACACACACACAGAGCCACACACACAGAGCAACACACAGAGCCACACACACAGAGCCACACACACACACACACATGGTGGTGGTGGTGGTGGCTGTGGTGGTGGATGTGGTGGATGTGGTGGTGGTGGATGTGGTGGTGGTGGTGGTGGATGTCGTGGTGGTGGTTGTGGATCTGGTGGTGGTGGTGGTGGGTGTGGTGGATGTGGTGGTGGTGGATGTGGTGGTGGTGGATGTAGTGGATGAGGTGGTGGTGGATGTGGTGGATGTGGTGGTGGTGGATGTGGTGGTGGTGGATGTGGTGAATGTGGTGGTGGTGGATGTGGTGAATGTGGTGGATGTGGTGGTGGATGTGGTGCTGGATGTGGTGGTGGTAGATGTGGTGGTGGTGGATGTGGTGGTGGTGGATGTGGTGATGGTGGTTGTGGATGTGGTGGTGGTGGGTGTGGTGGTGGTGGATCTGGTGGTGGATGTGGTGCTGGATGTGGTGGAGGTGGTGGATATTGTGGTGGATGTGGATGTGGTGAATGTGGTGGTGGTGGATGTGGTGAATGTGGTGGATGTGGTGGTGGATGTGGTGCTGGATGTGGTGCTGGATGTGGTGGTGGTAGATGTGGTGGTGGTGGATGTGGTGATGGTGGTTGTGGTGATGGTGGTTGTGGTGGTGGATGTGGTGGTGGTGGGTGTGGTGGTGGTGGATCTGGTGGTGGATGTGGTGCTGGATGTGGTGGAGGTGGTGGATGTTGTGGATGTGGTGGTGAATGTGGTGGATGTGGATGTGGTGGTGGCGGTGGTGGATGTGGTGGTGGATGTGGTGGTGGTGGATGTGGTGGTGGTAGTTGTGGAGGTGGATGTGGTGGTGGTGGATGTGGTGGTGGTGGATCTGTTGGTGGATGAGGTGCTGGATGTGGTGGTGGATGTGGTGGAAGTGGTGGATGTGGTGGATGTTGTGGATGTGGTGGTGGATGTGGATGTGGTGGTGGTGGATGTGGTGGTGGATGTGGTGGTGGTGGATGTGGTGGTGGTGGATGTGGTGGATGTGGATGTGGTGGTGGTGGATGTGGTGGTGGATGTGGTGGTGGTGGATGTGGTGGTGGATGTAGTGGTGGATGTAGTGGTGGATGTGGTGGTGGATGTGGTGGATGTGGTGGTGGTGGATGTGGTGGTGGGTGTGGTGGTGGATGTGGTGGTGAGCCATACACAATCAATCAATCAATCAATCATAACACTTGTATAGCACGCTACTCACTCGTGAGGGTCTCAAGGCGCTTGGGGGAAGGGATCCGCTATTGCTCGAACAGCCAGGTCTTGAGTTGTCTCCTGAAGGCGAGATGGTCGTGGGTCAGTCGAAGGTGGATGGGGAGGGAGTTCCATGTCTTGGCTGCCAGGTAGGAGAAGGATCTGCCTCCGGCGGTGGCTCTTCGGATGCGTGGTACGGCGGCAAGGGCGAGGCACACCGAGCCACACACACACACACATGGTGGTGGTGGATGTGGTGGTGGATGTGGTGATGGTGGTGGTGGTGGATGTGGTGGTGGTGGATGTGGTGGTGGTGGATGTGGTGGTGGATGAGGTGGTGGTGGATGTGGTGGATGTGGTAGTGGATGTGGTGGAGGTGGTGGATGATGTGGATGTGGTGGTGGATGTTGTGGTGTTGGTGGATGTGGTAGTGGTGGATGAGGTGATGGTGGATGTGGTGGTGGTGGATGTGGTTGTGGTGGATGTGTTGGATGTGGTGGATGTGGTGGTGGCTGTGGGAGTGGTGGATGTGGTGGTGGTGGATGTGGTGGATGTGGTGGTGGATGTGGTGGATGTGGTGGTGGTGGATTTGATGGTGGTGGATGTGGTGGTGGATGTGGTGGTGGTGGATGTGGTGGTGGATGTGGTGGGTGTGGTGATGGTGGATGTGGTGGTGGTGGTGGATGTGGTGGTGGATGTGGTGGTGGTGGTGGATGTGGTGGTGGTGGATGTGGTGGATGTGGTGGAGGTGGTGGATGTGGTGGAGGTGGTGGATGTGGTGGTAGTGGATGTGGTGGATGTTGTGGATGTGGTGGTGGATGTGGTGGTGGTGGATGTGGTGGTGGTGCATGTGGTGGTGGTGGATGTGGTGGATGTGGTGGAGGTGGTGGATGTGGTGGAGGTGGTGGATGTGGTGGTAGTGGATGTGGTGGATGTTGTGGATGTGGATGTGGATGTGGTGGTGGTGGATGTGGTGGTGGTGCATGTAGTGGTGGTGCATGTGGTGGATGTGGTGGTGGTGGATGTGGTGGTGGTGGTGGATGTGGTGGTTGATGTGGTGGTGGTGGATGTGGTGGTGGTGGATGTGGTGGTGAATGTGGTGGTGGATGATGGGGTTAGTGTGGTGGTTCGATGAAGTGGTGGATGTCGTGGTGGTGGATGTGGTGGTGAATGTGGTGGATGTGGTGGTGGATGTGGTGTTGGTGGTGGATGTGGTGGTGGATGTGCTGGTGGAAGTGGTGGTGGTCAATGTGGTGGATGTGGTGGTGGTGGATGTGGTGGATGTGGTGGTGATGGATGTGGTGGATGTGATGCTGGTAGATGTGATGCTGGTGGATGTAGTAGTGGTGGATGTGGTGGTGGATGTGGTGGATGTGGCGGTGGATGTGGTGGAGGTGGTGGATGTGGTGGTGGTGGATGTGGTGGTGGTGGTGGATGTGGTGGATGTGGTGGTGGACGTGGTGGTGGTGGATGTGGTGGTGGATGTGGTGGTGGATGTGGTGGTGGATGTGGTGGTGGTGGTGGTGGATGTGGTGGATGTGGTGGTGGTGGTGGATGTTGTGGATGTGGTGGTGGATGTGGTGGGTGTGGTGGTGGATGTGGTGGTGGTGGATGTGGTGGTGGATGTGGTGGTAGATGTGGTGGTAGATGTGGTGGTGGTAGATGTGGTGGTGGATGTGGTGGATGTGGATGTGATGGATGTGGATGTGGTGGTGGTCGATGTGGCGGTGGTCGATGTGTTGGTGGTGCATGTGGTAGTGGTGCATGTGGTGGTGGTGGATGTGGTGGTGGTGAATGTGGTGGTGGATGTGGTGGAGGATGTGGTGGTGGATGTGGTGGATGTGGATGTGATGGATGTGGATGTGGTGGTGGTCGATGTGGTGGTGGTGCATGTGGTAGTGGTGCATGTGGTGGATGTGGTGGTAGTGGATGTGGTGGTGGTGAATGTGGTGGTGGATGTGGTGGAGGATGTGGTGGTAGATGTGGTGGTGGTGGATGTGGTGGATGTGGTGGTGGATGTGGTGGATGTGATGGATGTGGATGTGGTGGTGGTCGATGTGGTGGTGGTGCATGTGGTAGTGGTGGATGTGGTGGTGGTGGATGTGGTGGTGGTGAATGTGGTGGTGGATGTGGTGGAGGATGTGGTGGTGGTGGATGTGGTGGTGCTGGATGTGGTGGATGTGGTGGTGGATGGGGTGGATGTGGTCGTGGTGGATGTGATGGTGGTGGATGTGGTGGTGTATGTGGTGGTGGTAGATGTGGTGGTGGATGTGGTGGGTGTGGTGGTGGTGGATGTGGTGGTGGCGGTGGATGTGGTGGTGGTGGCGGATGTGGTGGTGGTGGATGTGGTGGAGGTGGTGGTAGTGGATGTGGTGGATGTTGTGGATGTGGTGGTGGATGTGGATGTGGTGGTGGTGGATGTGGTGGTGGTGCATGTGGTGGTGGTGCATGTGGTGGATGTGGTGGTTGTGGATGTCGTGGTGGTGGATGTGGTGGAGGTGGTGGAGGTGGTGGATGTGGTGGTGGATGTGGATGTGGTGGTGGTGGATGTGGTGGTGGTGCATGTGGTGGTGGTGCATGTGGTGGATGTGGTGGTGGTGGATGTGGTGGTGGTGGATGTCGTGGTGAATGTGGTGGTGGATGATGGGGTGGGTGTGGTGGTTCGATGATGTGGTGGATGTCGTGGTGGTGGATGTGATGGTGAATGTGGTGGATGTGGTGTTGGTGGTGGATGTTGTGGTGGATGTGCTGGTGGAAGTGGTGGTGGTGGATGTGGTGGTGGTGGATGTGGTGGTGATGGGTGTGGTGGATGTGGTGGTGGTGGATGTGGTGCTGGTGGATGTGGTAGTGGTGGATGTGGTGGTGGATGTGGTGGTGAATGTGGTGGAGGTGGTGGATGTGGTGGTGGTGGTGGTGGATGTGGTGGTGGATGTGGTGGATGTAGTGGTGGTGGATGTGATGGATGTGGTGGATGTGGTGGTGGCGGATGTGGTTGATGTGGTTGATGTGGTGGATGTGGTGGTGGATGTAGTGGTGTATGTGGTGGTGGTGGTGGGTGTGGTGGATGTTGTGGTGGTGGATGTGGCGGTGGTGGATGTGGTGGATGTGGTGGAGGTGGTGGATGATGTGGTGGTGGTGGATGTGGTGGATGTGGTGGAGGTGGTGAATGTGGTGGATGTGGTGGATGTGGTGGATGTGGTGGTGGTGTATGTGGTGGATGTGGTGGTGGAGAACCGGGCCTTATGGGCCGAGCGGCGCAGGGCACGCCTAAAATCTCCGGGTTCACCTGCCTTGTTGAACAGAGACACAAGACACTCCGTTAGGCGTAGAAAATCAGGTTTATTAACTGCAGCTAAGCACAGTTGTCCAAGAAGTTACTGAGAGTAGATTCTTAGGAGACTGCCACTTCATTCCGTGGCGCACAATCTTTTATACCATACATATTTATAATGCCCACTCCCAAAACATACAAAACGGACAAATGAGAAAAGTTTGTAAACAAGCTATCAAGTGTCTTGAATACGCCCTTCTTTCAGACCCCGTGTTCTCCCCTCCCTCAAGTTAATTAATGCTAGTGCATGTAATTCAATTTGCAGGTGGCAGGACGTGTTTGCGAGCCTCAAAGGATGGTTGTGTAATAGGAGAATACACGGAGAGAATAGTGAAGGCCAGTCAAACAAGATAAAATAAAGGAAGAATGGTGGGACCCAAACAGTCAACTAAGACAAGGATCAATCAGTCTAGACATGGATTAACTAACTCGGCCAGACCCTGACATCGGTTTTACAAACAAGGACAAAGGGTTACTTTTTAACAGAAGAGACGAGCAGCTGGAAAGCAAAAACACTATGTTCGCCGTGTCGCCTGAGTGAGGGCAACACAAAATGGCGGCTGTCACAAAATGGCGGCTGACTACGAAGCGAAGTCGAAAATCACAGAACCTCAGAGGTGGTGGATGTGGATGTGGTGGACGTGGTGTTGGTGGATGTGGTGGATGTGGTGGTGGTGGATGTGGTGGTGGATGAGCCTCGACGCCACCTCCAGCCCCCCGCAGCGCTGTGCCGGAGGTCGCCGGGCACAGAAGCAGGAGCTGGCTCAGAGGGCCAAATTCCGAAGCGAAAGTGAAAGCATCCGCTCCCCGAGGTGCCCTGCCCAGGAAGGAGGAGCTGTTGCCGCCTAGCCACGAGCAAAGCAGAAACGTCGATGTTGAGAGTGTGTGGTGGGGGGAGGGCGGGGGCAAAAGGCAATCAGTGAATCCCTGAAGCCCAATGCTACTTAAATAAAGCATTTCCTTTTATATTAACTAAAGGTCACTGTTTTCTTGAAGGGAGGGGAAAACAATATTACCAAAGAAATCTCACCGGCACTTTGGACGGAAACTTTCTGTTTATATCCACCACTTCACCTTTCCAAGTTGCTGTAAACAACAAGCGCTCGCCATGATGCAGCCTTTTGTCTTTTAGCCCCATCCTTTTCAGACTGGGCACCCGGACTTCCTGCTGACTTAAAATGTTCCTTATCTTCTTGATGGAGCCATCTGGACCCATAAAGAAGATAAGAAAGCTTTTACTTCAGCAGTAAGTCAAGGAGCCCAATCTGAAAAGGACGGGGCTTAAAGAGAAAGAAGAACCTCACTAGGACCTCTTCTCCAATGGCTGGCCACCAATTAGGAGGCCAGCCAATGGAGAAGAGGGGCGGGGCTTAACCCTCGCTAGTGAAGTTCACTCTGAGACATAAAATCTTGCGAGCTCGACTGCGCATGGGCGCAGTACGCCACGCGAGACCTAAAAAAGTAGTAAACGGGATAAGAAAAATTAATCTGGAAGAATTTTCCATGATGGAGTTCTAATTCTAGCAGAAGATTCAACACGTTGAGCAACAGAAACAGTAGAAATCTTAACACCAACAGAATCAATTAGAGGTTCAGCAACATGGCAAGGAACATTACTTTCTTTGGAAATAGAGCGAGAATCAGAATTGGGTTCTTCGTTGCACGAGGCGTACACATCATAACACAAGACTATGTTCAGTGTCAATAACTCCAAGCAACTCATCCTGCATAGCTTGCTTTGTACATGCACAGAATGCCAACATTCTCATGCTCCAGCATTTAGCATCTTGGGTAATTATATCGCCTCTATTTAATTTTACAATGTTCATGTGCTTGAAATATTTAGAACAAGTCTTCATGGCATGGCCAGTTATCTTAACTTTCACAAAGCTTCCAAAATTAAACTAAAAAGGTTTAGCTTGACATCTCTCATAATGTGATCTGGATTTCCCTTGATGGGATCTCACCATTTTTCAAGTATTAATTGACAAAAGACACAATTGCACGATTGGGTCTAAGGGGATCTGTGGACAAATTTAAGCAATAGGAATGGACTTGCCCTGAACAGAATTTTGTGAAATTCTTTATGACCATAGTCTCTTTCTCACTGTGAAGATCTCAGGCCAGTGAGAACAAGCATTTACAATGCAATAGGTCTCGCAGCATTAAAGTTTGAGTTATTGACATTGTGTATGACAATGCGTTGCATACAATTTTTAGCAAACTTTGAATTGGTGAGCAGTGAGAGTGTGTGCAAGAGTATGCTCTTCTTGAAAGCAGTGTGGTAGAAAGTGCAGGAATTTGGGTGACCTGAGCAATGTGGATGATGCACCTCACGCACGGGGCTGACGCAGTTATTATTCACACAGCTCTGATGATGCACCTTAGGCACGGGCTGACAGCTGTTATTATTCACACAGCTCTGATGATGCACCTCACGCTCGGGGCTGACGCAGTTATTATTCACACAGCTCTGATGATGCACCTCAGGCACGGGGCTGACACAGTTATTATTCACACAGCTCTGATGATGCACCTCAGGCCAGGGCTGACAGCTGTTATTATTTACAAAGCTCTGATGATGCACCTCAGGCACGGGCTGACACAGTTATTATTCACACAGCTCTGATGATGCACCTCCCGCTCTGGGCTGACACAGTTATTATTCACACAGCTCTGATGATGCACCTTAGGCACAGGCTCACAGCTGTTATTATTCACACAGCTCTGATGATGCACCTCACGCACGGGGCTGACGCAGTTATTATTCACACAGCTCTGATGATGTACCTCAGGCACGGGCTCACAGCTGTTATTATTCTGCACCTCAGGCACAGGCTCACAACTGTTATTATTCACACAGCTTTGATGATGCACCTCAGGCACGGGCTCATAGCTGTTATTATTCACACAGCTCTGATGATGCCTCCTAGTTCAATACTGAGGCTTTCTTGTGTGTGATGGTCCAGGTTGTCTCCTCTCTCGGTTGAACTCTGTAGGCCACGCTTCACTGCGAAGCTGCGCAATACACAGTGACACAATCTAACAGTTTCATGTGCCTCGTCAAAGGTACTTGTAACAAACTGTGTGTCCTGCGCACCTGTAGATCATCATCGTGGCTCTTGTCTCGCGCGCGGTTTGTTGTCCCGGCGGCGCCTTCGAGCGCTTTGTTGTCGTGGGGGGTCCTCGCAGGCCGAACGCACAACAGAGTTGAGGTAAGAAACCGGGGGGGCTCGGGAGAAAACATGGCGTCTGCCACCATCTAGCTGCCTGTCAGCACAAGCTGCTTCATTATTAATGAAGACACCTGCCTTGCTTGCAATAAAATCGTATAAATAAATGCTGCTGGGTGTGAACGGGCTGTAGAAAGCGTGGGCTTGGGGTGTACTACTTCTCTGCCCCCCATTTATGACACACAGTTCCATTAGCTCACCCTTCCAACTTCAAATGTAACCCAATGCCTTCTCCCTCTTCAGTCTGTCCTCTCCCTGCCCCATCTCTCCCAGACCCACAGATTTAAAGTCTAAGTGACTAAGTCTACATACAGCATAGGAGGTGAATTGAAAATATTCAGCAAACACCATAAAGTCAACATGAAAAATACAGAGTAAACTCTAACAGACAGCTAATATAGTCTGGGAATGCTGCCTCTCACTAGTGACTAGACCTTCCTCCATCACACAGCGAAGCGCTACGGCCCAAGGCACTATAAGGTACATAAACAGAAGGGTCCCCGCAAGGACAGTGTATTGTACACTACATACACTGAAGACTAAACACAATACAACAAATTTACTATATGTCAAGTATTGGCATTTATTTGTCAACACCATGTAATTGCCAAGTGGCAATCAAGATTCACAATCAATAAATAGCCCCGTAGGAAGGCAGAAAGGGAAGGGAGGAAAAGAGGATAAGTGCACGTGGAGCAAGTGGGGAAAAAGGTGAGCACAGTCCAAAGACAAAATCAATTGTAACTTTATCAATCAATCACAGTACATAGTACATAAAATACATAAACCCTAAGTCAGGGCAGACAATGAGACTAAATGAAACGATGACAATCAACGGTCACATACAGATTTTGAAAAGAGTCTGGGGCATGTGCCGGAAGTCCAAGGAGAAAAACAGTCGACGTTTCGACCCCTGTCTATAGGCTATCTTGAGTCCTTTTACGGGGTCTTCATCAGGACATAGGACCGGGAAATGGGGAGGGAAAATTGGGGCGATAGTATCTGAAAGATTAAAAACAAAAACAATGGCAGTTAGTATAACGAAAGTGGACTGAATCCAACCATCTGTAAGGTGTACTAACATCTAATGAAAGGTGAATTACCATGGAGTAAAGGCCCACAATGGCTCTAAACTTGGAAAAGGAGATGATGCCACGCGATGTATCGTGATCAGTCTCATCGATAAAGATTCGCAACTACAGAGGAGGACAGTAAATCATTAAAGGTGAGTACATGACTCCGATCATCAATACACTCTAACATCAATTAACTTAAAACATAATCAAGGATTAACAAATGACTCAAAAAGGTGATGGACAGAAGATGAGTCAATTGTTGATTCATGGGCCTACCCAACCTACAAGGGCCCCAGCTGGGAAAAGACATCATGCAACTCCATACGAGAAATCACTACATTGACCTTTTAAAAAAGGTCCAAGCTTACATACCGTTACTGAAAAGTGTCCAATCACACATGTGTCATGTGGCAGTATGGAAGAAATTCGATTAGTGACCGTTGTTACTGTAATATACAAAATAACAATAAAAATCTTTAGAATTGAGTAGATGAACAATAAAACAATAAACTTTGGGAGACCAATGTATATAGCATACCTCCGCAATTAGGAAGAGACAGCGTGGTGCTTTAGAATCTGGCTGTTATCACAAAAGGACCTTAGGCTCATGGATGCATACACTCGTCGGTGAAATTCAAAGTTAAACACTGTAAAAACGAGTGAAAAAAGGGCTGCGGACTTAGTGCTTTAATTACATCCTCATTTGCTACAGAAAACGGTTACGGACCTGTTTCCTACCTCTGAGTGTTGGACTGGATGTCTAAACCAATATGACATCAATAGCGTGTTTGGTTACAAAAGGAACCGGGGTAGGGCGGCAAAATATCCAAACGCCCTTACTGAATCCGTCCTACGGGTTAAGAGGAACAGCAGGTAAATGCGTGCTTTCTCTCAACAATCTGAACGAGTGAAGGCAGAGACCTCTACTTACATATGTACGGATCGTTAACGCCAGGGACAGACCCAACAAAAAATTAGATCTCGGATTTCCTCCCATTGCAGTAGACTGCGATGCAAAGTGGCGGGCTCGCCGCTGGTAGAACATTGGCAGACAGCAGGTTCGTAAGAACAATATAATTCTAATATAATGTAATGTTTTGTAAGAAATAGGTTCGGTTTTCCCTCTGACTGTAATGAAATGTATGTTTATTAATTATAAGTTAGACTGCTCTCTTTTTGATGAAAACGTTCAGAGAGTAATGAAGTCTTTCTCCCGTTTCTATTTGTTAACCTTGCTTAACCCACTAACTCCGCCTCCAACTTCGCGTAGCGGTTTGGTTGATGGTTGCGCGAGTCTCCCACCAGGCAGCATTGATCCGGATACGTGTGAGTAGCGCTGGTGTCGGCTGTTTACCTTTTACCCGTTTAGGGTGTTTAGAGATAGCACGCTCTTACCGGTCTTTCCTTTTAACTCGCAGGATTGACTCTGGTACAGTGGCGGCTGGTGACATTTAAAAATGGTGAGACGTAAAATGATAATTATACTGCACCGTAGCGAGCGAGCGTAGCGAGCGAGCGAGCCCGAGAAAATAGTGGGAAAATGGTGAATTTTCAAGCAAATTTGAGAAAGCAGGAAGGTTAATAAAGCAATTGTGAAAGTGCAGGTATTACATTATTAAAGAAATGTCATATAACATAGGTAGCTGCTTACCCCTTTCCCATATTCACCAAAAATAGCGTATTGCACTGTGAATACAAACACACGCACACGCATGCGCATACACACATACTCATATATATGTGTGTTAACTTTTAAAAGAAGGAAATGAATCTGTATAGGGTTTATTGTGCATTTAAATTCTTACTTGATATTACAAATTCAACCTTCAAGCACTTACTTTTGGAACCACCACAAGAGATATATATGTTTTTAACATCTCTGTGTATCCTGAAAACAGCAACATTGACCCAAAGATTATGTGTTATTCATTTTTTAATAAAAAAACAGCCTACAAATCTACTATTTACTTTTCATTTCTACTCCCTGTTCAACAAAGAGCATAACGAATTAATCATATTAAAAATGAATGAACCCTCACTTACATCAAGCTGTACTATCAGGAGTTAAACCATGTAATCTTTAATATTGTACGATAGCCAGATTCTTTTGTTGCTACTCGCTTCTGAGGGCATTATTCCGCAAACAAAGCCCTTGGTACCAGATACAATGATTTAGTAACACAAATGAATTTTCATAGGAGAAAATATTTGCGGTATTGAAGGGATGAGAATTGTATTCACCTACACCAGTTTCTTAGATGGGCTGAATGCTAATGCTAGGGATGCATTGTTCTCGTTCCTGTAACCATATGATTGCTTCATGATGAAATGTGCAAGATGTGAATAGTTTCGTGAAGGCCTTAAGTTGACAAGAAATAGAGCATACCATAGTGAAAGGGTCTAATATCATTCTTATCACCTGCACTTTTATGTCACTGGAAGTGTTACATGCCTCATAGCATGCTTGACCTGCTATGCTCTATATGTTTTCATATATTTAAGAAGATAGGAGCCTGCCCAGCACCATGAGGGAAGGTATCAAGGTGGCTGCCATAGTAACATGTTTGGGAATGTGTATATCACGATAATTGCTCACAATTCTTATTGATAAACCCTCTGCTTCCCATCTGCCACTGAGTGGGCTTTGCACTCACAACGGACTAAAAAGTTTGCAACTTTTCAGTAGTTTCATTTTTGCAACTCCTAAAAGTCCATCTCTTCAGACTTTCTTTAGCTCGGAGTCCTTAGACCAAATTGATTTCCACACAACTGCCCTCCCATTAAATCTCTGTACTCTATCTATGCTGCCCCCACAGTGAGTAAAATGTGTTCTTGCATCTCTGCACTTACTTCATTTCATCTCTTGCTATTCTAGTATGGACCACCTATTCTAACTGCCTCCCTTCCACTCCGATCCTTGCTTCCACACAGCGCTGAGATGCCCCAGGGTGAGATGAGTGCTATATTAAAAATATTTAACATGACATAACCAGCGGTGCTACTCACATATAGCCTCTTGCATCCCCAAATGTCTTATTACCATATTCTTATTGGACTCTTCACTGCTGAGAGGCTGTGTATCTTGGCCTATTCTCAAACCATATTTATCTCGCATTGCATAGGGCGAAGTTGTCCATTCACCATATTAAAAACTAGCTAACCTCAACCACTCACTCGAACAGTTTAACGTGTGGTTTAAGGTCGTGAAACTATCTGCAACATGTTTATCAACAGCCTCAAACCTGAGATACTTGTGACTGTCACTGCATTTTCTGGGCCAATGCCTTCCCTTCAGTACCACTTTCTGGCCAATTATTACATTTATAACAGTGACGTCTGGCAAGTGGTGAGGGGGTAAGTGCAATTCTTTTCATACATGATGCAACTTTTCTTTATGAACAGACCTAACAATTCGGAGGGGGCAGCAGAGATAATTGAACTGACTGAAAAGCGAACGGAGGCAGATTTCTGCCTAAAATATAATTCTCGACACATATACATATGGTTCAAACATTTAAACACATAAAGAACAGCACACCAAACAAAAAGGAGGAGCAGTGTAAAGCATACCAATATATGGCATTAAAAACTGGAGCTGACTGTTAAAAAGAGCACAGTTTTCATCTACCACATCATTTATTATTGCGAGGCCTTTTGTCGGATTGGGGCAGTATCCTTACAGTCAGGAGAGGGTTCCAACACATTAATATTGGGGCTTTGTCTCGCCTACGATTCAAAGGTGCAAATAAATTTACTGTTGAAATGTGGTTTCCATTCCGGGACACTTTCATTCATGTCCATGCCCAACCAAGGCGCACGTCTTTCTTTCTTCAGGAATTTAGAGTAAGCATTTAAACGTCACATCATCACCGTAAACGTATCTACACTGTTTAATTTTAATAAACTGGTCTGCCACCATCTGTGCGGCGCGAACCTCCTTCCAGATCCTCAGCCCGTCATTAGGATCTGCCTGATTATGACCTAACGGTTGACTTTTAGAGGTCATTTCCTGGCTAGTTGAGTACATAAAAAAGTATATGAAATCCCGTGATTAGCACCGAAAAGCAGCTACAGCGAATACGGAATTCATTATGTGCGATATAGAACACGGGTGTGCTTCGTGCAGAAGTTTCATTTTGTATCAGATCCACAGTTAAAAAAAAAAAAAAATGTTGTTTCTCTTTGGGACTTGCCTCGGTCGGAGTGGTTACTGGCCTGAGAAATTAGGTTGAAAATGGTGCGGGCACGACAAGCAAAAGACTGAAGCTAACAGGCGGCACGGTGCTGATCCATAGGCATCTGCGCGGGGAGCGGTGGACCAACAGAGAGTCGGGACTCGGGGTGGGGAGAAGACAGGCAGGGTGGCATGCACATGGGCGCTTTACACTTGACAATTATAATTTATTATTTACCGTCAGGGCGGCACAGTAAAAAAACTTACGTGGGCGGGAAAGAAGCACCAGGTGGTCCGGACCATCCGTAGTAGGCACAGTCAGCACTCAGCATACAACGACGACGACAAACTGGTCACGCGTCCTGTCTTCGTTAGTTAGTACTTTCACTTTACTTGTTGTGTTCTGGAACTTCTGGCAGCAGTGGCCACGCGCGGTGACGTGACACGTCCCAACAGCGTAGAAATGGCCAATCACCTCGACATGGCTGGATATAGCCATATGGTGATTGGCCATACAGTGCGGCCCCTTAGCAGATCAGCCAACACCCACGCGCGGCACCATCCTGGCGCAGCGTTAACAGCAACACTGCGCCAGGATTGGGCTACGGATTCATTCCAAGACCGGTAAGCAACAAGCAGGCGGCTTGGAGACCGCCTCTTGCGAGCTTCCCTACCTGACTGATCCTGGTAACCCGCACCGCCTTTAAGACGCCAATCCGCGATCGGAGACGGATTAATTCCTTTGACCGACCGCCATTGTTGAGCTACCTGACTGTCTCATTCAATTATCTTCGCCGGATTCGTCCGTTTCATGATATCGGGATAGAAGTGTACCACGAAGATATTCACCACTCCATTTCCTATCCGGTACCACCTTACCACGTTCGGTGCCTATGACGATCATCCAGGGGTTCTCTCTGCTCAATTGATTCGGTCTTGCAGATACCACTACTGTGGTTGTGTGTCCCTCCAGTCCTGATGAAGACCCCCCCAGCAAGATACCCACTGATATCTGCATCCCTGAGGGTCGAAACGTCGATATCTATTGCCGTGTGTCATCTCCATTCCCCACTGTTTACATTTATTGGATAACTTGGAGGATGACTTTTTTCGAACATTCTTATGAACATTTTGTGTCTTATTGTTTCTGTACATAGTGTGTAACTCTGTCAAACGATTGACAATTGCTGATTTTACTGTCACTTATGAATCGCCACTTTCTTCCTCACTAATTCCCCACCTTCACTACACCATCCCATCCCCTTCCCTCCTTGGGGCACCACCAAAACGAGTGATCTATTATTGTGTGTATTTATCTCTGCATATTCGATACGCATTCCCATTGTGAAGTAAACAATGTGGTTTCAATTTATGTGTTCTTGATTATTTTTCAATTGTGTGGTTTTATGTTCCATTGCTACTGTGACCCCTTCTCCTTACTTAGGATTGGGCTACGAGCAGGATACTATCTGCCCATTTTGAGACCGGTGTCCCGGGTCCCTGCCTGACAGTGCCTGTGTCTAGTGCTATAGAGGGGGGGGGAGAGAAGGTCTACGCATGCGCGGGCCAGTCAAAATTTTGCCTACTCCTGGATTCTACATGCGCATTGCGCAGTCTTGTTGTCTACTCCGCTATTCTCTGCCTGTGCGCTGCCTGTCACTCTCTGCAGAAGCCCCGCCCCCCACGGCCCACTTCCTTATACGATGCCCGATCGATTCTGTTCTGTCATGCTTGTCCCGGGGCCTGTAGCGCGCTGTGCGCTCACATTTATTTTTTGCTCACATCATATGTATTTTTAATCAGAGAGTATGTTTTGCAGACAGTGCGGTCGTCCAGGCTAGTGGGGACACGCCCCAACGCCCCCAATGGACGCACCGCCACTGCTATCTGCCCATTTTGAGACCGGTGTCCCGGGTCCCTGCCTGACAGTGCCTGTGTCTAGTGCTATGGAGGGGGGGGGAGAGAAGGTCTACGCATGCGCGGGCCAGTCAAAATTTTGCCTACTCCTGGATTCTACATGCGCATTGCGCAGTCTTGTTGTCTACTCCGCTATTCTCTGCCTGTGCGCTGCCTGTCACTCTCTGCAGAAGCCCCGCCCCCCACGGCCCACTTCCTTATACGATGCCCGATCGATTCTGTTCTGTCATGCTTGTCCCGGGGCCTGTAGCGCGCTGTGCGCTCACATTTATTTTTTGCTCACATCAGATGTATTTTTAATCAGAGAGTATGTTTTGCAGACAGTGCGGTCGTCCAGGCTAGTGGGGCAACGCCCCAACGCCCCCAATGGACGCACCGCCACTGCTCTGGTAAGGGTTTTGGACAGGTCGCTGCCCAACCCAACAACTCCGCCTTCAACTTCGCATAGTGGCTGTTGTCCATATGAGTGTCTGACCTGGCGTTAACGATCCGTACATATGTAAGTAGAGGTCTCTGCCTTCACTCGTTCAGATTGTTGAGAGAAAGCACGCATTTACCTGCTGTTCCTCTTAACCCGTAGGACGGATTCAGTAAGGGCGTTTGGATATTTTGCCGCCCTACCCCGGTTCCTTTTGTAACCAAACACGCTATTGATGTCATATTGGTTTAGACATCCAGTCCAACACTCAGAGGTAGGAAACAGGTCCGTAACCGTTTTCTGTAGCAAATGAGGATGTAATTAAAGCACTAAGTCCGCATCCCTTTTTTCACTTGTTTTTACAGTGTTTAACTTTGAATTTCACCGACGAGTGTATGCATCCATGAGCCTAAGGTCCTTTTGTGATAACAGCCAGATTCTAAAGCACCACGCTGTCTCTTCCTAATTGCGGAGGTATGCTATATACATTGGTCTCCCAAAGTTTATTGTTTTATTGTTCATCTACTTAATTCTAAAGATTTTTATTGTTATTTTGTATATTACAGTAACAACGGTCACTAATCGAATTTCTTCCATACTGCCACATGACACATGTGTGATTGGACACTTTTCAGTAACGGTATGTAAGCTTGGACCTTTTTTAAAAGGTCAATGTAGTGATTTCTCGTATGGAGTTGCATGATGTCTTTTCCCAGCTGGGGCCCTTGTAGGTTGGGTAGGCCCATGAATCAACAATTGACTCATCTTCTGTCCATCACCTTTTTGAGTCATTTGTTAATCCTTGATTATGTTTTAAGTTAATTGATGTTAGAGTGTATTGATGATCGGAGTCATGTACTCACCTTTAATGATTTACTGTCCTCCTCTGTAGTTGCGAATCTTTATCGATGAGACTGATCACGATACATCGCGTGGCATCATCTCCTTTTCCAAGTTTAGAGCCATTGTGGGCCTTTACTCCATGGTAATTCACCTTTCATTAGATGTTAGTACACCTTACAGATGGTTGGATTCAGTCCACTTTCGTTATACTAACTGCCATTGTTTTTGTTTTTAATCTTTCAGATACTATCGCCCCAATTTTCCCTCCCCATTTCCCGGTCCTATGTCCTGATGAAGACCCCGTAAAAGGACTCAAGATAGCCTATAGACAGGGGTCGAAACGTCGACTGTTTTTCTCCTTGGACTTCCGGCACATGCCCCAGACTCTTTTCAAAATCTGTATGTGACCGTTGATTGTCATCGTTTCATTTAGTCTCATTGTCTGCCCTGACTTAGGGTTTATGTATTTTATGTACTATGTACTGTGATTGATTGATAAAGTTACAATTGATTTTGTCTTTGGACTGTGCTCACCTTTTTCCCAATTGCTCCACGTGCACTTATCCTCTTTTCCTCCCTTCCCTTTCTGCCTTCCTACGGGGCTATTTATTGATTGTGAATCTTGATTGCCACTTGGCAATTACATGGTGTTGACAAATAAATGCCAATACTTGACATATAGTAAATTTGTTGTATTGTGTTTAGTCTTCAGTGTATGTAGTGTACAATACACTGTCCTTGCGGGGACCCTTCTGTTTATGTACCGCGTAGCGCCCAGGTCCCCGCGACTGCATTGGTTCAACCCCCCTTTTTGTAACAACACAAGGCACTATAAGAACATCACTCTCGCCACTTGTGCATGACACCAAAACGATTCCTACATAGGCTCACAGCAAGTTTAGCACCCTCCAACAAAGCACTCTCCGTGGTGTATCTGATAAAGCGATTCAGCACCCCACAGTAGGGTATATGGCACTATATCAATGCAACTACATACTACCGCTATATCATCCACGTCTTCGAGGGAATGCCCGTCGGTGTCGCATCCTGTCTTGTCCCTCAGAGTTGTGTCCCTTGCACTGCCCCACCTGTGCCCGCTCTCTCCACTGTCCCTATCACAGCCCTCAGCATTGTCCTGCCCTGGTGGCGTCTACCCCCAAGCCCGCGCTCTTAGTGTTACGCACACACATTACTACACAAAGGAGGTCATCGTGATCTACAATATAGGAATTAATTTTAACTTTACCACGCAGCAAGGCCTGTGCTGCAATGACCGGCTCTGTCATCATCCCTTCTGTGTCATGAAGGATTTTTGGCAGGTTCTGGGTCTGAGCTTTAATGAGTGAACTCCGGTGCACTCAAACATCTAATGCAGCCAGTCCAGAGCAAAATCAGAAACATGAACTGGTGCAAAACCAGCTCCTCGAAGTTAAGAAACACCTAGGTCTCCTTTGGGATTCTGGCGCGGAGATGAGCCATCATGTTTTGGAAGAGAGCCCCGCAGAAGGTAAAATTAGAAGAATTTGAATGCATTTAAAGTCCATGTCCCATCTGAAAATTAAACACGAACTTCATTAAACAAGTGCAAGACGAAAAAAAAACGAAGACGTGCGCATGACGAAAACTACCGTGGGGCGGGACCGTTTCGTGCTGGAAGCTCGTGCCCACGGAGTGGCTAGCCAGGAGAGGAGCAGTGGTGATGCGGGGCTCCCATGCCCGAGGGAGAGCCCCGCGGTGGCGGCTGAAGTCCGGAGTGGCGGTAAGTGGGCCTTAGTTGTAGGAGGTAGGAGGGGGCAGGGGGTCTTGGTGCACTTGTGTGTGTGTGTGTGTGCGCGCATGTGTGTATGTGTGCGACGGCGGGGGGGGCTCGGTGCACTCGTGTGTGTGTGTGTGTGCGCGCGTGTGTGTATGTGTGCGACGGCAAGGGGGTGTGTCTCTGTATGTATGTGTGCGTGCATGGGCGCTCGTGTGTGTGTCTCTGTGTGTGCGCATGCGTGTGTGTTGGAGCTTCCCAGGAGACAGGAGATGGCCACAGCGTGCGCGTTCGCGCGCGCGTGGCCCGCTCCAATCCCATGCGCGTGGCCAGCTCTTGTCTC
The DNA here is from genome assembly GCF_964261635.1 of Lissotriton helveticus. Lineage (NCBI taxonomy): Eukaryota > Metazoa > Chordata > Amphibia > Caudata > Salamandridae > Lissotriton > Lissotriton helveticus. The sequence goes on from NC_136073.1 coordinate 17,577,722, forward strand.
CTGGAAAGCTGAGTCGCTAACAATAGGTCTCTGGCGAAACCGCACTTTCGCGCGGTTAACGCCACGAGACCTAAAAACCACTAGATGGGCTCTATCCTTGAGGTAATGGCTGACTCTCTCAAGTTGCCCTTTACACTGTGGTTCGTACAGAGCCTTGGTAAAGTACAATTGGCCCGATTCACAGAACTAACTTAAGACAAAATCCTAAACTTACTACTTTTGATATTCACAGAAGTTAGGATTTTGTCTTAAGTTTGTCTTAAGACAGACTTAAGACAGACTTAAGACAAAATCCTAACTTAAGTCTGTCTTAAGTCTGTCTTAAGTCAAACTTAAGACAAAATCCTAACTTCTGTGAATACCAAAAGTAGTAAGTTTAGGATTTTGTCTTAAGTTAGTTCTGTGAATCGGGCCCAGAGTCTTGATTCACCTGGGTTACGCGACAGCAAAGAGACATTGCTAGACATTGGGGCATCTCGCTTTGTCCGAGGTTAATAGAGCGGTGAGAAGAGATGGCGCTGTACGAAGTGAAGGAGAAAATGGTTTAAGAGGGGCAGGGATGCATGCGTAAACATATGAAAATATGGGGACCTGGATGGGGAGAAAGCCAGAGTTTGACGCTGGGATTGGAGAGGATGGGGGATTTTAGTTATTGTATGATCCAGGGTATGGAAGGGGTAGGTAAACGTAAGATGTGGTCATTCCTTTTGAATGATAGGGAGTGATGGGGGGAGGGGCGGGTTCCGGTAGGGGATGTTCTTCTGCTGGCTGCTTGACTTCATAAGATTACCATGCTTTATTTGTAGTTTATTGTATTGTTTGATTAGCATTGATTACATCTATTGAAAAATAAATAACTGCAGTCAAAGACTTATCAAAAGGTTCACCTTCTTTGGCTCTACAAGTGCAAAACTGATACCTTTCAAGAGTAATACTAATTGTAAGTTTAAGATATCCTTCAGGACGCACTAAGGCTTCTTCATAGTCATCGTACTCATCTTCTCCCTGAGGTTTTTCAACCTTAGGTAGAGTTCGGAAGGTCTCTTGATCTTCTGATCCCAATCAATGTACAAGAATGCCTTTTGCGATACTCCACAGAAGGTTTTCACTGGTTTTGCAAGACTTTTTGCGGAGGATCGCATTGCGTAGTTAAAAAGGAGAAAATTGCAGTATGTACTTGTGTAATAGAGGATTAATGGAATAATGAAATGGAACAAGAAAAATTACAAGATAGAAGGTCAATTGTTCGGGGGGGCGTGGCTAGCGCCCGCAGGAGATGGCGGCGTTTCTGTGACTCTCCCGGGAAGCGGCGTTGAAGGAGGGCATGGCGTGACTCCTACTTGTGGCTGCGATGCCAAGAATGCAGGTCTAGCTGAGGGAAAGACTGTGGTATCGGAGCAACACCTTGGCTGAAATTTGCGGGGCCAGGAAGGACTGTTTTCACACTCCAAATGTCCGACAGAGCCTGGTGAGGTTGCGGCCATTTCCCGGACCCCGCTGACGGAGCCTTGCTCCTAGCGGTACTCCGGTTTCTACATGCCTGCGGCGAGCAGCTTCTTCTGGTTTGCCTTCCTCCTACACAAGTGCTCTGGTGACCTTCTTTCTGTGGCCAAACTGGCTAGCTCTGCATGCGCAGCGTTTCAACTGCCCTGCTACGCATTTAGTGTGCTTCTGAGGTGACGCGGCCGCCATTTTCACGAGCCTCGCTGACGGAGCTCGGCTCCTAGCGGTAGCTCGGTTTCCTGGTGGAGGGCAGCGCGCTTTGTCAATTCCGCCTCATTTCTGCTGCTGCTTTTCAGAATAATGGTCCCTTCTGTTGTTATTTGCTGCCACACGATTATTCTCCTTCACTGTGCATCGCCTAACTGATCAGATGAAATCATTCCCTATCTCCTCAGCACGACAGCCTGTTTCATAGCACAGTTTCTGAATTATTCATGAGGGAACCGTTTATTCATGATTTTTCATTTCCTCGGAGCTGCTTCAGGTCTCAGCTGGTTTTATGCTAATGTTCATTACTGCTGCTACAGCCTTGAGGTTTGATTGTGCATGTAGCCTGCATTCTGCGCCTTACCTTCATCTTTTTACCTGGATTTTGGTGCCTTATATCTTATATTCACTCAAGGTGGCGCTTGCCTATTTCTACATGCTACATTGACTTTGATAACAGCAAACTTTTATAATTTTCCTTACAGGTTCTATATGCATTATTTTTTCACTGAGATTTCTTATAAAATGTTTTCTATGTGCATGTTTTTCCTGGCCTCCTTTTCTATTACGCAACGGTTGGTTCTGCAGTAAATGTTTGAAATTTGCCTCAGTATCACATTATCCTATGTTTCGATATGTCAATACCAAATGCATAGTAGAATATTGAATTTACTATCTCTGCATTAGTGGCATTTTTATAATTACTCTAATTTACTGTTATCTCATTACATGCTTCGCATATCTCTTTAAGCAAATTTACCGGTGTTACATCTCTTTGTCTTTAGTGTCTTGTAGCAGTATTGGTTTTACTTTGCTTTCTTTTGCTTCCAATTTGTGCTTTTTTGAGCTAGTTTTTTCCTTAATGGGCAGGTTATCCAAGGATCTGCATAAACCGTCATCTTCCTCACGTAAATTTCTACTTCATACGAGCTCCAGATATCAGTGCCTTGCAATGGAGGATTCGCTGGAGTCATCTTCTAAACATTCATCGCCATCATCAAATCCATCCATGTCCTCAGCCACTAAAGTCCCTATGAAAAGGTTAAAAAAAGATCCTCCTTCTCCCCCAAAGCAGCCCAACTTAGCCACCATGGATATCCTATTGGAGGAAATAAGGGCGTTTCATTGATGAGACTAGAGCTACACTCCAAACGATCACGGATAAATTGCTAACTGTAGATGGTCGTGTTACCCAATTGGAACAAGATGTTACTTCCCTGACTTCGTCCGTCTCTAAGGTGGACCCGCTATGCGCACAGGTTTCTGTCATGCATAAACAACTTGAAAATTTGGAAAATCGAAATAGAAGGAACAACCTACGAATTTATGGTCTTCCGGAGGGGCCAGAGGGGTCGGACCCTCTGGTGTTTTTCAAGACTTTCCTACCAAAAGTTCTTTCATTACCCGATAGCACTAATCTCAATATACAGAGGGCACACCGGTTAGGCCCCCCTCCTAATACGATGTCAACTCCGGTTGCCAGGAAACCAAGGGGTGTTATCATCTACTTCCTTGAATATACTGATTTGCTAAAAATGATCTCAGCTGCAAGAGCCATGAAGCGTATGGTCGGGCAATCCTCTGTTTTTCTCTGAGGACTACGCCAAGGCTACCGCTGACAGGCGCAAGGAGTTCTTGTCCCTACGTCCGCAACTGCGCTCACTTGGAGCGCGTTTTGGTCTGTTTCATCCTTGTCTCTTTAGGGTGACTCTCAACAACAAAACCACCACTTATGAGGACCCATTGAAGCTGAAGAGTTTTCTTTATTCCCATAGCTCTACTGCGATGGATGTTGCATCTGCATCTCATTTTACTTGATGTTCTTTATTGTTGATTTAAGGATTTTTCCACATGCATTTACTGCTTTTGATTGTTAGCTCTTACATACTGCTTATCTTGGTTTATATTCCTAATCTCCAGTTGTTAATCTTTTTCATATGTTCTTTTGTCTCCATTTTTATAGATCATTACCCCGTGTGTTCCTTCTTACCTCATTTTATTCCTGGGGTCTGCTGAGTCGTCTCTCCTTCCCGCCTTCCCTTACGAGTTACGAACCCGTCATTGTCCTATGTGGTCTCCATCCTCCCTACCCGTACATGTCCTGGATGTTCTGTAAGTTATTCTTCTCCCTTCATATCTTTCTTCTATATCTCTTTCTTTCTTTCTTTCTTTCTTCTTCACGTCCCTTGGATCCTAGTCTATTTTCGCCTTTTTTCTCCTCTCTTCTTTCTTCCTGGACGATTTCCTGTTCTTTTCTTTTTTCTCCTGTTTTCCTTATATTCTTGTATCCTTCATCACTTGCTCTTTCATTTGTTTTAATTGTTATTGATTACAGTTTTTTTTCCATAGGTTACTATATTGAATGCTATCTTCTGTTTATTCTTAATCTTTTTTGCATGCAAAATTGTAGTATTTTGTATTTTTCATGTATTCTCACTTTAAGAGTTTTTCGCTGTTTGTTCTTATTACTTGTGTTGATTGTTATGCATTCATTTTTGATCTCCTTATATTATTGCCTTGCCTTAATCAGCTTATTATGTATTTTCTTTTGCCGTGTTGAATGCCTTTAAAAATTGTTTCATGGAACGTTAGAGATTTGCACTCCCCCATAAAGAGGCAGAGAGTCCTAACACACTTAGCCAAGCTTAAAAAAGACATTGCTTGTCTATAAGAATCACACCTTTCACCTGAAGAATCTGTCAAACTTAAAAGAGGCTGGGTTGGGGAGGTCTTCTTTTCCCCAGGTGACGGAAAGCGTAATGGGGTTCTTATTTTATTCCATAAATCCCTCTCAGTCAAGATAGTTGATAACTCAGCAGATCAGCTTGGTAGATGGGCCTTTGTTAAATTTGTTGTGGATAGCACTCCAGTTTCACTTCTAAACATATACGCTCCAACTGCAGGGGACGCCTCTTTTTGGTCTTCTTTATCTACTCACATTACCCAACATTATGAAGACAATTTCATCCTGGCAGGAGACTGTAATGAAGTTTTCGACCCTGTCAGGCATGCAGGTGTGGGTTGGCTTCTAAAGGAGTCAGCACGCAAATTATATGGAGTTAGTAGTTCGTTTAATCGATAGCCATCCAACATGCCATTCACATAACTAAAGATACTCCTAGACTCTGGAGAAACAACCAAGGAACATAACGGAAATGGGACTCTTCTTGAGAGAAAACATTTCTTTAAGTCAGTCTTTCACAGCAGCCCGAGGTCCTCGTTGTAAGTGTGGAGGCTCCGGGGAACGATTCCAGGGTACAGCAGGGTTATTCCCGGCATGTAAAGGAAAGAGAAACAAAAGACCGGTGATTACTGGCAATTCTGGGGAACGTATTGAGAGGGGAGCGGGAGTGAGGGATTCACCGGGGTCTAATACCAGTTGTGACTTTCTACAGTTATTGACCCTTAGACGTGAAAGAAAAGGCTGCGTGTGCTCGGGGGTGATAGACAGTACGAAAGTCAATCTCGTGACCTCCCTCAGTCCTCCCCTACCCAGTATCCGCCCGTGAGACAAATAGCCCCTTGAGCCGGCCCCGTACCTTGTCTAGCCACACTTCTCCAGAAGTGCGGCGGGGCGGCTCGTGGAAACGTTGGCCTCCTGGAGTTCCTTCTCCGCTGGGCTCTCCGTCTTCTGGATTCCCGATGTGGCGCTCAAACTGCTCACAACTGCTCGGCGTCTCCTCCCTCAGTCCTCGCCCAGCTTTCGCGCCGTCGTCTTCCTGGAGGCAGGCCTTTCCCTCTGCCTCGCTCTCTGGTTGGAGAGAAGCCGGTGACGTCACGGCTGACGAGTCCTCCTCCGGGAAAGTCCAGGTCACATTAAAGGGGTCGCAGGAATCCTGTCCACGGGGCGGAAACGAAGAGGTATTAAAGTCTGGCTCCTGTCCAGTAGCCCCGTGACAGACCCCTTTCTAGATAGACACTCTACCAGCACATACATTCCCCATAAGTCACATAAAGCTTTCAAACAACTCATTCATCAGTTTAAATTTATTGATGCTTGGAGGTTATGTAATCACACTTTAAGAGAATACTCTTTTTTCTCTCCGCCTCATCAGACTCAATCTCGTTTAGATTACTTTTTCATCTCACATCATCTTTCTCAGTCTCTGTTTGCCTCTGACATTGGTTCTATTTTGATTTCGGATCACGCTCCAGTTTCCATTCACCTTGACATCTTGCAGAAATCGCCGCTCACTAGGAAATGGCGCTTCAATAATTCTCTGCTTCTTGATTCTAATTTTGTTTCATTCTTCACTGCCTTTTTTCATGACTTTTTCTTACGTAATGAATCCAATGAGGTGCCCTTTCCTGTTGTGTGGGATGCCTTTAAGGCTTCTGCTAGAGATTGTATTATTGGGTATGTCGCCCGCAAACGTAAGAAGGCAGAACAAATCACTAGTGACCTTTTCTCCAAGATTAAGAATTTGGAACATTCTTACTTTACTTCCAAATCTAAAGAATGTTTAAATGAGCTCATTGCTACTAAACTGCAATTTAATAAGGACACCACAAATAATGCTTCCAATTATTTATTGCGTTCTAGTGCTAAATTTTACGGGGGTCAAAATAAGGCCGGCAAATTACTGGCAAATTATTTGAAAGTTAAAAAAACAAAAACTACTATAGATAATATTGATAGTCAGGATTCTGTTTTGAGGCACAAAGATGACGACATCTTAAAGGAATTTCTTCAATTTTACAAAACATTATATTCTTCTGAATCAACTTCTACGACCCAGGATATCTGTCAATACTTTTCTGATATTGAATCACCTTTCGTTACCCCTCCTGACCTTTCTCCATTAGAATCAGATATAACTCAAAAGGAACTTCTTAGTGCTTTGAATTCTCTTAACAAAGATAAGGCCCCGGGACCAGATGGTTTCACAGTGGAATTTTTTCTCCATTTTTCAGCATTACTTCTCCCAAAATTATGTACATTATTTTCCAATTTTCTAGATTCCGGTTCTTCCTCAGGTTCCTTTTCTGATGCTCTCATTTGCATTATTTCTAAACCAGGTAAAGACCCACAGTACTGTAAAAATTATCGACCCATTTCTCTAGTGAATATTGATTACAAAATGTTTTCTAAAACTTTGGCTCTCCATTTAGAATCCTTTTTACCAGATTTATTGGGGAAAGAGCAGTCTGGTTTCGTCAAGGGCAGGCTGCTATCCGATAACACTAGATTGTTTTTCGATATTCTCTCTAAGACTTCACATTCTTCTCACTCTATTGATGCAATTGCCTTGGACGCGGAAAAGGCTTTTGACAGAGTTGAGTGGTCGTATCTTTTTCAGACGTTGAAGTGGTTTGGCTTTGGCCCAAAAATTTCTACCCTCATCTATCTTTTATATTCACATCCTAGAGCCGCTATTGCGGCGAATGGTGGTATTTCTTCCTATTTCTCTCTTGGTAGAGGGGTTCGCCAGGGATGTCCCCTTTCGCCTTTCTTATTTAATCTTGCCTTGGAACCATTCCTTTTGCGAATTCGCCAAAATATTGCCATAAAGGGCTTTACGTTTCAGCAGTCCACAATTAAAATGGCGGCGTATGCAGATGATGTTGGATATATGACGGTACAACGCGTACTTTTACAACGCGTACCGTTACCACGCTACTTTTACCACGCAAGTCGTTACGACGACTTGCGTGGAGGGGCGCTGGATAGTAATTTTTTTAATTTACTATTCCAACTCCATTCCCCGTGGACTCTAGGGAAAGGAGTTGGATAGTAAATTAATATATTTACTATCCTGGAGCGCCCTCCAGCGCAAGTCGTGGTAACGACTTGCGTGGTAAAAGTAGCGTGGTAACGGTACCGCGTTGTAAAAAATGCGTGGTTACCGTTGTATACCGATGATGTTCTATTACTCTTATCTGAGCCCACGACTTCGTTGCCTGCTTTTCTAACGGAAGTTAATTCATTTGCCTCTGTCTCTGGCTATAAATTAAATAAAGATAAGTGCGAGATTTTACCCTTGACTAAATTCGCTTATAAATCAGATTTAATTTCCTCGGGTTTCACATGGAACCCTAACTCTATCAAATATTTGGGTCTTCACTTTACTCCCACTCTCTCAGGTACGGTTTCGCGTTGCATGGAAGATTGCTTAAAAAAATTGACGGACCTCACCACAAAATGGCATCCTTTATATTTATCTTGGTGGGGCAGATTGGATACTATCAAAATGATGCTTTCCCCCTTGGTTTTGTTCACAATTTCCAACATTCCATTCTCTATTCCTTTATCTTATTTCAAGAAAATTAATTCCATCTTATCTTCTTTCTTGTGGGGACGCAAAAAGGCTCGCATGTCTATATCTAAATTAACGCGCCCAAAAGCAGAGGGTGGGGTGAACTTCCCGAATTTTTCTTTGTATCACAAATCCTTTCTATTAAATCAGGCTTCTAGATGGATTGAAGATTCTTCCACATTCTCTCCCCTGTGGACAACGCTAGAATTGGCATATATCTCTCCCTTTTCTTTTTTGGAATACCTTTCTTTTTCTCGTCCACCGCAGTCTATTTCCACTCCGATTCTCAAATACACTTATAAAATCCTGCCATCTCCGTTAATTTCTTCCTTTTTTGAACAACCTATTTGGCATAACTCATCGATTTTAATTAATAATAAACCATTTTTTTGGAAGTCTTGGAGAAGTCGTGGTGTCATATGGGTGCATCAAATATTCCAGCAATCTCGTATTATTTCTTTCTCAGAAGCTATGGCATCTTTTCATCTTCCTTCTTCTTTTCGTGCTAAATACCTTAAATTAATACAAGCACTTCAATCAGCGTATGAATTACACATCACGCTGCCTTCCACGTCATCTCAGGAGTCTCACATCATTTCTCAATTGCGCTCTTTACTTATCAGAGGGACTAGGGCGTCCAGGATTTATTCTTTGTTACACGCTCCAGCATCACCACGCACAAAAACTAAAGTGGAAGAAGCATGGGAAGTGGACATGGGTATCTCATGGTCTGTTGAGTTATGGGATAAGCTATGGATAAGGTTACGGAAATCCTCCAGGGCTGCAAACACTGTTCAGACTTTGTTTTTTATTTATAATCGACTCTTACTTTCCCCACTTATTCTTAGTAAAAGATATCCTGACTTGTCACATACATGCTGGACTTGCTCTACACCCCATGCAGATTTGCTACACTTGCTTTTCAATTGCACTCCGGTTCATACGTAACGTTTTGGGTTAAGGTGTGGTCTCAAATTAACAACATCTTTTCCACTACACACCCGTTCCATGCATCTCATATTTTTTTAGGTAGTATTTCCCCCATTTGGGATCATTGCACTTTCAGCATAAAAATAATTGACCTGCTTATTGCAGTAGCTTTTCAGCAGATTACTAAGGCTTGGAAGGATCTCACTAAACTCTCGTATCAGGCTTGGTGGTATGCTGTATGTTACAACCATAGGCTAGACACAATGTTTGTTTATCCACTCGCTTTGGCTCCAAAACTAAAACAGTTGTGGGACCCAGATGTCTCATTTTTTGATACTTGTGCTCTCCACTCTCTGCCTCAATCTCCCTTTCAACAGGAAGTCGCTAAACCTCCTTGAGTTCCCTTCATTGTTTTATCTATTTTATATTAATAACTATTCTATCATTCTTTAATATATCAACAAATTAATAATTGTTGCATATTTCATTATAGCTGGCTATTTATGCAATTTCTTTCCTTTGGAATGTCTCTTTTATTTATATTAATGTATACTTTATCTTTACATTGATGTCTTTAATTTGTATAAGTGACTTATATGACTTAATAAACTTTATTCTGAACTCAAGAAGGTCAATTGTTCACAATATATATTTAAACTGTTTAATATTAGATCCTGGTATATTTTTTATTATTATATTTCTTTTCAGGAATGCTTGAGAATGGAGGACATGGAGCAGATGAGGGAGTCACAGGCTATTATTGGCGTTCCGCAGTGGAACGCAAGAATGTACAAAATTCATTGGAAACGAAAAATGGCACCCAGTGCGGCACGAGGCCTGGAGTGCCTTACCTTCGGCGAAAAATCCAGTCAGGAAGACAAAAAAAGGGATAAATCTAGAACCTGCCTCCACACGCGAGAGAAGCAAGACGGCAGGAGCTCAAGGTCACATAACCTAAATGGACGTGTCATTCGCAGGACTTATCGGCTCTTCTGAAAAGTGACACTCGTCATGGAGAATCAAATCCCTGCAGCACGAAGAGAGAGGAGGAAAGACTTCTAGGCTGAGGACAGCCTATCCTGTCAACACCAGGCTTTAGAAGGATGGCACACAGGAAGTATAACACTATCAAGGTGTGGCAGGATCCTTCTACCTACACCTCTTTGTAGAGCCACCATAACAGTCCCATCAGCTGTCGCCAAGATTGCTGTATGGAAGTGAGCAGGTACATGGAAGGGGAAACATCCTTTACAATGAAACTTTTACAACGCAGTGCCTTTACGACGCAACTTTTACAACGCAAACCATTACAACGCATTGCGCTGGGGGGCGCTCTAGGATAGGGAATAGGTTTAATGTACTATCCAACACCTTCCCTACTATCCACGGGGACTGGAGTTGGAATAGTAAATTAAACTATTCACTATCCAGCGCCCCAAAGCACTATGCTTTGTGTTGGCATGCGTTGTAAAACTTGCGATGTAACGGTAGGCGTTATAAAAGTATGCGTTGTAACGTCATACATCCACATGGAAGCGCTGAAGAGCTTTCTTCATTCTGTAGCCTACAAATAGATCCGCTTCTCTAGAGCCTCATCCACCCAATGTGTTAAAAACATTCCTTCCGCCCGACCCCTCTAACGTTCCAATTCAACATTCCAAGGGGGTACCCACTGGTTTTAAGTGAACTGAGGTGGGGGAGACATAAGGACACAGGAAAGAGTGACATGTATTTTTAAAGGAAATTTCACATCTTTTCCACCACTAAGAATCAAAAGGGATGAAAGATCATACACTTAAGCATGCAACTGCACCTGCTGCTGTAGCATTGTACACATGAGTGGCCAATGGCGGCTGTAATCTACTGGGAAGACATGCACTCCCAAAAGGGTAAGAGGTGACGTTTTTCGTTGTGGGGAACATGGTTTTGACAAACTACAAAGGAAAATTTGGGGTTTATAATATGAACTTTGACTGTGACTATTTAAGACATGCTGCATTCAGAAACTCAAACAATCATTGCCTCGCAGAGTGATGGTCTTTGTACACACTGTGGGAAAACCGAGAAAGCAAACAGTGACGCCTGCCAATTGTCCTCTTAACTCAATCTGGTCTTTGCACTCATATGAACTGTATTTACTCATGCAGGCCTAACAAGGATTACAAAAAAAAAAGGATTTACAGGAGCCCAGCAAAGAAAATCTCTGAAGGAAGCAAAAAAGGCGAGAACTGCAGTAAACAAGTACGAGATTCACGAGGAAAAGAAAAGCGGAGAAGGCTTCCTCCTCACATATCCCAGACTTATCTCAACAAGCATTAGCATAGCCAATAGGTCTCGCTTTTTGGACCCTATAAGTATTTAGTTATGCAGCAGAATATCCTTGGTGCAACAACACCAACTGTTGTATGGCTAAACACTTATAAGGTCCCAAATGCGAGACCTATTGGCTATGCCAATGCTTGTTGGGCGTGTTGGCAAGTTTGGTAGTGGTGTTTGGTGCCCTCCAAGGTGACCCCTTGACACTTGATTTTCTGTCTGTATTGTTGGCTTCGTGGGGACGTGTTTTCGACATGTCTAGAGTGTTCGCTGCGTTGTTAATTAAGAATGGTACCTAATTTAAATATTATATATGCAGGATGTGACATGCCTACACACTCCACTTTGTATTTCTATATCATTAAGTGTGGGTACATGTGATAGTATGGTCTACGCCGTAGACCATACTATCACATGTACCCACAGCTCTGATGAAATTAGGCTTAAAGTCAATGAAACTGGGCGTGGGGGGTCTCTCGGAAAAATGCGCGAGTTGATTCGGGTTCAGTAGCTCACGACGATTTTCACTGGCCAGAAGTAGCTCTGACTACACAAAAGGTTGGAGACCCTGGTTTACGGCATCCCGGGATGAGGCTGTGACGAGGCTGTATGACAGAAAAGGGTATGATTTATGCCACAACAACAGTGACCTCTGGGCAAGAGAAGAGGAGCGTGGGGGGCGGGGGGCTGGAGTTCTATCCTCCTATCGGGCTCTCGAAGAGGTTTAGCAATATAAACCGCCAGCCACAGATATTCGTAAACATAATGGGGAGCAGGAGGTGCCTCACCCTATTAGAATTTAGTCCTGATGCATTAGAGAAAAAATCTTGTTTAGCCTGTAATGTTGTCACCGGATTCCATACCATCAGACCCCGCCTAATAAAAACATTCATAATTTTACAAATAACAAAATCAGAATGCGCCCTTCAATCAAGAGAGACCTGTGGAAAATGACCTGGGGTTGAGGAACAGCAGAGACACAAACCATGACTCTTCGGCTGCGCTTGTCAAGAGCGACGACATCCCCCCCCCCGGGGCGAGGTTGGTCTGTTCGAGCCGGTTTTGCATTTTTTTGCGCAGTCGAACACCCATAATTACTTATGCCCTTTACTTCATAAATAAACACGAAATACCATGACAAAGGGGTGTGGGCGCAGACAAAGAAAGGAAAGAGAGAAAGCAAAATGATGAACAAACAGGACAACACAGAGTGAAGGGAAAGAGAACAAGCATTTGCAATGCAATAGGTCTCGCATTAGGAAAGTTTGAGCTATTGGTATTGTAAGTGACACATTTTGTATTTATGTGTTGGTTTTGAAGATAGCTAAATTAATAGCTTTGTCATTTACAATGCCAATAGTTTTAACTTTCGCAAATGTTACACCTATAGCATTTGTAATGCAATATGTGTTGTATTTATGTGACTTAGATGTATTGATATTACAAATAACAATGGCTTTTATTTTTTTTAATAATTAATACTTAAATAAAAGTTATTGTAATTTATAATGGTAATAGCTTAAACTTTTGTAAATAACTTTTGTGAAGATTATGTTAAGTGTATTTTATTGTGACGAAAATCCAAGAACAGATGTGAAATATTAACATCTTTTGTGACATTTGTAATAAAGCTTGAAACATTGAGGGAACATATTTGAACCAGTTGTTGTTGAATGGTTGCACAGATTGATGCTGTGGTGGTGCTGAGTGAGGTTGTGGTGGCGACGAGTGATTCTGTGGCGTTCAGTGATGCTGTGGCAGCGCATAGTGATTTTGTGGTGGTTCTGAGTGATGCTGTGGTGATGCGATAGAGTGAGGGCGATAGATAGATAGAGTGAGGGCAATAGATAGAGGGAGGGCGATAGATAGATAGAGGGACGGCAATAGATAGAGTGAGGGAGGGCGATAGTTAGATTGAGTGAGGGCGATAGATTGTTAGATAGGGTGAGGGCGATAGATAGAGTGAGGGCGATAGATAGATAGAGTGAGGGCGATAGATAGAGTGATAGATAGACAGATAGAGTGAGGGCGATAGATATTGTGAGGGCGATAGATAGATAGATAGATAGATAGATAGATAGATAGATAGATAGATAGATAGACAGAGTGAGGGCGATAGATAGATAGATAGAGTGATGGCGATAGAGTGAGTGCGATAGATAGACAGATAGAGTGAGGGTGATAGAGTGAGTGTGATAGATAGACAGATAGAGTGAGGGCGATAGATAGATAGACAGATATACAGAGTGAGGGCGATATATAGATAGATATAGTGAGAGCGATAGATAAATAGAGTGAGGGCGATAGATAGACAGATAGACAGATAGAGTGAGGGCGATAGATAGATAGAGTGAGGGCGATAGACAGATAGAATGAGGGCGATAGATAGATAGAGTGACGGCGATAGATAGACAGACAGACAGATAGAGTGAGGGCGATAGATAGATAGAGTGAGGGCGATAGATAGACAGACAGAAAAAATAGAGTGAGAGTGATAGATAGATAGAGTGAGGGCGATAGACAGATAGAGTGAGGGCGATAGACAGAGTGAGGGCGATAGATAGATAGAGTGAGGGCGATAGATAGATAGAGTGAGGGCAATAGACAGACAGACAGAGAGAGAGAAGGGTGTAGAGAGAGAGGGGTGTAGAGAGAGGGGGGTGTAGAGAGAGGGGGGTGTAGAGAGAGGGGTGTAGATAGGGTGTGTGTGGAGAGAGGGGGTGTAGAGAGAGGGGGTGTAGAAAGAGGGGGTGTATAGAGAGGGGTTGTATAGAGAGGGGGGTGTAGAAAGAAGGGAGTGTAGAGAGAGGGGTGTAGAGAGAGGGTGTAGAGAGAGGGGGTGTAGAGAGAGGGGATGTAGAGGGAAGGGTGTAGAGAGAGGGGGTTGTAGAGAGGGTGGTGTAGAGAGGGGGGGTGTAGAGAGAGGGGTGTAGAGAGAGGGGAGTAGAGAGAGGGGTGTAGAGAGAGGGGTGTAGAGAGAGGGGTGTAGAGAGAGGGGTGTAGAGAGAGAGGGGTGTATAGAGAGAGGGGGTTGTAGAGAATGGGGTGTAGAGAGGGGGGTGTAGAGAGGGGGGTGTAGAGAGGGGGTTGTAGAGAGGGGGTGTAGAGAGGGGGGTGTAGAGAGAGATGGGTGTAGAGAGAGAGGGGGGTGTAGAGAGAGGGGGGTGTAGAGAGAGGGTGTGTAGAGAGAGAGGGTGTAGAGAGAGAGGGGGGTGTAGAGAGAGGGGTGTAGAGAGAGAGGGTTGTAGAGAGAGAGGGGGTGTAGAGATAGGGGTGTAGAGAGAGGGGGTGTAGAGAGAGAGGGGTGTAGAGAGAGGGGTGTAGAGAGAGAGGGGGTGTAGAGAGAGAGGGGTGTAGAGAGAGGGGTGTAGAGAGAGGGGTGTAGAGAGAGGGGTGTAGAGAGAGAGGGGTGTAGAGAGAGGGGTGTAGAGAGAGGGGGGGTGTAGAGAGAGGGGTGTAGAGAGAGGGGGTGTAGAGAGAGAGGGGTGTAGAGAGAGAGGGGGTGTAGAGAGAGGGGGTGTAGAGAGGGGTTGTAGAGAGGGGGGTGTAGAGAGAGGGGTGTAGAGAGGGGGGGTGTAGAGAGAGGGGTGTAGAGAGAGAGGGGTGTAGAGAGAGGGGTGTAGAGAGAGGGGTGTAGAGAGGGGTGTAGAGAGAGGGGTGTAGTGAGAGGGGTGTAGAGAGAGAGGGGTGTAGAGAGAGGGGGGTGTAGAGAGAGAGGGGTGTAGAGAGGGGGTGTAGAGAGAGATGGGTGTAGAGAGAGAGGGGTGTAGAGAGAGAGGGTGTAGAGAGAGAAGGGTAGAGAGAGAGGGGTGTAGAGTGGGGGGTGTAGAGCGGGGGGTGTAGAGAGGGGGGTGTAGAGAGAGGGGTGTAGACAGAGGGGGGTGTAGAGAGAGATGGGTGTAGAGAGAGATGGGTGTAGAGAGAGGGGGTGTAGAGAGAGGGGGGTGTAGAGAGGGGTTGTAGAGAGGGGGGTGTAGAGCGGGGGGTGTAGAGAGGGGTGTAGAGAGAGGGGGTGTAGAGAGAGAGGGGTGTAGAGAGAGAGGGGTGTAGAGAGGGGGGTGTAGAGAGGGGGGTGTAGAGAGAGGGGTGTAGACAGAGGGGGGTGTAGAGAGAGGGGGTGTAGAGAGAGGGGTGTAGAGAGAGGGGGTGTAGAGAGAGAGGGGAGTAGAGAGAGAGGGGTGTAGATAGAGGGTGTAGAGAGAGAGGGGTGTAGAGAGAGAGGGGTGTAGAGAGAGAGGGGTGTAGAGAGAGGGGGTGTAGAGAGGGGGTGTAGAGAGAGAGGGGTGTAGAGAGAGGGGTGTAGAGAGGGGGTGTAGAGAGAGAGAGGGGTGTAGAGAGAGGGGGGTGTAGAGAGAGGGGGTGTAGAGAGAGGGGGTGTAGAGAGAGGGGTGTAGAGAGAGGGGGTGTAGAGAGAGAGGGGTGTAGAGAGAGAGGGGTGTAGAGAGGGGGTTGTAGAGAGGGGGTGTAGAGAGAGGGGTGTAGAGAGAGGGGGGTGTAGAGAGAGGGGTGTAGAGAGAGGGGGTGTAGAGAGAGAGGGGAGTAGAGAGAGAGGGGTGTAGAGAGAGGGTGTAGAGAGAGAGGGGTGTAGAGAGAGAGGGGTGTAGAGAGAGAGGGGTGTAGAGAGAGGGTGTAGAGAGAGAGGGGTGTAGAGAGAGAGGGGTGTAGAGAGAGGGTGTAGAGAGAGGGGTGTAGAGAGAGAGGGGTATAGAGAGAGAGGGGTGTAGAGAGAGGGTGTAGAGAGAGAGGGGTGTAGAGAGAGAGGGGTGTAGAGAGAGGGTGTAGAGAGAGAGGGGTGTAGAGAGAGAGGGGTGTAGAGAGAGGGTGTAGAGAGAGGGGTGTAGAGAGAGAGGGGTGTAGAGAGGGGGTGTAGAGAGGGGGTTGTAGAGAGGGGGGTGTAGAGAGAGAGGGGTGTAGAGAGAGAGGGGTGTAGAGAGGGGGGTGTAGAGAGGGGGTTGTAGAGAGGGGGTGTAGAGAGAGGGGTGTAGAGAGAGGGGGTGTGGCGAGAGATGGGTGTAGAGAGAGGGGGTGTAGAGAGAGGGGGTGTAGAGAGAGGGGGTGTAGAGAGAGGGGGTGTAGAGAGAGGGGGTGGTGTAGAGAGAGGGGTGTAGAGAGAGGGGGTGTAGAGAGAGGGTGTAGAGAGAGGGGTGTAGAGAGAGAGGGGTGTAGAGAGGGGGTGTAGAGAGGGGGTTGTAGAGAGAGGGGGTGTAGAGAGAGGGGGTGTAGAGAGAGGGTGTAGAGAGAGAGGGGTGTAGAGAGAGAGGGGTGTAGAGAGAGGGTGTAGAGAGAGGGGTGTAGAGAGAGAGGGGTGTAGAGAGGGGGTGTAGAGAGGGGGTTGTAGAGAGGGGTGTAGAGAGAGGGGTGTAGAGAGAGGGGGTGTAGAGAGAGATGGGTGTAGAGAGAGGGGGTGTAGAGAGAGGGGGTGTAGAGAGAGGGGGTGTAGAGAGAGGGGGTGTAGAGAGAGGGGTGTAGAGAGAGGGGGTGGTGTAGAGAGAGGGGTGTAGAGAGAGGGGGTGTAGAGAGAGGGGTGTAGAGAGAGGGGGTGTAGAGAGAGGGGTGTAGAGAGAGGGGTGTAGAGAGAGGGGTGTAGAGAGAGGGGGTGTAGAGAGAGATGGGTGTAGAGAGAGGGGGTGTAGAGAGAGGGGGTGTAGAGAGAGGGGGTGTAGAGAGAGGGGGTGTAGAGAGAGGGGTGTAGAGAGAGGGGGTGGTGTAGAGAGAGGGGTGTAGAGAGAGGGGGTGTGGCGAGAGATGGGTGTAGAGAGAGGGGGTGTAGAGAGAGGGGGTGTAGAGAGAGGGGGTGTAGAGAGAGGGGGTGGTGTAGAGAGAGGGGTGTAGAGAGAGGGGGTGTGGCGAGAGATGGGTGTAGAGAGAGGGGGTGTAGAGAGAGGGGGTGTAGAGAGAGGGGTGTAGAGAGAGGGGGTGTAGAGAGAGAGGGGTGTAGAGAGAGAGGTGTAGAGAGAGGGGTGTGTAGAGAGAGTTAAGGAGGTCCATTATCTAAGATGACTTATTCATTGCACTTCCTTAATTAACTATGCGGGGCCCCAAGTCACAAGAGCCTGTTCCGAAATGTATGGGAAAGAGAAAACACAGTAGCTCCAGTCTACGCCACCAACTAATCATTTCAAATGCATCAGCTGACATGAAAAACCACAAAATGCTAGCTTTGAAACCTATGCATACATAGATTTTATAGCACAAGTACCGATGCTGTCAAAGCGCAGGGTCTGAGGAAAAGAGTCCCTTTGGCAGTCCTAAGCATTAGTGCTTTCAGTGCGATGAAAAGTTTACGAGCCCACAGAGAGGGGGGTGGCGTTAGCCGTTTATAGCGCAGGCGCAAATGCAACGAGGTATCATGATCTGCGCACAAGCAGTAGATACTGACTGTTCTCACTTTAAATTAAAAATAAAAGGCTGGTAAAATGTCATCAGGCAAAGGTCAACTACGGGATACATAATAGAATATTTCCAATGGTGCATTAAAAAAAACTTTTGCCTCATTGCCTATTAATTATATATTTTATTATTATATAATCTGACGGAGCTTGTGCTTTGCCCAGGAGTGAATATCATTTGCTAAATTCCTGTTACACAAGCAGAAAAAAAAACCAGGAAACAAATGCGCACACACGAACAGAATATTTAATAAGTCTTATTTTAAATGATGGTGACTCTGAAAAAGTTAAGTTGTGTCTCTGTAGTGGTACGAGGGCCGGGTGAAACGTGAGCCTGTTATTGCAACAGCATGGGGGCATTGGCCTGCTCGCCATGGGCGTCCGCAGGGGGGGGCAAGGAGGGGCGATTGCCCCCCCCCCCCTGGAGCACCCCTCCTTGCCCCCCCTGCGGACGCCCATGAAAACCGTGACTTCAAGACGGGGTTCTCACTCTCTTTCCTCTCCTTTCTTTAATTTGCTTCCCTTTGAAATGGATCCAAAAAAGAAACGCTTTTGCTGGAAATGTCGTATTTTTCTTACATTTTAATTACAAAGTGCAGCATTGGGAATAAAAGGCAAAAATATGAAAAATAGATAAATAACTAATAAAAGTTAGACAGAGTGG
The DNA here is from genome assembly GCF_964261635.1 of Lissotriton helveticus. Lineage (NCBI taxonomy): Eukaryota > Metazoa > Chordata > Amphibia > Caudata > Salamandridae > Lissotriton > Lissotriton helveticus. Next base: position 17,595,988 of record NC_136073.1, read on the forward strand.
TAGCAAACTGCCCAAACTGATTTTATTCACACCGAAAACATTAGCGCCACTTTTAGAGTTTGCCAGTGAAGCACTATTTTTGTTTTCTTGTCTTTGTTTTCCCTGGACTTGGAACTAGTGCACCAATCCTGGAGTTACTGCAATGTGTGGATTGGAAAACAAAATGTGTGCTGCGGCTCCGCATCCAGGGATGTGATCTTTTTACCCTACTGCTTATGTTTTGTAAGGATATAAGCAATGGACTTTGAAATGGGTCCATTCAGGGCCCTGAAGTCATGTCCTTAACTTTTCAGGCAAAAGCACTCACTGATTTCTGAATAGTGAGAGCAAAAGCATTAAGGTAACCATGTTGTTCCTGCTTACATTTCCCATGGTTTGCTAAATGTTGCATTCCCTATAAGTGTTTGCTTTTTCCAGGATGTTGTCACTTTTTTTTTTTGTAGGCCGCATATTGCTCTTGTCTAGTGCGTAATTTAAATTGAGCCGCATCCAGGTGTTTATAGCGGGCGACAATTGGGTTGTAGGTGAAGACAGTGGGAGTTTTTCTCAGTGGGGCAGTACGGTGTTCAGTGGGGGGAGAGGATGTGGCACTATGATCAGAGCAGCTGAATTAGGAACTGGAGAGAGAGTGGGTATGGAGACTTGGGGGGGCACAGTTAAAGGGTGGTAGTGAGGGAATCCATGGCAGAGGTGGTCATTGGGGGGCACTAACAAACATTAATGCACAGGAAACCACCAGTACTATGGCTGGCCCTGTCCTTGAGGCCAGTCTGCCTCACCCATAGGTACCTCCATTGGCCTTGTTTCAGCAGTAGTAGCTGCAACTCATCAGGGATTGACAATGCAGGATTTGCACGCACACCAAACTAAGTTCACAAACTTCACAGTCTCCCTGCTTCATTTACAATCACTTTTAACATGTGCGGCCTGCTGTGGGGCCACTGGAATTAATTATGCAGCAAAGGATGACAAAATGATGCCGTAGTGTTGACTAAATTATGCATTAAAAATAAGGCTGCAGCATAATGAAGTATATTTTCAGATATTTATTATTTTGACGTGTACACATGTTAACAGTCTCTGGAAAGATTTTGCCTTATTAGTACCAGTGTAACATACAAACGCAGCAGTGAGAAAGGTGACCCGCAACCTTTGCAATAGTCCATCCACTCCGCAGCAACACAAGTCACATTTTTTATTAACTTTTGATATGTTTGAGCTACAAACAATATTTTAGTTTAAATGGTCAGATCATGCAGCAGATCTTGCATTATGAGGCAACTATGGCAGAGCCATAATTTTAGAGAAAACGTTTGTAAACTAGGATATTTTGCCATTCATGTTTGAACTCTGTTGTGGAAAAAGGCAGAAGTGCTGATGACAAACTCCATGGCTCGGAGACAAATGGCTAGTGTTTCCACATTTTATCGTATTTGGTACATTCTGTGATTAGAAGCATATCCCACTTTGTGAATATATTTTAATGTCAATAACTCATTATAACCTTAAGTAGTCATGTGTATCCATTGGGTGATTAAACTGGGCAGTGAAATGCCAAGCAAATACAAAAAATTGGGATGTCTGCGCATTCTGGCCACACCTCTGGCTCCACCCACAGATCCAATCCTTGGGTTATTCCCGCCCACTGTTCTCCCACTTTTTTCCCCCACTTCGACCACTGTGTAAGACTCAGCGTCCCTGGACCTGTGATGTGCCACTGCTGCGGGCGCCGCATGTGCCACACATTTATGGTGCAGGGCTTCCGCATAAGGGAGCTGGGCATTATTGTATCCCTAAACATGTGCACGTTGTCAGTTTGACATTGACTACAGGTAGAGGGACTCTAGGTTTCTTTTCAAAAATATAGCTAACATTTGGACCTATATATTTTATTTTGTATAAATTAATTGAATGTGTGTAAAATGTTGCAATGCCCGGGGAATTCTAGTAAAGGGAGCACCCATTGGCGAATCACTAGCGTGGGTGATTGCTGTATTATTTATTACTGACTTTGACGTTGTGCTTTAACTTTGGATAACATTTATCATGAATTCTAGCACCAGGAAGCCAATATTGGTAAATATGTGCGCTACAAATAATCCCTAACATACACTGTGCATACAGTATATTTAATCTGGTGCTTTAATCATAGGCTGTTTTAAAGTATTCGGTGCTGAAGACAACCTTGATTGGTGTTGGATCGAGGACCCGGAAGTCTGCACACCTAGCAGACAGAGATAAAGAACCTTGTCAGAAAGTTTAGCGTTTTCCCTACAGGTGGTGTTTGTTGGCCTGTGACAGGGTCAGTCACATGTCCTGGATTCCTGTCATTTAATTGAGTCTATCCCAGTTGTGCGCCCCAGTGTTTCTTGTCCCCCACCTGGCACACATCATGTCAGATCCCCTTTTACTAAAAGTCGAGCAAGCTCGACCTAAAAAGCATGAGCCAGAGAATGAGGTTAAAGGAATTAGACAGAGAGAAAAAAAAACACAAGAGCGAGAGTCTAAAAGAACACTATAAGCTGGTCACTTTGCCTAAAACCACATTCAGGGACACCCACAAAAGTCAAGCTCACAACAACAAGTAAACTCTTTTACAGACACCTAGAACTGTCAAGACACGTATATTTGTTGAAACATATTTCCCTTTACATCCCCTCCCTCTACTTCCTTCAGCTTCTGCCAACATAGCAGAGCTTTGGTTCATGGCACTTGCAGTGCTACTGTGCAACATAAGAGGAACCTCTCTCTGCAGGTTTATATGTGTGAAGAACACCAACTGCTCCAGGAGTTGCACCAGCAAGCTAGATGGCTCCATGGGTTAAGTGCCTTCTGATACCATCTATGTCTGAACTGCTGGCGAAAGAGTTTAAATGCTAGGAGGGCCAACCGAGAATTTCATCCTTAAAAGGTCGATAAATTAAGAAGAATTAATTTGGATAACATCACGTGTTATGGCCATACATAGAAACTGGAAAACTGTAGCATTAGAAATTGTTATTATTATCTTTTTTTTTTTTTTACAGAAAGTCAATGTTGACTCAACCAATCAGAAAGCTTAGAATACTGGCACTACATTCTGTTGCTTTGTCTCCATTCTAGGATTATTTGAAGAGAACTAAACCTGACAAAGGCAGTAGGTGTTTTTATTTGTCAACGTTTGGTGAGCTTGGAGTGAATGCTAACAGCCTAATTGTGTAAAGCATTCAGGGAATTAATAACGGTAAATTTGGCCTGTTCCATTTTTGCGAGCAGTGCAATTAACAGCAGTAAGGCTCTATCTAACTAGAGGCGTTATCCACAACTTACGCTCTTAGCAGAGAACAATTGTATTTCTTTGCAGCTTTATATAGCGCAAACTTGATCCAAAGGTATTGGAGCGCTTTACAGGAGCACCAGTTACGTTACACAAGGACACATTCATTTTTAGTAGGCACGGGGTGATGAAGTGATTTGCCCAGAATCACAGGATGCTGAGCCGACACTGAGGCTCAAACCTGGTTCCATAGCTCCAAAGTCGACAGCTCTAGCCGTTAGGCCACAATCTTTCTGATCACAGGGCCTTTGCCAAACACTGCTTTGAATGGGTCCTGGTTTAAAAATGGGACAAGGGAGAATCCGGGAATCTCCGCACAGGATGCAGGGCAAAAATGTTAATAGTTAATATATAGGAAGATCGGAGCAGGCCACGCAGGCTCCTAAAAACACGCCGGGTCGTAAAGTGCGCGCGCCAGTGATTGCGTTACCCCGCCTTCGCAGATCTCCTCCTTTTTGGCCCCTATATTTCCCCACCAGTCTGTTTAGGCTCGGGCTTTGCCAAGGTTATAAACAGCCCTTATCAAACCCATTTCTTTCCAGCCCACCCTCGCCAATGGATGGAATAATCCGGACAGTATCAGCAGAGAAACATATGGGCCACACAGACGAAGACAGCTACTGACGGACACTTCGCTTTAATGTTAACGAGGGCTGTGAGAAGTTGGCCTGGTATATGATGTTCACTATTCTAGTGATCACCTTGCACCAGTCCAAACAACCCTTATGGTGATGGTTGTAAGTCAACCTTATAGACCAGCTATCCTAGTGGTAACGTGGACAGAACAGTCTTAGGCTAAAAGACTCTTGAGGGCGTGTAGAGCCAGCTGTTTTACCATATGTAACCCCTTGAATATCAAATGAAAGGACACCACACAGGATATATATAAAATATATATGTATTTATTTACTAACACACTCCTCTGAACTCTTTATGAGACCAGAGGCAAAAGCACATAACAAGTTACTTAATCAGAATACGTTAAGTTGCACAATTTACGGTTAGGCCCTAGGGGCGAAGCCAACCATATATTGAGAAAGTGGTATAAGTACCACGAAACGAGAAAAGGAAAGGCCTAGGGCCTAGAGAATCGCTGGGGCTACACTATCTGAACAATAGTTTAGGAGTAGGAGGCCCACAGGCGGCGCGTGCAGTGTCTTTACGGGCGCCGAGATGCTCCTTGGAGCGATTGTAGCGCGGTGTAAATGGGCAATTACATTACATTACATTACACAGGCGTGAGTCAATGCAAAGTCAATGGGAACTTAGAAGTTAGATTTAGAAGGATTTACGACACTTCCGGTTTAGCTAGGAGGAGACAACTAAAGACTTAGACACTTGGATAGTCAATACCCTTGGGAGCACCGAAGTACTCGCGTTACCTCACCCACGGGCTGCGGGTGCATAGGTGTCAAAGTGTGTCGGATTTCGTCGTTGAATCCTATGGAGCCTTGAAGAAAGATGCTGCAGGCGACTAGGAGGAAGATGTCCGGGTGGATCTAAGGGTGGATCTAGGATGAAGTGGACCTGAAAGCAGAGGGGACAGAAACTGGGTCACTAGCCAGTGACCGGGTGGAACCAGGAAGGAACCAGACGATGTCGAGGAGCAATCAGGTGCTGTCTTGAAGCTTGTTTTGGCAGCCACGTGGACCAGGAGGCGTCGACGACAACCAGGTGCTGGAGACGAGCTGTCCCACAAAGGTTCTCGCAGATGGAGTAGTCGACTTCCGGATTGGAGTCAACAAGCCTTGGCAAAGGCAACCCACGCAGAATTCAACAAAGGCTTCTGGTGCAGACCAGCAAGGTCTGGGGTGCCTCACCTTTGCAGGGAAGCAAGGGCCAGTCTGGAGCAACCAGACCAGCGAGGTGGTTCAAAATGATTGTCGTCACAGAGGCTACTAGCCAACGGGCCAGCAACCGGACAGTGCGTCGAGCAGAACAAAAGCAGAAGGGCCCCACGCAGAACTCGTGGAGTGTGGGAGGCTAATCTTCGTCGAGGATATAGCTCGGGATGGGGGCTTCTCAATCCCCAGTGCACAGCTTCGAGGGTACCTCAGGAGCTGCACAGGTAGCAAGTTACAGGCTTTTCAAGATGTCCGGTCCCACGTGTCACGTCGCCTCCACGGATCTCAGCTATGCAGCAGTCGTGAAGAGAGGGTCAGAGAGGTCTGGAAGTCTGGGTCTTGTCAGGCTCTGTGCTCGGGTTCCGGTGGGAACGTCGACAAAGCAAGCCGTGGATTTGCTGGATGGTGCCTGGTTGCCCAGGGTGGTCATTCCTTGGCCACAAGGGAGATTCTTCAGTCTTCAGCTTCAGCAGAATGTCGAAGGTCCAGAGTTTCGTTTCAAGTTTGCAGTTCAGGATTAATCTAAAGTCTCAGGACTCAGCTCCTACCTTTATACAACTAAAAGGGGCTGGGTTACTTTCTAGGTCCCTCCTATGGGTGGGACCAGGAAGGGGGGTGGTTACACCCCCTTTCCTTTGTCCAGTTTTGCGCCAGAGCTGGGGCTGGAGTGCCCCAGCAACCGGTTTGAAACGGGGTATGCATGGAGCACCTAGGGTGCTCCAGGCAGTGTCTAATTCTATTCAGCCCTCCCTGTCCCGATACACAAAGTCCTGTCTGGGGTGGTGCTCGCACCTCCCCAGGCAGGAAACCTATTGTCCAAACCTCCGTGACTGGAAGGACTACCAGCAGCAGGAGGTCAGACTTGTGTCGGTGGCAGCAGCATCCATTTTGTGACGTTGGGGCTCTGGTTAACTTTAACCGGGATAGTCAGCAACAACGTGTCTTCTCCCTCTAGAAGGGTGGAATGCTACCCCCATCGCCAGAATTGGCGAGGGGGTAGTATTCCAAAGTGTATGACACCTTACACGACATTTTTTGATAAAGCCAAACCAGAGTTAGCATTTAACCGCGAGGTTCATAATGCACTTAAGAGTATATGGTATGGCAATATCATAGAACAGCTATAAGGACATGGTTCCGAAAGCTGCAGACAGGCTCAGCTCATGCTAGAGCACCATCTCACACATAACCAAGCACTCTGCCTCCAAGATTGTTAAGGCCTGCCATAGGAGTGACTGATAGGTTACTATGTGTCTATATATAAGTAGGTATAGGAATACCATACCTAAGCAAGGGGTGATTACACGACCTTGCCCCAGTTGAGTGATCAGCCAGTTGTGTATATTTGAGTGGCCAGCCAGGGGTGGCATAATACATGCTGCAGCCCCTGGTAGGCCTTGATTACACCTATGCCCTGAGTACCTAGGGTACACTTCTACAGGGGCTGACAAGGTGAACCAATTCCCAATTGTGTATGTACCTAGAGTACATGGTGTAAATTTAGAGAGATTGCATCTGGGCTGTGGGTCTGATTAGCAGGCCCACAGCCACATCTAAGTCGAAAACCAGTAAGGCAAAGCAAAAAGTGGGGGTGACCATAGGAACAGACCCTACTCTCCTACACAACCCCCCCCCAAACTTAGGGACATTAAACTAACCTTGACCAGTTGAGTCTTCATGTTCTAAGTGGACATATCTAGAGAGTCCATCTGCATTTGCATGGTCAGTCCCAGGTCTATGTTCCACTGTAAAGCTCATCCCCTGTAGGGAAATGGACCACCTAAGAAGTTTGGGGTTTTCACCCTTCATCTGATTTAGCCATAGGAGGGGCTTGTGGTCGGTCTGAATCTTGAAGTGAGTGCCAAACAAGTATGGCCTCAGCTTCTTAAGGGCCCAAACCACAGCAAAGGCCTCCCTCTCGATATCTGGCCAACGTTTCTCTCTAGGGGTCAGCCTTCTGCTTATGAAAGCAATGGGCTGGTCTTGGCCATCTATAGTCAGTTGTGAAAGTACAGCTCCCACACTCAACTCAGAAGCATCTGTTTGGACTATGAACTCTTTGGAGTAATCTGGACTTTTCAGAATAGGTGCAGTACACATGGCCTGCTTCAGGTCATCAAATGCCTTTTGACAGCTAACCGTCCACTGAACTTTCTTTGGCATATTTTTGGAAGTTAAGTCATTCAGTTGTGTCACAATGGACCCATACTTTTTAACAAACTTCCTGTAGTACCTAGACAGGCCCAAGAAAGCTCTGACCTGTGTCTGGGTGATTGGAGGAGTCCAGTCATTGATGGTCTGGATCTTGCTCTCCAGTGGTTGAACCTGACCCCCACCTACCCGGTGGCCCAGGTACACAACCTTGCTCTGCCCTATCTGGCACTTAATGGCCTTGATAGTGAGGCCTGTCTTCTGCAGGGCCTCCAAAACATTCCTCAGGTGGACCAGGTGATCCTCCCAGGTGGAGCTAAAGACAGTAATATCATCCAGATAAGCTGCACAATAGTCATCCCGTCCTGTGAGAACTTGATTCACCAGCCTTTGGAAAGTGGCAGGTGCATTCTTCAAACCAAAGGGCATTACCACAAATTGATAATGCCCTCCTGATGTTGAAAATGCTGTCTTGGCTTTCGCATCCTCAGCTAGTCTGATTTACCAGTAGCCTGCTGTCAGGTCAAATGTGCTCAAGAACTTGGCAGAAGCCAATCTATCAATGGGCTCATCTGCCCTGGGGATGGGATGGGCATCTGTCCTAGTGACAGCAGTGAGACCTCTGTAGTCCACACAAAACCTCATCTCTCTCTTACCATCTTGGTTGTGAGGTTTTAGCACCAGGACTACTGGACTGGCCCAAGGGCTCTCTGGGGGCTCAATAACTCCCAGCTCCAACATCTTTTGGACCTCTGTCTTAATACAGTCCCTGACATGGTCAGGTTGTCTGTAGATTTTACTCTTGACAGGCAGACTGTCATCAGTGTCCACCTCATGGGTGCACCAGCTTGTCTGACTTGGGGTCAGGGAAAACAGATGTCTGAAGGACTGAAGAACTTGTCTGCAGTCCTGCTGATGATGTTCAGAGAGGCTGTCAGCAAAGACTACACCATCTACTGAACCATCATCAGGGTTCTGAGTAAGCAGGTCTGGGAGAGGGTCACTCTCTTCCTCCTGCCCCTCATCTGTAGCCATGAGCAAGCCCATGTCTGCCCTGTCAACAAATGCGTTGAGTCTGTTGACATGAAGCACCCTGTGGGGGCTTCTGGGAGTCCCAAGGTCCACCAAGTAGGTGACTTCTCCCTTCTGTTCAACTATTGTGTGGGGCCCAGACCATTTGTCCTGGAGTGCTGCTGGGGCCACTGGCTCCAACACCCACATTTTCTGTCCTGGCTGGTTGACAGTCAGCACAGCCTTTTGGTCATGCCAAGCTTTCTGAAGTTCTTGGCTAGCCTCAAGGTGTTTAGAAGCCTTCTCCATATACTCAGCCATCCTGGAGCGGAGACCAAGTACATAGTCCACTATGTCATGCTTAGGGGTTTTGAGAGGTAACTCCCATCCTTCCTTCACAAGACATAGGGGTCCCCTTACAGGATGCCCAAACAAAAGCTCAAAAGGGCTGTAGCCATCCTCCTTTTGTGGGACCTCTCTTTAAGCAAACAGACGGCAGGGTAAAAGGATGTCTCATCTTCGCCTCAGCTTTTCTGGTAAACCTTTTATCATCCCTTTGAGGGTCTTGTTGAATCTCTCCACAAGCCCATTGCACTGTGGGTGATAGGGGGTGGTGAACTTATAGTTGACACCACACTCCTTCCACATTGCAGTTAGATATCCTGACATGAAGTTTGCGCCTCTGTCAGAGACAACCTCCTTTGGAAACCCCACTCTGGAGAAAACTCAAAGTAGGGCCCTTTCCACAACAGGAGCTGTTGTGGTCCTCAGGGGGATAGCTTCTGGATACCTGGTGGCATGATCCACTACCACCAGTATAAATCTGTGCCCAGATGCTGTTTGGGGGTCCATTGGTCCAACAATGTCTATCCCCACTCTCTCAAAGGGTAGCCCCACCACAGGTAGCGGTATGAGGGGGGCCTTTGTTGTGCTACCTGATTTGCCACTGGCTTGGCGGGTAACACAGGAGCGACAAAACTCCTTGGTATCTTCTGACATGTGGGGCCAGTGAAAGTGAGGGACAAGCCTGTCCAAAGTCTTGTTCTGGCCCAGGTGTCCTGCTAAGGGAATATCATGGGCCAAGGTAAGAAGGAAGCCCCTAAATTGCATAGGTATAACCAACCTCTAGCCTCTGAATAAAGGAGCCCATCATCCCAATGCACTTTATGGGTACCTTGAGCATTCCCAGCAGCAGCCTGCTGTCTGAGGGGTTCAAGAGAGGAACAGTCTAATTGTGCCTGCCTCAGATCTGCCCTTGAAGGTCCCCCTGTCCCAAGAAACTCAACCTGGTCAGGCTCAAGCTCTTCTAGGACAGTTCCCTCTTGGATCTCAGAATCATCCTTCTGGGAGGGCTGATCCTCAACCTGAGGCAGGGGGAAGGCACTGCCTTAACCCTCTTGCTCTTTCTCTTGGGTGGTGTCTGGTCCATTGTTCCAGGATCCAGCACCTGTTCAGGTAAGCACTTTTTGGCCTGTGACCTGGTCACAGCAAGGACATGTGCTGATATTCCCAGCATTTCTGCATGGGTCCTATACTCCACCTCAGACCAAACTGAGGTTTCAAGATCATTACCTAACAGACACTCTACAGGAAGGTCTGAACTCACAACAACTCTTTTGAGGCCAGTTACCCCTCCCCAGGAGAAGTTAACAACTGCCACACTATGGGAGGTAGTGGCATTGCTAGCGTTGGTCACTAGGTACTTCTCACCTAGTATGATCTGTTCGGGTAAACAAAGTTAGGTGTCACCATGGTGACACTGGCACATGTGTCCCTGTAGGCCTGAGCCATCTTATTATTAATAAAAAGGTGTCTGCCTGTGCTTGCTCAGATTACTGGGACTTACATTAGAGGACATTGCTATGTCCCCATCACAGACAAGAACAGCCTGAGTTGGTACTCTGGCTAGGCCATAGTCCACCTCAGTTCCCAGGGTCAACCCTACTGCACCCTTTTGCTGGGAACCACCACTAACAGCTGGACTAAGGGGAACAGTTGCCTTAGGGGCAATGGTGGTTGGTGCTGTGCCCTTCTTGGTGCACTCACTAAACCAGTGAGAGACTGGCTTACAGTATCCACATCAGGGCTTCTTTGGGCCTTCTTGTTTCTGTTTGTTCTTTTTGAAGCCACCCTCCCCCTGTGCATTTTGAGGGCCTGGTGAAGACTTCTGGTCTTTTTGTTTCTGCTCATTACCCTTCTGGTCTGCTTTTTTCTGATCACCCCCCTGGTTCTGGTTTTTCTGCTTAATCCTGGTTCTGACCCATTTGTCTGCTTTCTTTCCCAATTCTTGGGGAGAGGTCAGATCAGAGTCAATCAGGTATTGATGCAATAACTGGTTTTGACAGTTGCTAATGATTTGCTCTTTCATGATCAAATCATACAATCCTGTATAGTCCTTAACTTGACTTCCCAATAACCAGCCTTCCAGAGCCTTAGTGGCACAATCAACAACATCAGTTCAGTCCTGAGTCTGTGTCTTCTGGGTATCTCTGAACAACAACCTATATTGTTCAGTGGTTAGGCCAAACCCATCAATCAGAGCACTCTTCAGGACAGAGTAGTTGTTAGCATCCCCATCACTAACTGTGAGGAGCTTATCTCTACCTTTTTCAGAAAAGGAGAGCCATAAGATTGCTGCCCACTGACTTTGGGGTACCTGCTGTACTTTGCAGGCCCTCCCCAAAGCAGTTATCCATTTGTGGATGTCATTCCCTTCTTTGTAGGGGGGCACAATCTTGCTTAGGTTTCTATTCTCATAGGACCTATCTTTATCCTTAGGGATATTGCTGCCACCAGTGGGTTCTAACCCACTCTATCTATGCTCTCTAGCACAAGCAAGCTTCTCTTTGGCCAAGGCAACTTCAAGTTCTTGCCTCTCAATCCTCAGAGCAGCTTCTCTCATTCTGGCCTCATGTTCTCTTCTCTGAGGAGAGGTCATCTCTCTTTGAGCAGGGCCATGAGAGCCATTTGAAGCATGAGATTGGAGAGATTCCCTGGAGTGGGATCTTCCTCTCCTCTGCCTCTGGTTAAGCACACTTGGGGGTCTGTATGGGGACTACCCATGCTGACTCCCATGTATGCTTAGGTTAGCCTGGCTAAGTCTTCTGACTGGGACCTGGCTGTCTACCTCATTGTCAGAATCTTCCTCCACTCCCTCCTCTGCACTACCTGAAGCACCTGAGTTAGGTGTTTGTTGAGCATCATACTCTTCTAAGAGCTCAACCAGGAATCTGAGGGTAGGGTTTGAACCCTGATTTAGCCTTCTAGAAGTACACAATTGTCTCAATTCTTGGAAGGCTAAGGCTTCATATTTCGAAGCAGTCCTCAAGGGATCTACCTCTGCAGGCCGAGAACCACTGGGGTTCACTGGATGAGACATGGTTTCTAGTGTGCTGGGGTGTTGCACCTACCTACACTATTTGTTTTCCTACAGAACCTTTCTAGGAGTTGTAGTCAGGGTGTGCTAGGCACAGGCTCTACAACAGCTAAGTTCAGTAGAACTTAAGTATACTAAGACTTGTTTTTATATGTACCTATAGGTACCTATGTGATCTTTCAAATTATATCTCAAGATTACAAGTGGTAAAACAACAGCAAGCTCTAAACCCAACCGCTGCACACCAATGTGAGAAGTTGGCCTGGTATATGATGATCACTATTCTAGTGAACACCTTGCACCAGTCCAAACAACCCTTATGGTAATGGTTGTAAGTCAACCGTATAGACCAGCTATCCTAGTGGTAGCGTGGACAGAACAGTCTTAGGCTAAAAGACTCTTGAGGGCGTGTAAAGCCAGCTGTTTTACCATATGTAACCCCTTGAATATCAAATGAAAGGACACCACACAGGATATATATAAAATATATATGTATTTATTCACTAACACACTCCTCTGAACTCTTTATGAGGTCAGAGGCAAAAGCACATTACAAGTTACTTAGTCAGAATACGTTAAGTTGCACAATTTACGGTTAGGCCCTAGGGGCGAAGCAAACCATATATTAATAAAGTGGTATAAGTACCACGTCACGAGAAAAGGAAAGGCCTAGGGCCTAGGGCATCGCTGGGGCTACACTATCTGAACAATAGTTTAGGAGTAGGAGACCCACAGGCGGCGCGTGCAGTGTCTTTACACACACGCGGGAGTCAATGCAAAGTCAATGGGAACTTAGAAGTTAGATTTAGAAGGATTTAGGACACTTCTGGTTTAGCTAGGAGGAAACAACTAAAGACTTAGACACTTGGATAGTCAATACCCTTGGGAGCACCGAAGTACTCGCGTTACGTCACCCACGGACGGCGGGTGCATAGGTGTGAAGATGTGTCAGGTTTCGTCGTTGAATCCTATGGAGCCTTGAAGAAAGATGCTGCAGGCGACCAGGAGGAAGATGTCCGGGTGGATCCAAGGGTTGATCGAGGATGAAGAGGACCTGAAAGCAGAGGGGACAGAGTCTGGGTCACTAGCCAGTGACCGGGTGGAACCAGAAAGGAACCAGACGACGTCGGGGAGCAATCAGGTGCGGTCTTGAATCTTGTCTTGGCAGCCACGTGGACCAGGAGGCGTCGACATCGACCAGGTGCTTGAGACGAGCTGTCCCACGAATGTTCTCGCAGATGGAGGAGTCGACTTCCGGATTGGAGTCAACAAGCCTTGGCAAAGGCAACCCACGCAGGATTCAACAAGGGCTTCTGGGGCAGACCAGCAAGGTCTGGGGTGCCTCACCTTTGCAGGGAAGCAAGGGCCAGTCTGGAGCAACCAGACCAGCGAGGTGGTTCAAAAGGATTGTCGTCACAGAGGCTACTAGCCAACGGGCCAGCAACTGGACAACGCGTTGAGCAGAACACAAGCAGAAGGGCCCCACGCAGAACTCGTGGAGTGTGGAGGGCAGATCTTCGGGCAGGTGGAGCTCGGGTTCGGGGTTTCTCAATCCCCAGTGCACAGCTTTGAGGATGCCTCAGGAGCTGCACAGTTAGCAAGTTGCAGGCTTTCCAAGATGTCCGGTCCCACGTGTCTCGTCGCCTCCACGGATCTCAGCTAGGTTGCAATCGTGAAGAGAGGGTCAGAGAGGTCTGGAAGTCTGGGTCTTGTCAGGATCTGTTCCGGCGGGAACATCGACAAAGCAAGCCGTTGATTTGCTGGATGGTGCCTGGTTTCCCAGGGTGGTCACTCCTTGGCCACAGTGACCGGGTGGAACCAGGAAGGAACCAGACGATGTCGAGGAGCAATCAGGTGCTGTCTTGAAGCTTGTTTTGGCAGCCACGTGGACCAGGAGGCGTCGACGACAACCAGGTGCTGGAGACGAGCTGTCCCACAAAGGTTCTCGCAGATGGAGTAGTCGACTTCCGGATTGGAGTCAACAAGCCTTGGCAAAGGCAACCCACGCAGAATTCAACAAAGGCTTCTGGTGCAGACCAGCAAGGTCTGGGGTGCCTCACCTTTGCAGGGAAGCAAGGGCCAGTCTGGAGCAACCAGACCAGCGAGGTGGTTCAAAATGATTGTCGTCACAGAGGCTACTAGCCAACGGGCCAGCAACCGGACAGCGCGTCGAGCAGAACAAAAGCAGAAGGGCCCCACGCAGAACTCGTGGAGTGTGGGAGGCTAATCTTCGTCGAGGATATAGCTCGGGATGGGGGCTTCTCAATCCCCAGTGCACAGCTTCGAGGGTACCTCAGGAGCTGCACAGGTAGCAAGTTACAGGCTTTTCAAGATGTCCGGTCCCACGTGTCACGTCGCCTCCACGGATCTCAGCTATGCAGCAGTCGTGAAGAGAGGGTCAGAGAGGTCTGGAAGTCTGGGTCTTGTCAGGCTCTGTGCTCGGGTTCCGGTGGGAACGTCGACAAAGCAAGCCGTGGATTTGCTGGATGGTGCCTGGTTGCCCAGGGTGGTCATTCCTTGGCCACAAGGGAGATTCTTCAGTCTTCAACTTCAGCAGAATGTCGAAGGTCCAGAGTTTTGTGTCAAGCCAGTCACGCCCTCGCCGCCGTACCCCGCATCCGAAGATCGACAACAGGAGGAAGGTCCTTCTCCCACCTGGCCGCCAAGACCTGGAACTCCCTCCCGACCGACCTGCGCCTGACCCAAGACCACCTTTCCTTCAGGAAGAAGCTCAAGACCTGGCTGTTCGAGCAGTAGCAGCACCCCCCCCCCCAAGCGCCTTGAGACCCTCCGGGTAAGTAGTGCGCTATATAAATGTCCATGATTGATTGATTGAAGTTTCGATTCAGGATTAATCTAAAGTCTCAGGACTCAGCTCCTACCTTTATACAACTAAAAGGGGCTGGATTACTTTCTAGGTCCCTCCTATGGGTGGGACCAGGAAGGGGGGTGTCCAGTTTCGCGCCAGAGCTGGTGCTGGAGTACCCCAGCAACCAGTTTGAACTGGGGTATGCATGGAGCACCTAGGGTGCTCCAGGCAGTGTCTCATTCTATTTACCCCTCCCTGTCCCAATACACAAAGTCCTGTCTGGGGTGGTGCTCGCACCTCCCCAGGCAGGAAACCTATAGTCCAAACCTCCGTGACTGGAAGGACTCCCAGCAGCAGGATGTCAGACTTGTGTCGGTGGCAGCAGCGTCCATTTTATGACGCTGGGGCTCTGGTTAACTTTAACCGGGATAGTCAGCAACAACATGTCTTCGCCCTCTAGAAGGGTGGAATGCTACCCCCGTTGCCAGAATTAGCGAGGGGGTAGTATTCCAAAGCTTATGACACCTTACACGACATGTTTTGATAAAGCCAAACCAGAGTTAGCATTTAACCGCAGGGTTCATAATGCACTTAAGAGTACATGGTATGGCAATATCATAGAACAGCTGTAAGGACATGGTTCTGAAAGCTGCAGACAGGCCCAGCTCATGCTAGAGCACCATCTCACATGTAACCAAGCACTCTGCCTCCAGGATTGTTAAGGCCTGCCATAGGAGTGACTTATAGGTTACTATGTGTCTATATATAAGTAGGTATAGGAATACCATACCTAAGCAAGGGGTGATTACACGGCCTTGGCCCAGTTGAGTGATCAGCCAGTTGTGTCTATTTGAGTGGCCAGCCAGGGGTGGCATAATACATACTGCAGCCCCTGGTAGGCCTTGATTACACCTATGCCCTGAGTACCTAGGGTACACTTCTACAGGGGCTGACAAGGTGAACCAATTCCCAATTGTGTATGTACCTCAAGTACATGGTGTAAATTTAGACAGAGTGCATGTGGACTGTGGGTCTGATTAGCAGGCCCACAGCCACATCTAAGACGAAAACCAGTAAAGCAAAGCAAAAAAGTGGGTCTGACCATAGGAAGCAGACCCTACTCTCCTACAGCGCATATAAACGTTAAAAAGTGTAGGGCTCAGAGACGAACCCTGTGGGACTCCACATTTGAGGGGGACTGGTTTAGACAGAGCGTCACCTGAGAACACATAAAAGCACCTGTCCTCCAAAAAGGATTTGAGTCAGGATAGTACCTTACCCGACACACCTAGATTCATCAGACGGTGGGTCAGAATCTGGTGGTTCACCGTATCGAAGGCCGCACTTAGGTCAAGGAGTATAATGGCGGCTGTGCCTCCTGAGTTAACAATCTTCCTTGCTTCCTCCACCACTGCCAGTAAGGCAGACTCGGTGCCCTGGCGTGGGCGACAGCCCGTTTGTGAGTGATGGAGAAGGTGATTGGATTCCAGGAATGTAGATAGGGTGTGGTTGACGATTTTCTCTGCGATTTTGCTAAGTGCCAGGAACAATGAGATGGGGCGATAATTGCCCAAGTCTGACTGGCCCAGGTGTGGCTTTTTAAGCAGAGCTTTTACCATAGCTTTCTTCTAGTCCCGGGGAACACTCCCCAGAGAAAGGGACAAGCTGATCAGACAGGTCATGCTGGGAGCCACCGTAGATGTGACCATTTTAAAGCATTAAGGGGGGCGGGATCCAGTGGTGATCCTGACTTCATCTTCATTAAGGTGGCCAAGAATGACTCCTGAGTCAATGGTGTGAAGGTTTCAAGATAATTTTTGACTCCAGGCTGACCTATGGCAGTTCATTCGGGAGTGTCAATGTTTTGTTGGGGGAGATGATTTAGAATGTTAAACACCTTAGTAGCGAAAAATTCTGCCAATTTATTGCAATGGTGGCCGGACGGGTCGGGGGCTGTCGGGGGGGGTCTGGGCATTTGAGAAGTTTTTTTGCGAACAGGAAGGTCTCTCTGGAGGAATTGGCTGCCCCTGAGATCTTTTCTGCAAAGTAGGAGGCTTGGGCACGTTTTATTTCACCCTTACAGTTGCCAATGGCGATCCTATATATCAATTTCTTTGCTGCCGAGAAATCCTTCCTCCAGATCCTTTCTAGGCGTTTACATTTTTGTTTTAACACCTGCAATTCAAGAGAAAACCATGCAGTCTTGTTGCCGCCTAGTTTCTTTAGTATTAATTTCTTAGGGAGCAGTGAGTTCATTGAATCCTCAATCCAGTGAGTGAACTTCTGGTAATCTGTGCTGGGATTAAGTTCCAGACCAGGTGCAGTGTTCTCCATTACCTGGACCCACTCTTCCAATGGAAGTTTGGCCCAAGGACGGGCCAGAACTTGCATAGAGTGTAAATGCGATACCTGGGAGGGTGAGGTCCTAATTGTGGGAATGAGTAAATGATCGGACAATGGTATGGGCATGGGTGCTTTGGCACTGAGGTCAGACATGTTGGAAAAGATCGGATCAAGAAGGTGACCCTTAATATGCGTCGCTTGGGAGACCTTCAGGTGAAGTTGACAAGCCGCAAGGTCTTGCATTAATTCTCTGGCTGATGACGCTAAAGGGTCATCAAAATGTAAATTGAAGTCTCCCAGTATAGTAAAATTAGCTGAGGAACTGGCCATCATTATAACAGTTTCCATCAGGGATTTGTCGAATTGGCCCAGTGTCCCAGGTGGGCGGTAAATAAGGATGCCCGAGAACAATAGTGAGGGGTTAAATTCGATAGCAAAATGCACATTCTCACAGTCTGCGAGGGGGCCGTCAAGTAGCCTACAGACCAGGTAATCTTTGTATATTATAGCAATCCCACCACCCATCCCCAGCATTCTGTCTTTCATCTGGATTAGGTATCCCGGGGGCAGTGCCTGGGTCATATCCGGCTCTGAACTAGGGTCCAACTACGTTTCCGTAAGGAACAAAACTTCCGGCTCCCGATCCATTAGGAGCGTAAAAATCTCGGCTTTGTGCTTGGGCAAGGATCTGCAAGTAAGCATAAGCTAGTGACTTCAGAAAACAAGCCAGACCGAATGACTTCAAAAACAAGCCAGACCTCGTGACTCTAAAAACATGCCAGACCTAAAGACGTCAAAAATTAGCCAGACAGAGTGGCGTCAAAAATGAGCCAGACCTAGTGACTTCAAAAGCAAGTTAGAAGAACTAGTGACTCCAAAAACAAGCCAGACCTAGTGACCTCAAAAACAAGCTGGACCTAGTGACTTCATAAACAAGACATCCCTACTGACTTCAAAAATAAGCCAGACATAGTGATTTCATAAACAAGACGTCCCTAGTGACTTCAAAAACAAGACAGACCTAGTGACTTCAAAAACAAGACAGACCTAGGGGCATCTTATCAAGAATGGGAATGAAATTATCGCCGCTTTAGCGGCAGGAAACTGCTGCTAAAACGGCAGAAATTGTGATTTCAAAAATAAGACAGAGCTAGTGACTTCAAAGACAAGACAGACCTAGTGATTTCAAAAAGAAGACAGACCTAGCGACTTCAAAGACAAGACACACCTAGTGACTTCAAAAACAAGACAGACCGAGTGATTTCAAAAAGAAGACAGACCTAGCGATTTCAAAGACAAGACACACCTAGTGACTTCAAAAACAAGACAGACCGAGTGATTTCAAAAACAAGACAGAAATTGTGATTTCAAAAACAAGCCAGACCTAGTGGCTTTGCCAATGCTAGCTATTTAGTGCAGACGCTTACATGGTGTGGTTGCACTGACCTCTGGGGTAGCTTTGTCAGGCACTCCAGTATTCACTCACGCGGGCAGTATCGCTCATTCTGCGCTCATACTCGCCCTAGCGGGTAATAGTATTTGAGACAGGGGTCCACTCCATCCCACTCACCTAGGCATGGGGTAATGCTGCCCTACAAGGAGTCTCTCTGGCCTTCCCTAGTGGCAGATGAGTACGTGGACAAAGTAAGTTTAGTGTCCCCAAGAGTTCACCGGAAGTCGGGGTTCAAAGCTTCCTTTGTTCCGGCAGATAATGCCAGTCCTACAGGGACCCCAAAGAGTCCAGGGCTCTTCAGCTCACCACTCTCCCCAGATGTTTTTTGCAAGATGCAGAGATGACCATAGGAAGAGTAGTGTCTTAGCAGGAGTGCCAATGGCCCCACTGCAGGCAAGGAAAAGTCACCCCCAACTTCTAGTTGAGAAGTAAAACGCAGCAGTAACGAAGGTTCAGTAGACCCCTCAGTCCTCTGGGCCCCGGTGCCACTGCACCTGCTCCACCATGGAAAGCTCTGACCCTTGGGATGAGGGATTCCTTGTGGATCTGCCTGCAGGCGGCCCGGTGTCTCCCATATCTCACAGATATTCATTGGCCTTCAGATGAATGGGGCTCATTCAAGTGTTGGGGACCCCTAGGCCACAGGGGCTGCAGGGGCCTGTGCAATGGATGTAAGGCCTCAAGGCGCTGTCGCATACACTGATATTCTAGAACATTCGAACGAACGAACATTCACATGTCAAGCACGCACAGTCACTCAGACAGTGGCAGACTGATCTCTTCAGCTTGGAGCTGGTGCCGTCACTCTCGTTAGGCTCCACCCACTCATTCCCCTGTGACTCTGTGGCAGCACTCTGGCGCCCCCTGTGGGTCACAGAGCAGCACTGCACACAGAGAGTGAACTGTGTCAGCAAACCGCGGCGTCGCCATCCTGAGGCATCTGCCTGTGGGACTGAAGTCTCTCTAACTGTAATGCCACAGAGACATCTCTATACACAAAAATCAACACCCCGAACCCATATCTGGCATCTGACCATCCAGCGTCTGTGACCCCTCAGAGCCCCCCAAGCCCCAGCAGCCCCCCATGGTGCCTCGACTCCGAAGGGAGGCTGAAAAGCACATGAACAGACCACACTCACAACTGAACCCACAGAAACAAGTTGTAAAAAGAGCAAAGCTAATCAGTTCAGTTGTTGGACCAAAATTCATTTACAACTGCGTGCCCCTCCTTTGCCATCTTGTCTGCAAAATAAATAAATCTTCGACAGTTTTGAGCTCGTGCGTGACGAGGACAGGGCTGGAGGCTCCCTGTGGAGCGCCAGGAACGGATCAGCAATCAGTGGCTGTCAAACCCACTGTGGCCACTAGGTGGAGCCAGGCACCCGGGAAACCCCTGGCTCCTCGCGGATGGAATTGAGTGATCATTGTGCTCTGAGTGGCCTCTGCTTCACAACACACAAGCGCCCTCCAGAGCACAGGGGGCAGGCCGCCCCCGCACACTCACCCGGCACCCCTCAGACTCTCCGCACAGGTGTGCCTCACCGCCATGACACCAGCAGGTATGTATCATCAAGGTGCATAGATGTGGAGTTAAGAATAGTAAATCTACAGCGAGCAATGAGCATTCACCTGCATGATACTGTGGTGGTCACTGCTCTAAGGTGCAGCCTGGTGGGGGAACGGGGCACTCGCGAGCCGAGCTCCCACCGACTGCTCTGGATAGCAGCCCCCGAAGCTCTGGGCGCGCCACTTCCAATGTCAGCCTCTATAGTTCAGTTCTCACAAGCTCTGTGAATCGCATATGATCGAAAACACGGTATTTATATAGTTGAGGCTTTCAAAAAGTGCAACAATTCACTCGTAAGAGTCGGGCCCTGTGCTTAACTGCAGTGGTGGCAGCGGTGACCCCGGAGCAGCGTCGCCCCCGGCTTCAACTGCAAGCTGAATACAAAAAGCAGAATGATAATGTTTTTTGTATTCAGCTTAGAGTTGAAGCGGTGGGGTGGGGCTGGGCTCCCCGCATCAGGGGGAGGAGTGGTGGCAGAACCTTAAGTGCGCGTGATGGCTTGGACGGCCGTCTGGGGCTGGTCAAACCGTCATGCGCACTTTGCACGTTCTCCACCCAGGCTAAATTACAGCCTGGGTGGAGAGCATGCGCAGCCTGCCAGCCCCTGTTTGAGCACCAAATCACAACGCTCAGACCAATCACAATGCTTCTGTAAGGCAGCATTGTGATTGGTCAGGGGATTCTGGGAGGCTGTGTGCTGTGCTTCCTGGTTCCTGCTGCAGAGAGGATGGAGTAGAGGCGGCGGCCGGCGGTATTAAGGTAAGTGTTTTTTTTAATTTTGTATTCCCCCCCCTCCGTCCCCCTGTCCCACCACCCCCTTGGGTAGCGGCCACTACTAAGTACTCTAACCTCAAAGTAGTGGGGCAACGCAAACACAGGGGTAAAGGGGCGTGGGGGAAATAAAAAATGAAAATCACATACCTGCCGATACGGTCTCCACCACGGTGCTCCTCTCCTGACACTGAGCACACTGCACAACTGGTAATACCAGCATGGCATCAGCATGTGATTGGCCAGAGTGGGCTGAACTAATGCTCGCTCAGGCCCTGGGAGTCAGTGCCTTTTCTTCACCCAGCTGTGCAACATATTGGTTTGCCGTCCTAAGACGGCTGGGCAAACCGACATGCGCACTTACAA
The DNA here is from genome assembly GCF_964261635.1 of Lissotriton helveticus. NCBI lineage: Eukaryota > Metazoa > Chordata > Amphibia > Caudata > Salamandridae > Lissotriton > Lissotriton helveticus. The sequence continues at coordinate 17,616,995 of NC_136073.1, forward strand.
ACATCCTCCACCCTCAGTGACGCTCAATCAGAATGGCCCCACCCTAAGGCTGGCAATTGACTCAGCAAGAAAAATAAAATGAAAATAAACTGGTTTTATCATGGGGCGACGCTCCGCCGCCATAATGGAGGAGCCACCGCTGCGTAAGTGCACATCTAAACTAGTATACTCTATTCTGAATATCCTGATGGCGAGAGCACCTTTTAGATTGTTAAACAGTGAGTGCCCACCTCACACAGGTTTCTAGTTCTGGCGGATCTATAGGGTCAGGTATTCATTATACATATTTGTAATTTCATATTTAGTGTTTAGATAAGTGTTCATTAAAATACCATTCTTCTGTGCAGTACTGACAGATTTTTACAAAACCATGCATAAATATTCATAATTTAGTTGTTTTTTTGTTGCAGTTTTAGAGAGGGCGAACTCGACCGAAGGTATTGGAGCGCTTTACATGAGCACCAGTTATGTTACACAGGGATACATTCATTTTTGGTAGGCACGGGGAGATTACGTGATTTGCCCAGAATCACAGGATGTTGAGTCGACGCTGAGGCTCCCCAAAGCCAAAGTCGGCAGCTCTGGCCACTAGGCCACATCCTCTCCCCCTTCACTGGCTTCCCAGCCCGTGTGCTGAATGAACCAAGCCCAAAACCAAGGACCAGATTACTCTGTGCATAGTTTTTAATTACTGGACATCTTCGACACAGTCTTCGTTAGCTGACGCATGATAAAATACCCAAATATCTCCCTTATTTTGCAGAAGTTTATCAAGGAGGCAACCCTCTGCGCTTCTGTCAGTCATTCTTTTACATTCCTTTTACATCCATTTTTACAAATACACTTCCTAGCCAATGCCATAAGGTAGAAAAGCAAGTTGCTCTGCTTTTTACTCATCACTGCATAGTTCTCTTGTACCCATGTGTATTTAGGGTGACACCTACCTCAATTTCCTTTTGCAAGATCATGTTGATGGTCCCAATATGATCCCAAAGCCACACAGTAGGCAGCAGCGTCTGTAAAATCACAAAACAGTGATGCCTTTTTAGTGCAACAGAATTAAAAATGTAATGCATAAGTACAATAAATCCATGCTGTGACCTAGTTCCTCGCGGCTGCAGTAGTCTCTCCTTGTAGCTGGTACTCACCTGGCCCGGTTTCCTTTCATCTGCTTTCACCAGCTGTAAATTCCATTTTGGCAGTGCTTAATTTGGGCCGGTGGTTGCTGGCGGGGCCCACTGGCACTCATTTTTGGGGACTCAGACTTAATTTTCATCATATCTCATTGATCCAGAGAAAGAAAGAAAAACACAAAGGCGAGATTGACGAAGAGAAAGAAGGAAAAACAGGGGTAAAGGGAGAATGCATGGGTGAAAAAGGAACCTAAAATCTAGAGCTAAAGGGTCAGGAAGCGTCTTGTGGTGTGTGGAGGAAGAATGGCGTTGAATCAAAATGACAGCCCTTGTGCTTGGCACTGAGAACCTTGAATAAGGATGGCTGCAGTTTTCTGAGCAGGTCTCTGGGCCCCAGCAGACACTCTTTACCATTTAAGAACTGCATTTTGTGACTTCCACTTCACCACCGAAGACACACTGAAGACAAAGAAGTCAATCCACTCAGGGGCCCCCACGGACCCCTGCCCCCACCACATCTTCAACAGAGCCGCCGACACCATCGCACCCATGCTCCGCCACACCATCAACTGCTCCCTGGCGACCGCCTCGTTCCCCGACGACTGGAAACACGCCGAGGTGAACCCCCTCCTAAAGAAACCCTCAGCGGACCCCACCGACCTAAAAAACTACAGACCCATCTCCCTGCTCCCGTTCCCAGCGAAAGTCATCGAGAAAGCCATCAACAGCCAACTCGCAACATTCATTGAAGAACACAACATCCTCGACTCCTCCCTATCCGGCTTCAGAAAAAAACACAGTACGGAAACCGCCCTCCTCGCCGCAACAGACGACATCCGCATCCTACTGGACAAAGGAGAAACAGTAGCCCTCATCCTCCTCGACCTATCAGCGGCGTTCGACACAATCTCCCACCGCACCCTAATACGCAAACTCTACGACGCAGGAATCCAGGACAAGGACCTCGACTGGATCTGCTCCTTCCTCTCCGGCAGGACGCAGCTGGTCCGACTCCCCCCTTTCCTCTCGGACCCCACACCTACCACCTGCGGAGTCCCCCAGGGCTCCTCCCTCAGCCCGACGCTCTTCAACGTCTACATGGCTCCCCTTGCCCCCATCGTCAGAACCTACGGACTCAACATCGTGTCATACGCAGACGACACCCAGCTCATCCTCTCCCTATCCAACTAGCCCAACACCGCCAGACGCAACTTTCGAGAAGGCATGGAAGCCGTCGCCAAATGGATGAAAAACAGCTGCCTACAACTAAACACCAACAAAACAGAAGTACTCATCATGGGCCCAAACCCCGACGCCTGGAGCGACACCTGGTGGCCCACCGCCCTCGGAAATCCGCCAACCCCCACAGACCACGCACGCAACCTGGGAATCATCCTGGACTCCGAGCTCAAAATGGACCGCCAGATCAACTCTGTCTCATCTTCCTGCTTCCACACCCTCCGCCTCCTTCGAAAGACCTTCAAATGGATCCCCCTCGTACACCGAAAGACAGTCTAATATTCTTGACGAGAGTCAGAATGGCTTTCGGGCACAACACAGCACCGAAACGGCCCTGCTCTTTATGAGCGAACATCTCAGTTCGGTGCTGGATGTGGGGCAGACAGCGGCGCTCCTTTTGTTAGACCTGAGCGCCGCATTTGATACTGTGTCTCATGGCATTTTGTTGCGGAGGTTGGAGGAAGTGGGACTTGAGGGCAAGGCTCTTCAATGGTTCCGCTCTTTCCTTTCGGACCGGTTTTTTAAAGTGGCCATTCCTCCTGGTCAGTCCTCGTTCCATCCTCTGGGGTTAGGAGTCCCTCAGGGTTCGGCGTTGAGCCCCACGCTGTTCAACTTGTATGTAAAACCGCTAGCTGCCGTAGTTAGACAATCTGGCTTAACCATGACATCTTATGCCGATGACACGCAGCTAGCGGTGACACTCAGTGGGGACCCTGAGGTGACTGCCCCCAGGTTTCGCGCAGGGCTTCTTGCCGTGGCGGACTGGATGCGTATTAACTGTTTACAGTTAAACGCCAAGAAAACCGAAGTCCTGATTCTAGGAAAGCAAGCGGATTTGTGGGGAGATCAATGGTGGCCTCCTGAGTTGGGGGTGACTCCCATTCCAGCGGCCGAAGTGAAGAACTTGGGGGTCTGGCTGGATTCCAACCTTTCTTTTACCAGCCATACTAAGAAGATCGCAGCCACCTGTTATGGGATTCTGCGAGGACTGAGACCGGTCCTTAAATTCTTCGACCCCCCTACTCGGCAACTGGTGGTCCAAGCCTCCATTCTTTCCCGGCTGGACTACGGGAGTGCTCTGTTGCTCGGCGTTAATCAGGCCGAGGCGACTAGACTGCAGAGGGTGCAGAATGCCGCTGCGCGGGCCATTGTAGGCCTCCCGAGACGGTGCTCTGTATCGGCAGTCTTGACCTCCCTGCATTGGCTGCCGGTCAGACAGAGAATCAAATTTAAGGCACTCTGTTTGACATTTAAGATCCTGAAACTCTCGTCTCCCCCCGCCTTGTTGGGCCTTGTTTCCCCTTATGTCCCCAGGCGGTCTCTCAGGTCGGAATCCCTCTACCTGGCGAACGTGCCTAGATTTAGATTGAGTAGGATAGGAGGTCGTTCTTTCTGTGTTATGGCGGCTGGATTATGGAATTCTCTTCCTGTCCATATCCGTGCCCTGAATAGCCTGACTCTTTTCAGACGGGCGATTAAGACCCATCTGTTCACCTCCGTTAACTAATTTCTTCTTCTCAGTGGCGATCTGTTATGTTGTGGTACTTGATCAAGCGCCAGGACGCCCCTTCGCTGGGGCAGCTGTGCGCTGAATAAAAGTTATTAACATAACATAACATAACATAACTCACGCCCTGGTCACCAGCAGGCTCGACTACGGCAACGCACTCTACGCCGGAATAAACAAAAACCTCATCCGCAAGCTACAGAACATCCAGAACGCCGCCGCAAGACTGGTCCTCAACCTGCCAAAACACTGCCACATCTCCCAGCACCTGCGCACACTCCACTGGCTCCCCGTCGAGGCGAGAATCACCTTTAAGATGCTCACCCACGCACACAAGGCCCTCCACGGCACCGGACCAGCATACCTGAACAGCCGACTCAAATTCCACGCACTCCAAAGGACCCTACGATCAGCCCAGCTCTCCTACGCCATGGTCCCCCGCACCAGAAAGACCAGATCGGAAAGCCGCTCCTTCTCCTTCCTCTCGGCCAAAGCATGGAACGCCCTTCCGCTCCACCTCAGACAGACAACATCGCTCCCCATCTTCGCAAGAAACCTCAAAACCTGGCTCTTCGACAGACCCCCTCCTTGATGGAATGGAACCTGCACCCCCCCCCCCACCACCACCACCACCCCTAGCGCCTTGAGACCCTTACGGGTGAGTAGTCGCGCTTTAACAAACCCCTGATTGATTGATTGACTTCCATCTTTCAGGCTCCTCCTTGATATTTTTGACAACTCAAATGAACAAAGATTGTGGCCAATTCTCTCTACCAAGGCTTTGCAAGAGGGAATTTCTTCCATTAGGTCACAAACTCTGTTCAGGCCTGCAGTGATCAGGGGAGCACTGAGCCGGCCCTTCGGAAGTTCAGGGGTACCGGGGAGTCCTACCGTAGATGAAATGCCCAAAACTCTCATCTCTCTGCTGTAAATTGGCGTTATGTAAGGTAGGTTCTTCGGAGATCTGCATTTGGCCCAGACTTGGGACCAAACCTTTGTCTGGGACCCTGCATCCGGGCTATTGAAGGCTGGCGTGCCCTGCTCTAAGGCTGAGCAGTGGTGATTCCACCTCATGCCTCAATCATCCACCACCAAACACATCCTGCCTCTTTATCTCACTGTTTTTTCATCCCGGCTTTCTACCTTTGACACTGTTTTCCCTCTTTCGCTTCCCCCTCTTTTTGTATTTTTCTCTGTCTTGCTCTGGGTCAAAATCTGTTGAGTTAAAATAAGAGCACGTCCCCAAAAACAGAGTGACCTGCAGCCACCGTCTCAAATTAAGCTCTGATTTGGCCCAAGAATAATCAAATCAATCCCAATGGGCTGCCAAGAGCCACCAGCAAAGTTAACAAGCATTTAAAATGCAACGGTTTCGCCTTTGGAAAAGTTAGAGCTATTGGCATTGTAAATGACAAAATTTGTATTTATGTGTTGGTTTTGAAAACAGATAAATAAATGGCATTGTCATTTACATTGCCAATAGCTTAATTTCTCACAAATGTGAGACCTAATGTACCCTACGGACGAGCTCAGCAGACAGCAATTACTACCACACACACACACCCAGAGCCACACACACACACCCAGAGCCAGCCACACACACCCAGAGCCAGCCACACACACCCAGAGCCAGCCACACACACTCAGAGCCAGCCACACACACCCAGAGCCAGCCACACACCCAGAGCCAGCCACACACCCAGAGCCACACACACACACACACACCCAGAGCCACACACGCACACACACACACACACCCAGAGCCACACACACACACACACACACACAGAGCCACACACACACACCCAGAGCCACACACACACACACACACACACACACACCAGAGCCACACACACACACACACACACACCCAGAGCCACACACACACACACACCCAGAGCCACACACACCCACCCAGAGCCCCACACACTCAGGAGAGCAAGCACAATGTAAAAGGAACTTCAACAATTAAATGAATCACTGTGAGCGATCTCCTGCGTTCCTTCCACAATGTCTAGAGGTGGGCACAAGTGAGCTCTGTGCAATGAATCCAACATGACACAATCAACGGAGGTAATGCCACTACAATAATCACAACGTGAAGTCGCGCTGTGGTTATCAAATGTTTGGAAACTCTGCATCCGTGTGTCCCCTCCTCCTAAAAGTATCACCGGGACACCCAATCTCGCTATAGAGAGGGGAGGGGTAGAAGGGAGGGAGGTTGTAGGAATGGCGGAGAGGGCGGGAAGGGACGGGCCTCCATGTGGATGCAGAGGAGCATACGGAGGGGAAGGAGGAGTAAACAGAGCTATAATCTGCAAGTGGATGAAGTGTGGGAGGGGGTTCAATGTGGTGATGTGAGGGGGTCTATCAGACGGGGGCACGTAGCAGAGTTTCAGGCTAGGATGGGAACGAGCTGCTTCGCATGGCACGCTACGATTGAGGTTCTGACAGCAACTCAGCACTGTATCTTCTAATGTCCAGTTAGACCCGGGGCACCTGGCTGACACCACAGAGGCGGAGTCATTGAGGTCAGGGGGAAGCCTATACTAATCACGGGTAATAGCGGCTGCCTGAAAGTACATAGGGAACCGAGCTAAGTCATGGGGGGGGGGCGAAGTCAGAAAGATCTGCTGATTCAAATTCCCGGGGCTCCATGCCCATGCTTGTGAGAACAGATTTCCCCCTGGAGCCCTTTCAGTGACGGCCCACTTCCTGCTCGCGTCCAGCCGCGCCTTGACTTTCCCTCCCGCACCACAGGTGTTATTCTTGCTTGTCCAGCTCACCCTCGACCGCCTCCAAAGCTGCTGTATGCCCGGTCATCGTAAGTATCGTAATCCGCCATTGCTGTCTCCTCTCAGACCAAGCGGGTCCAGACCGAAGGATCCTCGATATAGCACCATAGGCGGGGCTGCCCTGCGCGCTGCCTGACTGCCGTGCAGACAGCACTCATCACAGAAACAGAACAAGCATTTACAAGTGGGGCCGGAGACACGGACAGCGGGAGGGGGGCACTCAACTGGACTTTTTCCGGCGGCGGTCGGCCTGGAGAAATGACCAAAAATAACCTTCGAAGAAAAAAAAAATGAACCACCGCCCACCGCCGCAATGACGTTCTGAAAGGGGCGGGATGAGTAAAAATCGCCGGAACGCCCACGAATCTGCTCCGACAATGACGGACAGATCTCTCTTCCAATGGCTAGCCTCCATTTATGGAGCTAGCCAATGAAAGAGAGAGGCGGGACAAAGCCCCATACTGGTACACATAAGATTTCGCCTGCGCGAGCACTGCTGCGCAGTGCTACGGCCAGGCGAAACCTAGTTCCTCGTTAGGCTCCACCCACTCATTCCCCTGTGACTCTGTGGCAGCACTCTGGCGCCCCCTGTGGGTCTCAGAGAATGCACACAGAGAGTGAACTGTGTCAGCAAACCGCGGCGTCACCATCCTGAGACATCTACCTGTGGGACTGAAGTCTCTCTAACTGTAATGCCACAGAACCATCTCTGGACACAAAAATCAACACCGAACCCATATCTGCCATCTGACAATCCAGCGTCTGTGACCCCTCAGAGCCGCCCAAGCCCCAGCAGCCCCTCAGGGTGCCCATCGACTCCGAGTGGAGTCTGAAAAGCACATGAACAGACCACACTCACAACTGAACCCACAGAATAAAGTTGGAAAAAGAAAGAGCAAAGCTAATCAGTTCAGTTGTTGGACCAAATCTCATTTACAACGGCGTGCCCCTCCTTTGTCATCTTGTCTTCAAAATAAATAAATCTTCGACAGTTTTGAGCTCGTGCGTGACGAAGCAGGTGCAGGACAGGGCTGGAGGCTCCCTGTGGAGCGCCAGTAATGAATCAGCAATCAGTGGCTGTCAAACCCACTGTGGCCACTAGGTGGAGCCAGGCACCCGGGAAACCCCTGGCTCCTCGCGGATGGAATTGAGTGATCATTGTGCTCTGAATGGCCTCTGCTTCACAACACACAAGCACCCTCCAGAGCACAGGGGGCAGTCAGCCCCCACACACTCACCCAGCACCCCTCAGACTCTCCGCACAGGTGTGCCTCACCGCCATGACACCAGCAGGTATGTATCATCAAGGTGCATAGATGTGGAGTTAAGAATAGTAAATCTACAGCGAGCAATGAGCATTCACCTGCATGATACTGTGGTGGTCACTGCTCTAAGGTGCAGCCTGGTGGGGGAACGGGCCACTCGTGAGCCGAGCTCACACCGACTGCTCTGGATAGCAACCCCCGAAGCTCTGGGCGCGCCACTTCCAATGTCAGCCTCTATAGTTCAGTTCTCACAAGCTCTGTGAATCGCATATGATCGAAAACGCGGTATTTATATAGTTTAGGCTTTCAAAAAGTGCAACAATTCACTAGTGAGAGTCGGGCCCTGTGCTTAACTGCAGTGGTGGCAGCGGTGACTCCGGAGGAGCGTCGCCCCACGGCTTCAACTGCAAGCTGAATACAAAAAGCAGTATGATAATGTTTTTTGTATTCAGCTTAGAGTTGAAGCGGCGGGGTGGGGCTGGGCTTCCCGCATCAGGGGGAGGAGTGGTGGCAGAACCTTAAGTGCGCGTGATGGCTTGGACGGCCGTCTTGGGCTGGTCACACCGTCATGCGCACTTTGCACGTTCTCCACCCAGGCTAAATTACAGCCTGGGTGGAGAGCATGCGCAGCCTGCCAGCCCCTGTTTGAGCACCAAATCACAACGCTCAGACCAATCACAATGCTGCTGTAAGGCAGCATTGTGATTGGTCAGGGGATTCTGGGAGGCTGTGCTTCCTGGTTCCTGCTGCAGAGAGGATGGAGTAGAGGCGGCGGCCGGCGGTATTAAGGTAAGTGTTTTTTTAATTTTTGTATTCCCCCTCCCCTCCGTCCCCCTGTCCCACCACCCCCTTGGGTAGCAGCCACTACTGAGTACTCTAACCTCAAAGTAGTGGGCTAACGCAAACACAGGGGGAAAGGTGCGTGGGGGAAATAAAATATGAAAATCACATACCTGCCGATACGGTCTCCACCTCGGTGCTCCTCTCCTGACACTGAGCACACTGCACAACTGGTAATACCGGCATGGCATCAGCATGTGATTGGCCGGAGTGGGCTGAACTAATGCTCGCTCAGGCCCTGGGAGTCTGTGCCTTTTCTTCACCCAGCTGTGCAACACAGCTGGGTGGAGAAATGTAGGTGCGCCTATTGGTTTGGCGTCCTAAGACGGCTGGGCAAACCGACATGCGCACTTACAAACATCCTCCACCCTCAGTGACGCTCCATCAGAATGGCCCCGCCCTAAGGCTGGCAATTGGCTCAGCAAGAAAAATAAAATGATAATAAACTGGTTTTATTAACATTTTATTTTTAAGTGGGGCGACGCTCCGCCGCCATAATGGAGGAGCCACCGCTGGTAAGTGCACATCTAAACTAGTATACTTCTGTATTCTGAATATCGTGATGGCAAGAGCACCTTTTAGATTGTTAAACAGTGAGTGCCCGCCTCACACAGGTTTCTAGTTCTGGAGGATCTATAGGGCAGGTATTCATTATACATATTTGTAATTTCATATTTAGTGTTTAGATAAGTGTTCATTAAAATACCATTCTTCTGCGCAGTACTGACAGGTTTTTACAAAACCATGTGTAAATGTTCATTATTTAGTTGTTTTTTTGTTGCAGGTTTAGAGAGGGTGAACTCGACCGAAGGTATTGGAGCGCTTTACATGAGCACCAGTTACGTTACACAGGGATACATTCATTTTTAGTAGGCACGGGGAGATTACGTGATTTGCCCAGAATCACAGGATGTTGAGTCGACGCTGAGGCTCCCCAAAGCCAAAGTCGGCAGCTCTGGCCACTACGCCACATCCTCTCCCCCTTCACTGGCTCCTCAGCTCGTTTTCTGAATAAACCAAGCCCAAAACCAAGGAGCAGATTACTCTGTGCATAGTTTTTAATTAAATACAACATATATCCTGAGCTAACAAGAAAGAAATAGTAGGATGAACAAATAACAAGTCGCTGTTTTCTTCTTTTCTTCTTTTATTTCACGTGGTAAACGTCCTTAAAATTCTCTAGCCGACACGTGTTTCGTCTGTAATGGTGTTTAGCCACAGACTTCTTCAGGGCTGTTTCCTCTAAGTTCAATCTATGATTCTTTCTTCCCTATCGCCCCAACTATGGTATGATAAAATCAGATCTCCGCGCCAGATACTCTATCTGAATGAAGACGTGATATTGTCTCAGGAGGAAAATATTCAACTCATATTTATGTGGAACACAGTACCATATAGCTGTTAAAACACGTCGGAAAACGCGGAGATCTGATTTTATCAAGAATGCCAACCCCCAGCATACCAAAGTTGGGGCGATAGGGAAGAAAGAATCATAGATTGAACTTAGAGGAAACAGCCCTGAAGAAGTCTGTGGCTAAACACCATTACAGACGAAACACGTGTCGGCTAGAGAATTTTAAGGACGTTTACCACGTGAAATAAAAGAAGAAAAGAAGAAAACAGCGACTTGTTATTTGTTCATCCTACTATTTCTTTCTTGTTAGCTCAGGATATATGTTGTATTTTGCTAATAGGGTAATGAGTTGATCATGCCTGCTGGTTGTAGACAGATGGCCTAAACCTTATCCTTGGAGCTTTCTATATTGTTTGCAATAACACTGACATCACTGTGGCCCAGCGCAACTGTAACCCAGCCATCTTTGCTTGCTTCATAGTTTTTAATTACTGGACATCTTCGACACAGTCTTCGTTAGCTGACGCATGATAAAATACCCAAATATCTCCCTTATTTTGCAGATGTTTATCAAGGAGGCAACCCTCTGCGCTTCTGTCAGACATTCTTTTACATTCCTTTTACATTCATTTTGCTCTGCTCTTTACTCATCACTGCATAGTTCTCTTGTACCCAGATGTATTTAGGGTGACACTGTTGTATCTTATGTTTTCCTGCTGCTCAGCTAGAATGCATGTGATGTGAAATGTTGGATGAATGGAATGTTAGATGTTTGTGAATGTCAGTTGGGTGAGGGCTGAGCAGCAGGACAGCTGCTCCTGATGGGGTTATCGTTATATCTTATTATCTAACATCTTAACTTAAATAAAGTAACTTGCTTAATCTATATGGAAGTTCCAGCATTTTATTGATTACATCAGACACCTACCTCAATTTCCTTTTGCAAGATCATGTTAATGGTCCCAATACGATCCCAAAGCCACACAGTAGGCAGCAGCGTCTGTAAAATCACAAAATAGTGATGCCTTTTTAGTGCAACAGAATTGAAAATGTAATGCATAAGTACAATAAATTCATGATGTGACCTAGTTCCTCGCAGCTCCCGCAGTCTCTCCTTGTAGCTGGTACTCACCTGGCCCGGTTTCCTTTCATCTGCTTTCACCAGCTGTAAATTCCATTTTGGCAGTGCTTAATTTGGGCCGGTGGTTGCTAGCGGGGCCCACTGGCACTCATTTTTGGGGACTGACACTTAATTTTCCTCATATCTCATTGATGCAGAGAAAGAGAGAAAAAACACAAAGGCGAGATTGACGAAGAGAAAGAAGGAAAAACAGGGGTAAAGGGAGAATGCATGGGAGAAAAAGGAACCTAAATGCGAGAGCTGAAGGGTCAGGAAGCGTCTTGTGGTGTGTGGAGGAAGAATGGCGTTGAATCAAAATGACAGCCCTTGTGCTTGGCACTGAGAACCTTGAATAAGGATGGCTGCAGTTTTCTGAGCATGTCTCTGGGCCCCAGCAGACACTCTTTACCATTTAAGAACTGCATTTTGTGACTTCCTTGTCTCTGGCTCCTCGATATTTTTGACGACAAACGAACAGAGATTGTGCACCGACTCCTGTATTTTTATATCCCTCAACCATTGACTGAGTGATAATTCTTGAATCTGGTATGACTGTAGCCAGTTCTCCCTACTAAGGCTTCGCTAGAGAGAGTTTCTTCCCTTAGGTCACAAACTCTGTTCGGGCCTGCAGTGATCAGGGGAGCACTGAGCCGGCCCTTCGGAAATGCAGGGGTACCGGGGAGTCCTACCGTAGATGAAATGCCCAAAACTCTCATCTCTCTGCTGTAAATTGGCTTTATGTAAGGTAGGTTCTTCGGGATCTGGATTTGGCCCTGACTTGGGCCCAAACCTTTGTCCGGCATAGGTATTGTCTGGCTTGGAGACAGGAAACAAAGGACTGTTCATGGACGAGGTGCATGTTTCAATCATCCCTTGGTATTCAAGTTGATCTAGGATCTCTCCGACGCTTAAGTTACCTACCTTCGGTAACAATATATCTGTAAGAAACAGTAGTTAGTGTTAGATTCCTTACCTTAGAATATCCCAGGCGTCAGACTGGATCCGGAAAGTTTTGCGTAGCAGTACCCCTGCGCGTCGGTAGGCGTCGTCTGCGGCTCCGCGACCGTCATCGTGATCGCCGGGATGATGTCGTCGGAGTACTTAGACACCGCCCTCGCGCACTGACGTCAGTTCTTGTACATAGCTTTCCACACCAGGAACGCAGAGCCATGCCAGAGACCTAATAGCTTCAAAAACAAGCCAGAACTATTGGAGTAAAAAACAAGTCAGACTAGTGACTTCATAAAACAAGCCAGAACTATTGGAGTAAAAAACAAGTCAGACTAGTGACTTCATAAAACAAGCCAGACCTAGTGACTTCAAGAACAAGACAGACCAAGTGACTTCAAGAACAAACCAGACCTAATAGCTTTAAAAACATGCCAGGCCTAGTGGCTTCAAAAGCGAGCCAGACAAAGTGACTTCAGAAAACAAGACAGCCATAGTGACTCCAAGAACAAGCCAGACCTAATGACTTCCAAAATAAGCCAAAACTAATAGCATCAAAAACAAGCCAGACCTAATGGTGTCAAAACCAAGAAGACTGAGTGACTTCACAAAACAAGCCAGACCTCGTGACTTCAAAAGCAAAACAGACATAGTGACTTCACAAACAAGCCAGACCCAGTGGCATCAAAAACAAACCAGGCCTACTGACTCTAAAAACAAGCCGGACCTAGTAACTTCCGAAAACAAGTCAGACCTAGTGAGTGCAAAAACAAAACAGACATATGAGGAACCAGAATTCAATCTGGGCCTAGTAAAACATGTAGTCATTACTAGTAATTAGCGTGGTGTAGCTATTATGCAAATATAGAGATTCAAACACTAATAAGCTTGCATACATAACCACTTAGGGATTCATGCACACTTCATTGCACATTTTTCTGATTATACGCAAAACACAGCTTGACCCGAGCAGCGCCATTTTGTGGCCTAGCCCGCTTCCAGCACTAATGAAACCCTTCCATTTACGTAGCCGAAATCCGTTTCCCTGTGAAATAGTACAACTGTAGCAAACTGCTGCTTCTGCACGTTATGCCTGTCAAGGTTGTAGGTGGGGGTAGATTGGGTAAGCACATTCCAGGGGAGCGCTGCGCGGACTCTCTCGGAGCTAGCAGGGGGGAGTCACCCTCTCGACCTTGCTATAATGAGCTGAACTGTACTGAGGAGGTTTTTGTGTTCCATATATGGTCCTTCCTTTGCACCAACCTGTACCAGCCGGTACTTTTCCATCTTAGGTAACGGTTTCGAAATGTAATAGTATATATATGATCTGCTGAAAATGTGCCAGCAGTCTTCTTGGCGGATCTCGTGGGGTTAGGTCGCAAGGAGCTCCTCAGGCAGAGTTTGTTTGTTCTATTAAACGATTGGACCTTCTACACTGCCAACTGACTGATTATTGGTAACTGGTATTGGGGCTATTTCTAAGTATGGCTCTATTTGGGTTGTAATATAATTTTCGGTACTTCACATAGTGACTTTGCAAACAAGCCACACATAGTGTTTCCAAAAACAAGGAGGACCTACTGACTTAAAAAACAAGACAGACCTAGTGACTTCGAAAATAAGCCAGACATAGTGACTTCAAAAACAATTCAGACCTAGTGACTTCCAAAAAAAGCCAGACCTAGTGGCGTTAAAAACAAGCAAGAATCAGTGACTTCTAAAACAAGCCAAACTTAGTGAATCCCACAAGTCAGACCTAATGGCTTCAAAAACAAGCCAGGCCTAGTGACTTCAGAAAACAAGCCAGACCGAGTGACTTCACAAACAAGCCAGACAGAATAACTTCAAAAACGAGCCAGGCCCAGTGACTCTAAAAACATGCCAGACCTATTGACGTCAAAAACAAGCTGGACCTAGTGACTTCAAAAACAAGCCAGTCCTAGTGACTCCAAAAATAAGCTGGACCTAGTGACTTCAAAAATAAGCCAGACATAGTGACTTCAAAAACAAGACAGACCTAGTGACTTCAAAAACAAGACAGACCTAGTGACTTCAAAAACAAGACAGACCCAGTGACTCTACAAAAAATGCCAGACCTATAGACATCAAAAACGAGCCAGACAGAGTGGCGTCAAAAATGAGCCAGACCTAGTGACTTCAAAAACAAGCCAGAGTTAGTAACTTCAAAAGCAAGCCAGTCCTAGTGACTTCAAAAACAAGCCAGTCCTAGTGACTCCAAAAACAAGCTGGACCTAGTGACAAGTAATATTACAAGCGTAACCGCCTGTCCTAATGCGCACTGTTGCACTTCCTGCTGGAATGCTACTATTTAATTGATAAACATGATTCTGAGCCAATATTGCATACCATGTCGTTATTAAGTCAACATAATCAATTCAAAAACGAGTTTGTTCTTAACCATTTTACTTAATTCTTTTCAAAAGATAAAATCATAGGATTTAACCAATTGAGGATCTCATTGGATAATAGTTTCACATTCAAAATTCATACATAAACATTTTTTACATTTCTTAGCGACGCCCTATGATTTCGGGCCCCTTGGCCCTTCCTCAGGGACAGAGTCTGTAAAAAATCAGAAAGAAATACGCTCTATTTGATACAGTTCTAAAGCTGTGAGGGATACACAGTCAAATGTACTTAAACATTCATAATTCCTAAATACTATGGTGTGAAAGCATGCCATTATATCAATGAGGGGGTTTAGTGATTGAGTGACTAATATACAGTTGAGAAATGGTGAGAAAAGAGAGTCTGGAGAGGTACTATTAGGAGTGACTGAAAGAAAAACAGGAGTGAAGGAAGGTAGATATAACTCTGAAGGTGATTCAGAAAAATGAGCGGATGTGTAACCAGTATTCCACACCAGGTGGTAAGAGTGGCCCTCTATTTGTATTACTAACCTTGACTTTGTACTTGGTAGGTAAGGGGTGATTCGCAAGGCGCGTTCAAAGGACTGAAACGAGTTCTAAAAAATACGGAGGGTACTGTTTAAACATCGCAAGTCATACGAATACCAGAGCCTACGGTAATAAATAGTAGAAATCGTCATACCTAGACGTATTCACGGGGGTCTATCCTGTAACGGTAATCGTCTTGCAGGTTCGAGTGGGTAAGATCCTCAAGCTAGAAAGTTAAACGAGCGGAGTTCATTAGTTGCTCGTGAGTGAAAAATAAACTAAACCGGCTGTCAGAGGGAGTGGCTCACCTTGCGCCGGGTTAAAAAACTCCGTGAGACTTCGCGGTAGGATGCCGGAGTAACTGCAATCTCGGTCACTGGTTATCGCGCATGCGTAAAACGGGCTTAAAAAATACTAGTGCTGGAAAACGGACTTCTTCTAATCTTCAGGGGCATTGTGAATGAAGGTGGCGGTCATTATTAAAGAGCGGAGAACATAGGAAGACGGGGGTTAGAGAGGGAAAAGACGGAAAAATAAATGGAAGGAGGAAGAAGGGTATAAGTAAAGTGATGCCTGGCATATGCATAAGACTGATATTCTAAACAAAGGAAACATACATATAAGTACATGTCATTATATGCTTTTTCTCATGTGTTTACATTTGTTTATATAGTGGGTACTGAACACAAGTCGCACGCAGGCTACGTAAGGGGCAATATCAATCGATAACATCCTAGATCTACTCTATCATTGATCCCTTTCGGATCCTGTGAATCTAGTTTTCTTATCCAAAATATTTCTCTTTGGAGTAATTTTTAGTGGGGTCCTTACCAGGGGTGGGTTTGACTAACTCGAGCACCTGGAACTTGAGCTGTGCTATTGTGTGCCTATTCTTGGTCCAGTGTGTTGCTAAGCTGCTGTTGGGGTTGTTGTTTCGAATTGTGCTTTTATGCTCTGATATGCGTGTTTTAATTTTACGCTCAGTTTTTCCTATATATAGGAGCCCGCAAGGGCATTTTATAGCATAAATCAGATGTGTGGAGTTGCAGTCTGCATTGTGCTTAGTTTTGATGGTTTCCCCGGTGTGGGGATGCCTGATGTTGTCGCTCACTATAACGTTGCTGCACTGTACGCAGTTGTGACATTTCCTAGTGCCTCTATAGGTTTCTTGAAGGTTCGTGGCGGGCGATTTCAACATCTCTTTAATGTTTCTGGACCTTTTGTAGGCAAAGATCGGTCTGTCTTTGAATAACCCTTGGAAATCATTTTCATTACTGAGAAGGTCCCAGTGCTGATTAATACTCTTTTTAATTTCTCTTAAGCTAGTTGAGTATTTAGATACAAATACTTGACGATTCGTCTCTGGTTTTATTGTGGATGTAAGCAGTGATTCCCGGTTTTTTTCTGCTACTTTTTGTTTGGTGTTTTCCAAAAGTGTCTTTGGGTATTTCTTCTCTGTGTATTTGTCAGTGATTATTTCCAGATTGCGCTCAAGTGTGTGGGTATCCGTACATATCCTTTTGGCTCTCAACATCTGTGAATATGGCAGTTTTTCAATTAGGTTTTTAGGGTGAAAACTGTTGTACATTAATGCTGTATTTTTGTCTGTGGCTTTATGGTATATTTCAGTTTGGATTTCATTGTCTTCTAGTTTTACTAGTACATCCAGAAAAGGAATTTTTGTGAGCTCTATTGTACTGGTGAACTGAAGATGTTCATCTAATGTGTTCAGCTTGACCAGGCAGAAAACATGAAATGGATTTCCGCTAAAACATGACAATTTCTAACAGTGCAGCACCCTAAACAACCAAATATATACATGCTACCTAAGCTCCATAAAGACCTTCAAAAACCACCTTTTCGCCCCATTGTTGCAGGGTGTGGAACGATCTTCGAACCCCTGGGAAAGTACCTTGACCACTTTTTGCAACCATTTGTACAGACTTGGTACTCATACATCAAAGACACTACACATTTTCTACAAAAACTGGCTACAGTGCAATTCAAGGAAGAACTCATATTATGCAGCTTGGACGTAAAAGCTTTATATACATCTATTCCCCACAGTGGAGGAATTGAAGCTGTTGAATGGGCTCTTTTAAAACAAGAAGAACTAAGAGCTGACAAAGTATTCCTACTTGAATTGTTACACTTTTGTCTTCACCATGGATACTTTAAATACAAGATTGAGTTCTTTTTACAAAACAAAGGGACATCCATGGGATTTTCTGGAGCACCTGCCTACGTTAACACCTATATGGCAAGATTCGAAGAAGAACAATTACTGACAGATCCCGAATGGCAGGACAACACAACCCTGTATTGTCGGTACATTGATGATATTTTTCTAATATGGCACAACACCAAAGAAATGCTTGAACAAAAAATAACTCAGCTGAACACATTAGATGAACATCTTCAGTTCACCAGTACAATAGAGCTCACAAAAAATCATTTTCTGGATGTACTAGTAAAACTAGAAGACAATGAAATCCAAACTGAAATATACCATAAAGCCACAGACAAAAATACAGCATCGTTTAGAACCTAGTACTAAACGATGTCAAGAAAATCAACACTTGGAAAAAGAGAACAATGAACTTTTCCAAACACGAAAAACACACACTGAAAGGACTAGCGGACAATCCGAATATTCACATTGAGAGAGCCGACAAAGGCAGCATAAATCAGATGTGTGGAGTTGCAGTCTGCATTGTGCTTAGTTTTGATGGTTTCCCCAGTGTGGGGATGCCTGATGTTGTCGCTCACTATAACGTTGTTGCACTGTACGCAGTTGTGACATTTCCTAGTGCCTCGATAGGTTTCTTGAAGGTTCGTGGCGGGCGATTTCAACATCTCTTTAATGTTTCTGGACCTTTTGTAGGCAAAGATCGGTCTGTCTTTGAATAACCCTTGGAAATCATTTTCATTACTGAGAAGGTCCCAGTGCTGATTAATACTCTTTTTAATTTCTCTTGAGCTAGTTGAGTATTTAGATACAAATACTTGACGATTCGTCTCTGGTTTTATTGTGGATGTAAGCAGTGATTCCCGGTTTTTTTCTGCTACTTTTTGTTTGGTGTTTTCCAAAAGTGTCTTTGGGTATTTCTTCTCTGTGTATTTGTCAGTGATTATTTCCAGATTGCGCTCAAGTGTGTGGGTATCCGTACATATCCTTTTGGCTCTCAACATCTGTGAATATGGTAGATTTTCAATTAGGTTTTTAGGGTGAAAACTGTTGTACATTAATGCTGTATTTTTGTCTGTGGCTTTATGGTATATTTCAGTTTGGATTTCATTGTCTTCTAGTTTTACTAGTACATCCAGAAAAGGAATTTTTGTGAGCTCTATTGTACTGGTGAACTGAAGATGTTCATCTAATGTGTTCAGCTGAGTTATTTTTTGTTCAAGCATTTCTTTGGTGTTGTGCCATATTAGAAAAATATCATCAATGTACCGACAATACAGGGTTGTGTTGTCCTGCCATTCGGGATCTGTCAGTAATTGTTCTTCTTCGAATCTTGCCATATAGGTGTTAGCATAGGCAGGTGCTCCAGAAAATCCCATTGATGTCCCTTTGTTTTGTAAAAAGAACTCATTCTTGTATTTAAAGTATCCATGGTGAAGACAAAAGTGTAACACTTCAAGTAGGAATACTTTGTCAGCTCTTAGTTCTTCTTGTTTTAAAAGAGCCCATTCAACAGCTTCAATTCCTCCACTGTGGGGAATAGATGTATATAAAGCTTTTACGTCCAAGCTGCATAATATGAGTTCTTCCTTGAATTGCACTGTAGCCAGTTTTTGTAGAAAATGTGTAGTGTCTTTGATGTATGAGTACCAAGTCTGTACAAATGGTTGCAAAAAGTGGTCAAGGTACTTTCCCAGGGGTTCGAAGATCGTTCCACACCCTGCAACAATGGGGCGAAAAGGTGGTTTTTGAAGGTCTTTATGGAGCTTAGGTAGCATGTATATATTTGGTTGTTTAGGGTGCTGCACTGTTAGAAATTGTCGTGTTTTAGCGGAAATCCATTTCATGTTTTCTGCCTGGTCAAGCAACAGGTTCAGGGTCGTTTTCAAATCTTCCGTGGGATCTTTGTCCAGTTTTATATATATCTCTGTGTCTTTTATGTGTTCTCTTACACTGGTTTCATAGAACTGCTGATCCATGATCACGATGGCTCCGCCTTTGTCGGACCGAGTGACTTCAAAAACAAGGCAGACCTAGTGACTTCAAAAACAAGCCAGGCCTAGTGACTCCAAAAACAAGCTGGACCTAGTGACTTCAAAAATAAGCCAGACATTGTGACTTCATAATCAAGACATCCCTAGTGACTTCAAAAACAAGACATACCTAGTGACTTCAAAAACAAGACAGACCTAGTGACTTCAAAAACAAGACAGACCTAGTGACTTCGAAAATAAGCCAGACATAGTAACTTCGTAAACAAAACATCCCTAGTGACTTCAAAAACAAGACAGACCTAGTGACTTCAAAACCAAGACAGACCTAGTGACTTCAAAAACAAGACAGACCTAGTGATTTCAAAAACAAGACAGACCGAGTGATTTCAAAAACAAGACAGAAATTGTGATTTCAAAAACAAGACAAATCTAGTGAAGTCAGAAACAAGACAGACCTAGTGATTTCAAAAACAAGACAGACCTAGTGACTTCAAAAACAAGACAGACCTAGTGACTTCAAAAACAAGACAGACCTAGGGGCATCTTATCAAGAATGGGAATAAAATTATCGCCGCTTTAGCGGCAGGAAACTGCTGCTAAAGCGGCAGAAATTGTGATTTCAAAAACAAGACATCCCTAGTGACTTCAAAAACAAGACAGATCTAGTGACTTCAAAAACAAGACAGACCTAGTGACTTCAAAAATAACACAGACATAGTGACTTCATAAACAAGACATCCCTAGTGACTTCAAAAACAAGACAGATCTAGTGACTTCAAAAACAAGACAGACCTAGTGACTTCAAAAACAAGACAGACCTAGTGACTTCAAAAACAAGACAGACCGAGTGATTTCAAAAACAAGACAGAAATTGTGATTTCAAAAACAAGACAGATCTAGTGACGTCAGAAACAAGACAGACCTTGTGATTTCAAAAAACAAGACAGACCTAGTGACTTCAAAAACAAGACAGACCTAGTGACTTCAAAAACAAGACAGACCTAGTGACTTCAAAAACAAGACAGACCTAGGGGCATCTTATCAAGAATGGGGATAAAATTATCGCCGCTTTAGCGGCAGGAAAGTGCTGCTAAAGCGGCAGAAATTGTGATTTCAAAAACAAGACATCCCTAGTGACTTCAAAAACAAGACAGATCTAGTGACTTCAAAAACAAGACAGACCTAGTGACTTCAAAAATAAGACAGACATAGTGACTTCATAAACAAGACATCCCTAGTGACTTCAAAAACAAGACAGAAATGGTGATTTCAAAAACAAGACAGACCTAGTGACGTCAGAAACAAGACAGACCTAGTGATTTCAAAAACAAGACAGACCTAGTGACTCCAAAAACAAGACAGAACTAGTGATTTCAAAAATAAGCCAGACATAGTGACTTCATAAACAAGACATCCCTAGTGACTTCAAAAACAAGACAGACCAAGTGATTTCAAAAAGAAGACAGAAATTGTGATTTCAAATACAAGACATCCCTAGTGACTTCAAAAACAAGACAGGCCTAGTGACTTCAAAAACAAGACAGACCTAGTGACTTCAAAAACAAGACAGACCTAGTGACTTCAAAAATAAGCCAGACATAGTGACTTCATAAACAAGACATCCCTAGTGACTTCAAAAACAAGACAGACCCAGTGACTCTAAAAAAAATGCCAGACCTAGTGATTTCAAAAACAAGACAGACCTAGTGACTTCAAAAACAAGACAGACCTAGTGATTTCAAAAAGAAGACAGAAATTGTGATTTCAAATACAAGACATCCCTAGTGACTTCAAAAACAAGACAGACCCAGTGACTCTAAAAAATTGCCAGACCCATAGACGTCAAAAACGAGCCAGACAGAATGACGTCAAAAATGAGCCAGACCAAGTGACTTCAAAAACAAGCCAGAGTTAGTGACTTCAAAAGCAAGCCAGTCCTAGTGACTCCAAAAGCAAGTCAGAAGAACAAGTGACTCCAGAAACACGCTGGACCTAGTAACTTCAAAAACAAGCCAGACATAGTGACTTCATAATCAAGACATCCCTAGTGACTTCAAAAACAAGACAGACCTAGTGACTTCAAAAACAAGACAGACCTAGTGACTTCAAAAACAAGGCAGACCTAGTGACTTCAAAAACAAGCCAGGCCTAGTGACTCCAAAAACAAGCTGGACCTAGTGACTTCAAAAATAAGCCAGACATAGTGACTTCATAATCAAGACATCCCTAGTGACTTCAAAAACAAGACATACCTAGTGACTTCAAAAACAAGACAGACCTAGTGACTTCAAAAACAAGACAGACCTAGTGACTTCAAAAATAAGCCAGACATAGTAACTTCGTAAACAAAACATCCCTAGCGACTTCAAAAACAAGACAGACCTATTGACTTCAAAACCAAGACAGACCTAGTGACTTCAAAAACAAGACAGACCTAGTGATTTCAAAAACAAGACAGACCGAGTGATTTCAAAAACAAGACAGAAATTGTGATTTCAAAAACAAGACAAATCTAGTGAAGTCAGAAACAAGACAGACCTAGTGATTTCAAAAACAAGACAGACCTAGTGACTTCAAAAACAAGACAGACCTAGGGGCATCTTATCAAGAATGGGAATAAAATTATCGCCACTCTAGCGGCAGGAAACTGCTGCTAAACCGGCAGAAATTGTGATTTCAAAAACAAGACATCCCTAGTGACTTCAAAAACAAGACAGATCTAGTGACTTCAAAAACAAGACAGACCTAGTGACTTCAAAAATAAGACAGACATAGTGACTTCATAAACAAGACATCCCTAGTGACTTCAAAAACAAGACAGATCTAGTGACTTCAAAAACAAGACAGACCTAGTGACTTCAAAAACAAGACAGACCTAGTGACTTCAAAAACAAGACAGACCGAGTGATTTCAAAAACAAGACAGAAATTGTGATTTCAAAAACAAGACAGATCTAGTGATGTCAGAAACAAGACAGACCTAGTGATTTCAAAAACAAGACAGACCTAGTGACTTCAAAAACAAGACAGACCTAGTGACTTCAAAAACAAGACAGACCTAGGGGCATCTTATCAAGAATGGGAATAAAATTATCGCTGCTTTAGCGGCAGGAAACTGCTGCTAAAGCGGCAGAAATTGTGATTTCAAAAATAAGACAGACCTAGTGATTTCAAAAGAAGACAGAAATTGTGATTTCAAAAACAAGACACACCTAGTGACTTCAAAAACAAGACAGACCTAGTGACTTCAAAAACAAGACAGACCTAGTGACTTCAAAAACAAGACAGACCTAGGGGCATCTTATCAAGAATGGGAATAAAATTATCGCCACTCTAGCGGCAGGAAACTGCTGCTAAACCGGCAGAAATTGTGATTTCAAAAACAAGACATCCCTAGTGACTTCAAAAACAAGACAGATCTAGTGACTTCAAAAACAAGACAGACCTAGTGACTTCAAAAATAAGACAGACATAGTGACTTCATAAACAAGACATCCCTAGTGACTTCAAAAACAAGACAGACCTAGTGACTTCAAAAACAAGACAGACCTAGTGACTTCAAAAACAAGACAGACCTAGGGGCATCTTATCAAGAATGGGAATAAAATTATCGCTGCTTTAGCGGCAGGAAACTGCTGCTAAAGCGGCAGAAATTGTGATTTCAAAAATAAGACAGACCTAGTGATTTCAAAAGAAGACAGAAATTGTGATTTCAAAAACAAGACACACCTAGTGACTTCAAAAACAAGACAGACCTAGTGACTTCAAAGACAAGACAGACCTACTGACTTTGCCAATACTAGTTATTTAGGGCAGACGCTTACATGATGTGGTTGCACTGACCTCTGGGGTAGCTTTGTCAGGCACTCCAGTATTCACTCACGCGGGCAGTATCGCTAATGCTGCGCTCATACTCGCCCTAGCGGGTAATAGTATTTGAGACAGGGGTCCACTCCACCCCACTCACCTAGGCATGGGGTAATGCTGCCCTACAAGGAGGCTCTCTGGCCTTCCCTAGTGGCAGATGAGTACGTGGACAAAATAAGCTTAGTGTCACCAAGAGTTCACCGGAAGTCGGGGTTCAAAGCTTCCTTTGTTCCGGCAGATAATGCCAGTCCTACAGGGACCCCAAAGAGTCTAGGGCTCTTCAGTTCACCACTCTTCCCCAGATGTTTTTTGCAAGATGCAGAGATGACCATAGGAAGAGTAGTGTCTTAGCAGGAGTGCCAATGGCCCCACTGCAGGCAAGGAAAAGCCACCCCCAACTTCTGGTTGAGGAGTAAAACGCAGCAGTAACGAAGGTTCTGTAGACCCCTCAGTTCTCTGGCCCCGGTGCCAGTGCACCTGCTCCACCATGGAAAGCTCTGACCCTTGGGATGAGGGATTCCTTGTGGATCTGCCTGCAGGCGGCCCGGTGTCTCCCATATCTCACAGATATTCATTGGCCTTCAGATGAATGGGGCTCATTCAAGTGTTGGGGACCCCTAGGCCACAGGGGCTGCAGAGGCCTGTGCAATGGATGTAAGGCCTCAAGGCGCTACCTCATACACTGAACTTCTAGAACATTCACGTCAAGCACGCACAGTCACTCAGCGGCAGACTGATCTCTTCAGCTTGGAGCTGGTGCCGTCACTCTCGTTAGGCTCCACCCACTCATTCCCCTGTGACTCTGTGGCAGCACTCTGGCGCCCCCTGTGGGTCTGAGAGAAGCATTGCACACAGAGAGTGAACTGAGTCAGCAAACCGTGGCGTCGCCATCCTGAGACATCTGCCCGTGGGACTGAAGTCTCTCCAACTGTAATGCCACAGAAACACCTCTGGACACAAAAATCAACACCCCGAACCCATATCTGGCATCTGACCATCCAGCGTCTGTGACCCCTCAGAGCCCCCCAACCCCCAGCAGCCCCTCAGGGTGCCATCGACTCCGAGGGGAGTCTGAAAAGCACATGAACAGATCACACTCACAACTGAACCCACAGAAACAAGTTGTAAAAAGAGCAAAGTCAATCAGTTCAGTTGTTGGACCAAAATTAATTTACAACTGCGTGTCCCTCCTTTGCCATCTTGTCTTCAAAATAAATAAATCTTCGACAGTTTTGAGCTCGAAGCAGGTGCTCGACCTGCCAGAACAGGGCTGGAGGCTCCCTGTGGAGCGCCAGGAATGGATCAGCAGTCAGTGGCTGCCAAACCCACTGTGGCCACTAGGTGGAGCCAGGCACCTGATCATTGTGCTCTGAGTGGCCTCTGCTTCACAACACACAAGCGCCCTCCAGAGCACAGGGGGCAGGCCGCCCCCACACACTCACCCGGCACCCCTCAGACTCTCCGCACAGGTGTGCCTCACCGCCATGACACCAGCAGGTATGTATCATCAAGGTGCATAGATGTGGAGTTAAGAATAGTAAATCTACAGCGAGAAAACATGATACTGTGGTGGTCAGTGCTCTAAGGTGCAGCCTGGTGGGGGAACGGGGCACTCGCGAGCCGAGCTCCCACCGACTGCTCTGGATAGCAGCCCCCGAAGCTCTGGGCGCGCCACTTCCAATGTCAGTCTCTATAGTTCAGTTCTCACAAGCTCTGTGAATCGCATATGATCAAAAACGCGGTATTTATATAGTTTAGGCTTTCAAAAAGTGCAAAAATTCACTCGTAAGAGTCGGGCCCTGAGCTTAACCGCAGTGGTGGCAGCGGTGACTCCGGAGGAGCGTCGCCGCATGGCTTCAACTGCAAGCTGAATACAAAAAGCAGTATGATAATGTTTTTTTGTATTCAGCTTAGAGTTGAAGCGGCGGGGTGGGGCTGGGCTCCCCGCATCAGGGGGAGGAGTGGTGGCAGAACCTTAAGTGCGCATGATGGCTTGGACGGCCGTCTGGGGCTGGTCAAACTGTCATGCGCACTTTGCACGTTCTCCACCCAGGCTAAATTACAGCCTGGGTGGAGAGCATGCGCAGCCTGCCAGCCCCTGTTTGAGCCCTGAATCACAACGCTCAGACCAATCACAATGCTTCTGTAAGGCAGCATTGTGATTGTTCAGGGGATTCTGGGAGGCTGTGTGCTGTGCTTCCTGGTTCCTGCTGCAGAGAGGATGGAGTAGAGGCGGCGGCCGGCGGTATTAAGGTAAGTGTTTTTTTTAATTTTTGTATTCCCCCCCCCTCCGTCCCACCACCCCCTTGGGTAGCAGCCACTACTGAGTACTCTAACCTCAAAGTAGTGGGGCAACGCAATCACAGGGCGAAAGGGGCGTGGGGGAAATAAAAAATGAAAATCATATACCTGCCGATACGGTCCACCTCGGTGCTCCTCTCCTGACACTGAGCACACTGCACAACTGGTAATACCAGCATGGCATCAGCATGTGATTGGCCTGAGCGGGCTGAACTAATGCTCGTTCAGGCCCTGGGAGTCTGTGCCTTTTCTTCACCCAGCTGTGCCACACAGCTGGGTGGAGAAATGTAAGTGCGCATATTGGTTTGCCGTCCTAAGACGGCTGGGCAAACCGACATGCGCACTTACAAATATCCTCCACCCTCAGTGACGCTCCATCAGAACCGCCCCACCCTAAGGCTGGCAATTGGCTCAGTTTATCAAAAGGAGATAGGACACTTGTGACCACTTATTCCAAGAGATTTGAAAAAGCCCTCATAAACGCTGCGTATCTCGAGAAGCGGTATATCTTATTCTCCGCCCCACGCGAGCGTTATGGCAACAGTCATTGGGCTTATTCAGTCAGTGTCTTGCCAGCCTCACCCGAGGCGATCTCTGGTTTTTTCGTGGCAGTATCCAGAGAAAAGCGAGTTACCCCACTGAAGCTGAGGGATAGATAAAAAAGTGTGCAGGTGATTGTAGGTTTTATTCAGTTCACTTGACCACTTATTAAAAGTTATTGGGTATGCTCTGGGGATAGTTAGGAATCCTTAGCATATGTCATTTGGACAAAAAAATAACGTCGACATGTTTCTGCTCTATTGGCCCGAGGGTCTAAGAGCTTTCGTCAGGACAGATAAACAAGAAAACACACAGTGAGTAAAAGATAATGTCACAATTTTGACATAAAGGGTATCTATCATTTAGTAGTCTTACCCTTGAAGGTTTTCAAATACCTAGGGATTTGAGAGAAAAGATGAAAAAATGGGGGTAACTTATGGCCATTTGACAATTTCATATTAGAAAAGTGGTCTTTATAACATGCATTGTGTCGATATGCATATTGCATAATTTCTACAAACATTTGTGCAATTATAAGAAACACACAACAAAAGTGACATTATGGTGAGTTAAAAAGGGGAGGAAACGGCGATATCACAGCAGTGCACAGTTGTGAATTTTGGCTTTATAACACGATTAGTTTACTTAGAGCGCTTCGATAGAAAGGGGCGGTGGAAATGCAAAGTCGCTCTTATACATATGTTGGCATTGTACCTCGTGAAGAGGTCTTACCTTAAAAAGAAATCAACCGCATTTCAGCCTGTAGAAACATCAAAAATGGGGTTGTGATTAAGCTGTGTGCCGGTAACTAATACACGGCGGTGGAGGTGGAAACACTCACCCGCTGTCGAAGCGTATTCCGCGTCTTGTGCTGGCTCTGCCTCCTGGACGCTAGGAGCACGCTTTCGATGGCGTTTTCACCATGTTCAGTCATGGAGAAAGAAAGCGGACAGTTGTTGTATAACAAACGGGGCACTTTCAGAGACATAAAAATGCAGTTTGCTCCCTTTAGTTTGACAAAAAATGATTTTTGGGTGATTAGCATGACTTATCTAAAATTACCACAACTTAAAAAAGGGGATTTATTATTTAAAGGATTTTTGAAAAATCGGCGAAAAAATTGCCGAACGAGGTGGTTTACATACCATTTGTTTCTCACTTTAGTATTGATGTATCTCTTTCATGTGTGGGGCATGCAATTAGATTCTTAGGGCACATATTTTGCAGGACTTCTGTTGTGCTTATAGGTTCAGCGTGCAAAGTGATGCCATGAAATTTCGTCATTCAAACCAAACTTATTGGTTTTAAGACGGTCCACCCAACGTTGTTCTTTCTCATATAGTGTTTTTTCTGCGTTGGGTGTTGCTTCCGATATCTTTTCTATTACCGTCCATCTCAAGTCTTCAATGCTGTGATTTTGTTCAATGAAGTGGGAGCAAAGTTTGGTTGTATTCTTTTTGAGGCGAATGTTACTTTTATGTTCCCCTATGCGTAGTTTCACCTTCCTGCAAGTCATCCCAATATATTTTTTATTGCAAGGGCAAGTGACCATATAGATCACATGGGATGAATTGCAGTTACTGTGTTGTTTCTGTGTCCATTTGAGTGTAGGGGACAATTGTAAGGTTTTTGTACTGGTAGTAGATTTGCAGGCCAAACAGGAACCGCATGGGTAGTGTCCTGTTACTGGGACCATGTGGGCATTTATTGTGGTTTTTGCCATTATTGTTTTTCTTGGGCGCGTGTGTACCAACATATCCCGTAAATTCTTTGTGCGTTTGTTTGCCATACGTGGCTTTGGCCATTTGAATTTTCCAGTATTGACAATATGCCAGTTTTTGTGGATGAGTTTATTCACCTGGTATGAAGCTGGGCAAAAGGTGGTTACGCATGTCATGAGATCCACAGTTTCACTTTTTTCAAAAGTTGTTAAGAGGTTATCTCTAGGTTGATTCATTGCTCTTTTTCTGCATTTTGCTATGGTCGATGTCTTGTACTCCCTTTGAAGCAGTCTAATGCTGAGTTCTTTTGATTGTTCCAGGTAGTCCATTTTTTGGCTGCAGTTCCTTTTCAACCGTAAAAATTGGCTATATGGTAAATTGTCCCTTAACGGTTGAGGATGGTAACTCTTATATGACAATAAACTGTTCTTGGCTGTTGGTTTCCTGAATGATTTGGTTTCTATTTTCAGCTCTTTCGAGTATATAGTCAAGTCTAGGAAGTCAATGCTTTCTTTATCAGCCGTATATGTGAATCGAAGCCATGGATCACGAGTATTCAGCCAATTCACAAATATTTGTAGATCTTGGTTATTATGCCATATTAGGAGGACGTCATCAATGTAACGTTTCCAGTAGAGTATACTGGAAACGTAAGGATTGGTTTGTGTCAATACATGGTTGGTTTCGAAATTGCTCACGTAGAGCCCTGCCACCGACGGGGCAAAGGCACTTCCCATTGAGGTTCTGTGGCTCTGCAAGAATAACTGATCCTCAAATTCAAAGTAATTTTCAGTGAGTGCCATCCGGCAACACTCTAGGACAAAGTGTCTAGGTGTCCTGAAGCCCCAATTCTCAGTGAATAGAACGTCTTCCAGCATGTCTAGTGTTTCTTTTTGGGGTAGGCTTGTATATAAGGACTCGACGTCCAGTCCTACTAGGAGCATCGTGGTGGAATCAAAGGATCGGTCTTTGAGTTGATTTAGCAGATCTCTGGTATCTTGTAGATAGGTGGGGGTTTTTTTTAACCAATGGTTGGAGAAATTGATCTGCAAATTTGGAGAGAGGTTCTAAAGCTGATCCGATACCCGAAACTATTGGGCGGCCCGGCGGTGGAACTCTGTTTTTATGGATTTTCGGTAGTGAGTAGAAGTATGGAATTTTTGGATTCTCAGTAATTAGAAAATCTGCTTCTTTTTTGCTTACCCATCCATTTGTTTCTGCTTCATAGACCATCATAGCTATTGTTGTTTTTAGTCTGGGTGTTGGATCAGTATTGATTTTTGTGTAGAACTTTTCGTCCGCAAGTAGTGTCAGGCATTGGGTCCGATACTCTTCTTTTCCAAGGATGACCACTCCTCCACCCTTATCTGCGGGTTTGATGACTATGTCCGTATTTGCTTGGAGTTCTTCTAAAGCTTTTCTTTCCAATCGGGTCAGATTTTGATACGGTCTCTTAACATTATTTTCCATCTCATCAATTCCTGTTAGGATGGCCTGTTCAAAGGTTAGTATTTCTACTGGTACCATGTTGGTAGGTGGTGTGAAATTAGACTTCTTGCGGAGGTTAGTGTCTCCAAGACCGGTGATTGGTACAGACTCAGAAAAGTATGCTTTCAATTTGAGTGAGCGACAGAATTCAGATAGTTCACATTTTAATCTGAAGAGGTCAAGGTTGGGAGTAGGGACGTAACCAAGTCCTTTGTTTAGGACGTTTTCTTGTTCCTTCGATAGAATCACTGAGCTTAAATTAACTATGAGTGACTCGTTTTGCTGGTTCCTGGTTTGGATGATGTCATGCTCCTGGTTTGAACATTCGGCTCAGCAAGAAAAATAAAATGATAATAAACTGGTTTTATTAACATTTTATTTTTAAGTGGGGCGACACTCCCCCGCCATAATGGAGGAGCCACCGCTGCGTAAGTGCACATCTAAACTAGTATACTTCTGTATTCTGAATATCCTGATGGCGAGAGCACCTTTTAGATTGCTAAACAGTGAGTGCCCGCCTCACACAGGTTTCTAGTTCTGGAGGATCTATAGGGTCAGGTATTCATCATACATATTTGTAATTTCATATTTAGTGTTTAGATAAGTCTTCATTAAAATACCATTCTTCTGTGCAGTACTGACAGGTTTTTACAAAACCATGTGTAAATGTTCATAATTTAGTTGTTTTTTTGTTGCAGTTTTAGAGAGCGCGAACTCGACCGAAAGTATTGGAGCGCTTTACATGAGCACCAGTTACGTTACACAGGGATACATTCATTTTTGGCAGGCACGGGGAGATTATGTGATTTGACCAGAATCACAGGATGTTGAGTCGACGCTGAGGCTCCCCAAAGCCAAAGTCGGCGGCTCTGGCCACTACGCCACATCCTCCCCCCCTTCACTGGCTCCACAGCTCATGTGCTGAATAAACCGAGCCAAAAACCAAGGACCAGATTACTCTGTGCATAGTTTTTAATTACTGGACATCTGCGACACAGTCTTCGTTAGCTGACGCATGATAAAATACCCAAATAGCTCCCTTATTTTGCAGAAGTTTACCAAGGAGGCAACCCTCTGCGCTTCTGTCAGACATTCTTTTACATTCCTTTTACCTCCATTTTTACAAATACACTCCCTAGCCAACGCCATAAGGTAGAAAAGCAAGTTGCTCTGCTTTTTACTCATCACTGCATAGCTCTCTTGTACCCAGATGTATGTAGGGTGACACCTACCTGAATTTCCTTTTGCAAGATCATGTTAATGGTCCCAATACGATCCCAAAGCCACACAGTAGGCAGCAGCGTCTGTAAAACCACAAAACAGTGATGCCTTTTTAGTGCAACAGAATTGAAAATGTAACGCATAAGTACAATAAATCCATGCTGTGACCTAGTTCCTCGCAGCTCCCGCAGTCTCTCCTTGTAGCTGGTACTCACCTGGCCCGGTTTCCTTTCGTCTGCTTTCACCAGCTGTAAATTCCATTTTGGCAGTGCTTAATTTGGGCCGGTGGTGCTGGCGGGGCCCACTGTCACTTATTTTTGGGGACTGACACTTAATTTTCACCATATCTCATTGATCCAGAGAGAGAGATAAAAAACACCAAGGCGAGATAGACGAAGAGAAAGAAGGAAAAACAGGGATCAAGGGAGAATGCATGGGTGAAAAAGGAACCTAAAAGTGAGAGCTAAAGGGTCAGGAAGCGTCTGGTGGTGTGTGGAGGAAGAATAGCATTGAATCAAAATGACAGCCCTTGTGCTTGGCACTGAGAACCTTGAATAAGGATGGCTGCAGTTTTCTGAGCATGTCTCTGGGCCCCAGCAGACACTCTTTACCATTTAAGAACTGCATTTTGTGACTTCCTTCTCTCTGGCTCCTCGATATTTTTGACGACAAACGAACAGAGATTGTGCACCGACTCCTGTATTTTTATATCCCTCAACCATTGACTGAGTGATAATTCTTGAATCTGGTATGACTGTAGCCAGTTCTCCCTACTAAGGCTTCGCTAGAGAGAGTTTCTTCCCTTAGGTCACAAACTCTGTTCGGGCCTGCAGTGATCAGGGGAGCACTGAGCCGGCCCTTCGGAAATGCAGGGGTACCGGGGAGTCCTACCGTAGATGAAATGCCCAAAACTCTCATCTCTCTGCTGTAAATTGGCTTTATGTAAGGTAGGTTCTTCGGGATCTGGATTTGGCCCTGACTTGGGCCCAAACCTTTGTCCGGCATAGGTATTGTCTGGCTTGGAGACAGGAAACAAAGGACTGTTCATGGACGAGGTGCATGTTTCAATCATCCCTTGGTATTCAAGTTGATCTAGGATCTCCCCGACGCTTAAGTTACCTACCTTCGGTAACAATATATCTGTAAGAAACAGTAGTTAGTGTTAGATTCCTTACCTTAGAATATCCCAGGCGTCAGACTGGATCCGGAAAGTTTTGCGTAGCAGTACCCCTGCGCGTCGATAGGCGTCGTCTGCGGCTCCGCGACCGTCATCGTGATCGCCGGGATGATGTCGTCGGAGTACTTAGACACCGCCCTCGCGCACTGACGTCAGTTCTTGTACATAGCTTTCCACACCAGGAACGCAGAGCCATGCCAGAGACCTAATAGCTTCAAAAACAAGCCAGAACTATTGGAGTAAAAAACAAGTCAGACTAGTGACTTCATAAAACAAGCCAGACCTAGTGACTTCAAGAACAAGACAGACCAAGTGACTTCAAGAACAAACCAGACCTAATAGCTTTAAAAACATGCCAGGCCTAGTGGCTTCAAAAGCGAGCCAGACAAAGTGACTTCAGAAAACAAGACAGCCATAGTGACTCCAAGAACAAGCCAGACCTAATGACTTCCAAAATAAGCCAAAACTAATAGCATCAAAAACAAGCCAGACCTAATGGTGTCAAAACCAAGAAGACTGAGTGACTTCACAAAACAAGCCAGACCTCGTGACTTCAAAAGCAAAACAGACATAGTGACTTCACAAACAAGCCAGACCCAGTGGCATCAAAAACAAACCAGGCCTACTGACTCTAAAAACAAGCCGGACCTAGTAACTTCCGAAAACAAGTCAGACCTAGTGAGTGCAAAAACAAAACAGACATATGAGGAACCAGAATTCAATCTGGGCCTAGTAAAACATGTAGTCATTACTAGTAATTAGCGTGGTGTAGCTATTATGCAAATATAGAGATTCAAACACTAATAAGCTTGCATACATAACCACTTAGGGATTCATGCACACTTCATTGCACATTTTTCTGATTATACGCAAAACACAGCTTGACCCGAGCAGCGCCATTTTGTGGCCTAGCCCGCTTCCAGCACTAATGAAACCCTTCCATTTACGTAGCCGAAATCCGTTTCCCTGTGAAATAGTACAACTGTAGCAAACTGCTGCTTCTGCACGTTATGCCTGTCAAGGTTGTAGGTGGGGGTAGATTGGGTAAGCACATTCCAGGGGAGCGCTGCGCGGACTCTCTCGGAGCTAGCAGGGGGGAGTCACCCTCTCGACCTTGCTATAATGAGCTGAACTGTACTGAGGAGGTTTTTGTGTTCCATATATGGTCCTTCCTTTGCACCAACCTGTACCAGCCGGTACTTTTCCATCTTAGGTAACGGTTTCGAAATGTAATAGTATATATATGATCTGCTGATAATGTGCCAGCAGTCTTCTTGGCGGATCTCGTGGGGTTAGGTCGCAAGGAGCTCCTCAGGCAGAGTTTGTTTGTTCTATTAAACGATTAGACCTTCTACACTGCCAACTGACTGATTATTGGTAACTGGTATTGGGGCTATTTCTAAGTATGGCTCTATTTGGGTTGTAATATAATTTTCGGTACTTCACATAGTGACTTTGCAAACAAGCCACACATAGTGTTTCCAAAAACAAGGAGGACCTACTGACTTAAAAAACAAGACAGACCTAGTGACTTCGAAAATAAGCCAGACATAGTGACTTCAAAAACAATTCAGACCTAGTGACTTCCAAAAAAAGCCAGACCTAGTGGCGTTAAAAACAAGCAAGAATCAGTGACTTCAAAAACAAGCCAAACTTAGTGAATCCCACAAGTCAGACCTAATGGCTTCAAAAACAAGCCAGGCCTAGTGACTTCAGAAAACAAGCCAGACCGAGTGACTTCACAAACAAGCCAGACAGAATAACTTCAAAAACGAGCCAGGCCCAGTGACTCTAAAAACATGCCAGACCTATTGACGTCAAAAACAAGCTGGACCTAGTGACTTCAAAAACAAGCCAGTCCTAGTGACTCCAAAAATAAGCTGGACCTAGTGACTTCAAAAATAAGCCAGACATAGTGACTTCATAAAGAAGACATCCCTAGTGACTTCAAAAACAAGACAGACCTAGTGACTTCAAAAACAAGACAGACCTAGTGACTTCAAAAACAAGACAGACCCAGTGACTCTACAAAAAATGCAGACCTATAGACATCAAAAACGAGCCAGACAGAGTGGCGTCAAAAATGAGCCAGACCTAGTGACTTCAAAAACAAGCCAGAGTTAGTAACTTCAAAAGCAAGCCAGTCCTAGTGACTTCAAAAACAAGCCAGTCCTAGTGACTCCAAAAACAAGCTGGACCTAGTGACTTAAAAAATAAGTCAATTGAATTGAAATAGAGGCTGGGCACACCTGCTCTTTAAATATTTTGAAATTAAAATGTATTCTGTTACTAAATGCGTGCTGCTTAGGTTAGCACAATGTCCATGTTGTGCTGATCAGTAACAAGTAATATTACAAGCGTAACCGCTTGTCCTAATGCGCACGGTTGCACTTCCTGCTGGAATGCTACTATTTAATTGATAAACATGATTCTGAGCCAATATTGCATACCATGTCGTTATTAAGTCAACATAATCAATTCAAAAACGAGTTTGTTCTTAACCATTTTACTTAATTCTTTTCAAAAGAAAAAATCATAGGATTTAACCAATTGAGGATCTCATTGGATAATAGTTTCACATTCAAAATTCATACATAAACATTTTTTACATTTCTTAGCGACGCCCTATGATTTCGGGCCCCTTGGCCCTTCCTCAGGGACAGAGTCTGTAAAAAATCAGAAAGAAATACGCTCTATTTGATACAGTTCTAAAGCTGTGAGGGATACACAGTCAAATGTACTTAAACATTCATAATTCCTAAATACTATGGTGTGAAAGCATGCCATTATATCAATGAGGGGGTTTAGTGATTGAGTGACTAATATACAGTTGAGAAATGGTGAGAAAAGAGAGTCTGGAGAGGTACTATTAGGAGTGACTGAAAGAAAAACAGGAGTGAAGGAAGGTAGATATAACTCTGAAGGTGATTCAGAAAAATGAGCGGATGTGTAACCAGTATTCCACACCAGGTGGTAAGAGTGGCCCTCTATTTGTATCACTAACCTTTACTTTGTACTTGGTAGGTAAGGGGTGATTCGCAAGGCGCGTTCAAAGGACTGAAACGAGTTCTAAAAAATACGGAGGGTACTGTTTAAACATCGCAAGTCATACGAATACCAGAGCCTACGGTAATAAATAGTAGAAATCGTCATACCTAGACGTATTCACGGGGGTCTATCCTGTAACGGTAATCGTCTTGCAGGTTCGAGTGGGTAAGATCCTCAAGCTAGAAAGTTAAACGAGCGGAGTTCATTAGTTGCTCGTGAGTGAAAAATAAACTAAACCGGCTGTCAGAGGGAGTGGCTCACCTTGCGCCGGGTTAAAAAACTCCGTGAGACTTCGCGGTAGGATGCCGGAGTAACTGCAATCTCGATCACTGGTTATCGCGCATGCGTAAAACGGGCTTAAAAAATACTAGTGCTGGAAAACGGACTTCTTCTAATCTTCAGGGGCATTGTGAATGAAGGTGGCGGTCATTATTAAAGAGCGGAGAACATAGGAAGACGGGGGTTAGAGAGGGAAAAGACGGAAAAATAAATGGAAGGAGGAAGAAGGGTATAAGTAAAGTGATGCCTGGCATATGCATAAGACTGATATTCTAAACAAAGGAAACATACATATAAGTACATGTCATTATATGCTTTTTCTCATGTGTTTACATTTGTTTATATAGTGGGTACTGAACACAAGTCGCACGCAGGCGACGTAAGGGGCAATATCATAGATAACATCCTAGATCTACTCTATCATTGATCCCTTTCGGATCCTGTGAATCTAATTTTCTTATCCAAAATATTTCTCTTTGGAGTAATTTTTAGTGGGGTCCTTACCAGGGGTGGGTTTGACTACCTCGAGCACCTGGAACTTGAGCTGTGCTATTGTGTGCCTATTCTTGGTCCAGTGTGTTGCTAAGCTGCTGTTGGGGTTGTTGTTTCGAATTGTGCTTTTATGCTTTGATATGCGTGTTTTAATTTTACGCTCAGTTTTTCCTATATATAGGAGCCCGCAAGGGCATTTTATAGCATAAATCAGATGTGTGGAGTTGCAGTCTGCATTGTGCTTAGTTTTGATGGTTTCCCCGGTGTGGGGATGCCTGATGTTGTCGCTCACTATAACGTTGTTGCACTGTACGCAGTTGTGACATTTCCTAGTGCCTCGATAGGTTTCTTGAAGGTTCGTGGCGGGCGATTTCAACATCTCTTTAATGTTTCTGGACCTTTTGTAGGCAAAGATCGGTCTGTCTTTGAATAACCCTTGGAAATCATTTTCATTACTGAGAAGGTCCCAGTGCTGATTAATACTCTTTTTAATTTCTCTTGAGCTAGTTGAGTATTTAGATACAAATACTTGACGATTCGTCTCTGGTTTTATTGTGGATGTAAGCAGTGATTCCCGGTTTTTTTCTGCTACTTTTTGTTTGGTGTTTTCCAAAAGTGTCTTTGGGTATTTCTTCTCTGTGTATTTGTCAGTGATTATATCCAGATTGCGCTCAAGTGTGTGGGTATCCGTACATATCCTTTTGGCTCTCAACATCTGTGAATATGGCAGTTTTTCAATTAGGTTTTTAGGGTGAAAACTGTTGTACATTAATGCTGTATTTTTGTCTGTGGCTTTATGGTATATTTCAGTTTGGATTTCATTGTCTTCTAGTTTTACTAGTACATCCAGAAAAGGAATTTTTGTGAGCTCTATTGTACTGGTGAACTGAAGATGTTCATCTAATGTGTTCAGCTGAGTTATTTTTTGTTCAAGCATTTCTTTGGTGTTGTGCCATATTAGAAAAATATCATCAATGTACCGACAATACAGGGTTGTGTTGTCCGGCCATTCGGGATCTGTCAGTAATTGTTCTTCTTCGAATCTTGCCATATAGGTGTTAGCGTAGGCAGGTGCTCCAGAAAATCCCATGGATGTCCCTTTGTTTTGTAAAAAGAACTCATTCTTGTATTTAAAGTATCCATGGTGAAGACAAAAGTGTAACAATTCAAGTAGGAATACTTTGTCAGCTCTTAGTTCTTCTTGTTTTAAAAGAGCCCATTCATCAGCTTCAATTCCTTCACTGTGGGGAATAGATGTATATAAAGCTTTTACGTCCAAGCTGCATAATATGAGTTCTTCCTTGAATTGCACTGTAGCCAGTTTTTGTAGAAAATGTGTAGTGTCTTTGATGTATGAGTACCAAGTCTGTACAAATGGTTGCAAAAAGTGGTCAAGGTACTTTCCCAGGGGTTCGAAGATCGTTCCACACCCTGCAACAATGGGGCGAAAAGGTGGTTTTTGAAGGTCTTTATGGAGCTTAGGTAGCATGTATATATTTGGTTGTTTAGGGTGCTGCACTGTTAGAAATTGTCATGTTTTAGCGGAAATCCATTTCATGTTTTCTGCCTGGTCAAGCAACAGGTTCAGGGTCGTTTTCAAATCTTCCGTGGGATCTTTGTCCAGTTTTATATATATCTCTGTGTCGTTTATGTGTTCTCTTACACTGGTTTCATGGAACTGCTGATCCATGATCACAATGGCTCCGCCTTTGTCGGCTCTCTCAATGTGAATATTCGGATTGTCCGCTAGTTCTTTCAGTGTGTGTTTTTCGTGTTAGGAAAAGTTCATTGTTCTCTTTTTCCAAGTGTTGATTTTCTTGACATCGTTTAGTACTAGGTTCTCAAATGCATCGAGAATCTTATGTGATGTGGGAGCTACAAAGGAAGATTTAGGTCTAAACTCCTCCAGTTCTGTTTCAGTTGGGGTAATTCCAAGATCAGGGATATTCTTGAAAAAATATTTCCACCCTAAACAACCAAATATATACATGCTACCTAAGCTCCATAAAGACCTTCAAAAACCACCTTTTCGCCCCATTGTTGCAGGGTGTGGAACGATCTTCGAACCCCTGGGAAAGTACCTTGACCACTTTTTGCAACCATTTGTACAATCTTGGTACTCATACATCAAAGACACTACACATTTTCTACAAAAACTGGCTACAGTGCAATTCAAGGAAGAACTCATATTATGCAGCTTGGACGTAAAAGCTTTATATACATCTATTCCCCACAGTGGAGGAATTGAAGCTGTTGAATGGGCTCTTTTAAAACAAGAAGAACTAAGAGCTGACAAAGTATTCCTACTTGAATTGTTACACTTTTGTCTTCACCATGGATACTTTAAATACAAGAATGAGTTCTTTTTACAAAACAAAGGGACATCCATGGGATTTTCTGGAGCACCTGCCTACGCTAACACCTATATGGCAAGATTCGAAGAAGAACAATTACTGACAGATCCCGAATGGCAGGACAACACAACCCTGTATTGTCGGTACATTGATGATATTTTTCTAATATGGCACAACACCAAAGAAATGCTTGAACAAAAAATAACTCAGCTGAACACATTAGATGAACATCTTCAGTTCACCAGTACAATAGAGCTCACAAAAATTCCTTTTCTGGATGTACTAGTAAAACTAGAAGACAATGAAATCCAAACTGAAATATACCATAAAGCCACAGACAAAAATACAGCATCGTTTAGAACCTAGTACTAAACGATGTCAAGAAAATCAACACTTGGAAAAAGAGAACAATGAACTTTTCCAAACACGAAAAACACACACTGAAAGGACTAGCGGACAATCCGAATATTCACATTGAGAGAGCCGACAAAGGCAGCATAAATCAGATGTGTGGAGTTGCAGTCTGCATTGTGCTTAGTTTTGATGGTTTCCCCGGTGTGGGGATGCCTGATGTTGTCGCTCACTATAACGTTGTTGCACTGTACGCAGTTGTGACATTTCCTAGTGCCTCGATAGGTTTCTTGAAGGTTCGTGGCGGGCGATTTCAACATCTCTTTAATGTTTCTGGACCTTTTGTAGGCAAAGATCGGTCTGTCTTTGAATAACCCTTGGAAATCATTTTCATTACTGAGAAGGTCCCAGTGCTGATTAATACTCTTTTTAATTTCTCTTGAGCTAGTTGAGTATTTAGATACAAATACTTGATGATTCGTCTCTGGTTTTATTGTGGATGTAAGCAGTGATTCCCGGTTTTTTTCTGCTACTTTTTGTTTGGTGTTTTCCAAAAGTGTCTTTGGGTATTTCTTCTCTGTGTATTTGTCAGTGATTATTTCCAGATTGCGCTCAAGTGTGTGGGTATCCGTACATATCCTTTTGGCTCTCAACATCTGTGAATATGGCAGATTTTCAATTAGGTTTTTAGGGTGAAAACTGTTGTACATTAATGCTGTATTTTTGTCTGTGGCTTTATGGTATATTTCAGTTTGGATTTCATTGTCTTCTAGTTTTACTAGTACATCCAGAAAAGGAATTTTTTTGAGCTCTATTGTACTGGTGAACTGAAGATGTTCATCTAATGTGTTCAGCTGAGTTATTTTTTGTTCAAGCATTTCTTTGGTGTTGTGCCATATTAGAAAAATATCATCAATGTACCGACAATACAGGGTTGTGTTGTCCTGCCATTCGGGATCTGTCAGTAATTGTTCTTCTTCGAATCTTGCCATATAGGTGTTAGCGTAGGCAGGTGCTCCAGAAAATCCCATTGATGTCCCTTTGTTTTGTAAAAAGAACTCATTCTTGTATTTAAAGTATCCATGGTGAAGACAAAAGTGTAACACTTCAAGTAGGAATACTTTGTCAGCTCTTAGTTCTTCTTGTTTTAAAAGAGCCCATTCAACAGCTTCAATTCCTCCACTGTGGGGAATAGATGTATATGTCAAGTCAAGTCAAGTCAGAGAATTTGTATAGCGCACTACATACCCAGAGGGTCTCAAGGCGCTTAGAGAGGGGAGGAGGATTACTTGTCAAATATCCACGTTTTAAGTTGCTTTCTGAATGCTAGGTGGTTCTGGGTAAGGCGAAGGTAAGCGGGGAGTGAGTTCCATGTTTTAGCAGCCTGGTATGAGAAGGATCTGCCTCCCATGGTGGTCTTGTTGATGCGAGGTACAGTGGCGAGGGCTTGGTTGGAGGAGCGCAGTTGGCGGGAGGGGGTGTAGAAGGACAGTCGTGAGTTGAGGCATTCTGGTCCGATGTCATAGAGTGACTTGTGTGCGTGGGTTAGTAGTCGGAAAGTGATTCTCTTATTGACGGGTAGCCAGTGGAGGTCTTTCAGGTGACTAGAGATGTGTTCGTTGCGCGGGATGTCCAATATGATCCTGGCTGAGGCGTTTTGGATTCGTTGGAGTTTCTTTTGGAGTTTAGCGGTAGTACCTGCGTAGAGGGTGTTTCCGTAGTCCAGTCGGCTCGTGACCAGAGCATGGGTGACTGTTTTCCTTGTTTCGGTGGGGATCCAGCGAAATGTTTTTTTGAGCATGCGAAGAATGTTGAAGCAGGAAGAGGATACGGCGCTGACTTGTCTGTTCATTGAGAGTGAAGAATCCAGGATGACGCCTAGGTTCCGTGCGTGGTCTGTCGGGATGGGTGCTTTTCCTAGGGCTTCCGGCCACCAAGAGTCGTCCCATGCAGAGGGGGATGTACCTAGGATGAGGACTTCTGTTTTGTCTGAGTTCAGTTTCAGACGGCTTTGTTTCATCCATTCGGCAACTTCTTTCATTCCTTCGTGTAGGTTAGTTTTGGCGGTGCTGGGGTCATTGGTGAGAGAAAGGATTAGTTGAGTGTCATCCGCGTAAGAGATGATGTTGAGGTTGTGTTGGCGGGCGATGGCCGCGAGGGGGCTCATGTATACGTTGAATAGGGTGGGGCTGAGTGAGGATCCTTGTGGAACACCACAGATGACTTCAGTGGCCTCGGACTTGAATGGTGGAAGGCGGACTCTCTGAGTTCTTCCGGTGAGGAACGAGGTGATCCATTCAAGTGCTTTTCCTTGTATTACGATGTTGTTGAGGCGTTGTAGAAGGGTGCTGTGGCAGACTGTGTCGAATGCTGCAGAGAGGTCGAGGAGGATGAGGGCGACTGTGTCTCCATTGTCCAGTAGAGTTCGAATGTCGTCTGTTGCTGCGATGAGGGCGGTCTCAGTGCTGTGTTTTGCTCGGAAGCCAGATTGTGAGGAGTCGAGGGATTTGTTGGCTTCGAGGAAAGCGGCGAGCTGGATGTTGACAGCTTTCTCGATGACTTTGGCCGGGAATGGAAGGAGCGAAATGGGGCGGTAATTTTTGAGTTCGGTGGGGTCCGCTGTGGGTTTTTTCAGCAGGGCGGAGAGTTCAGCGTGTTTCCAGTCTTCCGGGAAGGTGGCGGAGTTGAAGGAGCAGTTGATGACGTCTCGGAGGTGCGGTGCTATGACGGAGTCTGCTTTGTTGAAGATGTGGTGAGGGCAAGGGTCTGTGGGGGATCCTGAGTGGATGGAATTCATCAGGCGGATTGTGTCCTCAGTGGAGATTGGGATCCAGACGTTAAGGGTGTTCACGGGGGGAGAATGTTCAGCAGATGGTTGGGTGGGTTGGTCTCCTGGTTGGTTGTCGAAGCTGTTGTGGATGTCTGCAATCTTATTGTGGAAGAATGAGGCTAGGGAGTTGCAGAGGGCTTGAGAGGGGGTGATGTCGTTGGAGTTGGCCGAGGGATTGGAAAATTCCTTGAGGATGTTGAAAAGTTCTTTGCTGTTGTGGGCGTTGTTGTCAAGTCGATCCTTGAATGCTGTTTTCTTGGCCTTTCGGATCAGTTGGTGGTGAATGCGGGTGGCGTTTTTGAAGGCGTCCTTGGTGCCAGTGGTTGGGTCTTTTTTCCAGGTCTTTTCAAGGGAGCGGCAGAGTTTCTTTGACTTCTTCAGGTCATCGTTGAACCATGAATATAAAGCTTTTACGTCCAAGCTGCATAATATGAGTTCTTCCTTGAATTGCACTGTAGCCAGTTTTTGTAGAAAATGTGTAGTGTCTTTGATGTATGAGTACCAAGTCTGTACAAATGGTTGCAAAAAGTGGTCAAGGTACTTTCCCAGGGGTTCGAAGATCGTTCCACACCCTGCAACAATGGGGCGAAAAGGTGCTTTTTGAAGGTCTTTATGGAGCTTAGGTAGCATGTATATATTTGGTTGTTTAGGGTGCTGCACTGTTAGAAATTGTCGTGTTTTAGCGGAAATCCAT
Organism: Lissotriton helveticus; assembly: GCF_964261635.1. Taxonomy (NCBI): domain Eukaryota; kingdom Metazoa; phylum Chordata; class Amphibia; order Caudata; family Salamandridae; genus Lissotriton; species Lissotriton helveticus. The sequence goes on from NC_136073.1 coordinate 17,658,658, forward strand.
TTCATGTTTTCTGCCTGGTCAAGCAACAGGTTCAGGGTCGTTTTCAAATCTTCCGTGGGATCTTTGTCCAGTTTTATATATATCTCTGTGTCGTTTATGTGTTCTCTTACACTGGTTTCATAGAACTGCTGATCCATGATCACGATGGCTCCGCCTTTGTCGGACCGAGTGACTTCAAAAACAAGGCAGACCTAGTGACTTCAAAAACAAGCCAGGCCTAGTGACTCCAAAAACAAGCTGGACCTAGTGACTTCAAAAATAAGCCAGACATAGTGACTTCATAATCAAGACATCCCTAGTGACTTCAAAAACAAGACATACCTAGTGACTTCAAAAACAAGACAGACCTAGTGACTTCAAAAACAAGACAGACCTAGTGACTTCAAAAATAAGCCAGACATAGTAACTTCGTAAACAAAACATCCCTAGTGACTTCAAAAACAAGACAGACCTAGTGACTTCAAAACCAAGACAGACCTAGTGACTTCAAAAACAAGACAGACCTAGTGATTTCAAAAACAAGACAGACCGAGTGATTTCAAAAACAAGACAGAAATTGTGATTTCAAAAACAAGACAAATCTAGTGAAGTCAGAAACAAGACAGACCTAGTGATTTCAAAAACAAGACAGACCTAGTGACTTCAAAAACAAGACAGACCTAGTGACTTCAAAAACAAGACAGACCTAGGGGCATCTTATCAAGAATGGGAATAAAATTATCGCTGCTTTAGCGGCAGGAAACTGCTGCTAAAGCGGCAGAAATTGTGATTTCAAAAATAAGACAGACCTAGTGATTTCAAAAGAAGACAGAAATTGTGATTTCAAAAACAAGACACACCTAGTGACTTCAAAAACAAGACAGACCTAGTGACTTCAAAGACAAGACAGACCTAGTGACTTTGCCAATACTAGTTATTTAGGGCAGACGCTTACATGATGTGGTTGCACTGACCTCTGGGGTAGCTTTGTCAGGCACTCCAGTATTCACTCACGCGGGCAGTATCGCTAATGCTGCGCTCATACTCGCCCTAGCGGGTAATAGTATTTGAGACAGGGGTCCACTCCACCCCACTCACCTAGGCATGGGGTAATGCTGCCCTACAAGGAGGCTCTCTGGCCTTCCCTAGTGGCAGATGAGTACGTGGACAAAATAAGCTTAGTGTCACCAAGAGTTCACCGGAAGTCGGGGTTCAAAGCTTCCTTTGTTCCGGCAGATAATGCCAGTCCTACAGGGACCCCAAAGAGTCTAGGGCTCTTCAGTTCACCACTCTTCCCCAGATGTTTTTTGCAAGATGCAGAGATGACCATAGGAAGAGTAGAGTCTTAGCAAGAGTGCCAATGGCCCCACTGCAGGCAAGGAAAAGCCACCCCCAACTTCTGGTTGAGGAGTAAAACGCAGCAGTAACGAAGGTTCCGTAGACCCCTCAGTTCTCTGGCCCCGGTGCCAGTGCACCTGCTCCACCATGGAAAGCTCTGACCCTTGGGATGAGGGATTCCTTGTGGATCTGCCTGCAGGCGGCCTGGTGTCTCCCATATCTCACAGATATTCATTGGCCTTCAGATGAATGGGGCTCATTCTAGTGTTGGGGACCCCTAGGCCGCAGGGGCTGCAGGGGCCTGTGCAATGGAAGTAAGGCCTCGAGGCGCTGCCTCATACACTGAACTTCTATAACATTCACGTTTTTTCTCAGCACGCACAGTCACTCAGCGGCAGACTGATCTCTTCAGCTTGGAGCTTGTGCCGTCACTCTCGCTAGGCTCCACCCACTCATTCCCCTGTGACTCTGTGGCCGCGCTCTGGCGCCCCCTGTGGGTCTGAGAGAAGCACTGCACACAGAGAGTGAACTGTCTCAGCAAACCGTGGCGTCGCCATCCTGAGGCATCTGCCCGTGGGACTGAAGTCTCTCTAACTGTAATGCCACAGAAACATCTCTGGACACAAAAATCAACACCCGAACCCATAACTGTCATCTGACCATCCAGCGTCTGTGACCCCTCAGAGCCCCCCAAGCCCCAGCAGCCCCTCAGGGTGCCCATCGACTCCGAAGGGAGTCTGAAAAGCACATGAACAGATCACACTCACAACTGAACCCACAGAATAAAGTTGTAAAAAGAAAGAGTGAAGTTAATCAGTTCAGTTTTGTACCAAAATTCATTTACAACTGCGTGCCCCTCCTTTGTCATCTTGTCTTCAAAATAAATAAATCTTCGACAGTTTTGAGCTCGAAGCAGGTGCTCGACCTGCCAGGACAGGGCTGGAGGCTCCCTGTGGAGCGCCAGGAACGGATCAGCAATCAGTGGCTGCCAAACCCACTGTGGCCACTAGGTGGAGCCAGGCACCCGGGGAACCCCTGGCTCCTCGCGGGTGGAATTGAGTGATCATTGTGCTCTGAGTGGCCTCTGCTTCACAACACACAAGCGCCCTCCAGAGCACAGGGGGCAGTCAGCCCCCACACACTCACCCGGCACCCCTCAGACTCTCCGCACAGGTGTGCCTCACCGCCATGACACCAGCAGGTATGTATCATCAAGGTGCATAGATGTGGAGTTAAGAATAGTAAATCTACAGCGAGCATTGAGCTTTCACCTGCATGATACTGAGGCACTCTCACAGCTCTCACAAACTCACAGTCACACTCTAGAAGCACTCTCACAGCCCTCGCAGACTCACAGTCATACACTAGAGGTACTCTCTCTGCCCTCGCAGACTCACAGTCACACACTAGAGGCACTCTCACAGCCCTCGCAGACTCACAGTCACACACTAGAGGTACTCTCTCTGCCCTCGCAGACTCACAGTCACACACTAGAGGCACTCTCACAGCTCTCACAAACTCACAGTCACACTCTAGAAGCACTCTCACACCCCTCGCAGAAGAGTAGTCACACACTAGAGGCCCTCTCACAGCCCTCACAGACTCACAGTCACACACTAGAGGCACTCTCACAGCCCTCGCAGAAGAGTAGTCACACACTAGAGGCCCTCTCACAGCCCTCACAGACTCAGAGTCATACATTAGATGCACTCTCACAGCCCTCACAGACTCACAGTCACACACTGGAGGCACTCTCACAGCCCTCACAGACTCCCAGTCACACACTAGAGGCCCTCTCACAGACTCACAGTCACACACTAGAGGCACTCTCACAGCTCTCACAAACTCACAGTCACACTCTAGAAGCACTCTCACAGCCCTCGCAGAAGAGTAGTCACACTCTAGAAGCACTCTCACAGCCCTCGCAGACTCACAGTCACACACTAGAGGTACTCTCACTGCCCTCGCAGACTCACAGTCACACACTAGAGGCACTCTCACAGCCCTCACAGACTCCCAGTCACACACTAGAGGCCCTCTCACAGACTCACAGTCACACACTAGAGGCACTCTCACAGCTCTCACAAACTCACAGTCACACTCTAGAAGCACTCTCACACCCCTCGCAGAAGAGTAGTCACACACTAGAGGCCCTCTCACAGCCCTCGCAGACCCACAGTCACACACTAGAGGCACTCTCACAGCCCTCGCAGACTCACAGTCACATTCTAGAAGCGCTCTCACAGCCCTCACAGACTCACAGTCACACTCTAGAAGCACTCTCACTGCCCTCGCAGACTCACAGTCACACACTAGGAAGCACTCTTACTGTCCTTGCAGACTCACAGTCACACTCTAGATGCACTCTCACAGCCCTCGCAAACTCACAGTCACACACTAGAGGCACTCTCACAGCCTTCGCAGACCCACAGTCACACACTAGAGGCCCTCTTACAGCCCTCGCAGACCCACAGTCACACACTAGAGGCACTCTCACAGCCCTCGCAGACTCACAGTCACACTCTAGAAGCGCTCTCACAGCCCTCGCAGACTCACAGTCACACTCTAGAAGCGCTCTCACAGCTCTCACAAACTCACAGTCACACTCTAGAAGCACTCTCACACCCCTCGCAGAAGAGTAGTCACACACTAGAGGCCCTCTCACAGCCCTCACAGACTCACAGTCACACACTAGAGGCACTCTCACAGCCCTCGCAGAAGAGTAGTCACACACTAGAGGCCCTCTCACAGCCCTCACAGACTCAGAGTCATACATTAGATGCACTCTCACAGCCCTCACAGACTCACAGTCACACACTGGAGGCACTCTCACAGCCCTCACAGACTCCCAGTCACAGACTAGAGGCCCTCTCACAGACTCACAGTCACACACTAGAGGCACTCTCACAGCTCTCACAAACTCACAGTCACACTCTAGAAGCACTCTCACAGCCCTCGCAGAAGAGTAGTCACACTCTAGAAGCACTCTCACAGCCCTCGCAGACTCACAGTCACACACTAGAGGTACTCTCACTGCTCTCGCAGACTCACAGTCACACACTAGAGGCACTCTCACAGCCCTCACAGACTCCCAGTCACACACTAGAGGCCCTCTCACAGACTCACAGTCACACACTAGAGGCACTCTCACAGCTCTCACAAACTCACAGTCACACTCTAGAAGCACTCTCACACCCCTCGCAGAAGAGTAGTCACACACTAGAGGCCCTCTCACAGCCCTCGCAGACCCACAGTCACACACTAGAGGCACTCTCACAGCCCTCGCAGACTCACAGTCACATTCTAGAAGCGCTCTCACAGCCCTCACAGACTCACAGTCACACTCTAGAAGCACTCTCACTGCCCTCGCTAACTCAGTCACACTCTAGGAAGCACTCTTACTGTCCTTGCAGACTCACAGTCACACTCTAGATGCACTCTCACAGCCCTCGCAAACTCACAGTCACACACTAGAGGCACTCTCACAGCCTTCGCAGACCCACAGTCACACACTAGAGGCCCTCTCACAGCCCTCGCAGACCCACAGTCACACAGTAGAGGCACTCTCACAGCCCTCGCAGACTCACAGTCACACTCTAGAAGCGCTCTCACAGCCCTCACAGACTCACAGTCACACTCTAGAAGCACTCTCACAGCCCTCGCAGACTCACAGTCACACACTAGAGGCACTCTCACAGCCCTCGCAGACTCACAGTCACACACTAGAGGCCCTCTCACAGCCCTCGCAGACCCACAGTCACACACTAGAGGCACTCTCACAGCCCTCGCAGACTCACAGTCACATTCTAGAAGCGCTCTCACAGCCCTCACAGACTCACAGTCACACTCTAGAAGCACTCTCACAGCCCTCGCAGACTCACAGTCACACACTAGAGGCACTCTCACAGCCCTCGCTAACTCAGTCACACTCTAGAAGCACTCTCACAGCCCTCGCAGACTCACAGTCACACTCCAGAAGCACTCTCACTGCCCTCGCTAACTCAGTCACACTCTAGGAAGCACTCTTACTGTCCTTGCAGACTCACAGTCACACTCTAGATGCACTCTCACAGCCCTCGCAAACTCACAGTCACACACTAGAGGCACTCTCACAGCCCTCGCAGACCCACAGTCACACACTAGAGGCCCTCTCACAGCCCTCGCAGACTCACAGTCACATTCTAGAAGCGCTCTCACAGCCCTCACAGACTCACAGTCACACTCTAGAAGCACTCTCACAGCCCCCGCAGACTCACAGTCACACACTAGAGGCACTCTCACAGCCCAACAGACTCACAGTCACACACTAGAGGCCCTCTCACAGCCCTCGCAGACCCACAGTCACACACTATAGGCACTCTCACAGCCCTCGCAGACTCACAGTCACACTCTAGAAGTGCTCTCACATCCCTCGCAGAAGAGTATTCACACACTAGAGGCACTCTCACAGCCCTCACAGACTCACAGTCACACACTAGAGGCACTCTCACAGCCCTCACAGACTCACAGTCACACACTAGAGGCACTCTCACAGTCCTCACAGACTCACAGTCACACACTAGAGGCCCTCTCAGAGCTCTCACATACTAAAGCTTGTTTCCGGTCCAGGGAAGGCATGGCTTGGCAGTTCGGGCTGGACTGTTCCCATGAGGCACAGGGTCAGACTGATTTGCATATAGCCATGTCTGAACTGGGGTGGCAGAGTGGGCTAAAGCACGGTGATGGATTAAACCTAGATCTGTTGACTGGGGGTGAGTGTTTGATTGGTTCAGATGCTCCGTCCATCACCACCACCTTTTGTACCGCTTTGTTTGCCATAAGTTGGCAGAGTATGCTCAGACGTGAGTCCCTTGCTCACTTTGCCACTGGATTCAAGCAAGCCGGGCTGAAGACGGCTGAAATGCCAGAAACCGGTCCTAGGAAGCTTGTTTCTGGTCCAGGGAAGGCATGGCTTGGCAGTTCGGGCTAGACTGTTCCCATGAGGCACAGGGTCAGTCTGATTTGCATATGGCCATGTCTGACCTGGGGTGGCAGAGTGGGCTAAAGAACGGTGATGGATTAAACCCAGATCTGTTGACTGGGCGTGAGTGTTTGATTGGTTCAGATGCTCCGTCCATCACCACCTCCTTTTGTACCGCTTACATACTCATAGTCACACACTAGAGGCACTCTCACAGCCCTCGCAGACTCACAATCACACACTAGAAGCACTCTCACAGCCCTCGCAGAAGAGTAGTCACAGACTACTGAAAGCACCCCTCCCAGAGTACCAATCACACACTAGCAGACACAATCTTACACTTCTTGCACACTAGCAGTCTCGTGCTACCGACTGCATTCTCACATCCAGCACAGTAGCAACCACACACTAGAGGAAATCTCACAACCCTCGCAGACTAGTTCTTTCGCCATACCCACACTAGTTTGACAGTAAAGACTGAAAGCATGCCTGGTAGGCCTCCCTACACGCAGGCAGTAGTCACAGCCCATAAAAGAAATACACAATGGCAGAGTCAATAGGTCTGGCTTTCATCTTCCTTTATAAGACAGACCTATTGGTATTCTCAACATGTGGTAATCGGGAAACATCCTTTACAACGCAACTTTTACCACGCAGTGCCTTTACGACGCAACTTTTACAATGCAAACCATTACAACGCATTGCGCTGGGGGGCGCTCTAGGATAGGGAATAAGTTTAATTTACTGTCCAACACCTTCCCTAGTGTCCACGGGGACTGGAGTTGGAATAGTAAATTAAACTATTCACTATCCAGCACCCCAAAGCGCTATGAGTTGTAAAGGTATGCGATGTAAAAACCGCGTTGTAAAGGCATGCGATGTAAAAGTATGCGTTGTAACATCATACATCCGTGGTAATCTGCTGTAGGTTGTAATGCATGCTCTCCATGGGCTCTCTGTTCCCTGCTGCTCAGCAGTGTGTCATGTCAGGGAATGTTGGTGAGAGCCTGAAGGAGTGCACAGTTCGAGAGAGCGAGCAGAGAGGATACCGCTCCTGGTGGGGTACTTTACTACGTAACCTCTTCAATATACCTACACCTTGTTGTCCTACATGAACTGGCTACCTGACTCCTGCTTACGAAGACAGCACATTTAATTGCAGCACAAGGCTTATTTAATGAGTGCTTTAGGTGCATTCGCCTGGAACTGTCATTATTCATTCAGTGCAATTTGTCAGCATTACGTGCACCTGTGAGTGAAACGGATTAGTTGTCTGCTGGGCTTGCTGCAGAGACATGGGTGCCCTCTGTGTGTCACAGCTTGGAGTACTGGCAGGGGATGTATGACATTACAACGCAGTTTTTACAACGCATAGTGCTTAGGGGTGCTGGATAGTGAATAGTTTAATTTACTATTCCAACTCCAGTCCCCTTGGATAGTAGGGAAGGTGTTGGACAGTAAATTAAATCTATTCCCTATCCTAGAGAGCCCTCCAGCGCAATGCGTTGTAATGGTTTGCGTTGTAAAAGTTACGATGTAAAAGCACTGCGTGGTAAAAGTTGCGTTGTAAAGGATGTTTCCCACTGGCAGGACATGGGTAATTTGGGCAATAGAGGTGTCTGTTATCAGTGCTTCGAGATGTTGGTGAGTGAGTGTTATGCTGAAGATAACACGGTTTGTTTCCAGCAACTTTGCAAGTGTAGCAACACTTACAGCACGTGCAGAAACATTCAGTGCTTTCCACTAGCAGAAACAAGAAGATGAATTAAAGAAACAATTAGTTGGTGCCATGGCAATGAGTCAGACGTAGCAGTGGAGAGAGAGAGAGAGAGAGAGAGAGAGAAAGAGAGAGAGAGAGAGAGAGAGAGAGAGAGAGGTAGAGAGAGGGAGAGAGAGAGAGAGAGAGAGAGAGAGGTAGAGAGAGAGAGAGAGAGAGAGAGAGAGAGAGAGAGAGAGAGAGAGAGAGAGAGAGAGAGAGAGAGAGAGAGAGAGAGAGAGAGAGAGAGAGAGAGAGAGAGAGACAGCTGATCGGGTAAATTAACGCTGGCAGGAAAACGCACCAGGCACAGAAGCACGGAGCACATTGCAGCGATAAGAAGAACTGGCAACCTCCTATACATTCCGTGAGAACTCTGAACAAAAAACAAAGGCTTCATCTGTGAATTATCTGGTGCTATTTGGAAAAAATATTTTTTTCTAGCTGTTATATTTCAAAACAAAAAACGTTTTAACTAAAAAACAAACTGCGTTACGTTTCTAAGCTATTGGAGCAAAGTGGTAATTCACATATCTGACGTAATTGCTATGAAGCAGGACATGGCAATGTATATATTTTGAAAATTAACTGTGCAATTATAGGGAACCGAAAAAAAAAAGACATAATCAAACCCTCTAACCAACAAAATACCCAGGTGAACACCAAGTTTGGGGTATCCTTATACCTGTGAGAAGTTGGCCTGATATATGATGCTCACTAGTTCTAGTGATCACCTTGTATCAGTCCAAACAACCCTTATGGTGATTGGTTGTAAGTCAACCTTATAGACCAGCTATCCTAATGGTAGCATGGGCAAAGCAGTCTTAGGCTAAACTCTTTTGGCATGTGAAGCCAGCTGTTTTACCACAATATAACCCCTTGAATACCAGATGAAAGGACACCACACAGGTTGTTATGAAAATAAACAATATATTTATTAATAACAACACCTCTGAACTCTTTATGAGGTCAGAGGGCTAAGCACATGACAATACTAAGAAGGAAATACGAGTTAGCACAATATTTACACGTGTGCCTTAGGGGCACGACAAACCATATACTAGAAACAATGGAATGCGAGGAAGGAAAGTACTGTAAGGAGATCCAGAGACTGGAGGATCGCTGGGACTACGCTACGAACTAGGTAAGTAAGGAGCAGGAGGCCCACGGGACTCACGTGCAGAGTGGAAACTCTCACGCGGGATGCGTACCAACGTCTATGGATGCTAAAGTTTACAATGTTACGGATTCCGGACGAACCCGGCTGGATGGAGGGAAAACAACAGTGGACCTGGACACTAGGATAGTGAACACTGACTTCAGCACCTAGAAGCTTTAGTTACCTAACCCACAGGCTGCGGGTGCATAGGGCTGAAGTGGTGTCGGGTTTGCTGCGTTGATCCCGGTGATGCCTGAAACAAAGAGTTGCTGGCAGGCAGCCAGATGGACGAGTCCGGTGGTTCCAAGGATGGAACCAGGAAGGAGAAGTCCTGAAAGGGAAGGGGACAGAGTCTTGGTCACTAGCCAGTGACGGTGCTGGAACCAGGAGGGAACCAATCCGGCTTCCGTGCAAATTTTAGCACGGAGACCGTGCTCCTTGAAGTCACAGATGCCATCAGGGAGGAGTTGGATGCTGGTAAAAAAGTGGTATTGATTATGCTGGATCTGTCGGCGGCGTTCGACACCGTTCCCCACGTACTTCTTCTTTCCAGACTTTGGGACTTTGCTCTACGGGGAACGGTGTGGAACTGGCTCAAGTCCTTCCTAGCCGACCGCCGGCAGACAATCTGGGCGCCACCTTTCTCTGCTGAAATGTCACCGCTTGAAGTGGGGGTCCCGCAAGGTTCCATCTTAAGCCCCCTCCTGTTTAACATCTTTATGGCCCCCCTGGCGGTGACGGCGGAGTCTTTTGGCGCCCGGATTGTCAGCTATGCTGATGACACCCAGCTCCTCTTTGTAAGTAACAGGGATGGTCAGTTTGATGGTGTCCAGGTCAACGGATGTTTGAGTGCTATTTTTGAGTGGTTTGGATGCCATGGGCTGAAGTGCAACGCCGACAAGTCGGAGTTGCTCTTCTTTGGCTGTACATCTGAACCCGACTGGAAAACTTGGTGGCCGAAAGACATGTCTCCTCCCACTAGCTCGTCTGCGAAAGCCAAAAATCTGGGAGTGGTGATTGACAACAAGCTATCTTTCGGACCACATATCTCATCTCTCACTGGGAAATGTTTCGGCATCCTGCGGATGCTTCGCAAATTTCTCCCCCTAGTCTCTATCCAGCACAGACAAATTATTGTCCAGGCACTGATTTGTTCCAGGCTGGACTATGCAAACATTCTGTTTTTGGGACTTCCCAAATATCTGGTCAGGCGTTTGCAAATCGCCCAGAATTCTGCAGCCCGAGCCATTTTTGGCCTTCCAAGGAAAGCCAGAGCTACGGATCTTCTTGCCACATTGCATTGGCTACCAGTTGCAAAAAGGATTTTATTTAAAACACTGACCACGACTTTCAAGGCCCTGCATGGCATAGGCCCCAAATATATCTCCAAGCGACTGTCTTGGTATACCCCTCTCAGATCTCTTAGATCCTCGTCCTTATCAAAAATGAGTGTTCCCACTATCAAACGGGCAAGAGTAGGAGGACGGTCTTTTCGGCACTTAGCCCCTCATGCATGGAATGATCTTCCAATCTCTTTAAGACAGACTTCCAGTCTTCTGTCTTTCCGCAAGGCCCTTAAGACTTGGCTCTTCCCGTAATCTTTGAGGCTGTTTTTATGTCTGTATGCTCTTTTGGTGTTATGTTTTTTTTTTTTCTCCCCATCTTCGGTTGGGAGTCTTCGTCAAAGCGCCGGGATACTCCAGTGGAGTGGCCGTGCGCTATAGAAGTGTACAAATAACATAACATAACATAACATAACCAGATGCTGTTGCCGCGTTCAGGGGAAGGAAGGGTCGCTTCTCTCTGTAGCTGCACGGACCAGGAGCTGTTCTTCACGACCAGGCTGGAGGCACGAGCTGTCCCACGTAGTCTGCTGCTGATGGCGGTGTTGGATCGTCGATCTGGTCAACAGGCCTTGGCTAGTGCAAGCCACGCGGTGGAACAAAGATGGCGTCTGGTGCAGACCAGGAGGGTCCGGGGTGCTTCTCTTTCACAAGGAAGCAAGGGCCAGTCTGGGGAACCAGACTAGCAGTGTTGAAATCTTCGGGTCGTCGTCTCAGAGGTCACGAGCCAGCCGGCAAGTGACCAGACAACAGGAAAAGCAGCAACCAGGCAAAAGGGCCCCACGCAGATCTCGTGGAGGCTGGTCTTGGATGCAGGTGCTGTGTCGGTGTGGGGCTTCTCAGTCCCCGATGCACTTACTCGAGGGTCCCTCGGTGGTCGTGCTGGAAGCACTGGGCAGGTTTCTTCAAGATGGCCGTCTCCACATTGCTCGTCGCACCCACGGGTCCCAGCTGTGCTGTGGATGTGGGTAGAGGTCAGAGGGGTCTGGAGGTCCGGGTCTCCTTGAGCTGGGTCGTCAGATTCCGGGAAGGAAGGACTTGCAGCAAACCGCACAGGAGCTTGATGGTGCCTGCGAAGCAGGATGGTCACTCCCTGACCATAGGGGAGATTCTTCAGTCTTCTGATGTTCAGGAGGTCGAAGGTCAAGAGTTTCTTCGTGGAAGTTGTCAAGATTAATCTAACTGGGAATGGGACCAGCTCCTACCTTTATTCAGCTAAAGGGGGCTGCACTACGACTAGGTCCCTCCCCTGGGTGGGACCAGGAAGGGGGGTGGTTACACCCCCTATCCTTTGTCCGGTTTCCCGCCAGATCTGGGGCTGGAGTGACCCAGCAACTGGTTGGAACCGGTGTATGCACAGGGCACCTTGTGTGCCCCAGGCATGTCTCATTCCTTTCAGCCTTGGCCTACCTAATACACAAAATCCTGTCTGGGGTGGTGCTAGCACCTCCCAAGGCAGGAAACCCTTTGTCTGAGCCTCCCTCACTGGAAGGACTCCCAGCAGCAGGAGGTCAGACTTGTGTCTGTGGTGGCAGCATCCATCTTGTGATGCTGAGGCTCGAGTTAACTTTAACCGGGGTTCACAGTTACATACATGTCGTGTCCCTCTAGAAGGGTGGAATGCTACCCCCGTCGCCAGAATTGGCGAGGGGGTAGTATTCCAATTCGTATGACACCTTACTCGACATGTTTTGATAATGTTATACCAGAGTTAGCATTTAACCGCGAGGATTATAATGCACTTAAGAGTATATGGTATAGCGTTATCATGGATCAGCTATTAGGACTAGGTTCCGCAAGCTGCAAACGGGCTCAGCTCATGCCAGAGCACCATCTCACATAATTCCAAGCACTCTGCCTTCAGGATTGATAAGGCCTTCTCTAGGAGTGACTGATAGGAATATATGTGTCCATTTTAGGTTTAGATATAGGGGACTATATCTAAAGCAAAGGGTGATTACATCACCTTGCCCCAGCTGTCGTGCAGCCAGTTGTGTCTGTTTGGATGGCCAGCCAGGGGTGGCATAATGCATGCTTCAGCCCCTGGTAGGCCCTGGGTACACCTATGCCCTGGATACCTACGGTATACTGTACAGGGACTGATAAGGTGGCCCAGTACCAATTGGTAAATGCACCTAGGGTACATGGTTGTATTTTTAGAGAGAGAACAGCTAGGCTGTGGGTCTGATTAGCAGGCCCACAGCCAGGGAAAGTCGTCAATCAGTGAAGCAAAAAGCAAAAATCTGGGGTGGCCATAGGATTGCAGACCCCACTCTCCTACAATACCCACTGAGATACTAGGCTAGTGGTATTGGTTCAGGTGTAATGGCGCCACTTAGAATAGAGTCTTGTGGAAGACGGAGGACCACGGAGAATAACGACACATGCTGGCGAAAGCCTTTTAAAGAATTGGAAGCCACACACTGGCTACTTCTAATGATAAGAACAGTACATAACAAGACGCCCCCGACAGAAACCCATTGCGGGTCGGAATTATCACCGCATAATAAAGACGACAGAATTACTCTGGAAAGAGCCTTGAGAAAGTCGTGGGTTACATTCCCAATACGACGAAACACGTGTTGGCTGTGAATCTCCAGAAATAAACTTCAAAAAGAATCTACCGGACCTAATGGACAAGAATTATTTATGAATGCAAGAGTGACGAATGGTGGAAACACTTATATACTAAGAAGAACACTAACCTATAACGTGTGCTAGGGAGCTTTTTTGTATCCTTATACCCACACCAAAAGGTTCCTGGAGCCAAATCACCTATGAGGTCAAAGCAGTGTTTCGACTAAACTGAACCCACAGGATGCAATTTAGAACAGGGGTGCCTAATAACAAAGGTAAGTATAAGTGTATATGTATTCATTTTTATATTTATTACTACACCCAGGTGTAAGTCTACACTTTTTTGCCATTCATTATTTCTCACTGTAGACTGATGCCTTGATGTAGACACACCTCTTGACTGCCTCACATTGGGGAGGGTGCCTTCTACAACAGGATTTATGAGTGTAAAGTTACTACTTGTAACTTTGCCCAAGTAGGTGGAGATCTCCACCGCTGTGGCAGAGATTTCTCTATGGGAAACCATAAATAAACTTTAAGAAAACTAATAAAGTGTATTATTCTCAAAACATTAATAAACATATTTGATGTAAAATATAAATGTAAATGAATTTTAAATAGTTATTTTTATCCCATAGCTAATAAAGAACAAGGTAATTACCAGAAACTTTTTTCCAACAGTACGTCCGCGCGCCAGCATAGGGCGTCGATCAACTCCGCAGCGACGTTGTCTCTGGATGTGACGTCAGCAGGGTCCATGTAACCCCTCCGCCGATGCACTGACGTGAGTTTCTTCGTGTCTATAGTCCGCACTCAAAACGTGGAGCCACATACCAAAACTGTCTCTTGGAACAGTGTGCCAAGACAAAAAGGCTCAGGACAGAAAACTAGACAGCAATGTTCACCTACCCTTTAAGAGGAAGACATAGGGCCCGATTCACAGAACTAACTTAAGACAAAATGCTAAACTTACTACTTTTGGTATTCACAGAAGTTAGGATTTTGTCTTAAGTTTGTCTTAAGACAGACTTAAGACAGACTTAAGACAGACTTAAGTTAGGATTTTGTCTTAAGTCTGTCTTAAGTCTGTCTTAAGACAAACTTAAGCAAAATCCTAACTTCTGTGAATACCAAAAGTAGTAAGTTTAGGATTTTGTCTTAAGTTAGTTCTGTGAATCGGGCCCATAACTAGCAAAGGTACCACTGTACTGAACGGATGATTATGCAGAAATGAAGCAGGAAAGAACCTGCGACAAAACCAGGATATCACCAGAGAAGACATCCCTTTAGCCTACAACACAACAAGGATGTCTGCAAGGAAGATATCACAAAATACAGGCTCCATATGAATGAAGAAAAATTAAAAATACTTTGTAGTGCGGGGAGGATGGGAGGGGCGTAAGGAATCTGCAGCTAGATCCTGTCTCTACCAGATACATCGTTACCGAAGGTAAGTAACTTGTTTATCTGATAGAGAGATCTAGCCGCAGATTCCTTTTTTTAGAATCAGATACCGAAACCATACCATCCGCGAACTGGGACTACTAAAATTGCATAAGTAATATGAACCGCCTCAGAATACAAGAGACTGGGGAAAGAGGACAACTGAGTTTTATCAACTCAGTCAAAAGGTCCAACAAATATTATACTTACTCACAAAGAGTCCTGCATAAAGGTAAGGTAGGTATGGTAAGTATACTTGTAAAGCGCACTGTTACTCCATCTCGGAGTGTCCTGGCACTGTATACCGCTGGGGAACCCGTCCTGGCTTTCCCTGGGGGGTGGTCCCTCCTGGGCACCTCCAAGGTGAAGCCAGGCATCCCCGGCGCTGATGGGGCCGTTGTGGAGATTAAGCAAGCTATTGCCTAGAGTTGCAGAGTGGGACCCATGGTTAGCGTAGGCACCTCGGCGAGAATTATCGAGTCCGCGGACATTGACCCAAGACCCTGCCGCGTCGGGAATTGAACCCTGGTCCCGGGCCGGTCTCTGCTTCAGGGTCTGCCGCTTCTAACCAGTGAGCCACACTTCTCCACAAAGGACCAGGTGTTAAGGATTCTACACCGGAAACCATAGGGTCAGAATGCCGGTTGGCCTGCCAAAGCAAAGGCAAACTAATGCAACAGGAGAAACAGGGAAGTCTCAACTCCGACGGCATCTGACCCAGGTAAATAATGTGACAACAAATGCAAAAACCACAGGACAGGCAGAATAACACCACAGTGAGAAGAGAAATTATCCATGGCAAGAAAAATTGCCAGTAATGGACATAACAAGGCCATAATGATCACAGAGTGAACCTATGACACTGAATAGGTCATGTGTAACACATAACCTCTGAAAACCCCACTGAGCAATCTCTCATTATCGCAGAGGAATATGCCAATGAAACAGAAACACTAGCAGGAATTACCCGCCAGAAGTGACCATAAATAGAAACAAGCATTTACAATGCAACGGTTTCGCCTTCGGAAAAGTTTGAGCTATAGGCATTGTAAATGACAAACTTTTTATTTATGTGTTGGTTTTGAAAACAGATAAATAAATGGCATTGTCATTTACAATGCCAATAGCTTACTCTGTCGCAAATGCAAGACGTATTGCATTTGCACACACACACCCACACAAGAGCCCCACACACACACCACACAAGAGCCCCCCACACACACACACGCAAGAGCCCCCCACACACACACGCAAGAGCCCCCCCACACACGCAAGAGCCCCCCACACACGCAAGAGCCCCCCACACACGCACACACACGCAAAGAGCCCCACACACACGCAAAGAGCCCCACACACATGCAAAGAGCCCCACACACAAGCAAAGAGCCCCACACACACGCAAAGAGCCCCACACAGAGGTCAGGGGTGGCACAGAATCAGAGTTTCACCAGCTGAGGCTCGCATGAAGCCTCTAACATGAAATAGAGGGAGGGTAAGGGAGAAGTGATGAAAGAGAGGAGGTAAACAATGAAGGGAGAGCTGCGTACGTGGGGCGGGGGGTCGAACTTGGCCAGAGGTGGAGGAGGTGTACCCCAGACTCGAGGGACTGCCCCTTCCGGCAATCTAGGAAGCTTTTTTCAGGAGAATTTGTTTGAAAAAGCAGGTGGAGCAAGTTGTTCCACCAAGGAATAGCTGTTTTTATTATTACTGCTGATAAGTTATCTGTGCCGCCTGCTCTTGTAAGTTTTAGCATCTCAGTTGTTTTCTTAATTATTGGTATTGAGAACCCCTCTTTGATCTCTTTATTAGCAAGAAATGTTATCAGGCTAACAAATGATGGCATCTTTATTGTAGACTGCCTCCAGGTATTCTACCCAAGCATACTCTCCTATCAAACCTGTCAGTTTCCCCTGCGCTTTTTCAATCCCATTCTATACCAGTCTCCAAAATTTCCTTACGTTGTTTGACTCAATTGTTTCGAGCATTACTTTCCAGCATTCTACTTTAAATACCTGCTGCTTACTTGCTGCCATGTTTTTAAGCTCTTTCCTTAAATTTTGAAGATAGAATATAACCACTTTATTTTTAGAGAACCTTATATATCTTTCAAGCTTCCTTATTCTTCGTTTTGGAAGTCTGCATTCCATATCAAACCAGCTATTTTCCTAATACTTCTCACTCTTATTTTGATCTTGAATGTTATTAAAGGCCTTCAATTCGACTTTTAGGCACGCAACAACCTCTTTAATTATGTCCTCATACCATACTAAGACATCAGAGTGTAATTCTTCATCAGCGAATTCTCTATACTTGTGTTTGAGGACCTTTAATAAATGTAGATGTTTTTCAGAAATGATTGTCCTTAGCTGTTTTGGATACATAACCTTTATAGGGAGCACCTTTGTCTTCCTTGAAATGTGCCAAATTTTGAATTGTATTTAATGGATAGTGGTCACTCCCCTTTACTTTTAGAGCCTCGAATGTCCTAATCAAACTAAAGCATTTAAGATAAAGAACACTGCCTCTCCAAAGAAGTAGGTTCAAGCTAAAGAATGTAGAGGACTATGTTCTTAGCGTGTTTAAGGAGTGACTGTACTACTTTCACCCACAGTGATTTTAGACCTATTTTAAATATAGCTGGCTGGTGTGGGATTTTTTTTTTTAGGAATCTATGTGATGGTGTGAAAATTATAAAACAATATTCGCAGAAGGGTGAGGACAATTCATGGTCTCTTGACCACAAGACTACCACAGATGAAGCACACTACAGCACCAGACGAGCCTTCTTCCTGTTCATTACACCCCCAACACTACTCTGGAACCCAAAAAGGATTAGTGGTTTATTACTAAAGTGAAATATGAAAATTATTTGAGTGGTGGACATGTTAGTCTGTTATTTAGATTGAAAAGGATAGTGGGGAGATTGAAGAGGGAAGGATTTAGAAATCTTTTTTTTTGTTGGTTTGTTTTGTAGCTTATAGCAGTAGGAGGAGGCTTGGGATGGGTAAAAGGGAGGTGGAGGGGGAAGAGTCAGAGGGAAGGGTTTAGAAAGGCTTGTTTTAGGGGATCAGAATAGATAAAGAGGTATGAGATGATGCCAGGAGGGATAGAGTAGGGAAGAGTCTAGAAAGGGTTATTTTGGGGATCATAGTAGTGTTATGGGCTTTGGGATGAATGAGAGAGTGAAGGTAGAGGATATATTGATAGAGGTATAGGGTGATAAATAGGGTAGTGCATTGGAAAGAGTAACTTATAATTGGTGCTGGGGACTTTCAGCAAAGACAGATCTTGGGGGGGCCTAGGAACCTTACGGGTCAGTTAATCGTACCAGTGGATGGAAAGCTTTTCTCAAATGGGAAGCACTATTGTGCTGGCGTCACCTGAGAGCGAGCCAATCCATGGAGTCTGAACTCATTGAAGCAGTGTCAGCTGATAATCGGGAAGGCCTGCTCACAGAACATTCCAGAAGCACAGCTTGCAGTCAATGGAGGTCCCCCCAGCAACCCAGCGAGGGACCCTGGGAACAAGAGGGAGGGCTCCACGGAGCTGCCCCCAGAGTTCGGGCCAGCAGTCCTTCACTGTTCTCAGTGTGGGGGCTCAGGAGGCCACCTCAATTCATGTCACTGTTTAATCCTGGGCTGTAATATGGCAGCCATGTGCATTCTGGGTATTCCAGTCCACGTTTGCATCCATTGAGTTACTTACACTGACGCGCGTCATACCATTCATGTATGGATATAAAGCCCAGGGCTGAAAACAACGTCTGTGATGACATGAAATTCAGTGCTTTAAATGGGCAGGTCCTATCAGGAACTCAGTGCCTGCCCTTCTTCCATTTGAAAGGGAGATGACCTGCACTTTTCAATAGGAATGCAGTACTTTTGAATGGGAGGGTGAGTACCAGCACCTCTGAGCAGCAAACAGGTACACTCGGACAAGAGAACATGCTATTTTTATATTCGCATTTCAAGCACTGGTCTTTATTACCTTGATTCCTAGCCCCCCCTCCCCCGATGGACAAAGGGGTTATGTGTCTGATTGGGGGCAGTTTCGGCGGATGTCAGCGTCGGTCTCTGCCTGGCCTCCTCTGTGGGTACTGTCTGCTTGTCTCTGCCCTCTGTTCGTGTGTCTGTCTGGCGTGGTGCGGGTAAACCTCTGCCTCTCTCAGTGTTTGCTTGGTTGCCGGAAGTGTAGCGCACACGGCTCACCTGTCCTGGGAGGGGCTGCACCCAAGGCCCCACGGCCCCCACCCTTGCTGCACGCTCAACAACTCACGATTCCCAGCAGCTGGACTGACGGAGGAAACACCTCAAAGTGCAAAGATAAAAACAACAACTGAATAAGTGCATTTTCCAGCCGTCTGCAGGCTGACGTAGAGGGAGGCGGGCGGGGCAGCTGTCTACCCGGTAGATCAACGCCCCCTAGGCAGGGGAGGCCTGGATGCAGTCGTCCATATACCCCTCCCCCACCAGCGTTGACTGGATTCCGAACCCACTTGTTACTGCACCTTGATTAGTGTAGCGCTCCGATGCGAGCCCTGTTCAGTTAGTTTCAGGCGAGGGTTTGCACGTGGGAGTGTTTGAGAATACTGTGAGTGTACCCACGCGAGAAGAGTTTGGTATTAACCAAAGGGTGACGGCCTTGGTTATTGGGTTTGTTTTCACAGATGTCCGGGTACCAAGATTACAGTGGCTTGATGTAGGAAGAGGTACGAGATGTAGGAGCTAGGTTGAACACCTTCCAGCAGGTCATTGCAAACACTGTTTCAAGTCCTGGACTTTTGATTCGTAGCGTAATGCATTCTGGGTATTGTGATCTTTGTTTATTTCCATCTAACATACCCAGAATCAATGTTTTGAAGGTGAAAGTTGACAGCTGGAGACAGTGCTCATAATGACCTGGAGTGAGGTGGTCACTCTGGTGGAAGACGCGTGCTGGACATCAGATGACAAACACAATAGATTGGGTGCTGCCAGATAGGTCAACAGCAGTTGAAGCAGCAAGGCTCGAGAGTGCTGTCCTTTCACTTAGCTGCCGAGTTTCCCATGTCCACGAGTGACTATGTCCCGTCCTGGTTTTTCTGGGACTTGTAGTCCACGCTTTATACTGAGTTGACTAAAACTACAACTCCCAGAATTCTAAACTGGGACTGGCCTAACTCGTCACACATGGACCTGGGAAACCTGTCCTCTATACTTTCAGCTCCTGCCCCAGACCACAACAGACTCACCTTTGCCATTCATCACCCCCTCAGAAGGTAAACCCTGTGTGCCTTTTGTAAGCACAGATGCTATCTGGATTCCCCTAGGCTGTCTGGGTGGCGTGTTGCTTCACAGTTCAAGGTTTCCACGAAGACCGTATTCTAAGCCTTCCTGAGCTGCCATGGTGTTTCCAGTGTGTTTTGAGTGAAGGTGAGGGATCATTTGCAGTCCTCAGTCATGTTAAATTAATGGGTGGAAGTGTTTTACTCATTGAGCTGGGAGTGATTGAATGTGATGCTGGGAGGTGTGGCCCAAGGCCTTTCCTGTTTATTAATACATCCTCTCGTGCAGCTGACAAAGCCCTCCAGTCCTAAACCTAAAAACAACAAGCACCTACGGGCACACGGGGAGGGGGGGCGGGTACGGACAGCGGGAGGGGGGAGGGGGGCGGGTACGGACAGCGGGAGGGGGGGGAGGAACGGGCACTCACCTGGACTTCTTCCGGCGGCCGTGGTCGGCATGGAAAAAAAACGAAACTCCGCCCACCGCCCAATGACGATGCAAAAAGGGTGGAGAGGGAAAAAATGCAAGAACGCCCACGAATCTGGTCCGGCCATGACGGACAGATCTCTGTTCCAATGGCTAGCCTCCATTTATGGAGCTAGCCAATGGAACAGAGGGCGTATTCAAGTCCCCCATACAGAAAACTAAAGATTTCTCCTGGGTGCGGAGCTAAAGCTCCGTGCCCCAGGCGAAACCTAAAAAGAGAGAGCTATAGACAAGGGAAGAGCTCTTAGGCCAATGCATTGAAAAATACAGGTATATGTGAATATACAGATGGAGAAATGTTATTAAGATATACAAAGGTACCCCAACAGACACGTATATCCCCTTGGAAAATGGACAAAGCGTCAGAATGGATTACTCTACCCAAAGGGAAGACATAATAATAATATGGAAGAATGACAGTAATAATGGTACGAAGTATCGACACGACAGCGTAGCGAAAAGGAGTGGAACAGCACACGGAAAAAGCACACCCTATGTCTGCCATGACAGGAAGGAGCACAGTACCCACTGTAAGAGGGGGTATGTAGGAGAGTAGGGTCTGCAATCCTATGATCACCCAGATTTTTGCTTTTTTTTTGCTGCACTGGTTTACGACTTTCCCTGGCTGTGGGCCTGCTAATCAGACCCACAGCCTAGCTGTTCTCTCTATCCAAATTGTACTCAGGTACTGAATTGGCACTGGGCCCTCTCCAAGTCCCTGTACCCAGGGCTGAGGTGCACCCAGAAGTCTCCCAGGGGCTGAAGCATGTATTATGCCACCCCTGGGCTGACTCACTAAACTGACACAACTGGCTGCACGACAGCTGGGGCAAGGTGGTGTACTCACCCTTTGCTTTAGATATAGTATACCTATATCTAACCCTAAAATGGACACACAGATCTCCTATCAGTCACTCCTATGGCAGGCCTTAACAATCCTGAAGGCAGAGTGCTTGGAATCGTGTGAGATGGTGCTCTGGCATGAGCTGAGCCTGTCTGCGGCTTTCGGGATCTATCCCTTAGCCGTTTCCATGATATCGCATACCATATACTCTTAAGTGCATTATAATCCTCGCGGTTATATACCAACTCTGGTATCGCTTTATCAAAACATGTCGAGTAAGGTGTCATACGAATTGGAATACTAACCCCTCGCCAATTCTGGCGACGGGGTTAGCATTCCACCCTTCTAGAGGGACACGACATGCATGTAACCTATAACCCGGTTAAAAGTCAGACAGAGCCTTAGCATCCACAAAATGGATGCTGCCACCGAGACACAAGTCTGCCCTCCTGCTGCTGGGAGTCCTCCCAGAGCAGGAGGCAAGGACAAAGGGTTTCCTGCCAGGGGCGGTGCCAGCACCGTCCCAGACAGGGTTTTGTGTATTCCAGGTAGGCAGGGCTACAGAGGAAGGTGACTGCAAGTGGCACCCCGGTGCTCACTGTGCATAGGCCGGCTGAAACCAGTTCCAGGGGCACTCCAGCCCCTGGCCTGGGGAAAGCCCGCCAAAGGAGAGGGGTGTAACCACCCCCCTCCTGGTCCCACCCATAGGGCAGGACTTAGTCGCGTGCCAGCCCCCTTTTCTCAGATAAAGGTAGGAGCAGGCCCCCTTCCAAATTAGATCATCTTTGGAATCAAGACACGACTTTCTACGAAAGGACTTCAAGATTTCTTCTTCAAGATTCTCCCTTGTGACTAAGGAGTAGTCACCCTGCATCCGCAGGCACCATCCTAAGAACACTGCGGTCTGCTGTAAGTCCCTTCTCCGGAATCCGACTGCCCAGCTCGACAAGACCCGGCTTCCCTGGCACCTCCGACCTCTACTCACCTCTACAGCCAAGCTGAGAACCGTGAGTGCGACGAGACCTCAAGGGACCGACTATTGCCAAGACTGCACGACTTCTTCACAGCAAGCCCGCCGAGTAATCTCCTGGCGAGTGCTTTGGGGTCCGAGAAGCCCCAACCCTGAGCAGCTCCAGCACCGAAGAGCAGCCCCCAGCATCTCCACGATCGGCGTGGGGCCCTTCTGCTTTTTGCTGCTCACCGCGTTGTTTGGCTACTAGCCCGCTGGCTTGTGGCCTTCTGAACGACGCCCGACGACATCACTGCTGCTGGTCTGGTTGCTCCAGACTGGCTCTTGCTCCCTCCAGAAGAGGAGCACCCCGGACCCTCCTGGTCCACTCAAGACGCCATTTTGAGTCCACCGCGTGGGCTTGAATTAGCCAAGGCTTTGTTGCCCAATCCTAGGTTCTTCGACGCCGACAGCTCCATCCATCGTGGGACAGCTCGCCTCTCCATCCTGGTCGCCGACAACGCCTCCTGGTCCGTGAGATCTGCAGAGCCCAGCGTCGCCCACTCACCTAGCCGAGGTGACTACCATCCGGTGCCCTCCTGGTGCCCCCTGACTACTGGCTAGTAGTCACGAACTTGGTCCCCTCTGCTTTCAGGTATCATCCTTCTTCGAGATCCAGGCTTGGATCCCTTCGAACTCTCTTCACTGGTCGCCTGCCAGCATCTTTCTTCCAGGCTCCTGGTTCGTCTTCGAGGATTCCCGACGTCTTTTGAGACCTATGCAGCTGCAGCCCCTGGGCTAGGTAACTTCGGCATTTCGGTGCCCCAGCATAGCCTCACTATCCAAGGGTCAGAATCCACTTTCGTTTTCTCCCTACCAGGTCGGGTTCGCCCGTGAACACTAACTTTACCTTTACTAGCTATCATAGACTTTGTCCCGCATCCCGCGTGAGAGTGCACACTCTGCACCTGAGTCCCCTGGGCCTCCTAGAAGTAATCTAACGATTCCATAGTCAAGTCCTAGCGATTCCAAAGCCTATTAGTACTGTACTTACCTGCTAGTAATTTCGCATTCCACTTTCAGAGTATATGGTTTTTCGTGCCCCTCGGGCATTCGTGTATACTGTGCTAACTTAAGTATTTTTATAAGAGTTTTTGTTGTGTGCTTAGCTCCCTGTCTCATAAAGAGCCAGGGTAGTCTTGTTATAAATAAATACACTGTTTATTTTCATAACACTTGTGTGGTGTCCTTTCACTGGGTGTTCAAGGGGTAATGTGATGGTAAAGCAGCTGGCTTAACACGCCCTCTAGAGTCTTAGCCTTAGACTGCTCGTATCCATGCTACTAGGATAGCTGGTCTATAAGGTTGACTTACAACCAATCATCAATAAGGGTTGTTTGGACTGATATATAGTGATCACTAGAACAGTGAGCACTGCACATCAGGCCAACTTCTCACAGGGTAACATAAGAAAAAAGGGGAGCAGCTTAAGGAAACCCCCCTCATAGCACAATGCAGTGCCAGACCTCAAGTACAGTCGTACTTTCTCTCAAATGCTGCGAATAGCAGCGCCCAGATGACTTAGTGAAAAGTCTCCAGACCGTAGAAGGGGAAACATCCTTTACAACGCAACTTTTACCACGCAGTGCCTTTACGACGCAACTTTTACAACGCAAACCATTACAACGCATTGTGCTGGGGGGCGCTCTAGGATAGGGAATAGGTTTAATTTACTATCCAACACCTTCCCTATTATCCACGGGGACTGGAGTTGGAATAGTAAATTAAACTATTCACTATCCAGCGCCCCAAAGCACTATGCGTTGTAAAGGCATGCGTTGTAAAAACAGCGTTGTAAAGGCATGCGTGGTAAAAGCATGCGTTGTAATGTCATACATCTCCATAGAAGGGATAGAAACTGGATTTCGTAGCAATAGTCAGTAAGGAATAAACTGGCAGGTATGTAATATACAAGGTAGCCAAAATAGATACATCACCATGACACAAATCGACAAATATCCACCATAACGATAAAGCAAATCCAAACTATCTGCCAGTAGGGTCATGGAAAGAAAGGGACTGTCCCCAAAGGGACAAGACCCAGAAGGCTAGAAGAGAGGGAGAAGAAGCAAGCAGTGGCAAAAACCAGAAGGCTAGCGCCTCCACGGCTAACGGAACAATGGTAATGGACACCATCATAACCAGAAAGAACTCCTTATAGAGGAGATAAACCCTCCCGAAAAAAGGGAGGCGCCAATAGTAACACAGAGCGCCACACCGCCCCAAAGGCGAAAAATACGAACAAAGCAGTCACCTGGCAGGTAATGGTTAAGAAACCAACATGGCCAGACAGAACGCCTTATAGCGGCATTAATACTCCTGATAAGAAGGCAGAAAGAGCAATGCACAGAGTTAGAGCATTTCAACGGTGAAAAGAGAATGAAAATGTAGTGTAAGGCTTCAGCCCAGCCATGTGGCAACCATAGATAAAGGAACCAAGAACACAATGTAAGAGTTTTCCAGTTCCAAACTTGGAGCCCCCAGAAGCAGGAAGGGTCACCAGGGCCCTGATAGACAGCACTTATACACGCCACCCACAGGAGGCAACGTGCCACCACAGGCGGTCACACTGAAGTGGTGACAGAATGGACAGTGTCACTGTGCAAGAAGAGAACTGCCACATAGAAGTAAGTGAGAGGTAATTCCTAAAAGGAGTGCAAGGTAACATGAACTGTATCATTCTTTTTCCTCATAAGAGAAAAGGTGCTGGTGGCACCTATCCAAAACAGGCTGAACTCAGACCCCCCTCTGAGGCGGATTACCAAACATAACTATGAACCTATTTGGTCGAGTTATCCCGTCGGTTAGCTTTTAACTGATGCAGGGCCGAATCAGCCTGCTCTCCAAAGAAATGAATGCCATCAAATGGTATATTGTGAAGTGCGCTTTCGACATGCTCCGAAAATCACGACTGTCGCTGTAGCTCCACAGCCTGAGCCATACTTTTACCGACAGAATCGGTGGTGTCCATACTACACTTAATAACACATTTGGCTGTTTCTCTACCATCCTGCACTAGTTGGAGGAGCTCCTGCCTAGCTTCCTCTGGCACGAGGGCAGATGCTGTGCGACAGAGTTTGACAGAGCGTGAGACATTCTGCCTGAAGTAGAGGTAGTATTTAAGGATCGCAAGGCCACAATGGCAAAAGAGAAGAGACTCTGATCACAAGTATCTAACCACCAGGAGTCCTTGCTAGGGGGGACCACCGGAAGGACAGAGGGGTCCACCAACACAGTAGCAGCCTGTATTACCAATCCTTCAGTGGTGGGATGTCGCAAGAGGCAGGGAGGATCTCCTGGGGCAGGGTGATGTCTGTGGCCCACTGCACGGTCTACTCAATCAATCAATCAATCAACAAATTTGTATAGCGCGCTACTCACCCGTTAGGGTCTCAAGGCGCTGGGAGGAGGGGGAGTCGCTACTGCTCGAACAGCCAGGTCTTGAGTTGCTCCTCAAGGAGAGATGGTCCTGGGTCAGCCGTAGGTGGGTGGGGAGGGAGTTCCATGTCTTGGCCGCCAGGTAGGAGAAGGATCTTCCTCCGGCGGTCAACTGGCGGCCCCATGACAGGTTGTGCCCAAGTCCCCAAAAATATGTCGAAGAGGGACTTGGGCATTAAGGGATCTATAGTTAGTTGCACAGAAGGAAATTGTCACTGCAAAATTGTAACTCTTCTTAAGACCTCTGACAAAGAGGAACTATCCTCTGTCGGTATACCTGGAAGGGAGATCAAGTCCAAAGCAGGGGATGACTGCAAGCTGCTAACACTCCCTAGATCAGTCATCCAGTGATCCTCCAAGGGTGGTGGGTAAGAGCGCCCAAGAGAGTTTTCCACACATCCCCCTTTCCGCCTGTAAAACAAGTCTCAGATTGAATAATATCTGAATTAGGTGGATCCACATCGAGTGGCGTCACCAATGTCGCAGGCTGAAGAGGAACCGACGCTGAGGGTATGAACCCCGAAGGGCTGTGCACCGGACCCATGTCGACTCCACTAACAGAGTCAGATGACCCCTCTGCGACCGAGGCCGAAGCCGCCGGCGAGGATGCAGCTGGGATACTCTCTACCTCTTTGGGGATGGGAACCGCACCAGAGGAAGTCGGCAGATCGAAGACGTGCTGAAGTGAAAGAAAATATTCTTTCATCTGATCGGAATTCAGGGAGGCGTGGGTTTGCCTAAGAGGCCTCCACTTCTGGGGGATGCAAGGTGACATCCAACTTACGTTTGGAGAGTGGGATCTTTGGTGCCCTGTGGGAAGGCGATGTTTGCTCACCTGGGCGACTCCTCGACGTGTCTCTTGGCTTTGAGGAAGAAGAACGACATCGCGATTCATCTGAAACCCGCGCCGCGAGAAGTTTCATATGGTGGTCCTTCAACGTCTTTGACCGGAGATCCTGACAGGAGCCGCAGTCGATGGAGTCATGGTATTCACCCAGACACCACAAGCAGACAGTATGTGGACCCGTGATTGACACCTGTCTCTCATAAGAATGACAGAGATTAAACACAGAAGACATCATGTTGGCACACTATTCCTGCCAAAGGAAAAGGGCTCCATAAAGGCCCAAATTCTGCTCCGGATCTGCGTTGTAAGTGCAGAAATGAAGGAACTGATGTCAGAGAGTCGGCGGAGGGGTTATATGGACTGCACTGACATCACATCCGGAGACAACATCGCTGCAGAGTTGCTCGACGCCCTCTGCCGGCGCACGGGGTAAACGTCGTTTACAACGCGGTGTTTACACCGCACGACCTTTACCACGCTGCCATTACAACGCAAGTCGTTACTACGACTTGTGCTGGATGGCGCTGTTGGTTAAGGAATATTGTAATTTTATATTCCAACACCTTCCCTACTGTTACGTGGACTGGTGTTGGAATATAAAATTATAATATTCCTCAATCCGCACCCTCCAACGCAAGTCGTTGTAACAACTTGCATTGTAATAACCGCGTTGTTAAGTACCGCGATCTAAAAGATCGCATTGCACTGACATACATCAGGCGCACGGACGTACTGTGGGAAAAAAAATTCCGGATCCAGTCTGCCGCCTGTGGAAGATTCTAAAGTAAGGAATCAGCAGCTAGATTTCTCTAGCAGATCTAAAATGTTATAGCCCATTCTCTCCTCAAATTTATTGTACATTAATAATTAATTATGTTTGTTATTAACTTTAAAATAATAACAATAAAATAATTATATATATATATTCGTTGTTAAAATAAAAATATATATATATATAATTATAATTAAAATGCTGATATAATTTAATTATTTTAACATTAGTTCCTATGGGGTATCAAGCACAGACGAGAACTGCAACGACGGGTACAAAGTGGAGAAAAAAACACTCATGTTTGCTCAGTGAAAAAAACATGATGTCATGCAATCACATTCATGCCTGACAAAACCCAGCTAAAAACAAGCATTTGCAATGCAATAGGTCTCGCATTAATTAAGTTTGAGCTATTGGCATTGCTAAATATTGCAACAAAAGTCTATAAATTGTAGGCCAACAAAATGTGGATTTATTTTTTAGCAATGGTGGCATGCTGCGCTTTAGATGAATATGTTTAAAAGTAAAGTGCGCCACACTGCAATTGCTCCAATAGTTAATTGTGGATGCGTTAACAATTGATGTGTGCACTGATGGCTGGTGGTGTGTGTGCCTGTAGAAATTGTGCATTTATGGGTGGTGGTGTGTGTGCCTGGTAGAAGTGTGCACTGTCGGCTGGTGGTGTGTGTGCCTGGTGAAAGCGTGCACTGTCGGCTGTTGGTGTGTGTGCCTGGTGGAAGCGTGCACTGACGGCTGGTGGTGTGTGTGTGTGCCTGGTGAAAGTGTGCACTGACGGCTGGTAGTGTGTGTGCCTGGTGAAAGCGTGCACTGACAGCTGGTGGTATGTGCCTGGTGGAAGCGTGAACCGACGCCTGGTAATGTGTGTGCCTGGTGGAAGTGTGCACTGACATCTGGTGGTGTGTGTGCCTGGTGGAAGTGTGCACTGACGGCTGGTGGTGTGTGTGCCTGGTGGAAGCGTGCACTGACGGCTGGTGGTGTGTGTGCCTGGTGGAAGCGTGCACTGACTGCTGGTGGTGTGTGTGCCTGGTGGAAGCGTGCACTGACGCCTGGTGGTGTGTGTGTGCCTGGTGAAAGCGTGCACTGACGCCTGG
The DNA here is from genome assembly GCF_964261635.1 of Lissotriton helveticus. Classification (NCBI taxonomy): domain Eukaryota; kingdom Metazoa; phylum Chordata; class Amphibia; order Caudata; family Salamandridae; genus Lissotriton; species Lissotriton helveticus. Next base: position 17,686,985 of record NC_136073.1, read on the forward strand.
TGGTGTGAGTGTGCCTGGTGAAAGCGTGCACTGACGTCTGGTGGTGTGTGCTTGGTGGAAGCGTGCACTGACGGATGGTGGTGTTTGTGCCTGGTGAAAGTGTGCACTGTCGGCTGGTGGTGTTTGTGCCCGGTGAAAGCGTGCACTGACGACTGATGGTGTCTGTGTCTGGTGAAAGTGTGCACTGACGGTGTGGTTGTGTGTGGTGTGTGTGTGTGTGTGTTGTTTGTGTGTGTGTGGTTGTATGTGTGTGTGTGGTTGTATGTGTGTGTGTGTGTGTGTGTGTGTGGTTGTGTGTGTGGTTGTTGTGTGTGTGTGTGGTTGTGATTGTGTGATTGTGTCTGTAGATGTGTGTGTAGTTGTGTGTGTAGTTGTGTGTGTAGTTGTGTGTGTAGTTGTGTGTGTAGTTGTGTGCGCAGTTGTGTGTGTAGTTGTGTGTGTAGTTGTGTGTGTGTGTGTGTGTGTGTGTGTGTAGTTGTGTGTGTGTGTAGTTGTGTGTGTGTGTAGTTGTGTGTGTGTGTAGTTGTGTGTGTGTGTAGTTGTGTGTGTGTGGTTGTGTGTGTGTGGTTGTGTGTGTGTGGTTGTGTGTGTGTGTGTCCTCCCATTTGCTGCTTTAACAAAACTGTCTTCCTATTGGCTGCTCCGGTTACTAAACTGAGCGAGGAGAAATTCGAGGATGTCGGATTGGTCACTTTTGAAAACAAGAGACAATGGGATGACCTTTCACACAGTAGCAGCAGGAGACTGCCATTGGCTGAAACGGGAGGCAATAGCCTATGGCAAAGCTTCCGCACAGAACACAATACCATGGACCAGGTATTAACATGCGGTAAGCCAGGGTCCATTCACGATAAATAAAAGTAACGGTTTGGAAAGAGAATACAAAAGAAAATCCTCCAACCATCATTCACGCAGGCCTCATTCTGCTGCCGCTACCGACAGCTAACATTAGCCGTTAATACTCAAGGCCCTCAATTTCATGAGTTACAATTGTATTTATTTGGTGTATTTTTTATAAAGCGCGGACATTACCCGAAGGTGTCAGAGCACTGTAAATCAGACTCCAACGTTGCAAAAATGCACCCCTCCCCCCATGAATTTATGTTCAAAATACTTTCTCAAAATCTCCCTCTGGCCTGTTTTCACATAGTGCATGTGCGTTTTAGTGGTGTAAGAGACAGGCCCTTCTCCCGAAGTATTAAAACATGACGTGCTGCAGGACTGTTTAGTCATCGCACTGCATCAAGCATCCCCCCTCCCCCCCCCCCCCACTCCCCCCATCCCTGGGTGCGGTACTAGCCGCTTGGGGAGGATTAACGATCCCATCAATGGCAGTGAAGTCTACAGCTGTGTGTGGGGGTGTAATAAACGGGGTGTTCAATGGTGCCCATTGCATTCAATGGGCAGGTACTGATGATTGTCACTAGTGAAAGGTCAGCCCGGATTACTCACAGGAAGTGCGGTAATTAGCACCCGGCATCAAAGTGAATGGAGTGGGAGCTCTGCCCCTGCCTGTCATTGCATTGCGGGAAGGGGGGGGGGGTGAGTTAATCGGTCAGGTCATTAGAGGAAGTACTTCAGGGTGTGATGGGGGGGAGGGGGTGATGCATCACTCTGGCATAAACGGATTTTGCCTTTCCGGGTGTCTCACGGTGAGTCAGTGTTAAGGTTGTGAAGGGTTGGGGGTGCGGGCCGGCAGGTGCGCTACTCAAGTCGGGACGGTGGTTCCTGCGTGAAAAGCGTGTGACCCGATGGGTTAGCCATGGACATGCGAGACAGTGCAGGATCAGGAATCAGATTCCCTAAAGGTGTCCAGGGCGCGCGCACACGAAGATCAGTCACTGGGGTGGGGTGAGGGCCCATCCTCATCCATGGCAACTCCATCCCATTCCAACTCATGTCATTCCAAAGAAAGAACAAGCGCGTTCTAAACAGCAAAATACAAATTGGGCGGCACACTATGCTAAGCACAGATTTTTGGGTTCGCTATACTTTATGCCACGTCCTTAATTACATTGACTACACCCCTTTGAGAGACCCCCTAGTTTTTTCATCCCACTTAAAGTCCTGCTGGGGAGACATTTTGAACCCAGCCTGCTTCAGCTTCTAGCGTGTGCTCTGTGGTGGTCTTAAACACTTTCATGTGTCACATCTTTATTTGCGCGGTTATTAAAAACCATTGCAATTATAGAATGAAAGCAAAAGGGCATTGGCAGTTCACCAGAGCTTTCAGACATTTGTATAACCGTAGAAGGACATTAAAACGTCAGAGATTAAAAGTGGACATCATCTGCAAGGCTCTTTTAGTGCAACTGAGAAGGAAAGTGCAGTTTTCAAAACACCAAACCTTCTGGAGAGTGCATGCGGCCGTGAGACATTCTCAATTAAAAACTAGAAACTAAACAGAATACAACAGCTTCCCTACAGAAAAACTATAAACAAACAAGCTAGCAACAAAGCAAACAAATCCCGCCACCCCCCGTCCCTCACTTACCTACCTCCGGCCGCTGGAACACGCTGTGACGCACACCGCAACCGCAAGTAGGCCTGGAGCGCGCCTCGGCAGAGAAGCGGGAGGACAGGAGCGTGACGCGCGTGAACGTGCACGTTGACGTTCCCGCGCGTTCACGGACCTGAGTCGGCTCGTTCCCAGCTCTGTGTCGGGCTCGTTCACAGCTGCTACTCCCTTGACAGGGAGGAAGGCGGCTATAGAACTCGCTGGCGGGAGCGCTTCGCGCTCCAACGCCAGGCGAGCCCTAAAAACATTAAAATGTGGTAATTAGAGGTAACCTGCCTCCAGAAGGACAGAACATGCTCTCCGATACCAATATCCACCACCACCACCACCCACCCAATCATTTCTTGGGTAAACCTCATTCATTTCAAAGTACTGGGACAGACTGCAGGTAGCAATACACAGAAGACCACTGATGACCTCAGAAATCCATACATCCCGAGGGAATGTGCCCTAATGTCACTTCTCTCTGGTACAACTCCATATTTGTATTTCTCTCCTGTAGTTGGCATAACAGTCGGACAAACATTTCATGCAGGAAATGCCAACAGGCGTGGATATTCCTGAAAATGATGTTAACAGCTGCATGAGTCGGATGTATGACATTACAACGCATGCTTTTACATCGCATGCCTTTACAACGCGGTTTTTACATCGCAAACCTTTACAACGCATAGCGCTTTGGGGTGCTGGATAGTGAAAAGTTTAATTTACTATTCCAACTCCAGTCCCCGTGGACTCTAGGGAAGGTGTTGGATAGTAAATTAAACTTATTCCCTATCCTAGAGCGCCCCCCAGCGCAATGCGTTGTAATGGTTTGTGTTGTAAAAGTTGCGTCGTAAAGGCACTGCGTGGTAAAAGTTGCGTTGTAAAGGCTGTTTCCCGCATAAGTCACACCTGCCATCGCCTACTCTTTCAATACAGACCTTTTTAATAGCCGATGGGAACTATGCATCAGGGCCCATTAAATCTAAGGGGCCATATTATCAAGAAAGGGCGATACATTATCGCCGCTTTTATCGGCAGGAAACTGCCGCTAAAGCGGCGATAATGGGCTTGATAATATGCCCTGGAGAATTCCCATAGAAGCCCAGGTCAACACCAGAACCTGGGCTTCTATGGGAATTCACAAGGGCCTATTATCAAGCCCATTATCGCCGCTTCAGCAGCAGTTTCCTGGCAATGATGTATCGCTCTTTCTTGATAATATGGCCCTAAGTTTTGACAAAGAATACACCTCGATTGCCTGGTGTTAGTCACTACCAATGCCTGCCAGAATCCTGAGGTCCAGAAACACACTTAGATGCCCAGGATTGTCAAAGCGAGATGAAGGTTTTTTTGGAAGGAAATGTGGTTATGTGTCTTCTCAGGATGAGCGAAGCTTGGCTTTGGAAAAAAATGTTATCAGAGGTTTGCAGACTGAAGAGTAAACTCTCATGTCAGGAATAATTGACAGGGACTTTCGTCAAAGCAGGTTATTTCCCTTTGGGACACCTTAATGTAGAAGACACTTACTAAAAAACATTCACAAACCCACATAATATCCTGACAACAATATTTATAAAGCAATGTAAACAACATCTAGAGTATGAGAAAATGTTACAGTTTATTCAAATACAGTACAATAATTAAAAAAGATTACAAATGATTAAAGAATGGGACAGACACATAGGATAAGGAAACAATGGAATTCCTATTGGTAAAAATCTTTATTAGTTCTTGTATTGCAATGTAAATTGAGAAGTGTGCTTAGTAGGATATTCAATATTTATATATATGAAAGAGAGATAATATAAAAATGTTTTAATGGATGGAAAAACTATTTTTAATTACAGAAATAACTGGGAAGACATTTATGTATTCCTGATGAAGGTGGCTTTAATCTAAGGTCCGCCGAAACGCGTCGATGCAAGAATCAAAGAAGGAATATGCTATATATCATTTAGAGAATAATTCTGACGCTTTCGCAGAATTAATTTTCTGTTTGGTACCTTCTTTTTACCAATAGGAATTCCATTGTTTCCTTATCCTATGTGTCTGTCCCATTCTTTTTAATCATTTTTAATCTTTTTTAATTATTGTACTGTATTTGAATAAACTGTGTAACATTTTCTCATAATCTAGTTGTTGTTTACATTGCTTTATAAATATTGTTGTCATGATATTATGTGGGTTTGTGAATGTTTTTTAGTAAGTGTCTTCTACATTAAGGTGTCCCAAAGGGAAATAACCTGTTTTGATGAAAGTCTATTGTGGTACTCCATCCCTTTGGTTGCTGGGGTCCCTCTCTCTTTTATTAGAGATAATTGACAGGGAACCAATGCAAAGAGATAATAGACTACCATATTACCCTCCACTATGAAACCCAAAAAGAGCTTATGTTGGAATAATGGTAACACACTCAGCCATGACTCCAGATGTTGTGCCAAAACAGGGCTCCAGGGCAACCAAAACATGTCCTATTCCATAGAAGACGCTGTAAACTGGGACTGGTTCCACAGGTGCAGAAGCATGCTAGAAAAGGGGAAAATCTGAACAAATGTGGTCAAGAACTAAGGGAAAAGCATCAATGAGAAAGCCTACAAACTTCCCACATATCCAATTCCCCATGAAAAAATAGGTAACGAGAGCGGTAGGATGAAACCAAATGCTAGCCGTCAAAGCCTATAACAAATTGCTGTTGCCAGGCAATCTATGTCTCACAACGTCCACTTCTTATGGCAACCTTGAAGCGGTAAGGAACTCCTACAGGGCCACCTCCTTGTTACTTGCTCCTGGTGCTTTAGCCTCCATGAGCTGGTCTTCCAGAAACGCTAACAGGAACGCGTAGCGTGTGATGCAGAATGCCTGGCTCCCTCTAGCCAGTGGGAGTCTCTCCAGGTAAAGGTTTGCTGACACTGTAATGGGTGCAAAAATAGAGTACCACACCTTGCCATACAGGCCAACAAACCAGAAAAAGAACTCTATGAGTAACCAAGCATAACACAATTAACCGAACTCCCTAAATCGATTATATATTCTGGATTCTTACAAATGATGATCAATTTTTTTTTTTAAAAGAGTTTTATACAGCGCGAACTAGACCCGAGACATCGGGTATCGGAGCGCTTTACATGAGCACCAGTTTCGTTACAGATGGACACCTTCATTTTTGGAAGATTGAGTGATTTGCTCAGAATCATAGGATGTTGAGCGTCGTTGCAGAGACTCGAACCCAGTTCCCCAGCTTCGAGGTCGACCGCTCTAGCCAATTAATCAAACATTTCTTTTAGTATTTTTAACAATTTCACTACGGAATGTTCATTCATTCCCTTACACATCTTGGGCATCTCTGAACACATCCAGCAAAGGTGGATCATAGAAACAGCAATATTTAAAATCCTAAGAAACGCATGTATGTCGTTACAACGCATGCTTTTTCCACGCATGCCTTTACAATGCAGGTTTTACAACGCAAGTCGTTACAACGACTTGCGTTGGGGGGCGCTGGATAGTGAATAGTTTAATTTACTATTCCAACTCCAGTCCCCGTGGATAGTAGGGAAGGTTTTGGATAGTAAATTAAACTATTCCCTATCCTACAGCGCCCTCCAGCGCAAGTCGTTGTAATGACTTGCGTTGTAATTGGGAAACATCCTTTACAATGCAACTTTTACCACGCAGTGCTTTTACGACGCAACTTTTACAACGCAAACCATTACAACCCATTGCGCTGGGGGGCGCTCTAGGATAGGGAATAGGTTTAATGTACTATCCAACACCTTCCCTACTATCCACGGGGACTGGAGTTGGAATAGTAAATTAAACTATTCACTATCCAGCGCCCCAAAGCACTATGCGTTGTAATGGTATGCGTTGTAAAACTCGCGATGTAAAAGCATGCGTGGTAAAAGCATGCGTTGTAATGTCGTACATCCGTTGTAATTCCTGCGTTGTAAAGGTACTGTGTGGAAAAAGTTTCGTTGTAAAGGATATTTACCCAAGAAACTGGATCCACGAACCCTTTCAAACAAGATTCCATACAAACATTTGATTCATGTGTTAATTTCTCAGCGTCCCTCATGTAACGTGATTTAATACTTGTGTCTCTTCATCAGGAGACCACATAAAGGTACGGTGGCTTCCTCGAAGCTATTTTTATCAGTGTTATTGTATGAACCACTGATACATAAATTACCAAGATTCAGGCGTGGATAGGGGTAAGCCCAAGAGGAGAAGAAAGACTAGTCTTATTAGAAGAGGATGCCCCGCTCAAATAATGTGACATGGTTTATCAAAGGCAACCTCTCCACACCCTGGTAGGACAACACCTCAAGGGCAGACTCGACCTCCTGGTAAACCAGATGGAGGGAGTACTTAAGTAAAACAATTTCTTGGACAAAACAGGGGGATCCAGATTAAGGTAAAAAGCACCTAGAGGTAGCCAGGTTTTCGCCTTTATTAGTGGTGACCTCTGGTGCATCTAAAACCAACTACGCGATGTAATGAGAGCACAATGGCTCAGACCATCGTCTTATCGCCAACATGTTTCTACCTACTCTAAAACGCCTATATTGGTCGGGGGCATTCTTCAGGGATAAGGATTCCAAAAGACGTAGACTAACAAATAGTCAATCGTAAAAAGTTAAAACCATGCACTAGAAGGACCAGAGTGTATCCTATCTAGTAAACCCTCACTAAGGGGATACGGGCCATCCAGTCTGAGAGGGACGAAGTCCTTCGTAGTCATACAGTCTTCAAGAGGTATACCGTGCGGGAGCACCTGTCATCCGTCCTCACCCCGCCACATCCTGCACGGTGTACCTCTTAATACCTTCAGCGCGGCGCGAATTTACGCGCTCTGCTGAAGGTTCTAAAAAACGGGCGGGCCGTGACGGAACGGTTCCGTCATTAGCACAGCCCAACCGGCGCTCATGACGGAACCGTTCCGTCACAAGCATCGAAGGGGTTAATGGATGTGTGACTGACGAAGGTCATGCAGAGAAGGGGCAGGCCGTAGGGCCTGGTTCCCAGCCTTCACGGCACACAGGTAAGCGTCAGGCCATCAACGCAGACAGAAGCAGGTAGGGGGTGTCTGTGTGCCTCGTTCTTTCAGACTGGACCTGGGTAGGACAGGGGCTGTGTGTGCCCCAGCAGTCCAGAGAGTAGCGGGTGTCTGTGTGTCTCTTTTGTAGAGACTGAATCCTGGAGTTGGGGTTGGGAAGGGGCGGGGTCAGTAGTCTGTGTCTCCCATCAGCACACAGATCCGGGGTGAGTCTGCCTGCCTCGGCGTCTTCCTGTCTGTGACGAGCACGTGACTTTGGCAGATGCGGAAATGCAGTTTCCCATCAATAACAGGGCGCGCACATGCGGTGAGGGAACAGAGTTAATTACAAGACAAACGCAAATGAACCTCAGAGGACAGCTTTTGTTTCCATTACATCTAATTAGGAAATGAAGTCCTTTCCCCAGACCGCTCATTGAATCTGGGCCTGCTACTGAGGTCACGAGGAAGGGGAACTCATCACTTTCCTTCAGAGCAGCAGACAAACCCCAGGAGCACCTGCCGAGGCCCGAGGATGACCCCTGGACCGGAAGCAGTTCAGCCAGGCCTGGCTCTTCCTTCTCATCCTGGTACAAGCAGTGATCTGAAGACCCTGAACTGAGGCAGACAGAGTCATTCATGCACTGATGTGATAACTCTGAAACGAGGGGGGGGGTTGCACTCTGGTACATGCAGTGATATGGTGCACTCTGGTACATGCAATGGTGCACTCTGGTACATGCAGTGATATGGTGCACTCTGGTACATGCAATGGTGCACTCTGGTACATGCAGTGATATGGTGCACTCTGGTACATGCAGTGATATGGTGCACTCTGGTACATGCAATGGTGCACTCTGGTACATGCAGTGATATGGTGCACTCTGGTACATGCAGTGATATGGTGCACTCTGGTACATGCAGTGATATGGTGCATGTAAACAGAGGGGGTAGAGGGGGGTGCACTCTGTTACATTCAGTGATCTGATGCATGTGTACCGAGGGGGGGGGCGGTGCACTCTGGTACATGCAGTGATATGGTGCACTCTGGTACATGCAGTGATATGGTGCATGTAAACAGAGGGGGTAGAGGGGGGTGCACTCTGGTACATGCAGTGATCTGATGCATGTGAACCGTGGGGGGGGGCGGTGCACTCTGGTGCATGCAGTGATATGGTGCACTCTGGTACATGCAGTGATATGGTGCATGTAAACAGAGGGGGTAGAGGGGGGTGCACTCTGTTACATTCAGTGATCTGATGCATGTGTACCGAGGGGGTGGAGGGGGTGCACTCTGGTACATGCAGTGATCTGATGCATGTGAACCGTGGGGGGGGGGCGGTGCACTCTGGTACATGCAGTGATATGGTGCACTCTGGTACATGCAGTGATATGGTGCATGTAAACAGAGGGGGTAGAGGGGGGTGCACTCTGTTACATTCAGTGATCTGATGCATGTGTACCGAGGGGGTGGAGGGGGTGCACTCTGGTACATGCAGTGATCTGATGCATGTGAACCGTGGGGGGGGGGGGGTGCACTCTGGTACATGCAGTGATCTGGTGCACTCTGGTACATGCAGTGATATGGTGCATGTGTACCGAGGGGGTGGTGGGGGTGCACTCTGGCACATGCAATGATATGGTGCATGTGTACCGAGGGGGTGCACTCTGGTACATGCAGTGATATGGTGCATGTGTACCGAGGGGGTGGAGGGGGTGCACTCTGGTACATGCAGTGATCTGATGCATGTGAACCGTGGGGGGGAGGGTGCACTCTGGTACATGCAGTGATATGGTGCACTCTGGTACATGCAGTGATATGGTGCACTCTGGTACATGCAATGGTGCACTCTGGTACATGCAGTGATATGGTGCACTCTGGTACATGCAGTGATATGGTGCACTCTAGTACATGCAATGGTGCACTCTGGTACATGCAATGGTGCACTCTGGTACATGCAGTGATATGGTGCACTCTGGTACATGCAATGGTGCACTCTGGTACATGCAGTGATATGGTGCACTCTGGTACATGCAATGGTGCACTCTGGTACATGCAGTGATATGGTGCACTCTGGTACATGCAATGGTGCACTCTGGTACATGCAGTGATATGGTGCACTCTGGTACATGCAGTGATATGGTGCACTCTGGTACATGCAGTGATATGGTGCACTCTGGTACATGCAGTGATATGGTGCACTCTGGTACATGCAGTGATATGGTGCACTCTGGTACATGCAATGGTGCACTCTGGTACATGCAGTGATATGGTGCACTCTGGTACATGCAATGGTGCACTCTGGTACATGCAGTGATATGGTGCACTCTGGTACATGCAATGGTGCACTCTGGTACATGCAATGGTGCACTCTGGTACATGCAGTGATATGGTGCACTCTGGTACATGCAGTGATATGGTGCACTCTGGTACATGCAGTGATATGGTGCACTCTGGTATATGCAATGGTGCACTCTGGTACATGCAGTGATATGGTGCACTCTGGTACATGCAATGGTGCACTCTGGTACATGCAGTGATATGGTGCACTCTGGTACATGCAGTGATATGGTGCACTCTGGTACATGCAGTGATATGGTGCACTCTGGTATATGCAATGGTGCACTCTGGTACATGCAGTGATATGGTGCACTCTGGTACATGCAATGGTGCACTCTGGTACATGCAGTGATATGGTGCACTCTGGTACATGCAGTGATATGGTGCATGTAAACAGAGGGGGTAGAGGGGGGTGCACTCTGTTACATTCAGTGATCTGATGCATGTATACCGAGGGGGTGGTGGGGGTGCACTCTGGTACATGCAGTGATCTGATGCATGTGAACCGTGTGGGGGGGGTGCACTCTGGTACATGCAGTGATCTGATGCATGTGAACCGTGGGGGGGGGGGGGGTGCACTCTGGTACATGCAGTGATCTGATGCATGTGAACCGTGTGGGGGGGTGCACTCTGGTACATGCAGTGATATGGTGCATGTGTACCGAGGGGGTGGTGGGGGTGCACTCTGGTACATGCAGTGATATGGTGCACTCTGGTACATGCAGTGATATGGTGCATGTAAACAGAGGGGGTAGAGGGGGGTGCACTCTGTTACATTCTGTGATCTGATGCATGTGTACCGAGGGGGTGGAGGGGGTGCACTCTGGTACATGCAGTGATCTGATGCATGTGAACTGTGGGGGGGGGGTGCACTCTGGTACATGCAGTGATCTGATGCATGTGAACCGTGTGGGGGGTGCACTCTGGTACATGCAGTGATATGGTGCATGTGTACCGAGGGGGTGGTGGGGGTGCACTCTGGTACATGCAGTGAAATGGTGCATGTGAACCGAGGGTGACAGGTGTACTCTGGTACACGCACAGATGTGAATAATTCGAACTGAGAAGGACAGAGGGCCAGAGAGTGCATTCTAATGCATGCTGTGACGTGTGGCATCTGTACACAGTGAGCAGACAGTGCATTCTGGTACATGCAGTCTTATGGTAACTCGGTAGTGAGGCAGAGAGAGTGCATTCCCGTACATGCAGTGATGCACCTGCACTAATTTAAGGAAAGGGCACAAATGACATGCAGGGATGTGCTGCATCGTTATTGAGGGGAACAGGGTGCATTCTGGAACTTGTAGTGCTGTGGTGCGCCTATAGCCAGTGAAACAATGTGCACATGAATCATGAAATCAAGCGGTGCTCCTTCGTTGAGTGAGGGTCTTTTGGGAGATACAGACTAGGCGCTGGTACGCGTTCTGGTGCCACTCCCTAGTTATGAATGTGTTTGTGTACTTGGTTCCACGGATCCCTCTGATGAGTGTGCATGGACCCCAGTGCAAGGAAGGAGATGAGCCCCCTGGTGCAGTTTGATTTATAAAATATAAAAAATAAAAATGATCAGGGTTCAGTGGGCGCCTCGTTCCTCTGGACCACGGTGCCACTACACCTGCGGCACCATGGGAGCTACGCCCCTGGTTTCATTGGTGTTTATTTTTATGAATGTGGAACACCCAAAGTGTAGCCCCTTTCGGGGGGTGACTGGCGGTGGTAGAAACAAATCCATTGCCCAGGGTCACAAGTCTCTTCACCTGTTGCCATGAGGGACCAGGCGTCCCCGTTTTTCCAGGACGGTCCCTGTTTTTAACCTGCTGTCCCAGCAAATTTCAAGAAATGTAGCTCATGTCCCGGTTTTTAAAGAGGGTCGACTGAAAACGGTGGGAGGTGTTTTTTATGTTTTACAAAGCAGGGAAAGTTAGCAGTTGTTTCAAGATAGCAATTTAATTAACAGGCAAGCTACTGGGCTTAAAAATTGCATTTTATGTATGTTCTTACTGCCTCTTCTGTAATTCTCTGCTGAGAAGCGCTCTCATCGCTTGAAGTAAAATTGTAGTCCTTCTATTTTTGTGAAATGTCCCGGTTTTTGGCTTTAAAATTCTGGTCACCCTACTCTGTGGGCACCCCAAGGATATGCCTGACCGGTCACTAGCCAATGGCTTGTCTCATTTCCAAGGCGGCTGGGTTCAGCTGTGGGTCTCCGGGCCAGTGGCCTTGGTTTTGGTCCCCGTACATGTGAATGTACCGGTCTGGACAGGAAGTTTCTGCGGGCAGCAGTGGAAGCCCCAGCACCCTGCACAGCTGCGTCTGCTCACATCCCCCTCCCAACAAAGCCTCTTTCTTCCGCCACTCGGCCGCCATTTTGTAATGTCCGTGTTTGACGAGGACAGAATCCCTTCTGTTCTGTTGTGATTCCCATGCAGGCCCCACTGCACGCGGAGGCGGCTGCGCGATGACTTCAAGGAGCTGGAACAGAGGAGGCCTCTGTCCCTGATGAACACGACCACAGAGGCCGAAGCAGCTAGAAGGATCTATCAGCGCAGCCTCTACGCGGAGGCAGCTGGGCCCGTGGGCGCGAGATGGGCCGGGGCGAAATAATGTTATTGTGGCCTTTAGCCAAGGCACGCACGACACTCACTCACACAATGGATCTTCGTCTAACCCTTCACTGCGTCAGAGTGACTGTCCATGCACGGCACTCACTCATACAATGGGTCATCATCTAACTCTTGAGTGAGTGAGAGTAAGTGTCCATGCACGGCACTCACATATACAATGGGTCTTCATCTAACTCTTGAGTGAGTGAGAGTGAGTGAGAGCACTCACATATACAATGGGTCTTCATCGAGCTCTTGAGTGAGTGAGAGTGAGTGAGAGTGACTGTCCATGCACGGCACTCACATATACAAAAGGTCTTCATCTAACTCTTGAGTGAGTGAGAGTGAGTGAGAGTGACTGTCCATGCACGGCACTCACATATACAATGGGTCTTCATCGAGCTCTTGAGTGAGTGAGAGTGAGTGAGAGTGACTGTCCATGCACGGCACTCACATATACAAAAGGTCTTCATCTAACTCTTGAGTGAGTGAGAGTGAGTGAGAGTGACTGTCCATGCACGGGACTCACATATACAACGGGTCTTCATCGAGCTCTTGAGTGAGTGAGAATGACTGTCCATGCAATACACTCACATATGCAATGGGTCATCATCTAACACTTCAGTGAATGAGAGTGAGAGTCCATGCACGGCACTCACATATACAATGGGTCATCATCTAACTCTTTAATGAGTGAGAGTGAGTGTCCATGCACGGCACTCACATATACAATGGGTCATCATCTAACTCCTGAGTGAGTGAGAGTGAGTGTCCATGCACGGCACTCACATATACAATGGGTCATCATCTAACTCCTGAGTGAGTGAGAGTGAGTGTCCATGCACGGCAATCACATATACAATGGGTCATCATCTAACTCCTGAGTGAGTGAGAGTGAGAGTGAGTGTCCATGCACGGCACTCACATATACAATGGGTCTTCATCTAACTCTTGAGTGAGTGAGAGTGAGTGTCCATGCACGGCACTCACATATACAATGGGTCTTCATCTAACTCTTGACTGCGTGAGATTGACTATCCATGCACGGCACTCACATATACAATGGGTCTTCATCGAGCTCTTGAATGAGTGACAGTGAGTGTCCATGCACGGCACTCACACATACAATGGGTCTTCATCAAGCTCTTGAGTGAGTGAGAGTGAGTAACCATGCACGGTACTTACATATACGATCGGTCATCATCTAACTCTTGAGTGAATGAGAATGACAAACAAGTTATTTACCTTCAGTAACGATGGATCTGTAAGAGACATATATTAGTTATAGATACCTTACCTTAGAATTACCCCCAGGCGTCAGACTGGATCCGGAGAATTTTTCTTCAGCAATACCCCTGCACGTTGGTGGCGTCGGTCGACTCCGCGCTCGTCGCTGGCGTCGTGATTGCCGGAAGGACGTCGCGCCTGCGCTGACGTCAGTTCTTTACACGATATTCCACGCCAGAAGCGCAGAGCTATGCTAGACACTGACCACTGGTGCACAAAACTAGGGCCCTGAAAGGGAGTCCCTTACTCTAAAAGTCATTTCGCAGAACAGGGAGGATTGGTGGGGCGGTAAGGAATCTGTAACTAATATATGTCTATTACAGATATATCATTACCAAAGGTAAGTAACTTGCTCATCTGAAAGCGACTATTAGTTATAGATTCCTTACTTTAGAATAGATACCCCAGCAATACCAACCCCGGAGGTGGGTCTGCGAACCAAGTTCACACCAGAAAATCCTGGTGAACTGAGCAGCCAAAGATGCTGTCTCTCCGGATTTGGCTATCCAGGCAGTAATGTTTAGTGAACGTGTGCAATGATGCCCATGTCTCTGCCTGGTAGATGTCATTGAGGGGGACTCCACGTCCCAAAGCTGTAGTGGCGGCCGTCGCCCTGGTGGAATGGGCGTGCAACCCTACTGGAGGCTCCTTTTTTGCCAAGGAATAACAGATTTTATTGCAAAGAACAACGCATCGAGCGATGGTTCGGTTTTGCATGGCCCTACCTTTCTTGGCGCCCACATAGCCAACAAAGAGCTTAAAATCCACCCGGAATTGTTTTGTGTGATCCAGATAAAAAAATAACTAAAGTTTTGGTTTGAGACGGTGGAGCCTCTCCTCCTCTTTAGAAGAATGCGGGGGCGGGAAGAAGGCGGGCAAAGTGATGGTCTGTCCAATGTGAAAGAGGTAACCACTTTGGGTAGAAAAGAAGGCCTAGTTCGAAGGACAACTCGTCCAGATGAACAGCAAGGAAAGGAGACTTAAAAGACAGAGCCTGAAGCCCACTTACCCTGCGAGCAGAGGTGATGGCAACCAGAAAAGCAGTCTTTAAGGTCAAGAGTCTGAGAGGACAATTATGCAGTGGCTCGAAAGGAGCACACATGAGGTAGGTTAAGACCAGATTCAAGTCCCACTGGGGCATTTACAAAAACAAAAGGAGGAAAGAGGTGAGTAATGCCCTTAAGAAATCTATTTACAATAGGGGACTTGAAAAGAGAAGGCTGATCAGGAAGGCGAAGAAAGGCCAAAATGGCCGATCGATAGCCTTTAAGGGTGCCCAGAGCAGAGCCCTGCTGGGCCAAAGAAAGAAGGAAGAGGAGAACCTCTGAAAGAGGGGCAAAAAAGGGGTCCGCAGCCTTTGCTGTGCACATTCCACAAATTTGTTCCATCTACAGGCATATACCGTTTTAGTGGAGGGATGCCTGGCTGCCAAGATGACATTACAGACTTGGGGAGGAAGGTCAAAAGCTGTCAACTGTCGCCGCTCAATCTCCACGCAAGGAGGTGGAAGCTGGACAGGTTCGGGTGGAGGACTGTCCCCTGCTGCTGCGACAGAAGATCCTCCTGAAGAGGCAGTCTGATCGGAGGATCAATGGCCATGTTGAAGAGCTCAGGATACCAGACTCTTCATGCCCAATCCGGAGCCACAAGGATGACTTGGGCCCGGTCAGGCTTATCTTCTTCAGCACTCTGGCCAGAAGTGGTATAGGCAGAAAGGAGTGTAGAAGACTGCAATTCCACTTGCGACGAAAAGCGTCACCGAGCAAGTGCCGCCTTGGAAATTCCAACGTGCAAAACTACTGACATTGCGCGTTCTCTTCGGTGGCGAACAGATCTAATCAAGGCTCTCCCCACTGCTGAAAGAGACCTTGCACCACCTTCAAGTGAAGACGCTATTTGTAATCCATCATGCACAGGCAGCTGAATTTGTCCGCCCTGGCATTCAAGGAATCTGCCAGGTATTGAACCACCAGGGACATGTCCTGATGTTCCAGCCACGTCCAGAGGTGGAAAGCCTCTTGATGTAAGGTCCACGACCCCACCTCACCCTGTTTGTTGCAGTGCCACAGGGCGGTGGTGGTGTCCGTGAACACATGCACTGCTCTCCCTTTGACAGAAGGAAGGAATGCTTTCAGTGCAAGACGGATCGCCTGGAGCTCCAGTAGGTTGATGTGGAGCCCAGACTCCGCCGGAGATCAGAGGCCTCTGATCTCCGCCTCTCCAATGTGGCCGCCCCATCCCAGAAGTGACGCATCTGCCACCACTGTGAAGTCTGGTTGGGGAAGGGAGAGGGATCTGCTGTCGACCCAATCCTGGTCCGTTAGCCACCACTGCAATTGGTGTGCAGTGCCCTCCGAGATCTGGACGCAATCGGAAAATTCCCCTGATGCTGCACCCACTGGAACTTCGGGTCCCACTGCAGAGCCCGCATATGCCACCTGGCATGATCCTCCAGCAGGATGAAGGAGGCCATGAGGCCCAGCAGCCTCAGGGTCATTCTCACCAAAACCCGGGATAGAGGTTGAAACATCAGTATCATAGCCCGAATGTCCCGGACTCGCTGCTCGGGAGGATAGGCCGAAACTGCACTGTATTCAGAACTGCTCCAAAGAAAATTAGCTTCTGAGAGGGAATCAGGTGGGACTTTCTCACCTTGATAGTGAACCCCAGCGAGTGCAGGAGGTCTGCAGTAGTCTGGAGGTGGGAGACGACAACCTGGGGCGAGCCCGCCTTCAACAACCAGTCGTCGAGATAGGTGAAGACTGGAACCCCTGATCGGTGCAGATGAGCTGCGACCACCACCATCACTTTCGTGAACACCCGAGGTGCGCTGGTAAGGCCGAAGGGGAGCACGGTAAACTGAAAGTGCTCGTGGCCTACCGTGAACCGTAGGTAGCGCCGGTGGGCCGGCAGGACGGGGATGTGAAAATAAGCGTCCTGTATGTCCAACGCCACCATCCAGTCTCCAGGGTCTGGGGCAGACAAGACCTGAGCCAATGTCAACATTTTGAACTTCTCCTTCCGGAGGAAGCCGTTGACGTTCCACAGGTCCAAGATAGGACGTAGGCCCCCTTTGTCCTTCTTGGGAACCAGAAAGTAGTGGGAGTAACAACCATACCCTACTTGTGGCCCAGGAACGCGCTCGATGGCCCCCTTGGCCAAGGCGGACGTAACTTCCTCTTGCAGAAGTTGCAAGTGATCCCTCGACATGCGGTGGTATTGCGGTGGCATGGCTGGAGGGGTCGCCTCAAAGGGGAGGGAGTAGCCCCTTCGGGCGATTTGCAGCACCCACCTGTCTGATGTGATGGTGCGCAAGTGGTGACGGTGAGCCCTGCCCCCCACTGGCGTTGAATGGGCCTGAAAGCTCGGACTAGGAAGGCTTTGAGGCGGATGCTGCGGGGGTGGATGTGGACTGGCCTCGCCGCTGTCCCCTGGCACCACCACGGCGGTTACCACGTCCGCCGCCGTGCTGGATGTTAGTCTGCGGCCCATGGCTGGCAGGACGTGAGGGGGCGCCCCTTCCTTGGCCATGAAAGGAGCGAAAGGCAGAAGTTTGCTGGTGCTGGCCCGACAGGCCCATGGACTTGGCCATAGCCCTGGAGTCCTTGAAACGCTCAAGCGCACTGTCTGCCTTGTCGCCAAAGAGGCGACGGCCATCAAACGGCATGTCCATGAGGGAATTCTGGACATCAGCCGAAAAGTTGGCGGACCTCAGCCATGCGAGGTGGTGAACCGCCACCATTGTGGAAATTGTCCTGCCCAGCGAGTCTGTGGTATCCAGCCCACATTGGATAGAATACCGTGCTGCATCTCGCCCTTCCAGCAAGGGCTTGAGCGAGTTTGACCTGGGCCTCTTCCTGGCAGCCTGGCAGCACTTCCGCGACCGTAGCCCACAGAGAGTGGGTATAACAGCCCAAAAGGCAAGCGGTGTTGACCGACCGCAACCCCAAACTGAGTGAGGAGAACAGCTTCTTACCGAACTGCACATACCTTTCCGATTCCCGATCAGGTGGAGCTGTCGGGAATTCGGTCTGGGAGTTAGAGGCCTGGATAACCAGGCTCTCTGGGGTTGGGTGGGTGGACAGGAAGCTAGGGTCACCCGGGGCCAGGCGGTGGCGCCTGGCCACGTTCCGATCTACAGGGGGACCTGTAGCGGGCCTGGACCAAGTGCCCAACAGAACGTCAGTAAGGGCCTCATTAAACGGCAGTAGAGGCTCCGAAGAGCTTGCCTGCGGTTGAAGGACCTCGGTGAGGAGGTTAGTCCTCACTGCCACGACGGGAGTTTAAGAGCCAAGGCCTTGGCCGCCCTCGTCAGCACCACACTGTAAGCAGCCCCCTCCTCCGTAGCCACGGTAGGAGGGGAGACATAGCCAGTGTCGGGCGAAGTGTCCAAACCACTGGCCAGTCCTGATATGACTGGCACTCCCGTGCCAGAGGGTCCTCAGACCACTCCCAATCCCCCTTGTCACCCATCTCCTGATTGTCAGGTTCAAAGGATGGGGCCGGATCATAGAAGAATTGATCTACTCTCGGCGTCGAATGTGGCGTCGAGCGACGCCGGATCCGGACCGACCGAAGGACCGGGGACGACGGCGTCCGGGGACGGCGTCGGGGACAACACCCTGGGGTTCGGCGCCGGCGGGTCGTAAGGTCGACCAGCAGCGACCCGGGTCCAGATCCGGATCCGGTGGGGCCCAGCGACATCGGGACCGAAGTGGTCGACGGCGCCGGGGCTGAAGCACCCGACGGCGCCGAGGCTGAAGCACCCGACGGCGCCGGGGCCAAAGCACCCGGCCTGCTTGGGCTCCCAGTCGGGGCAGCGGGGCTCGAAGGCGCCACAGTGGGACCCGACGGAGGACAGAGCGACCTCATGGCCATGAGGAAGGCATCGATCTCCTCCGGCGTCGCGTTCAGCCCAGGGAATTGAGCTAGCAGCGGCGCCTGCGGCTCTGGCGGAGCCGCGTGGGCGGTGTCGCCCGAACCCCCGGCCGCATCGCGCGAACGTCAGGGCGAGTCGGAAGAGCGATGTCGTCTCTTCGACTTCTTGTGCCACTTACCTGAGGACTTGGAGCCTGACGAATGGTGTCGACTCGCCGAGCTTCGATGACTGTGGCCCCGCGACCGGTCCCTCGACCTCCTCCTGGACCGGGACCTCGAGCGGGGCGGGGCCGACTGACGGATCTCGAGTCGCTTACGGGACCGCTCCCGCCTAGCTTTCGACGTCAAGGCCCGGCAGTCGGAGGGCAACTTGTCATTATGGTCGGCCCCAAGGCAATACAGGCACCGGCGGTGGGGGTCGGTCAGTCGGTTGCAATCGGCACAGGGCTTGAACCCGGGCATCCCTACCGGCACCGATAGTCTTACGACTCGAAACAGGATCAAAAAGATCGAAAAAGTTAGTCAAAAAGTGACTATGGAGTACTGCTTTTTCCGGAAATGCGCTTTCTGGCGCGGAAAAAAGAAGAACTGACGTCAGCGCGTGAGGGCAGCGTCTAAGTACTCCGGCGACATCATCCCGGCGCCAACGACGCTGATGACGGACGCGGAGCCGCAGACGACGCTTTACCGGCGCGCAGGGGTACTGCTACGCAAAACTTTCCGGATCCAGTCTGATGCCTGGGGATATTCTAAGGTAAGAAATCTAACACTAACCTGTTTCTTTCAGATATATAAATCTACAAACAAGGCAGAAATGTGGCGAGATAAACCATTATCCATGGTATTGTACATGTGGAACAGTAAAAAAAAAAACTCCAAACAAATGCGGGAGTGGCTTTAGTTTGACGATCACTCATTTAACTCTATGCAATTTTCATTAACCATATGCAGAGCCACTGGAATTATGCGATTGTGCGGCCACTGAGATTTTTGGATAATTTTCATTTGCCACATAATCCATCATCTGCTACATAATCTGCAGATTTTAAAAAACAAAAAAATATTTTTATCTCAAACGGCTCAAATGTTGCTAAAAATGCAGCAACAGGTGAGCCGCATGGTGGAAGGCCCCTTGTAAAGCTGGAATGGTCAACTTTCTGTTGATTTGTGCTAAATTTGGGTATTAAATGTATTCTAATGGGGTGCAACCAATGCCCAAACAGTGTTGCCAAGTTTAATGGTACTGTCACAAAACATAGTGCATTATGCTGCATAATGCGCCTTTTCTTGCAGCATGATTCCAATGGCCCTGACCATATGTGACAGAGTGAAAACTGTAACCGAGGTCGTACGGGTCCCCTCCTTCACAGGCACTGTTCCTTTAAATATGCAAATGAACTATCCAAAAATAACCCAACATAACATCCCGGCTCTCTTCAAATGAAGAAGCTCGTAGCGTCACCCTTCTATCTTTCCCACTCGTCAATCAGAGAGAAGGACCAATACCATACCAGGGACCGCTTGTCCGCCCTTCTCTTGCTCACATTTAAACCAATCCGGTTCAGCCATGGGGGTGTGTCCAGGATGATCTCTCCGCCCCCTGTTTTTTCTCTTCTTTCGAGTCCACGGAGGGCAGAGAAACCAAAGCAGGACTCAAATAGAAGGACTCATGATGGGCCCGGTCACTCGAAAGTAATTAGGAGGCACCCATTTCTGAAAGGAGTTATTTCCCCCTTAGCATGGCACAAGTAACTTATATAAATCCAATATACAATAGTTCTTCAAAATAAATTGAACTTAACTTTATTGATGATACATAAACCAAACAACATTAGAGGAAAATTACTAAAATATATCTACGCACATTGCTATGAATTATGATTCCATAAAAAATAATATTTGTATAATATATTTAAATATTGTCAAATCCTTCATGGTATGCGTCTGGAAGCCCTCTCCCCTCTGTCTCCACTCACATTGAGACTCCTCTACATTCGTCAAAGATGGCTGCCTAGTTCGCGAATCTGACAGGGGCTTGGGGGCGGGCGTTGCTGACGTCAGTCAGTGCGGGGGCGCGGCCTGAGGTGCGCTGCAGCCCAATGGGCGGTACGGTGGGCGTGGCCTGAGGCGCGAGCCGTGGGGGAATCTACGGATTGGGCGTACAGAGGCTGCTGCTGCCGCCGTCGCCGCCAGCGCGAGCTCCGGGCCCGGGAGAGGTAGGGCGCGCGCGCGCGGCTCCATGCTATATCACAGCCCTGGGGGTGCGATGGGGACAGTGCATGGGCCGGGCTTGAGCAGAAGGTGCGCGCAAGGGCGGTGCATGCATTGGGATCTGCAGACAGCTGTCGCCGGTCCGAATGCAGAGCGGGGGGTGCTTCGGGGCTCCCCTGGGTTGTGGGGTGTCGGGGTCAGGGCTGCAGCTGCACCCGCTTGCATCAGGGGTTCTGAATGATTGAGGCTTTCAGAGTGTGCCGTGCATCTGGGCCTCCTTCACCCACCTACACCCCCCCCTTTACACCTCTGTCATTCCGCCTTCATCACTTTCCATCCCCCCCTGTACACCACCCATGGCCCCCACTTTGAATCTCACGGCCCCAGGTTCAGATCCCTCCTCTCTCCCGTTATGTGTCTTCTCAGCATCCCTGCCTTGTTCTTGCTTTCACCCGGCCATACACCCCTACCCTTCACCTTCCACGATTAAACCTCCCCTCCCACTCCCCATCCGTTCCTCATCTCCCCACTGCCCCCCATTCACAAACACCCGCCTCCCCCACTTAAAACCCGGCTAGCAAATGTACATTCATAATCCATGTAGACCTCTTTCCTGCGTCTCCTACAGCCCCTCAGGGTCCAGACCCCCAACACTTCAGGGGCCTCACACCCCTTCAATGGAGCCTCATACAGCCCAAGGCCAACGGATGTCTGAACTATGGGAGACTTGGGGCACCCCCCCCCCCCAATCATCTCCCGTTATGCCACTGCCTGTGCTTTCCATCATATGTATTTGCCACCTACTTTGACAACCCACACCATCCCCCCTACGAATCCACTAGCTTCCACACCTCCACTAACATCACCATTATCAAACCATTATCACCATCACCTCCATTATCAGATCACTTCCAACGACTCCCTCTGTCCCCCTCACAGCCCCTCTCTTTTTCCGATTAGTTACATCTGTTTTTTATTCCCCCTGTACATAGCCTATTCCTCGTGCCCTCCTTTGCTGTTCTTTTCTTGTATATATACCCTCCCCAGTTAAAAAGCCTATATGCTTTCCTATCTTACATCACCACCCAATTGGCTATATGAAAAAAATGATGCACAAAAAGGAGCATAAGAGGGAAATAATAATCAGGCTGCCCCCCTCCCCCCCCACCCATTAACTTGTAAATCCACAAAACCTGATTATTCACGAACACTAATTAATTAAAGGATGTCAGGAGCAGTTCAAACACTATCTCTGCTCGCGGGCTGGCTTTTACAATTATTGCCCTTCACCTCCCGATCCGAGGTTTCAATTTCTACTATTTGTCAATACGTTTCAAAAACTTTATTCGATTCAAACAAGAATCATAAAAGTCAAAACAATACATTTTTAAAAAAAACATAATTTAAATTTCATTTCGAAAACCATTTAAAACTATACCACTAATTTAGTTGTAGAAACGTTGATTAATGTAATCACAGTTGAAACCCATAGCCTTTCAATCAAATTAGGTTCAGTCAATCATAGTTTCCTAATACCTATAAGAAAATCTAGAACAGAACAATCATAAACAACATATACATGGCCTACAAACAAATTTGTGGAAACAAGTTTAACCATACCGTTTCCTAATCAAAAGTGACACCCGTATAAAGTTTAGCATAGCACAGCAAATATCAGATGTGGACAAAGTTAACAATACACCAGACGGCATTTCTTTTGAGATCTCAAGACAAAATGCCATCTGGTGTATTGACAAATAGTAAAAATTGAGCACGCGGACCTGGAGATATATTAAAAAATGACTCTGGTACATAAATACAGTATAACATGGGAAAAGTATAACTTCGCAGATACATGACGAATGTAAGGTGAAAATGTAAAGGATGCAAAATTTGGGGAAAATAGCACAGGAGGCAGCAAACAAATAAAAGGAACAAAAGTTGGATTGAGACAGGGTGGCGACAAGGCGTTTGAGTGACGGAGCAAAGGTTTTGATTGTAAAGACTCTGAACGCTTGTGAATAGTCTAGAGAATATAAAAGGGGACAATAAGGAAAGGGATAGAGCTGGATGAGGAAGACAATTATGGTCAGTTGGAGGAAGTTAAATACAAGATGGAGAGGAACATTGAGTGTTGATTGCACCGACATAAAATAATGGACTGAGAAATATCGAAGAGTTGGCGATAAGGAGTTGATGCTCTTTTGCATCGACGTATTTCCCCGTAGACACAGAATGGTTAAAACCCTTTGATACATCAGGCCCTTAGTGTCAAGAAAGGTAAACGAAATGTTGGGAATAGCCCATATTATTCCAAACCAGTATAAGGTTTCGGAGCGATGTGATTAAAGAAATAGAGAGGTGTATGGAAAACGATGCCAAGGATGGGAGCTGAGGAAGAGAAATAAAATGAATGTCGGGAGTTGGGAAGAAGGTCGGCATGGGGACATGCATGCAGGAAAAATCAACTTTGTTTTCAAAGGATTACTATTAAGAGAGTGGGAGACATCAGGGCTGCATGGAAGGTAAGTAATTAGAAAGAACATCTCTGCTGTTATCCTCTTAAATCGCCATCTCCCCTCCCACTAACTCTTGATACTTACGCCCAGCCGTCCTTCCTTGCTTGCAGGGTGTATCTTTCCCTCACTCACACAACTCTCCCCTCCCATCCTAACCCCCAAAACCTTTGAATTCTGTTCACACATTTCCAGACCTGTGCCTGTGATTCATTACCTGTGCCTACCTCGTGTTCCAGAATCCTGCCCACGCCTCCGCTGCTTACACCGTAAAGCTATGCCCTGCCAACTGGGTGCAATTTACTGCTTACATTATTTTTCACCTGCTTCCCTAGCACGTGTTTGTCCCTTGCCACTGCGTACAGGCCATCAAAAAGTTTTCCCATTTACAATTTCATGCACCCTGTCTGCGCTCTTACACACTCGTCTATGTACATCTACACCCCTATTTTACATAGTCTTGTGTGCATCGTAAAAGGCACAATTTAGGATGGTGCAGACATGACACTCCTCGCCCTAAACTACTACACCAACCTAGTCTCTCTGTTCACAAGACCCCTGCCCGTCCTACGCTTCCTTTTCCAATTGCTTACTCATTCCACCTTGGCTGGCTTTACTCATATATTAAAGCGAATAGTCCCAAAACACAAAAAAAGGGGAGTCCGACATATGCAGGAACCTGCCTCGAGAAGATGGTGTACTCCTGTTGCTGCCTGATCTAAAAAAGGTCTTTATGCTGAAATATTATAATAATAATAATCCACATTTGTAAAGCGCACAATCACCCGTAAGGGTCTCTAGGCGCTTGGGGCCGTCGGGAAGATTAAGCGAGCTATTGCCCAGAGTCACATGCTGCTGGGCTAATCTGCCGCTGGAGCCGGGGATCGAACCGGGATCCCCAGATTCCGGAGTCAGTCGCCCTGGCGCCACACCTCTTCCCCCCCTAAATATTTATCTATTTGAAAAGTTTGATATAGTCCTGGATAGACCCGGATGTATCAGAGCGCTTTACATGAGTACCCGTGAGTTCCAGGTTACAAATTACATCAGTTATAGAGGCCTAGTAAAACATAGGGAAAAAAGTGTTACGTAGTAAACGTGTGTTACTAGAGCATAGAATGACAATGACACATAAAAATACAATGTTACATGGTCAAATGAGTAAATAGAGCATAGAATAACGACAACGCATGTCCTATGCGGCATAGAAGGGTTAGAAAAGGGACAAGAAATATCCAGTGCATGGATTTGTAGCTGCAAAGGAAGCAAGGGTTGCATGAAACAATTGCCCATAATTCATAGTTAATATCTTTTTTTATTATTATTTCCCAGTGAGAATTTCAGGTTGTTTTATTCTCGGCTTTCAAAAGTAGAGAATGAAATGATCGCTCTTGAAAACTTTATCCCGAGTATTATTTTTTGTTTAAAATGTTATGTTGCAACTGGCAATGTCACCTATAACGTAATTTTAAGCTTTGTTTTTTCAGTGTGTGTGTGTGTATATATATATATATATATATATATATATATATATACACACTCTCTCTCTCTCTCTCTCTCTCTCTCTCTCTCTCTCTCTCTCTCTCTCTCTCTCTCTCTCTCTCTCTCTCTCTCTCTCTCTCTCTCTCTCTCTCTCTCTCTCTCTCTCTCTCCCCCTCCCCCTCCCCCTCCCCCTCCCCCTCCCCCTCCCCCTCCCCCTCCCCTGTGTCTTGCTGCGGATACAATACTACTGCAGCTCTTCATGTGTGGACTTCGGAAGGCTGAAGGAGTGAGTTGGCCCCGCAGTTCCGCATGTGCAGCACGGCTGGGCTCTGCCACATCTCACCCCACACCATAGAAGTGCCCAGGCACCGCTGCCGGTGTGAACGGCCGCACACTCGTGTCTGTGTGCAGCCCCGGGCCACACTTTGCGCTCTGTGGCCTCAGGCGCGTTGTAATCCCGCAGCGCTGCACGAGCCGAGCTGCAGTGAGCTCACCCGTGCCAGGAATGCGCTGCTCGGGCTTCCGTCAGGGCGGTGCCTGCAGAGTATAGCGCCTCGGGTTACAACTCTTCGGCCCTCATGCTGGTGGTGTCTTTATAAGCCTCCCGCCCGTCAGAGTGTGCTCTCTGCTGTCCCGTCCCAGACTCTGGGGTGTCTCTGCATCTGCAGTGACAGAGTTGCGTGTAGGGTCATTCTCGATAGTGCCTTGAAGACAGCGCCTCGAAGACAGCCTTCCTTCCAGGGTTCAAGGCGCTGAGCTTACTGGTGCTTAGAAACGTATAAGTGAAAGCGGAGAGGGGCGGCCAAGCTCTCCTCGGATACCTGCCTGGCCTCAGCTCGCTTCCAGTGCCCTCTTCACCTCTGACCTCCCCCCTGCTCGGGGGGATGCATGCTCTGACTGTCCAACTCTGGGACAGAATTTTCTTGAATGTCACCCTCTGCTCACCTACCGTCGGTGCAGACACGAGGGGAGCTTGTGAGTTGGCAATCCCTGGTTTCTGCGCTCCTTCAACCCCCCCCTTCTTTAGGTAACTTGCTTGAATGGAAGCTGTGGGCACCAACCCGCCCATCCGGGTGCCTAGAGGCACAGTAAGTGCTTTCCCTCACACCGGGCTGCACTTTATAGCAGTGACTGTCGAGCTCAGTCGGGCAGGTAGAGGCATTCAGAGGGGTTTTGTGTGGTGGGGGTCCCTGTCCCCAACTTCCTACGTGTACCCTCTATCTCCTGTCTTTTGAGGGGTGCCCTCTAGTTTTGAGAGCTGTTCACGTTGGGCTACACCAACCGCACAACTTTAGCTTTCTCCAACAAGACTGTTAATGGCCCCCAACATTTCTTTCCTGAATTAGTTCACCCTGCCGGTTGAGCCGGGATTAGACTGATCCAATTGAAGAGATGAGTCAGCCACTTACACTGATTGCATTAATTATAGGGTTTACGCTGGTGGGGTCATGGCTGGCCGTGGTCTTTGAGCCCTGGCTTCGCTGGTGTACGTAGGTACCTTCATAGCGGCCTTGCTCTTTGAACCTTGGCATCAGCGATGTATACTGATAGGGTCACGGCTGGCTTTGGTCTTCTAGTTGTGGTTTTGCTGGTGTATGCCGGTAGGGTCACGGCTGGCTTTGGTCTTCTAGTTGCGGCTTTGCCAGTGTAAGCCGGTAGGGTCACAGCTGGCTTTGGTCTTCTAGTTGTGGCTTTGCCAGTGTAAGCCGGTAGGGTCACAGCTGGCTTTGGTCTTTTAGTTGTGGCTTTGCCAGTGTATGTCGGTAGGGTCACAGCTGGCTTTGGTCTTTTAGTTGTGGCTTTGCCAGTGTATGCCGGTAGGGTCACGGCTGGCTTTGGTCTTCTAGTTGTGGCTTTGCCAGTGTATGCCGGTAGGGTCACGGCTGGCTTTGGTCTTCTAGTTGTGGCTTTGCCAGTGTATGCCGGTAGGGTCACGGCTGGCTTTGGTCTTCTAGTTGCGGCTTTGCCAGTGTATGCCGGTAGGGTCACGGCTGGCTTTAGTCTTCTAGTCTTGTCTAGGCTATGCCGGTAGGGTCATAGCTGGCTTTGATCTTCTACTCTAGGCTTTGCTGGTGTATGCCGGTAGTGTCACAGCTGGCCTTAGTGTTCTAGTCTAGGCTATGCCGGTAGAGTCACAGCTGGATTTGGTCTTCTAGTCTAGGCTATGCCGGTAGGGTCACAGCTGGCTTTGGTCTTCTAGTTGTGGTTTTGCTGGTGTATGCCGGTAGGGTCACGGCTGGCTTTGGTCTTCTAGTTGTGGCTTTGCCAGTGTATGCCGGTAGGGTCACGGCTGGCTTTGGTCTTCTAGTTGTGGCTTTGCCAGTGTATGCCGGTAGGGTCACGGCTGGCTTTGGTCTTCTAGTTGCGGCTTTGCCAGTGTATGCCGGTAGGGTCACGGCTGGCTTTAGTCTTCTAGTCTTGTCTAGGCTATGCCGGTAGGGTCATAGCTGGCTTTGATCTTCTACTCTAGGCTTTGCTGGTGTATGCCGGTAGTGTCACAGCTGGCCTTAGTGTTCTAGTCTAGGCTATGCCGGTAGAGTCACAGCTGGATTTGGTCTTCTAGTCTAGGCTATGCCGGTAGGGTCACAGCTGGCTTTGGTCTTCTAGTTGTGGTTTTGCTGGTGTATGCCGGTAGGGTCACGGCTGGCTTTGGTCTTCTAGTTGCGGCTTTGCCAGTGTAAGCCGGTAGGGTCACAGCTGGCTTTGGTCTTCTAGTTGTGGCTTTGCCAGTGTAAGCCGGTAGGGTCACAGCTGGCTTTGGTCTTTTAGTTGTGGCTTTGCCAGTGTATGTCGGTAGGGTCACAGCTGGCTTTGGTCTTTTAGTTGTGGCTTTGCCAGTGTATGCCGGTAGGGTCACAGCTGGCTTTGCTTTTCTAGTTGTGGCTTTGCCAGTGTATGCCGGTAGGGTCACGGCTGGCTTTGGTCTTCTAGTTGTGGCTTTGCCAGTGTATGCCGGTAGGGTCACGGCTGGCTTTGGTCTTCTAGTTGCGGCTTTGCCAGTGTATGCCGGTAGGGTCACGGCTGGCTTTAGTCTTCTAGTCTTGTCTAGGCTATGCCGGTAGGGTCATAGCTGGCTTTGATCTTCTACTCTAGGCTTTGCTGGTGTATGCCGGTAGTGGCACAGCTGGCCTTAGTGTTCTAGTCTAGGCTATGCCGGTAGAGTCACAGCTGGATTTGGTCTTCTAGTCTAGGCTATGCCGGTAGGGTCACAGCTGGCTTTGGTCTTCTGGTTGTGGCTTTGCCTGTGTATGCCGGTAGGGTCACAGCTGGCTTTGCTCTTCTAGTTGTGGCTTTGCCTGTGTATGCCGGTAGGGTCACAGCTGGCTTTGCTCTTCTAGTTGTGTCTTTGCTGGTGTATGCCGGTAGGGTCACAGCTGGCTTTGGTCTACTAGTTGTGGCTTTGCCAGTGTATGTCGGTAGGGTCACAGCTAGCTTTGGTCTTCTAGTTGTGACTGTGCTGGTGTATGCCGGTAGGGTCACAGCTGGCTTTGGTCTTCTAGTTGTGGCTTTGCCAGTGTATGCCGGTAAGGTCACAGCTGGCTTTGATCTTCTAGTTGTGGCTTTGCCAGTGTATGCCGGTAGGGTCACGGCTGGCCTTAGTCTTCTAGTCTTGTCTAGCCTATGCCGATAGGGTCACAGCTGGCTTTGGTCTTCTAGTTGTGGCTTTGCCAGTGTATGCTGGTAGGGTCACAGCTGGCTTTGATCTTCTATTCTAGGGTTTGCTGGTGTATGCCGGGAGGGTCACAGCTGGCTATGGTCTTCTAGTTGTGGCTTTGCCGGTGTATGCCGGTAGGGTCACAGCTGGCTTTAGTCTTCTAGTCTTGTCTAGGCTATGCCGGTAGGGTCACAGCTGGCTTTAGTCTTCTAGTTGTGGCTTTGCCAGTGTATGCCGGTAGGGTCACGGCTGGCTTTAGTCTTCTAGTATTGTCTAGGCTATGCCGGTAGGGTCACAGCTGGCTTTAGTCTTCGAGTCTAGGCTATGCCGGTAGGGTCACAGCTGGCTTTAGTCTTCGAGTCTAGGCTATGCCGGTAGGGTCACAGCTGGCTTTGGTCTTCTAGTTGTGGCTTTGCCAGTGTATGCTGGTAGGGTCACAGCTGGCTTTAGTCTTCTAGTCTAGGCTATGCCGGTAGGGTCACAGCTGGCTTTGGTCTTCTAGTGTGGCTTTGCCAGTGTATGCCGGTAGGGTCACAGCTTTCTTTAGTCTTCTATTCTTGTATAGGCTATGCTGGTAGGGTCACTGCTGGCTTTGATCTTCTATTCTAGGATTTGCTGGTGTATGCCAGTAGTGTCACAGCTGGCCTTAGTGTTCTAGTCTAGTCTAGGCTATGCCAGTAGCGTCACAGTTGGCTTTGATCTTCTATTCTAGGCTTTGCTGGTGTATGCCAGTAGTGTCACAGCTGGCTTTGATCTTCTATTCTAGGCTTTGCTGGTGTATGCCGAAAGTGTCACAGCTGGCCTTAGTGGTCTAGTCTAGTCTAGTCTAGGCTATGCCAGCAGCGTCACAGCTGGCTTTGATCTTCTATTCTAGGCTTTGCTGGGGTATGCCGGTAGTGTAACAGCTGGCCTTAGTGGTCTAGTCTAGTCTAGGCTATGCCAGTAGCGTCACAGCTGGCTTTGATCTTCTATTCTAGGCTTTGCTGGTGTATGCCGGTAGTGTCACAGCTGGCCTTAGTGGTCTAGTCTAGTCTAGGCTATGCCGGTAGGGTCACAGCTGGCTTTGATCTTCTATTCTAGGCTTTGCTGGTGTATGCCGGTAGTGTCACAGCTGGCCTTAGTGGTCTAGTCTAGTCTAGGCTATGCCAGTAGCGTCACAGCTGGCTTTGATCTTCTATTCTAGGCTTTGCTGGTGTATGCCGCTAGTGTCACAGCTGGCCATAGTGTTCTAGCCATGGCTTCACCGATGTGTGACGGTAGAGTCACGGCTGGCTTTGGTCTTCTAGTTGACGCTTCGCTGCTGTGTGCCAGCGCTCCCGCAGTCCTTGATCCTTAAGGTAAACACGCACAACGTATTTTATGCCATCTTATCTGCTGCTTATTGTCAACAATCTTTGTAATGCATGTGATATTTAGTTTTGATATTTTTAATTATTATTAGACGTAATGCAATTTCATTGTTGAATTGTATTTCTGAAGATTACCTGATCTAGTGCGGAACCCCAAATGCTGCGAGGGCTTTGACTGTGTACATATTAGGGCGAAAGTAATTTAATGTGACTTTCCTTAAATTTTGATAACATTTCCGCATTCATATAAAAAAAACTTGTAAAAAGTTTAAACTTTAATATGGGTTTTTAGATGAAAAGACATTGACACGTGGTAGTAATGGCAAACCACATTTTTTTTTCTTACTCCATTTTATGTGCTTTTATTATTTAACTAGTATGTTTTTGTTTGTCCTACCTGTTTGGATGTGTGTACGCAACCTCACCCAATGAGCCCAAAAGTAGGCGATCCATCCGTTACTTTTGATGGACTTCGAGAAAAAAAAAAGTATCTTGGCAAACAGTCATTTGTAAATGTAAATTGATACTTGTATAGCGCACTACTCACCCGCAAGGGTCTCAAGGCGCTTGTACGAATACCGCTGTGGAACCCATCCTGGCTTTCCCTGTGAGGTGTCCACTCTTGGGCACCCCCAAGGTGAAGCCAGGCATCCTTAGCGTTGAGGGGGCCGTTGTGGAGATTAAGCAAGCTATTGCCCAGAGTTGCAGAGTGGGACTCCATGATTGGAATAGGCACCGAGGTGAGAATTATCGAGTCCGTGGAATTTTTGAGCCCAAGAACCCGCCGAGGCGGGGAATTGAACCCTGGTCCCGGGCTAGACCTCTGCATCATGGTCTGCCGCTCTAACCATTGAGCCACACTTCTCCACTTGAGTAGTAACTTTTTTGTAGCTTTTACCTGAAGTTCTTGAAATTAAAAGGCAGGTTTTACAATTGTGTGTCCACCAAGAGCCCTTCTCCGGCTTGTGCTCAAGGCCTGATAGTGAGGAGAAATCTACCAGTCGGGGATTGCAGCGGTGGGGCTGATCACCTGGTTCCTTTCCTCTTATTCTCACGTTAAGGGTTTTCCTTTCCTTTTTAGGGCTCTGACTCCTCCCCCTGGGGGAGGAGTTAAGAGATCCTAATGTTATAAGAAAAAAAAGAAGAAGAAGAAGAAGGGCCTTGGTGAGAGGAATTCCACACATTCCTTTGCGTTTTCTGGCATCTGGTCAGTGATTCGTCTTCCCTGTGCTGTGTATGTAGTAGCCTTGAAGTGATAGGCTGTAAGTAATGTACGCGTGCCCGATGTGGCATTTTGTGTTCGAGAACGAGCATGGCAGAGTGATTAATCTTAATTACGAGCTGTCAGAGTGCCCGTGTAATGCAAGCCAGATGATGCGAACGCGTTCACAGCGGTGAGCGCGTTCAATGTTAAATGACGAGAGGCAGCAGGCGAGGCTCACAGAAGATGACTCATACATGCTCGGGCTAGGGGCCCGCAACGTTTGTCTTCCCCTTGGTTGCCGCTCCTGCCTGCAAGTGCCAAGGTACTGTTAATATCCCCCGCGGTGCGAGCCGTTCCTTTCACCAGACTCGCACCGCTCTGCTCTGTGTGCCTGCCTGCAGCCGTGAGCGCGCTCCAGCCCCTCCCGCTGGAATCCTTGGAAGTCGCCGAGTGCCCAGAGCCCCCACGGGTGAGTGAAAGCTGAAGGCTTCGTCTGCACTCCCCGTCAGGGACTCCGAGCCTCCCCCTGCCGCCCGCACTGCTCCAGGAGCCCTCCTGCACCGCTGGGCCGGCCCGCCTTTAACTCTGTCCTCGAGCCGAGAGGAAGAGCCGGGGCCGGCACAGGCGTGCTCACGCCCGATGCGTGAGCGTTGGTAGGGCCGGGTCAGTTTCACCGCGAAGAGGCAGGAGAGGCGCTGCCAGGCACGCCGAAGGCCAGGGAGAGTTCCAAAGCCCCAGAACGGAGAGAGGCTTTCGTTTAAAGGGCAAAGACACCTGTGGCTCATATTTACACGGGCAAAGATGCAATTAAACTGAGGAACTTCTCCAACTTGAATGTCGGAATCCAGACACTTGGCAAAAGTAGCCTGTGTAAAAAAAAAACCAAAACTTTTTCCATACCCTTAATTCTGACCCCTCCCAGTGCAGAGGAAACGCCGAAGCTGTGCTTCACAAATATTGACAAATTCAGGTTTGCCCCCACCCCTCTGCATGCATCTTAAAGTTTACGTATAGAATTTATTTGAAATAATGTAATGTTTTTTAAAGAAATACTTACATTGACTAAAAGTTATTCACATATTTTGTAATAACAATATTTGTTTTATTTATATATACTTCTTAACATGAAATAAAATATATTTATGTTTAAAAGAAGGTTTCTACGGAGAGTGTTGCCGTACAACTGTTTGTCCGTGTGAGTGCAGAGTAGTGAGGGCAGAGTAGTGAGGGCAGAGTAGTGAGGGCAGAGTAGTGAGGGCAGAGTAGTGAGGGCAGAGTAGTGAGGGCAGAGTAGTGAGGGCAGAGTAGTGAGGGCAGAGTAGTGAGGGCAGAGTAGTGAGGGCAGAGTAGTGAGTAGTGAGTAGTGAGTAGTGAGTAGAGTAGTGAGTAGAGTAGTGAGTAGTGAGTGCAGAGTAGTGAGTGCAGAGTAGTGAGTAGTGAGTGCAGAGTAGTGAGTAGTGAGTGCAGAGTAGTGAGTAGTGAGTGCAGAGTAGTGAGTAGTGAGTGCAGAGTAGTGAGTAGTGAGTAGAGTAGTGAGTAGTGAGTAGAGTAGTTAGTACAGAGTAGTGAGTAGAGTAGTGAGTGGAGAGTAGTGAGTAGAGTAGTGAGTAGTGAGTGCAGAGTAGTGAGTAGTGAGTAGAGTAGTGAGGTGAGTAGAGTAGTGAGTAGAGTAGTGAGGTGAGTAGAGTAGTGAGTAAAGTAGTGAGTGCAGAGTAGTGAGTAGAGAAGTGAGTAGTGAGTAGTGAGTAGAGTAGTGAGTAGAGTAGTGAGTAGTGAGTGCAGAGTAGTGAGTAGTGAGTAGAGTAGTGAGTAGTGAGTAGAGTAGTGAGTAGTGAGTAGAGTAGTGAGTAGAGTAGTGAGTAGTGAGTAGTGAGTAGTGAGTAGTGAGTAGAGTAGTGAGTAGTGAGTAGTGAGTAGTGAGTAGTGAGTAGTGAGTAGAGTAGTGAGTAGAGTAGTGAGGTGAGTAGAGTAGTGAGTAAAGTAGTGAGTGCAGAGTAGTGAGTAGAGAAGTGAGTAGTGAGTAGAGTAGTGAGTAGAGTAGTGAGTAGTGAGTGCAGAGTAGTGAGTAGTGAGTAGAGTAGTGAGTAGTGAGTAGAGTAGTGAGTAGTGAGTCGAGTAGTGAGTAGTGAGTCGAGTAGTGAGTAGAGTAGTGAGGTGAGTAGAGTAGTGAGGTGAGTAGAGTAGTGAGTAAAGTAGTGAGTGCAGAGTAGTGAGTAGAGAAGTGAGTAGTGAGTAGTGAGTAGAGTAGTGAGTAGAGTAGTGAGTAGAGTAGTGAGTAGTGAGTAGAGTGGAGAGTAGTGAGCAGAGTAGTGAGTAGTGAGTAGAGTAGTGAGTAGAGTAGTGAGTAGAGTAGTCAGTAGTGAGCAGAGTAGTGAGTAGTGGGTGCAGAGTAGTGAGTAGAGTAGTGAGTAGTGAGTAGAGTAGTGAGTAGTGAGTAGAGTAGTGAGTAGTGAGTGCAGAGTAGTGAGTAGAGTAGTGAGTAGAGTAGTGAGGAGAGTAGTGAGTAGAGTAGTGAGTAGAGTAGTGAGTGCAGAGTAGTGAGTAGAGTAGTGAGTAGAGTAGTGAGTAGAGTAGTGAGTAGAGTAGTGAGTAGAGTAGTGAGTAGTGAGTGCAGAGTAGTGAGTAGAGTAGTGAGTAGAGTAGTGAGTAGAGTAGTGAGTGCAGAGTAGTGAGTGCAGAGTAGTGAGTGCAGAGTAGTGAGTGCAGAGTAGTGAGTGCAGAGTAGTGAGTGCAGAGTAGTGAGTGCAGAGTAGTGAGTGCAGAGTAGTGAGTGCAGAGTAGTGAGTGCAGAGTAGTGAGTGCAGAGTAGTGAGTGCAGAGTAGTGAGTGCAGAGTAGTGAGTGCAGAGTAGTGAGTAGAGTAGTGAGTAGAGTAGTGAGTAGAGTAGAGTGGTGAGTAGGACATCACAGGCAGCAGCTGTGCAAGCTTCTTACACTCACAAGGAGACCACAGGCAGCTGAGGTGCAATCTTCTCCCACTCACAAGAACGACATCACAGGCAGCAGCAGTGCAAGCTTCTTACACTCACAAGGAGACCACAGGCAGCAGAGGTGCAAGCTTCTCACACTCACAAGAAGGACATCACAGGCAGTAACGGTGCAATATTCTCACACTCACAAGGAGATCACTGGCAGTACACACCACATGAACACACTCCATAACACATAGCAACAATACATTGGCATTTACAATGCCATTAGCTCAAACTCAAATAAATCCGAGCCCGATTGCATTTCTAATGCTTGTTTTTGTTTTGTTCTTTCATCACTTGGTTGATGTTGTTTGAAAGAGTTCTCTTTGCATCGTTTCTGCTCCACCTGGCTGGGCTTGGTTAAATCTGTTTTCCATCTTTGTTAATCAGTTTGAAAACTGTTTGTTGGTGCCTTATGTTCTCATGGGAGCCTAAAATTCTACAGATTGTTTTGTTACCTCTCAACAGTATGGAAATGTATTTCTTTGGCATTTTCGCAGTTTCATGACTGAGTTTTCCCTTTACAAATCTTTTCATTGCTGCTGCTTCAGTCCAGTTGGTTCGGTTGGGGTGAGCCTGACTCGGGACTACCGCTCCCAGAATGCACTGCGTCCAGGTGGCAAGGAGCCACCTCTTTACTCGTTGAAGATGCCCTTGCCCCAGTCGTTCTTGCAGCCTCTGCTTTGGCGCCCACTGATGTACGAGTGGTTCCAGCAGAGCCCTCCCAGGCCTTCCTGCAGATGTCATATTTTGTCCTTGTAGGGCCGCCGTAGCCGCCTCTTTTGGCAGCGGCTCTCCTCTTCAGTGTTCTTGGTTTATCCTGCTCATGGCACGTTGGTACCTGGGGCTTTGGATGAGACTGGCAGTGCGAGACTGGCACGGGCAGGGTGGTGACCTGGGGGGCAGGTGCAGGCTCCACAAATATGGATTCTTGGGGCCCCTTCCTGCTTCTCCTGTCTCCTTGGAGCGGAAGGGCTTTCAAGAGAGCTGGCACCGAGCCCTGGCCCTCTGCCATCTTCACCCTGGTGCGGTGACAGAGCTGCAGGGCACAGCTGCGGCTGTGCACAGACCCCCCCACACCCCCATCTTTCGTACATTAACAGTGTTTCACCCCATTGGTACTCCCTGGCAGCGTCAGCGGCTCTCAGCACCTGGCACGCCTGTGTGACCTTTTAGTTAAGAGATGCCGAGGCTGTAAATTGTATTATATTCTATGTGGGTATATGTGCAGGGCTGTTGGGCGGGGGGAGGTTGGGGTTGCTGCCATACATTGTAATTTGCAAAAAACACAGTTGATGGACAGAATGTAGAACAATGTCATACATTCCCCCCAGCACAAGGATCTGGGCCTAAATCCATCGTTTTTTTGCACTCCACACCACCCTGGGTTAGACACTGGCTATATGCAAATCAGCCTTGACCCTGTGCCTCATGGGAACAGTCCAGTCCGAACTACCAAGCCATGTCTTTCCCAGACCGGAATCAAGCATCCAAGGACCGGTTTCTGGCTATCAGCCTTCATCAGCCTGGATAGCTTTACTCCAGTGGTGTGGAGAGCCTGGGACTCACGTCTGAGCATACCCAGCCCACTCGGGGTGAAAATTGCAAAAACCACAGTTGATGGACAGAATGTAGAACAATGTCATACATTCACCCCAGTACAAGGATCTAGGCCTAAATCCATCGTTTCTTTGCACTCCACACCACCCTGGGTTAGACACTGGCTATATGCAAATCAGCTATGACCCTGTGCCTCACGGGAACAGTCCAGTTCGAACTACCAAGCCATGTCTTTCCCAGACCGGAATCAAGCATCCAAGGACCGGTTTCTGGCTATCAGCCTTGGTGTGGAGAGCCTGGGACTCACGTCTGAGCATACCCAGCCCACTCGGGGTGACAAATGAAAAAACAACAGTTGATGGACAGAATGCAGAACAATGTCATACATTCACCCCAGTACAAGGATCTGGGCCTAAATCCATCGTTTTTTTGCACTCCACACCACCCTGGGTTAGACACTGGCTATATGCAAATCAGCTATGACCCTGTGCCTCACGGGAACAGTTAGTCCGAACTACCAAGCCATGTCTTTCCCAGACCGGAATCAAGCATCCAAGGACCGGTTTCTGGCTATCAGCCTTCATCAGCCTGGATAGCTTGACTCCAGTGGTGTGGAGAGCCTGGGACTCACGTCTGAGCATACCCAGCCCACTCGGGGTGAAAATTGCAAAAAACACAGTTGATGGACAGAATGTAATGCCACCCTTCTGCTAGTGATGTGCATCTTGTTGTGCATGCAACATTTTGGGGTGATCTGTCAAGGGAGGGGGGGAATTGGTGTCAAAAAAGTGTGTTTCTCATGTTAATTCCCATAGTCTCTTTAGACACGCCTGCAGCCCGAACCGCTAAACAAAATGACACCAAGTTTGTCGGAAAGCTAGCTTTCGGTCCGCAGATTGTGCGTTTTGTAATTTGGTGTAAATCCGTTCAGTAGTTTTGGAGAAATTAAAGGAAATCTAAAGTTGGATATCTGTGGCCGTGAAGTATTCGCACCGATTTCACGACAAATGCGCGCAACAACAGGAATGCTGTGAATGTTGCCGCCGCATTTTACTTCAACAGAAGTGTCCCCGGGGCTCAAATGAAATGGGAGGAAGTTGCTTGAGCGCATCAGGTTGGATGTGACCTAATCTCATAGCTGCAATACAGGGGTCATTGAGGGACCCCTCGTGTGTACTATGTCACAAAATAGTTTTCTTTCCACATCCCAATATTTGCGTATTTGTCGCGACTGCCAGCGTGACACCTGTGTAATGTTGCTACGAATTTGCAAATAACATTGAAAAAAAATCCCAGACTCTCATGAACCTACTCACTCATGCACCCACTCACACACCTACTCACTCATGCACCCACTCACACACCTACTCACTCATGCACCCACTCACACACCTACTCACTCATGCACCCACTCACACACCTACTCACTCATGCACCCACTCACACACCTACTCACTCATGCACCCACTCACACACCTACTCACTCACGCATCCACTCACACACCTACTCACTCATGCACCCACTCACACACCTACTCACTCACGCATCCACTCACACACCTACTCACTCATGCACCCACTCCATAGCCACTCAGAGACTCATACACCCACTGAGTTCCACTCACACACTTATGTACCCACTCACAGACCCACTCAGATTCATGCACCCACTCACAGACACCCTCAGAGACTCATGGACCCACTCACAAACCGACTAGGATACTCGCGCATCCACTCACACAGCCACTCACTCATGCACCCACTCACACACCTACTCACTCATGCACCCACTCCATAGCCACTCAGAGACTCATACACCCACTGAGATCCACTCACACACTTATGTACCCACTCACAGACCCACTCAGATTCATGCACCAACTCACAGACACCCTCAGATTCATGCACCCACTCACAGACACCCTCAGAGACTCATGGACCCACTCACAAACCGACTTGGATACTCACGCATCCACTCACACAGCCACTCACTCATGCACCCACTCACATAGCCCCTCAGAGACTCATACACCCACTGAGTTCCACTCACACACTTATGTACCCACTCACAGACCCACTCAGATTCATGCACCCACTCACAGACACCCTCAGAGACTCATGGACCCACTCACAAACCGACTAGGATACTCGCGCATCCACTCACACAGCCACTCACTCATGCACCCACTCACACACCTACTCACTCATGCACCCACTCCATAGCCACTCAGAGACTCATACACCCACTGAGATCCACTCACACACTTATGTACCCACTCACAGACCCACTCAGATTCATGCACCAACTCACAGACACCCTCAGATTCATGCACCCACTCACAGACATCCTCAGAGACTCATGGACCCACTCACAAACCGACTTGGATACTCGCGCATCCACTCACACAGCCACTCAGACTAATGTTCCCCCTCACAAACCCACTCGGAGACTCTTGCACCCTCTCACACACTCATAAACTGCCTCACACAGCCACTCACTCATGCACCTAAAGACCCACTCAGACTCAGCCACCCTCTGAGCCGTTCACTAACACATTTATGCACCCACTCAGACACTTATGCACCCATTCATGCCACCACTGACACACCCACTCAAGAGAGTCACAGTCGCTTACAGACCTACTTGGAGACTCATGCACCTATTCAGACACTCACACATTCACTCACAGACCCACTCAGAGAGTCATGCACCCACTCAAAGACTTGGGCACCCACTCACCCACTCTGAGACTCATGCACTCACTGACAGACCCACTGAAATACACATTCACTCACAGACCCACTTGGAGTCATGCACCCAGTGAGACAACTCACTCAGACACTTATGGACCCACTCACACATCCATTCATAGACCCACTCACACTCAAGAACCCACTCACAGACCCACTCAGACACTAACACACCCACTGTCACACCCACTCAGACTCTCACACTCACTGACAGACTCACTCATGCATTCACTCACACACCCATTTACCCACACAACCACTCACACACCCATACAGCCACATGTACACCCACTCACAGACCTACACAACCACTCACACAACCATACAGCCACTCACACACCAATACAGCCACTCACACACCAATACAGCCACTCACACACCAATACAGCCACTCACACCCCACTCAGAGACCCACAGCCACTTACCCACTTATACACCCACCCATCACACACTCACACACAACCACTCACACATCCATACACCCACTCATTCACCCATACAATCACTCACACGCCCTCTCATACAGCCATACAGTCACTGATAAATCCAATTAAGAGACCCAGAGAACCACTCACATACCCACACATTGACTGACATTGGCACTCAGACACCCACTCACACAGCCATGTTTACAACCGTACAGCCTCTTACACACCCACTCATACACCGATACAGCAAAACCCCTGACAATCCAACTCACACGGCCACTTACAGACCCACCCAGCCAGTCACACATGCACTCACACACCCACACCCTTACAGTAACCCCCACTCCCACTTTCAGCCCAACACAGCCACTCATACACCCTGTGTACAGAAAAGTTATAGGTAGGAAATAGTATTAAAAAGCCGTAGAAATTCATTAAATAAAACAAAGGTTACAGGGTCGTTCTAGTTAGGTTCAGATTGTACACACACAAAACCATAGAAATTCAGCGTTTATAGTAATCTCGAGAAACTATAACTGGTGCCCTAAGGTGACTGTAACTCTCGCCATGCACTACTAATTACCCCACATATTGCACCAGTCACATCTCCTATGACATCACTGACAATATCACTGCTATATTTGCAGTGAAATTATTAATGATAAAACTGTGTGGGGGCTCGAGTTCTAGTTACCTTAGGGCACGAGATATAGTTTCTTACCTTGGCACATGTCACTGGGGTGTACTGTTTTCTTAATTGGGCCCTTGGCATGGAGGTGGACTGTCCTCTTACAAGGGCACTAGGAATGGAGGTGGTCTGCCCTCTTACCAGGGAACTTGGCACGGAGGCGGACTGCCCTCTTACCAGGGAACTTGGCACGGAGGCGGACTGTCCTCTCGCCTGGGTACAAGTCAGAGAAGTGGAGTGTCCTCTTACCAGGGCACCAGGCATGGAGGGGGTTATACTCTTACCAGGGCTCTAAAGACTTGCCTCACAGTTACGAGCAGAGGTACACGGGTCTGTGTCAGTTGTAAGATGGTAGCTGTGGGTGTGCCTCTCCTCAAGCTGGTGCCCTCCCCTCTTATCTGCCTGCACAGACGTTTGGTGCAGGGCCCACAGGCAGATATTTTTTCAACTAAAGCTTGTGCTGCCTTTTTGAGTTCAAAGGGACAGTGCTGCATCCACGGGAGAGAACCATCTGCCCTTCCCAAAGGTGTCTAGGCTACTAAAACTGAAGTGTGTGGCACATGGCAAGAG
Organism: Lissotriton helveticus; assembly: GCF_964261635.1. NCBI lineage: Eukaryota > Metazoa > Chordata > Amphibia > Caudata > Salamandridae > Lissotriton > Lissotriton helveticus. The sequence goes on from NC_136073.1 coordinate 17,727,014, forward strand.
GTTGCTCACAGATTGGTCTGGGGTTGCTTGGTTCCAGGTTAAGGGTTGGGAACCGTTTGTTCTTGAGTACATAGTTGTAGCTGTTATGACCGTGACTGGCAGAGTTGGTGTACCATTCTTGTTTTGCACTGGGCCTGCTTGGTTTATACTGCTAGAATTGGCACAGGGTCTGCTGCAGAATTGTTTTAGCTCCCGGCTGTACACAGATTTGGTGCAGTTTTGAGCTCCTTGCTGGGCATGGGTCAAGCCTGGTTTTCTTTTTACAAGGATATGTGCAGGTTCAGATGATGTGGCCCGCTCAGTTGTATGGTAAAATATTCCTATTGACTGCTCAGTGGTCATGATGGTTTTTGCCTGCTGGCTCATCAGGGTTCGAGCAGAACGTTTTCCACCACCTCCTGGTTGGTTATGGTTGGGTCTGCTTCCCGGTTGGTCATGGTTGGGTCTGCTTCCCGGTTGGTCATGGTTGGGTCTGCTTCCCGGTTGGTCATGGTGGGTTTTCTTGCCGGTTGGTCATGGTGGGTCTGCTTGTTGGTTGGTCATGGTGGGTCTGCTTGCCGGTTGGCTATGGTGGGTCTGCTTGCCGGTTGCCCATGGTGGGTCTGCTTGCCGGTTGCCCATGGTGGGTCTGCTTGCCGGTTGCCCATGGTGGGTCTGCTTGCCGGTTGCCCATGGTGGGTCTGCTTGCCGGTTGCCCATGGTGGGTCTGCTTGCCGGTTGCCCATGGTGGGTCTGCTTGCCGGTTGCCCATGGTGGGTCTGCTTGCCGGTTGCCCATGGTGGGTCTGCTTGCTGGTTGCCCATGGTGGGTCTGCTTGCCGGTTGCCCATGGTGGGTCTGCTTGCCGGTTGCCCATGGTGGGTCTGCTTGCCGGTTGCCCATGGTGGGTCTGCTTGCTTGTTGGCCATGGTGGGTTTTCTTGCCGGTTGGTCATGGTGGGTCTGCTTGCCGGTTGCCCATGGTGGGTCTGCTTGCCGGTTGCCCATGGTGGGTCTGCTTGCCGGTTGGTCATGGTGGGTCTGCTTGCCGGTTGGTCATGGTGGGTTTTCTTGCCGGTTGGTCATGGTGGGTCTGCTTGCCAGTTGGTCATGGGGGTTTTCTTGCTGGTTGGTCATGGTGGGTTTTCTTGCCGGTTGGTCATGATGGGTCTGCTTGCCGGTTGGTCATGGTGGGTTTTCTTGCTGGTTGGTCATGGTGGGTTTTCTTGCCAGTTGGTCATGGTGGGTTTTCTTTCCGGTTGGTCATGGTGGGTCTGCTTTGCTTGCTGGTTGCCCGTGGGGAGTCTGCTTGCCGGTTTGCCATGGTGGGTCTGCTTGTCGGTTGGCCATGGTGGGTCTGCTTGCTGGTTGCCCATGGTGAGTCTGCTTGCCGGTTGGCCATGGTGGGTGTTTTTGCCGGTTGGTCATGGTGGGTTTGCACACAGGCTGGTTGGGAATAAGGTTTGCCTGCTGGCTGATTACATCCGTCAAGCCCACTGGCTGGTGAGAGTTCTGGGAGAAGCCTTGTTGGGTGTCCCTGGGAAAAGACCAGTTGATTCTGATCAAAAGTGACTTGTCGGATTGGAAAGATGTTTCTACAGAATTGGCCACCTTCCTTGATGATGGATATTTCAAATTCCTCTAGCCTCGTGGTGGCAGGAGAAGACTTGACGCCTTGCTTAACAATTCCATGGTCTTCATCACCCTGGCTTGCTCTAGGTATCCCCATGTCTATGTTCACCTCCTAAGGCTTGAGCCTGGAGAAGTAGTCTCTTTTTGGGTTGTGACATGGCTTGCCTCTATGGTCCACTTTTCAGTGCCACTTCTTTTGTGATCCTGCAGCCTCGCAATTAAAGTGATTCCTCTGCATTTTGGTGGCCTTTCTTGGGCCACCAAGCCAAGATGAGCTAATGCCGAGAGGAGCAAATAGTTGTGGTCCTGATTATCCACTGCCCTTGGGTTTCCAGCATGGGAGAGAAAAGATAGGTTTGAATTTTAATCGGAAAATTGTTTGAGTTGGACGGATGGAGGCTTTTTGACCAACTTTACACCCACTGAGATAGTCCTCATTCTGAAGTGGATAGAATAAGAGTAACACTTAATTTCAGTGTTTTAGTTTTAGTATTCAGTGTCGACGAGCCATGTGGAGGTAATTGGCTGCTCCCTCTCTAAGGTATGATATAGCTGACAAATATTGTTATGAAAGGATCTGTGTGTTGGCTTGGGGTTGTTACTTTTGTGTGTTTGGTGTTTCGGAATGGTTGTTGGCACCTCTTAAACAATGTGACATGATTGTGAGCTTGGGTCTAAAGTGGTTGTCTCCACTAAGGGATGGGGAACAGCGTTTACAACGCAACTTTTACAACGAAGTACCTTTACGACACAACCATTACAATGTAACTTTTACAACGACTTGCGCTGGGGGGCGCTCTAGGATAGGGAATAGTTGTAATTTACTATCGAACACCTTCCCTACTATCCACGGGGACTGGAGTTGGAATAGTAAATTAAACTATTCACTATCCAGCGCCCCCCAACGCAAGTCGTTGTAATGACTTGCGTTGTAAAACTTGCGTCGTAAAGGCATGCGTTGTAAAAGCATGCGTTGTAACGACGTACATCCCTAAGGGATGCATCCTCTCGGCTGTGTGTTGCATCCTTTCCATGAGCAAAAGTGCTTGTCTTCAGTGACGTAAAACCAACTGGTGTCATTTCCGGTCTTCTAGGGGTCAGTCTAGGAGGAACAGATACAGGGAGGGTATTAATCATTGTGATATACACTGTACCCATTACTTTTATAATGAAACCTGCCAACCCCAAGGGAGCATTGCCATCTGTGACAGAGGCTGGACGTAAAAAGAAAAATGTAACAAGCATTGGCAAAGCCAATAGAACTTGCATTAGCTGCTAGCCTTATGTCTTTATCAATGCTTTGTGGTGGTTTTTGCAAACCTTTATTGTTGGGGGAGGTGCTGGACCCTTGTCGGACCAAAAACCTTTGGCTAAAAGCTAAAATATATTTTTGGTTTTGAAAAGCACTCATTGCCATGGTAGTTCCCTGGTACTAAAGGGAACTTATATTTTTTCAGTGGGTGTGCTCCTTGTGAAAGAGCAGAATGCCGTCACTCACAGTGAAGGTAACCGATGACTGAAGTGGGCTGACCTGCTGCCCCACGCTGCATGATGTAATGGTTTGAAGAAAAATTTGAGTGACAGAATAACAGACCACTGGACGAAGAGGTTTGACCGAAATCACTTATAAGCAAGTATAATATACATTTAATTATGGCAAAATTAAAAGGTTTAGGCTCATATTAGACCAAAAAAATTGGCGAAAAAGAGTTCTATTCCTCGGGCTTGTGACGGGCCGACCTGGGGTGTCCCGGACTGTGAGAGAGGATTCTCTACCTCTGACAGTGTGTTGGAGAAGGTGTGGTCACCTTGTGTCTGGAGGGTTTTTCTTCTTTGTACTCCTGTGTGAGGGTCTCTGTCTGTATGTACAGGCTCTCCTGAATGCAGGCGGGGTCTTAAATGTAAATGTTAATGTAAATGTACATGTATTTATATAGCGCAAATCACCGACACGGTATCTAAGCGCTTGCTTAGGGAACCCGTCCTGGTATTCCCCTGTGAGATATCCCGGCAGGGTATCCACAAGGTGAAAGCCAGGCATCCCGCCGCGAGGGGCCGTAGTGGAGATTAAGCAAGCTATTGCCCAGAGTCGCAGAGTGTGACCCCGTGAGTCGAGTAGGCACCAGAGCGAGAATTGTCGAGTCCATGGAATTTTTTTTTTGAGCCCGAGACCCGCCGAGGCAGGGAATCGAACCCTGGTCCACGGCCGATCTCAGCTTCCGGGTCTGCCGCCTCTAACCACTGAGCCACACTTCTCCACCAAAATCCAGAGATATAAGCATGGGGCTCAGCTACTCAAGCAAGAGACTCCTCAGCACTGGAGCTGCTACATTCAGCACTAACTGGGGCCCTCTGGCTGGCTCAATAAAAGGTTCTCATGTAGGTTCTTGTCGCAACAAAAGCTTGTCTGCAAACCCAGTGATTCTAGCCAACCTGTGTTCGAGTACCCACTAACCAATCTGTGAGCGACGGTTGGGCCATCGTCTTCCAATGGCTGAATTAGGATCGATTGCCACCCAACAGGACTGATTCTGTCTGACTCCGATGGCATTTCAGAGGCAGCGACCGGTCAGATATTCATGCTTTTTATGTCTGACCTATTGTTTACATTACACATAAAGTGGGCTTTGGGTCCACCCCTTTTATCCATTGGCTTTGTTCGACCTGCCTCTTTCCGCCATTGGCTTGAGACTTTGTCGGGCACTTTTTAGCTCTGTGTGTCCAATGGGAGTATTCATCTCACCCAATGCTATTGGCTTGTTAGGTGTATCCTTCCACCTCCACTCAAGTGCTTGCAGTGAACTTTACGACTGTAACCCTTGCTGACTGCTCCCTTTCATATGTCTCACTCTGTTGTGCGATCACCGCAGACCCTTTGTCTTTGCCAGTGCTTGTTCCCCGTAGGCCTGTGCATCTCGGATCTATGCCTGCCTGTCATAGACTGCGAGCGACCGTCGTGACTTCTGCTGCTGACCCCTCCCTCCTTACAGGGCCTTATGGGATTAAACTCTAAGTCTCACAGTCGCCTCCGGCCCGGAGGGCGGTGATAGGCTGAGCCCCGCAATGGCGGGAGCCGGGCGCGGGGCTGGGAGCAGCCGGCTGCTTTCAGCCTGAATCTTTTTTAATGATTCCTTTAAAGCAGATTAAAGCTTGTAAGTGGCTCAGCGGAGGTGGGATGAAGCCAAATGTGTTGATTTGTGCGCGCGCTTGTGCAAAGGATCCGCTTGTAGTGTGCGGGCCCCAGAAACGGCCAGGTATAGTCCAGCATTGGTAGCTCGCTGCTTAACCCAGCCACATTTAGAAGAAATGCGGAAAACAATATTTGCATACTGTGCCGTGTGATGGAATCTTTGTGCAGCCAGTGGTTACCATCAAAATCTCACAGACTGGCCCTAACCCCCGGAGGGCTCTCACGGGGCACTCCTACCCCCGGAGGGCTCTCACGGGGCACTCCTACCCCCGGAGGGCTCTCACGGGGCACTCCTACCCCCGGAGGGCTCTCACGGGCACTCCTACCCCCGGAGGGCTCTCACGGGGCACTCCTACCCCCGGAGGGCTCTCACGGGGCACTCCTACCCCCGGAGGGCTCTCACGGGGCACTCCTACCCCCGGAGGGCTCTCACGGGGCACTCCTACCCCAGTGGGCTCTCACGGGGCACTCCTACCCCCGGAGGGCTCTCACGGGGCACTCCTACCCCCGGAGGGCTCTCACGGGGCACTCCTACCCCCGGAGGGCTCTCACGGGGCACTCCTACCCCCGGAGGGCTCTCACGGGCACTCCTACCCCCGGAGGGCTCTCACGGGGCACTCCTACCCCCGGAGGGCTCTCACGGGGCACTCCTACCCCCGGAGGGCTCTCACTGGGCACTCCTACCCCCGGAGGGCTCTCACGGGCACTCCTACCCCCGGAGGGCTCTCACGGGGCACTCCTACCCCCGGAGGGCTCTCACGGGGCACTCCTACCCCCGGAGGGCTCTCACGGGGCACTCCTACCCCCGGAGGGCTCTCACGGGGCACTCCTACCCCCGGAGGGCTCTCACGGGGCACTCCTACCCCCGGAGGGCTCTCACGGGGCACTCCTACCCCCGGAGGGCTCTCACGGGGCACTCCCACCCCCGGAGGGCTCTCACGGGGCACTCCTACCCCCGGAGGGCTCTCACGAGGCACTCCTACCCCCGGAGGGCTCTCACTGGGCACTCCTACCCCCGGAGGGCTCTCACGGGCACTCCTACCCCCGGAGGGCTCTCACGGGGCACTCCTACCCCCGGAGGGCTCTCACGGGGCACTCCTACCCCCGGAGGGCTCTCACTGGGCACTCCTACCCCCGGAGGGCTCTCACTGGGCACTCCTACCCCCGGAGGGCTCTCACGGGGCACTCCTACCCCCGGAGGGCTCTCACGGGCACTCCTACCCCCGGAGGGCTCTCACGGGCACTCCTACCCCCGGAGGGCTCTCACTGGGCACTCCTACCCCCGGAGGGCTCTCACGGGGCACTCCTACCCCCGGAGGGCTCTCACGGGGCACTCCTACCCCCGGAGGGCTCTCACGGGGCACTCCCACCCCCGGAGGGCTCTCACGGGGCACTCCTACCCCCGGAGGGCTCTCACGGGGCACTCCTACCCCCGGAGGGCTCTCACGGGGCACTCCTACCCCCGGAGGGCTCTCACGGGGCACTCCCACCCCCGGAGGGCTCTCACGGGGCACTCCTACCCCCGGAGGGCTCTCACGGGGCACTCCTACCCCCGGAGGGCTCTCACGGGGCACGCCTACCCCCGGAGGGCTCTCACGGGGCACTCCTACCCCAGTGGGCTCTTGCCTGGTGCTTCAGCTCCACCCCTGGCTGGGTGCTGTGCCCGGAGGGGCCCCCTGGCTGGGTGCTGTGCCCGGAGGGGCCCCCTGGCTGGGTGCTGCGCCCAGAGGGGGCCCCTGGCTGGGTGCTGCGCCCGGAGGGGGCCCCTGGCTGGGTGCTGCGCCCGGAGGGGGCCCCTGGCTGGGTGCTGCGCCCAGAGGGGGCCCCTGGCTGGGTGCTGCGCCCGGAGGGGCCCCCTGGCTGGGTGCTGCACCCGGAGGGGCCCCCTGGCTGGGTGCTGCGCCCGGAGGGGCCCCCTGGCTGGGTGCTGCGCCCGGAGGGGCCCCCTGGCTGGGTGCTGCGCCCGGAGGGGCCCCCTGGCTGGGTGCTGCGCCCGGAGGGGCCCCCTGGCTGGGTGCTGCGCCCGGAGGGGGCCCCTGGCTGGGTGCTGCGCCCGGAGGGGCCCCCTGGCTGGGTGCTGCGCCCGGAGGGGCCCCCTGGCTGGGTGCTGCGCCCGGAGGGGCCCCCTGGCTGGGTGCTGCGCCCGGAGGGGCCCCCTGGCTGGGTGCTGCGCCCGGGGGGGCCCCCTGGCTGGGTGCTGCGCCCGGGGGGGCCCCCTGGCTGGGTGCTGCGCCCGGGGGGGCCCCCTGGCTGGGTGCTGCGCCCGGGGGGGGCCCCTGGCTGGGTGCTGCGCCCGGAGGGGGCCCCTGGCTGGGTGCTGCGCCCGGAGGGGCCCCCTGGCTGGGTGCTGCGCCCGGGGGGGCCCCCTGGCTGGGTGCTGCGCCCGGGGGGGCCCCCTGGCTGGGTGCTGCGCCCGGAGGGGGCCCTTGGCTGGGTGCTGCACCCAGAGGGAACTCCTGTCTGGGTGCTGTGCCTGTCGGGCCCCTGGCCGGGTGCTGTGCCTGTCGGGCCCCTGGCCGGGTGCTACACCTATCGGACCCCCGGCCATGTGCTGATCCTGGCGGGCCCCTGGCCGGGTGCTGCGCCCGGAGGGGGCCTCTGGCTGGGTCCTGCTCCCGGAGGTGGCCCCTAGCTGGGTGCTGCACCTTGCGGAGGTCCCTAGCTGGGTGCTGCACCGTGTGGAGGCCCCAGGCGGTGTGCTGTGCCCGTAGGGGGCCCCTGGCTAGGTGCTGTGCCCAGAGGGGGCATCTGGCTGGGTGCTGCGCCCAGAGGGGGCCCCAGGCGGTGTGCTGTGCCCCGAGGGGGCCCCTGGCTGGGTGCTGCGCCCCGAGGGGGCCCCTGGCTGGGTGCTGCGCCCCGAGGGGGCCCCTGGCTGGGTGCTGCGCCCAGAGGGGGCATCTGGCTGGGTGCTGTGCCCAGAGGGGGCCCCTGGCTGGGCGCTGCACCCAGAGGACCACTTGCCGGAGGCCGCGCCTGGCCATGTCCTTGCTGGGTGCTCTGCCTGGCGGGCTCTTGTTGGGTGTTTCGCCTCACCAGGTGCGTCCCTTGCTGGGCGTTCCCCCCCCTCTGGGTGCTCTTCCTGGCAACCCATGCTAGATGCTCCCCATGGCGGGGCCCTCTCCAGATGCTCCCCCTGGCGGGCCCTCTCCAGATGCTCCCCCTGGCGGGCCCTCGCCATATGCTCCGCCTGGAGGGCCCTCTCCAGATGCTCCCCCTGGCGGGCCCTCTCCAGATGCTCCGCCTGGAGGGCCCTCCCCAGATGCTCCGCCTGGAGGGCCCTCGCCAGATGCTCCGCCTGGAGGGCCCTCTCCAGATGCTCCCCCTGGCGGGCCCTCTCCAGATGCTCCGCCTGGAGGGCCCTCTCCAGATGCTCCCCCTGGAGGGCCCTCTCCAGATGCTCCGCCTGAAGGGCCCACGCCAGATGCTCCGCCTGAAGGGCCCACGCCAGATGCTCCGCCTGTAGGGCCCTCGCCAGATGCTCCGCCTGGCGGGCCCTCGCCAGATGCTCCGCCTGGAGGGCCCTCGCCAGATGCTCCGCCTGGAGGGCCCTCGCCAGATGCTCCGCCTGTAGGGCCCTCGCCAGATGCTCCGCCTGTAGGGCCCTCGCCAGATGCTCCGCCTGGAGGGCCCTCTCCAGATGCTCCGCCTGGAGGGCCCTCTCCAGATGCTCCGCCTGGAGGGCCCTCGCCAGATGCTCCGCCTGGAGGGCCCTCGCCAGATGCTCCGCCTGGAGGGCCCTCGCCAGATGCTCCGCCTGGAGGGCCCTCGCCAGATGCTCCGCCTGGAGGGCCCTCGCCAGATGCTCCGCCTGGAGGGCCCTCGCCAGATGCTCCGCCTGTAGGGCCCTCGCCAGATGCTCCGCCTGGCGGGGCCCTCCCCAGATGCTCCGCCTAGAGGGCCCACGCCAGATGCTCTGCCTGGCGGGCCACCGCTGGATGTGAGCAGCACCCAGAGGATTCCGGTTTGTTTGTGGCGTAATCACCATGGCTGTGCTGTGAGATTTTCTGTCTTACTCCTGGAATCCTGGATTACCTCAGCGATTGCCTTTTGCTTGATTTTGTATTTCAGGGTAGCTCCTTTGGCGACGAGGATGGCACCAGAGGGGGGTGGGTGCTACTGCCAGCATGCTTGTAGCGTAGAGAAGCCAGAACCGGAGGGCGCATCTACACATGCACGTGTCTTGGGAGCGTTTCTTTTTTTGTCCTGATAATTCTTCTTCCATCTGGCAGTGGGCTGAGATCTGAGCCACCCTCTCTGGGGACGGGTGATGTCATCGTAGTAGGCTCTGTCGCGCGCTCCTGCCTGGTTCCTTGCACCGGGTAGCGGTGAGTCTGGTGGTTACTGTGTGGGATCTCAGCTCTACTAGTAATTCCAGGTCTGTTTATGGTTCATATGAAGATTAAAGCTCAGGTTGCTAGCCTCTGCCAGCACCCGCACCTCTCTCCGCCCTGCGCCCCTTCATGTACACAAAGGGTGCCCACCCTACTGCCTTTCTGATGGTGTACAGGCTGGAAAGACTAGTAGACAGAGAGGGGGCTGTGCAGATATCAGGGACAGGTGCAATCAATAGACTGACATTACCAGGGACATCAGGTGTGAGAGGGGGCTGTGCAGGTAACATGGACAGGTGCATCAATCTATAGACTGACATTACAGGACATCAGGTGTGAGAGGGGGCTGTGCAGATATCAGGGACAGGTGCAATCAATAGACTGACATTACCAGGGACATCAGGTGTGAGAGGGGGCTGTGCAGGTAACATGGACAGGTGCATCAATCTATAGACTGACATTACCAGGAAATCAGGTGTGAGAGGGGGCTGTGCGGGTAACAGGGACAGGTGCATCAATCTATAGACTGACATTACCAGGAAATCAGGTGTGAGAGGGGGCTGTGCAGGTAACAGGGACAGGTGCATCAATCTATAGACTGACATTACAGGACATCAGGTGTGAGAGGGGGCTGTGCAGGTATCAGGGACAGGTGCATCAATCAATAGACTGACATTACCAGGGACATCAGGTGTGCGAGGGGGCTGTGCAGGTAACAGGGACAGGTGCATCAATCTATAGACTGACATTACCAGGGACATCAGGTGTGAACGAGGGCTGTGCAGGTAACAGGGATAGGTGCATCAATCTATAGACTGACATTACCTGGAGATCAGGTGTGAGAGAGGGGGCTGTGCAGGTAACAGGGCAGGTGCATCAATCTATAGACTGACATTACCTGGAGATCAGGTGTGAGAGAGGGGGCTGTGCAGGTAACAGGGATAGGTGCATCAATCTATAGACTGACATTACAAGGGACATCAGGTGTGAGAGGGGGCTGTGCAGGTAACAGGGACAGGTGCATCAATCTATAGACTGACATTACAGGACATCAGGTGTGAGAGGAGGCTGTGCAGGTGTCAGGGACAGATGCATAAATCAATAGACTGACATTACCAGGGACATCAGGTGTGAGAGGGGGCTGTGCAGGTGTCAGGGACAGGTGCATCAATCTATAGACTGACATTACAGGACATCAGGTGTGAGAGGAGGCTGTGCAGGTGTCAGGGACAGATGCATAAATCAATAGACTGACATTACAGGATATCAGGTGTGAGAGGGGGCTGCGCAGGTATCAGGGACAGGTGCATCAATCTATAGACTGACATTACCAGGGACATCAGCTGTGAGAGAGGGGGCTGTGCTGGTAACAGGGACAGGTGCAGCAATCTATAGACTGACATTACCAGGGACATCAGCTGTGAGAGAGGGGGCTGTGCAGGTAACAGGGACAGATGCATCAATCTATAGACTGACATTACAGGACATCAGGTGTGAGGGGGGCTGTGCAGGTAACAGGGCAGGTGCATCAATCAATAGACTGACATTACCAGGGACATCAGGTGTGAGAGGGGCTGTGCAGGTAACAGGGACAGGTGCATCAATCTATAGACTGACATTACAGGACATAAGGTGTGAGAGGGGGCTGTGCGGATAACCGAGACAGCTGCATCAATCTATAAACTGACATTACCAGGGACATCAGGTGTGAGAGGGGGCTGTGCAGGTAACAGGGACAGGTGCATCAATCTATAGACTGACATTACCAGGGACATCAGGTGTGAGAGGGGGCTGTGCAGGTAACAGGGACAGGTGCATCAATCTATAGACTGACATTACCAGGGACATCAGGTGTGAGAGGGGGCTGTGCGGATAACCGAGACAGCTGCATCAATCTATAGACTGACATTACCAGGGACATCAGGTGTGAGAGGGGGCTGTGCAGGAAACATGGACGGGTGCGTCAATCTATAGACTGACATTACAGGACATCAGGTGTGAGAGGGGGCTGTGCAGGTAACAGAGACAGGTGCATCAATCTATAGACTGACATTACCAGGGACATCAGGTGTGAGAGGGGGCTGTGCAGGTAACAGGGACAGGTGCATTAATCTATAGACTGACATTACAGGACATCAGATGTGAGAGAGGAGGCTGTGCAGGTAACCGAGACAGCTGCATCAATCTATAGACTGACATTACCAGGGACATCAGATGTGCGAGGGGGCTGTGCAGGTAACAGGGACAGGTGCATCAATCCATAGACTGACATTACCAGGGACATCCGGTGTGAGAGAGGGGGCTGTGCAGATAACAGGTGCATCAATCTATAGACTGACATTACAGGACATCAGGTGTGAGAGGGGGCTGTGCAGGTAACAGGGATAGGTGCAGCAATCTATAGACTGACATTACCAGGGACACCAGGTGTGAGAGGGGGCTGTGCAGGTAACAGGGACTGGTGCATCAATCTATAGACTGACATTACCATGAACATCAGGTGTGAGGGGGATGAGCAGGTAACGGGTACAGGAGCAACAGTTGGCTGTGCAGGTAACTAAGGTAAGCAGCGAAGGGGGATATCCAGCCACACATGAACGGTCAGCTGCGAGAGGGAACTGTGTCCTGAATGCATGAGTAACTTGTGAAGCTGCTTATGGTGCTCGCTCTCTGTGTGTGAAGGAAGCTTGCACCCCTGCTGCTCCCTGTAGGCGCATGCATTGAACTGGGGACAAGGAAGGCTTCCCGGCAGTCTGTATTTGATCACTGTGGGATCTCTGCAGCTGTTTGCTCTGCCTGCACCTCTTATCTGCCCTCTTCTTTGGGGGTGTATTGAGATTGGTGGGGGGGGTACCCTCTCAGTTTGTTTTCATTGTGTGGTCTTCCACTTTTCGCAGACCCCATAAGCTGCCTTACAGGGGGACCCAGAATGCAATGACCTGCTGGTCCCTGGGCTTCACGCTCAGGTTCTCAGCGCTGACTCTTATCCCTGAAGATGGCACGTGGGGCTGCTGAAATGTAAAACTTCCACAGTGTTGACACCTTAAAATCTGCCATTGTGGCTTCTCAGACAGGGCTACCAAAATGTGCATGTACGGCCGAAGTGCCCTGGTAAAGTGGCCTTGTGCAGCGTGTATGGTAAGTCAGTAGTCGCTAGTGACGGCCTCTCTCTCTCTCTGCGGAGTGAGCGATGTATGTGTGTGCAGTATGGGGGGGTGGCGTGACCCCAGACTAGGGGTCCCCCAGTGCATTTGTGGACCCAAGAGGGTGGTGGTTCATGTTGCATCTGTCCCCTCTTCGTCCTACACAGACCATAGTAACCAATGAAGCCGGTGGAACAGGGAACAACGAGTGTTTGGGACGTCAGACTCTTTCTGCACTTGAAAGAGGGTTGAAGTACAAGTTATGTACCTTCGGTAACAATGTATCTGGTAGAGACGATTCTAGCCACAGATTCCTTAACGTAGAATTATCCCCAGGAGTGAGACTGTAGCCCCGAAAAAATTACCACAGCATCTCTGCGCGCCGGGGGCGACACAACGTGACTCCGCCCTGATGTCGGCGGACGTGACAACAGCGAGGTCACATAAGACCCACCCTGGCGCGCCACAACGCGGAGCCATCACAAACAAAACTGTGACAATATGGGAACAGTGTGTGAAAAACACAGGTAAACAGTAAGGAAAGGTGAGGAACAGCACCATTTAGAAAAGTGCTAGGCACTGTGGTACTGAAAGTCATAGAAGGGAAAGAGCAGAGCACCACACTGAGAAGCAACCTTGCAAGCGAAGGCAATATCCTCCCAGGAAGCAGAAAGACATGTGAAAAATGCCATAGCAGACGACAGAAAGTCTGCAACCACAATCCAAAACAGTGAAGGGCAATCAGTCCGGAACAGATGAGTAACGACAAATTACCCCAAGACAACACTATCAAGGAGGGTCGTATCCAGGGCCGGACTGGACGTAGCGGGCACCGGGCTATCCCCCGGTGCGCCGCACGGGTTGGGGGCCGGTTTTGGGCCCCTGGGGGCCTTTTTTGTTACAGAGCCGTTTTTGCAGCATAGCTGCAAAATCGGCCCTGTATCAAAATCAGCTGAAAACCGGCCCCGGAAAAGAGCTCAGCGGCACCTCCAACCCCCCACCCCGAGTTGGGAGGGGGGGCTGGCTGAGCACTTTGCCACGGTCGGTTTTGGTTCTCAGTCCGGCCCTGGTCGTATCCCCTGTAAGGAGCCAAGGGCTGAGGCGCAGTCAAGAGACCCCAACTCAGATGACTGCAGAGGAGGAGTCAGAAGCCCCAAGCAATGAAAAGGGGGTTTTAGGGATGCAGAAGCACACATGAACCGACCTTCCATTACCAGAAAGGAAGGACTGAAGCAAATAAACAGAACAAAGCATCCTGCAAGGGAGGGAGTGAAAGAGGGCACTCTCAGAAGACAAGACCACCCGGAGGGAGGCAAGTGCAGAAGACCAAGCTGAAGGACCTCGCACAACGGGGAGGAAGGGCGGGCCGTGAAGGAATCTGCAGCTAGAATAGTCTCTACTAGATACATCGTTACCGAAGGTAAGTAACTTGTACATCTGATAGAGACTACTAGCAGCAGATTCCTTAACTTAGAACAGATACACTAGCCATACCCAGAGGGGAGGAGGGCCTGCGAGAGAACCTCACCAGCTTGGAAGAAACACAGGGCCCCCACTGAGGATGTGTCGTGGGGACAGGAAGGACGGCCCAGCCCCCACCAAGCAGAAGTAAGCCAGAACAAGGTGGAGGAAGGCCAGGATACTCCAAGCCTACCCGAGGTACAAAGGACATCCGCCAGAAAACCCCGGAGGGACAGACAGTGCCAAAGGAACACCAAGGAAGAAAAGAACCACCCTAAACTCCAAGGAGAAGAGGTGGAAACGGAGGCAGAGCCCGCCGCAGCAGAACGCATGCACAGCGAAAGGGACAGCTGAATGAGCATCAGCCTCGAGGCAGAGGACAAGGCAGGAACGGCCCCACAGCCAAGAAGTGCAGGCGTGATAAGAAAGACACAGTCGCGCAAAGCTCCGTCAAAACAAGGGGCAGGAGCACAAGGGTGCACGCCAAGGCCCACAGAGGCGGGCCATAATGACCAGGCGCGCTGCCAGCAGCTGGCAATACCATGAAGCAGTGCGCCCAGAACAAGCTAAGCACAAGACGAAGGCAGGGGCAAGGGAACCCCAGAACAAGCCCCAGAGAAGGACCGTTCCAGAGACACAACCCGACCCACGAAAAGAAGTGGGACCAGCCAGAAGAGAAAGAGTAGAAATACGTAGGATGGACTTAAGACGTCAACCAGAATACAGGAGAATACTAGCAGTATCCTAGCCCCCCTGGAACAAAAGGCAGAGGACCAGGCCGAACGCCGGACCACAAGGTTGGAAACACCACGACACAACGCCAAAGGCGGCATGCCAAAGTCAGTCTGGCGTTATAGCTGATACTGGGAGGACAGAACCTGTAGCAGCTCAAGCTGCGCTAAGACAGAAGAAAAAAGAGACCGCACCAAGCATCATACAGTGATGCCAGGAAAGGCGAGGAACCCGAAAAGGTGTCCATTCCCTCCCATCTTAGGACAGAGCTACACAATAGCTACAAGTACCCCACCTAGGGTATGACACGTCCCAAACAAAACATGGGAACACCTCTTAAGGAAAAACCCAGCAGCAGAGGACAAGAACATAGGGATCTGCGGTTAGTACCACAGACTGCTTACCAATCAGCCAAAAAATACACAGATGGACCAATCTGAGGACCTATACAGCTTCACTAACAGCCCAAAAAAACACATCACAAAAGCCAACGGGCTGTACCAGCAGGCAACAGTACAGAGGGGCCAACTTAAGGACCCTGAAGGCATTTCAAGCCACACAGAACACACAGACGGGCCAACCTAAACACCAGGCCCAAAGAAAAAGGTGGGATAACGCCTCCCAGAAAGCACCTGAGGACCAGCAAGTCAAAGCTAACAGAGGGGGAGGGGGACAGAGCCCCGCAAGGAGCCGTTGAATGGTGGAGTCCGCGTGGGTGTTAAACAAAAGAACCCCATCAAAAGGCATGTCAACAAGACGTTCCCTAATATTCTCCAGAAAAATGCCATCCCGCAACCAAGCATGGCGGCGGAGAGCCAGAGAACTTGCCATAGCGCGGCCGAGAGAATCCGAAACATCCAAGGCCGAACGGAGAATAAATGCAGCTAACTCTCGACCATCCAGCACATGGTGCCGCAGATCAGCGAAGACACCTTCATGTGAGGAGCGAGACAGAAGGGGCTCCGTGGAATCCCATAGGCTGGAGGTAGCCCTGGCCAACGCACTAAGTGTATTGAGCGCTTTGAAAGCAGCACTAGTGGAAGCGAAGATGCCACGCCTCCAGGAATCCAACCTCCGGGCCTCTCGTGATGCAGGGATCAACACTGAAGGCGGGGAAGGGAAAGCGGTCTGCAGGAGAGGGCCCTGGGTAGAAGGGTGGAAAGGAAGGCAGACTGGATCGTGCTGAGCGGGACGGTGGCGGTGGAGGAGCCGCTGAGGCACCGAATCTCCCGTGGCAGGGCGCCCCCAGGCCCCTAGAAGAGAGTTGTGGAGCGAAGCTTCAAATGGAAGAAGCAGCTCCTTTCCACCAGAGCCCTTGTGGAGAACTTCCAACAAATGGTTCGTAGGGAATGTGGTGACCGGATTGCCCATTTGCAAAATGCCAGCGGCCGTGGAAATGGCCCGAACAAAGGCTACACTTGCCTCCGTATGGCGTAGCGGGGGAGAGAGTAATTCCTCCGTGGGCGACGGCTGTAAACTAATCCGTCCATCCCCGAGTCCAGCTGGAGTGAGAAACGGCCAGCCCCTGTAAGATGGAAGATCCACAGATGAGTGGGGGGTCTGAGGGGCCTCTGGAGAAGGCGGAGAAGCCTGCGGGGCAACCAACAGCGAGTTGTGGAAGAGAGGGTCTGGGGGTTGTGGCCGCGGAGACGGCGAAGCACCATCCCTGGAAAATGCCAGGGAATAAGCAACGAGGCAGCGTCCAATCTCCGGTGAAGAGGAAACAACCCAATGCCGGGACAGCGCCATGGAGTCCGCCATAGGCACCAGTGCGTCTTCCATCGGCGCCGAAGCGGCCATCAAGGGCGCCGAGTCGACCTCCACCACCACATACATCCTAGGAGAATGGGGCGGGGTCAGACCCGGAGCAGCTAATGAAGGGCGTTGAAAAGGCGCCGACTCGACCTCCGGCATGGCAGCCGCCTGCGTAGAGGTCCTAGAGGGACTCGGAGTGGCGCCCCGGCCACCACCCGAGGCGCCGCCAGGGACGGGGAGGAAAGCCGCCCCGGAACGGCGTCGGCTCGGCCTCCGGTAGGGTAGCCGTCTGCCCAGAGGACCGAGGGGGACTCGAGATGAACCGTGACACCCGGCGTCCTACTGCAACACCCCAGGGACCCCTGCGGGGATTTGCGGCGAGGCAGGGACGTCGTGGGTTCCGAAGAGGGGAACCCTGTAGGGCCGCACCTCGACGATACCACATCTCCAAAACCTGAAGCCGAACTCCTCAACGCCGGGGTCGAATCCGCCAGCAACTCAGTGGAAGGCCCCTAGCATGGCAAGGGATCCGCAGATGTCTCAGGAAGAGGAGGGGGGCCCAAAAAAGCCTACAGAGCCATAGCGTAGGCCTTCATTGGGGCCCTAGTCGCCCTGATGCCAGCAAACGGCAGATAGGGTGGTGACGGGCGAGGGTGCATGTCCCGAGGGGAACCCGCGCCCTCTGCCGAACGAGGACAGGGCCTTGGTGACAAGCTGAAAGACTTACCGGCGGGCGAGCGACGCCCCTGGGGCCTTGGTTAACGGACGATTCTGCAGTCGGAACCTGCAGTTTCTGGAATTTTCTGAGGTAGGGGACGGACGCAGTGAGGAGACCGATCTGGACAAGCGGGCCAAAAGCAGTTTCATCTGGCGCTCCCACCGGGACTTCGGCTTGAGATGCTGACAAGCGTCGTAGTCCGTAGAATCATGGTGCTTGCCCAAACACCGACATCCGACGCGTACAAGAAGTACACATCTTGAAACGCGAAGGCATTCGCACACTGTTCCTCAATGCAAAAGCATTAAAATAAAGCCTGAAAACAGGTCAAAGGAACACAATCCGGATCCGCGTTGCACGTGGAATAGAAGTAAACTGACATCAGCGCACCTGGGTGGGGCTTATGTGACCTCGTTGATGTCATGTCCGCGGAAGATGTCAGGGCGGAGTCACGTGGTGCTGCCCCCGGCACGCAGAGATGCTGTGGCAAAAATTTTCCGGATCCAGTCTCGCGCCTCAGGATAATTCTACGTTAAGGAATCTGCGGCTAGTAGTCTCTATCAGATATGTAACTTACTGTAAAGCTACTTGCAGTTTTACCACACAGATGAATAGAACAGAGTGCATGTCCTCAAACGGACAGCTGCTCGGCATCATGGGATATTCCTACTTTGGAAGTGGACTGTATCCCATGGAAGGTTTACTTCCTCTTTGCCCTCTGACTGCTGCTGCCCTTGGCACCTCTACCCCGGGTGAGGCTGAAACAGGCCATTGACCAGACTTTCACGACTGCTCTGGGAGATCCCGACACTGACTCTGTGTCAAGTGGACTACTGAACATACTCCTGTTCCCTGCGTCACATATGTACATCCTGCTGAGTACTTGTGACGTCAGATCATATGACGGCACAGACGGATGGGAGGAGTTACATGTAACTGCTTCTCCAGCACCGGCATATTTTATAGATTCACATGCTCGAACCAGTCCCCGTTGCCGGCCTGGCAGCCCCAGGTAAAGATGCTGAGGCCACAGTGTATATTTACAACTGATGAACAAAGAAAAACCAAAGGTGGTGATGGACGGAGCGTTGACAATACAAACACTCACCCCCAGTCAACTGATCTGGGTTTAATCCATCACCGTTCTTTAGCTCTTTGTTCGCCCTAAGTTGGCTGGGTATGCTCAGACGTGAGTCCCTTGCTCACTTTGCCACTGGATTCAAGCAAGCCGGGCTGAAGACGGCTGGAATGCCAGAAACCGGTCCTCGGAAGCTTGATTCCGGTCCAGGGAAGGCATGGCTTGGCAGTTCGGGCTGGACTGTTCCCATGAGGCACAGGGTCAGACTGATTTGCATATGGCCATGTCTGAACTGGGGTGGCGGAGTGGGCTAAAGAACGGTGATTGATTAAACCCAGATCAGTTGACTGGGGGTGAGTGTTTGATTGGTTCAGATGCTCTGTCCATCATTTCCTTTGGTTTTTCTCTATTTTCAACTGATACCAGTGAGCTTAACTCTGACCCTTTGCATCCCATCAGCATCATTCTAAAGTTAGCACTTTCTATGGAAAGTCGAGCAGTTGTGTCGCAAATGTAAAGTCACCCAGCAGGAGCAAGTCTTCACCGCTGGGGGGGGTCGAAGCCTCGAGAGGAGGGATGTGGCCGGAGTATGCAGCTCCTCAAGTCCCACGGACAGCAGCATCACTTGTTACCAGTATTCCCTCGTTAACGTGCGTCCTCTGGTTCAGGGTCGGGGGGCCGGAGGCTGCGTCTCTCCGTCTGACCCTGCACCAGAGCCACTGGAGTGGACATATGCCATTCAGCATCATTATAGATTTGCCGCATTTGCCACATAATCCATCACCTGCTGCATTATCTGCAGATTTTAACAAAAAAACATTTTCTAGCTCAAACGGGTCAAAAGTTAGTAAAAATGCAGCGATGCGTTTTCCTGCGCAATGGAAGGGCTTCTGGAACCGAACCGGGTGCACCCAAGGCCCAGACCGAGGAAAACGAACAGAATAATGAAGCGATATTATTAGGAAATGTGCTGTATGATGTTGCGTAATTTGCAATTTCTTGCCCCGAGGGGGTGCCCGGCGGGCCCGGCATCTCACCCCTGTGCACAGACGGGTGCTGGGGGTCAGCAGCCCCCTCTAGGATGGAGCCTGGCCGGCCTGGAATGTCTCGGGCGGCTCTGAAAGTGGAGTGTGTTTGAGGAGGGCTCCGACCTCCCACCCGCGCGTCTCTTGAACTCTTGGACAGAGGAGAGCGCCGGTGCTTTCAGGGTGGGAGGAGATGAGAGCTGGAGGGTGCAGATAGAGAAGGGGCGCGGCCCCTCCGGAGATATTTCACACTTGGATGGCACAGCCCAAGCACTGCAGGCACAGATCATGTGCAGCACAAGCCGTGCAGGCGTGCCTTAAACACTCACATGCTGCTGAGGCAGCGCAAGCTTCACTCACACGCAGGCAGGTTCAGCAGTACCAGTGCAGGCGTGCCTTAAACACTCACATGCTGCTCTGGCAGCGCAAGCTTCCCTCACACGCAGGGCAGGTTCAGCAGTACCAGTGCAGGCGTGCCTTAAACACTCACATGCTGCTGTGGCAGCGCAAGCTTCACTCACACGCAGGCAGGTTCAGCAGTACCAGCGCAGGCGTGCCTTAAACACTCGTGTGCTGGTGAGGCAGCGCAAGCTTCACTCATACACGGGCAGGTTCAGCAGTACCAGCTCAGGCGTGCCTTAAACACTCACGTGCTGCTGAGGCAGCGCGAGCTTCCCTCACACGCAGGGCAGGTTCAGCAGTACCAGCTCAGGAGTGCTTTAAACACTCGCATGCTGCTGAGGCAGCGCAAGCTTCCCTCACACGCAGGGCAGGTTCAGCAGTACCAGCTCAGGAGTGCCTTAAACACTCGGGTGTTGGTGAGGCAGCGCAAGCTTCACTCACACGCAGGCAGGTTCAGCAGTACCAGCGCAGGCGTGCCTTAAACACTCACATGCTGCTGAGGCAGTGCAAGCTTCACTCACACGCAGGGCAGGTTCAGCAGTACCAGCTCAGGCGTGCCTTAAACACTCACGTGCTGCTGAGTCAGCGCAAGCTTCCCTCACACACAGGGCAGGTTCAGCAGTACCATCACAGGCGTACCTTAAACACTCACGTGCTGCTGAGGCAGCGCAAGCTTCCCTCACACGCAGGGCAGGTTCAGCAGTACTAGCTCAGGAGTGCCTTAAACACTCGGGTGCTGCTGAGGCAGCGCAAGCTTCACTCACACGCGGGCAGGTTCAGCAGTACCAGCGCAGGCGTGCCTTAAACACTCGCGTGCTGCTGAGGCAGCGCAAGCTTCCCTCACACGCAGGGCAGGTTCAGCAGTAATAGCTCAGGAGTGCCTTAAACACTCGGGTGCTGGTGAGGCAGCGCAAGCTTCACTCACACGCAGGGCAGGTTCAGCAGTACCAGCGCAGGCGTGCCTTAAACACTTGCGTGCTGCTGAGGCATCGCAAGCTTCCCTCACACGCAGGGCAGGTTCAGCAGTACCAGCTCAGGAGTGCCTTAAACACTCGGGTGCTGGTGAGGCAGCGCAAGCTTCACTCACACGTGGGCAGGTTCAGCAGTACCAGCGCAGGCGTGCCTTAAATACTCGCATGCTGCTGAGGCAGCGCAAGCTTCCCTCACACGCAGGGCAGGTTCAGCAGTACCAGCGCAGGCGTGCCTTAAACACTCGGTGCTGCTGAGGCAGCGCAAGCTTCCCTCACACGCAGGGCAGGTTCAGCAGTACCAGCGCAGGCGTGCCTTAAACACTTGCGTGCTGCTGAGGCATCGCAAGCTTCCCTCACACGCAGGGCAGGTTCAGCAGTACCAGCTCAGGCGTGCCTTAAACACTCGGGTGCTGGTGAGGCAGCGCAAGCTTCACTCACACGTGGGCAGGTTCAGCAGTACCAGCGCAGGCGTGCCTTAAATACTCGCGTGCTGCTGAGGCAGCACAAGCTTCCCTCACACGCAGGGCAGGTTCAGCAGTACCAGCGCAGGCGTGCCTTAAACACTCGCGTGCTGCTGAGGCAGCGCAAGCTTCCCTCACACGCAGGGCAGGTTCAGCAGTACCAGCTCAGGCGTGCTTTAAACACTCACATGCTGCTGAGGCAGGACAAGCTTCCCTCACACGCAGGGCAGGTTCAGCAGTCCCAGCGCAGGCGTGCCTTAAACACTCGCAAGTGATGCTCAGATGGAGTCATCTTGGCTGAGGTGTCCACAGGCACAGAGAGTGACCATGGGGAAGTCCCTTATCGCCACATAGCACCAGGGGCCACCAGAACATGGCTGACCAGTGTAGTCACTGTTTACATTGTACTGAAGTTACACAAGTAAGGCCATTGGTAAAGAAGCCAGTACGTCTCTCCATTAAACCTATTGCTTCTGCCAAACTTTGTACCGCTACCGCGCTACTGCGCTTTCCCGCGGTACGCGGGAATTTCAAAAATGGCTTGATCGTGACAAAGCCAGCTCGTCATCCGCGCACCGCAGGTAACGTTGATGACGAGCTGGCTTTGTCATCAGCATCGAAGGGGTTAAATACTAGATGACCTTGCAAAAGAATGCACATCCACAGTGGCCATGTTTGAATGGGGTCTCCTAGGGCTCGAAAAATCCCCCAAAAATGGTACTAGTCCTGCAGGACTAGTACCTTAAAAAATGTCCTCGACCTAACTGCAACCTACTTGACCTCCGTCTCTGAAAGCGGAACAAATGTGACAAGATAACAAGATTTAAAGGCATCTTTATTGCTTATTAACTTTGTGAGCAATAAAAATGCCTTTAAATCTTGTTATCTTGTCACATTTGCTCCCGCTTTCACATACAGAGGACAAAAGTTGGTTTGTTTTCCTACTCGCCAGAACAGGCGAGTAGGACCTAAAAACAGCTCGACCTTGTTAAATTTATCTCAACTATGCGAGTGGTTGAGTGCAATTTTCTAGCCCTGCCTCGTCATATTTTAGAAAATGCACAGAGACGCGCATGGCTGCCCTGGGCGCACCCGCATCCAAGGTGGCCATCTTTGAAAGGAGAGTGGTGAAATATAATGAAATGCACTCAGAGATGGTTAATCCAGGGATATGCAAACATCCACAGTGGGCACCTCTGAACACAGTTTGTTATATTTGAGAGGCTTCATTCAGAGTAGGACAACGCAAATGCTGTTTAATCTGTGAATGGGATTTCTTAAAATATGAGTAATTGCGTTCATAGATGCCCACAGGGCATTCGCATGTGTAGGTGGCCATCTTGCAATAGATGACAAAACCGTTTTGGCTGGCCTCCGGCCGCTAACCTGGAAGCGGAAGAGGCCTTT
Organism: Lissotriton helveticus; assembly: GCF_964261635.1. NCBI lineage: Eukaryota > Metazoa > Chordata > Amphibia > Caudata > Salamandridae > Lissotriton > Lissotriton helveticus. The sequence goes on from NC_136073.1 coordinate 17,749,297, forward strand.
AGGGGGCGGGTGGACGCTGGGTGGAGCTTGGAAAAGGGACGGAGTTTTTAAAAATACGTTGCACTCTGGACTAAAGAGAGCGGAGTGAAAATAATAACTGACATCCAGTGCCAGGTCTAGTGTCCGTAGTAGAAGAATGCATCATCCAATGAAAACACTGAAAATAAAATGCAAACAGAAGAATGGGGACGAATGCCAGCGAATCAATAGCAAGGTAGTGGGACGGACACCAAAACCATCCAATCACGGTGAAGGGGTACTCCAAAGCCCACTCCAGATATGTCTGATGTCTTGGAAGCAACAGGTCTGACAGAGAACTAAACCAGCAGGGACCTGGAAGGTGTGTGACTGATCTTGCTTGGAAATGTCCACAGTGGGTTCATATCGACGGGGTTCTGTCTCAGTTGTGACTACTTTCCACACAACAACATGTTCACCTTTTAAACACAAGCTTCCATTTTCTCTGTAATTGTTCATTTGCTAAAGAACCTCATAACTGCAAAAAGTGGTTTAAAATTGTGGTTGCTGGGTGCTTTTATTTTGTTTTTTCCAAATACAATCAAATATTTGGAGAGAAAAAAATTCAAGATATTGAATCCCGAAAGTTTTCCTGGAGAATGAATAGCCCTGAAGTTTTCAGACTAGATGGTGGTGGGGGTGGGGGGGGGGGGACGTGGGTGAGGCGAGAGGCTGTGCGACATGGGGATGGTGAATTTCTCACTTGTATCGTTCTTATATTTCAGTGTCAGCCGTCGCAATGCACACTCCCCCCTCTGTGTATCGAGGATGACCAGTAGACACGTCTGTGGTGAACATCTCGAGGTGAGTGTCACAGGGTCGGTGACAAAGAGTGGGACATGGGGGCTGCACCTGCCAGGGAACTGGCTCCTTGTGTGCATTGTACTGGGAGTCTAAACTTTCTATTCGCAACACTCCATCGCCAACAATGAGACGCGCCAGCTCGAGGTAGCACTAGGCCTGCCGGGCCTCACGGAGTCTAGGCCAGTTGTTAACCATGTGTGCGGAAACATGTTGCAACTTCCAACAGGTTTGCATAACTCGCGACCACTGTTGCCCCTTACTACTTCAATGAGTCTGGCTTCAAGGCGCTGCGACGTGTCCCCTTGTTATTACTGCTACTCATGGTCTCTGCGTTCCACCCAAAGAAGAAGCCTTTTGCGGCAGAGCGATGGAGGGGTCTGGAGAACCTTTCGCTTCTTGGGCACTACTTTTTTAGATGGTCCTTAGAGTAGTGTCCTGGTGCCTGCAGTCCTTACTGGCTCATTGGTTGAAGGGAGTGTGTGTGGGGGGTGCTGAAACCAGCTCTGCTAGTGTTCTTTTACTTACGAGTGACTCTGCGTCAAGCTCCGTGAATGCAAGCTAGGATGATCGCTCCACCGCGTGACACATAAACATGGAGGTGATCTTACGCGAAATGCACTCTCCACCACGAGACCTGCCTTCCCTCGTCGTGGCCCTTGCACTGACGTCACTAAGGATGGAAGTCCTAGGGTTGGCAGAAGCAAGCCAGTGTGCTGGTAACTTTAAAAGTAACCTGGTCGGACAGTCCTCGGTTGAAGCGTTCAGTTTTTCAAAATCCAGTATTTGCCGGTGCATCGCCAGCGCTCTCAAAATTCACAAAAAGGCCATTATTAGCAAGAGGCGGTTTAAATGGGAGTGTTAGTTTATAGATGTATTACCACAGTCTGGAAGTCATGTGAGTTTTGACTCTGGGGGGATCTTCTTCCAGAAGATGTGTTCTCGCTCTGACACAGGACTGCACAAGCCTGCTGGCGGTAATGGCTGCAGCTGCTGAGGAGAGAGTGCTGCTAACTGGACAACACTTTAAATATGGTACAAACAAGATGGCGGCTGTCTGGATATACCTGGTGCACATGGAATTATGCCCGCACCAAGACTTCTAAGTCTTGATTACACCTCACGCCTCTTTCTTCCACCCCCTACACTTTCTGTCTCTTTATCACATGAACACCGAGGCTGCCTGGTCTTGATTCCACCTCATGCCTCTTTCTTCCACCCCCTTCACTTCCTGTCTCTTTATCTCATGAATACCGAGGCTGCCGGGTCTTGATTCCACCTCATGCCTCTTTCTTCCTCCACCCTACACTTCCTGTCTCTTTATCTCATGAATACCGAGGCTGCCTGGTCTTGATTCCACCTCATGCCTATTTCTTCCACCCCCTTCACTTCCTGTCTCTTTATCTCATGAATACCGAGGCTGCCGGGTCTTGATTCCACCTCATGCCTCTTTCTTCCACCCTACACTTCCTGTCTCTTTATCTCATGAATACTGAGGCTGCCTGGTCTTTATTCCACCTCATGCCTCTTTCTTCCACCCCTACACTTCCTGTCTCTTTATCTCATGAATACCTAGGCTGCCTGGTCTTGATTCCACCCCATGCCTCTTTCTTCCACCCCTACACTTTCTGTCTCTTTATCTCATGAATACAGAGGCCGCCTGGTCTTGATTCCACCTCATGCCTCTTTCTTCCACCCCCTGCACTTCATGTCTCTTATCTCTCGAATACCAATCAATCAATCATTTGTAAAGCGCACTACATACCCGCGAGGGTCTCAAGGCGCTGGGGGGGGGGACGCTACTGATCGAACAGACCGGTCTTGAGTATCCTCCTGAAGGTCAGCAGGTCTTGGGTCTGTCGTAGGCTCAGTGGGAGGGTGCTCCATGTCTTGGCGGTGCGTGGGAGAAGGATCTCCCACCGGTGGTTGTTGTTGGTATGCGCAGGAAGGTGGCGAGTGAGAGGTCGGCGGAGGGTAGCTGGAGGTTGGGGATGTAGAAAGAGAGCTGTCTGTTGAGGTAGGCTGGGCCGGTCTTGTGGAGGGCCTTGTGTCCATGGGTGAGGAGCTTGATGGATATCCTCTTGTTGACGGGGAGCCAGTGCAGGTTTCTCAGGTGGCGGGTGATGTGGCTGTGGCGTGATACGTCGAGAATCAGTCCCGCCGAGGCATTTTGGATGCGTTGTAGTCGTAGAGGGCGTTTCCGTAGTCGAGTTTGCTACTGACGAGGGCCTGGGTGACTGTCTTTCTTGTGTCGGTCGGGATCCATCTGTAGAGGGCTTAACAGGACACTACCCCCTTCTTGTTCTACTTGCATGTTCCTACAGGCATTGCAAGTAAGGAGGGTGTTGCTAACTTTTCTTATTTACTAATTTTAGTTGGTTTTCTTCTCCACTTAGCTAACGATTGCGAATGTTGCAGACTTTAAGTGCAAGAAAAATATTCTACAAATATAGTATTTCGTGGGATGAAATTTCTGTGAAAGCCTCATTTTGGGAAAATAATTTTGCAGGAAAAAATTTGTGAAGTTTATTTAGAAAACTCTGCACCTTCTGCAGGTGGCGAAGTTCTAAACTTTGCAGGCGACATTTACATTTCTTTGACCCATCACTGTATTATGCTATCATGTTCAGGGTTCCGGGCTCACCCAGGGACTATTTTTTTTCTGTATTTTTAGAAACACGCCTTGTCTGTATTGTACTCTCCCTCAAGTGAGACACAAATAGAGGAAAGAGAGCGCTGCAGGAGTGCTGGGGCGGTGAGACTCTGTGTAGACAGAATGGGAAACTAAAAGAAGTCACCAGACCAGTCACTACTACAGTACTGTCTGTGTTAATTGTGTTTGGGGTGATAAGGCTCTGTGCTACTTAAGTTTAACCTAGAGGTAGGCTTTGGCTGCCTGTTGTTGAAAGACCTCTTGTGGACCATACAGGGTCTTACAGTCAGCTCTTTGCTTCCTATTGGTTGTCTTCCTTGTCACTCTCGTTTGCTTGCTTTTTATTGGATGGCTGTACCTCATATTCGACTTGTATACAACCACTGGTCACATTCAAGAAACTGCTTTTTTTTCTTTTTCTTTCAGTGCTCTGCGTGAATGAATGAATGTGTGTGCTGTTCTCTCCCTCCTGTACTGCTTCACGACTGAAATTCTCGCCTATCGTACGCTCAGCCGTTGTGGAACAGTAAATCAAAACACCAAAAAGCGCGGCGCATCATGTAACGTGGACGCAAGCTTGACGATGATTGCATGTTCATTCGTGGTGACCCTAGGGCCGCTCACTGCGGAGACGCATACATGCACATGCATGATGACACGTGCACATAGTCATCATCGTCAGTGGCTTAACAATAGCCCCTGCAGTGGGGGTGTCCCGGAGTGCACGGTTCACGGGCCCCTGTCCTGAGAGGTCACGACTTGATCCAGAGCGTGAGGGACCCTCTCCATGTACATTTTGCAGGGTCCCCCTCAAACTTCAATACGCCATGGATCATTGTGCTTTTAAAAAAAAAAATGCCAACGCTGTTTGGCATTGGCACTAAAAATGGCAAAGCTGATCGATAAGACCTATTGGGTTTGCCACAGGTTATCTTTACGCAGATGCTGCTGCTCCAATTAGATCTATGTCATTCAGAAAGTGACAGACGCATGAATGTACACTTAGGGGAGATGCCTCAGATTATGGCTAAATGCTTAGCAGTTGCCCCAGGATTTTAAACAGTATTAAATGTTCAACAGTATTTGCAGAAATAGCAAATGGGATTGAATTTTCCAGGTTATTAACACGCTGGGATAGAAGCCCTTCAAGTTATATAGAATAATGTAACCAATGTGAAGTTTTCTAAAAAGAAAAAAAAAAGTCACACTTGTTTAAAATCTGCCACTACACTCACTCAGCCTGTGCTGTGTCTTCTACTTGTTTATTCACAAGTCTTTCCCTTCTGTTGCAGCCTCCAGCCAGCTGAGTGGGTCGGAGTCCCAGCTGCTGTGACCTGGAGTACTACAAAGATGTCCTACTTTGGGGAGAATTTTTGGGTGAGAGTCACTCCTTGAATGTCCTTGTTTTTCTTTCTTTGCGGGAGTCCTTTGTATGCATGTCTTGTGCAGATTCTGCATTATCTGAGTGGCTATTTTCTCCTCATCTCAGTCCGGCGCCCTGCAAGCTAACACCATAAGAATAATTTGCCATATTGCATTCGAAAGGAGTCTAATCTATTGCCGTTTCGTCGGATGTTAAAAACGGTGCTGTTTCAAGAGGCATGGGACGTGTCATAAATCGGTTGCCTGTTTCTGTAATGCCCAGTGTTTCCAAGTACAAGCGCTTAGAGACCTATAGGTGATAATGCGCTATATAAATTGAATAAATAAATAAATAAATAAATATATAGTTTCCTATGTTAAGGTCTCACCTAAGGCACTAAATAAGCTGGGTTGTGAAGCATAGCTTCCAACGGGCTTAAAGCCCACTCATTTGTTTGTGTTACCTAGCTTTATTGTCACTCTTATTTGCTGGCTACTGATTCTCTAGCGCGTGTTCTCATTCATTCCTCTTTTTGTATTTTTATCCTGTACTGGAGCGTGGATGCCTTTTCAGGCACCATTTTTTAGGTCTCTCCAAAGCAGCCCTTGAGCTGTCGCTTCGAGATATGCTATATTTAGGGATGACTTTAAGCTCCGCCCATCTTTTTAATTGGCTCCTGTCACTGTCCTTTGTAAATGATGGCTTTTGATTCAGGAATAGTCTTAGTAGTCCCTCCTTAGTACCTCCCTCTCTTCTGTTGTTACCTCCCGTGGGGACAGCCCCTCCTACATGCGTCCTTACTGTCTGTTTCATTAACAGTTAGGAAGCACTGTTTAGTTAATGTCTGCATGGGTAGCCACTGCATTTCAGCAACGGCGGCACGCCGTGCTTTAGCTTTAAACATCTAAAGTGAAGTGTGCCGCCATTTCTACAAAAGTAGAGAACAAAGTGGGCTGATGCAGTATTTGTTTTCAATTTATTTACTTTTGTAGCAACTGCAGCTTTGAGCATGGGGGACTGTTGATGGGGTGTGTCATGAGGAATGTTAAATAATATTTCCCTCAGCAGCTTTGGACAACACCCACCAGTAGGTTAGGTATCCCCATCCTCTCACAGGCAGGACAGGATACGTGTTTCGAAAATGATTTACGGTCCGTCTGGTGTTAATATGAATGTAGGACTGGTTTAATTTCAGGCTGGCACACATGAGTTATTGATGTTTTTCTTGTGATTATTGATTTGTTGTTGTTATTAGTTGTTTGCAAAAACGTTCCATATATTATTACTTTTTCTCACAAATGTTTTTTTGCACTATGTAAATGTTGTGTATAGTTCTATTTCAAACGTTTTTGATTTGTGCGATTTACTAATGTGGTGTTTCATTGAAAAGACATGCTCTATTGATTTATGAATGTCATTGTTGAAATATCAAAAATAAGCGAAATAAAGCTTAAAAAATTTGGAATTAATGGTCTAAGGTTTATCACAACTCTAATCAAAATAACCCCCGCAGACATCCTGTTTGCTTATTTCAGTACTTTATTTTGAAGCATCTTAACCTAAAGCGCCGCGTACCGCTATCGCTACAAATATTAATAAATAGAAACAAATTGCAGCAGTGCATGCTTTTTTTTCCAATTTATTTACTTTTGTAGCAATCGCAACACTCAGCACTTTATCTTTAATGTTCTGAAGCTGGAGCGCAGGGTGCCACGATTGCCACCAAAGAAAATAAATACAAAAAAAAGCGTTTCTTTTCTACTTATTTACTTTTGTACTAATCCCGTCATGGCGTGCTTTAGCTTTAAACACCTGAAGCTAAAGCGTGGAGCTAGGTGAATGGCTTTGGCAGTCTTTTCTTGCACCTGTGCAGTGTTACATCTAACTTCGCCATAGGCGCCAGAATTTCAGTGTATGCATCATGGATTTCAGCGAGTTTAGGCCGGACAACATCCGCAGCAACAGGCTAATCTCCACTGTGCTTCTTGTTTGTGTAAGTTAGCCCTGTTGCTTGGGAATAAATAAGGCGGGGCTCGAACCGGTGCTGAGGATGAGTTGTATTCTTCATAATTGCAGGTTACAGTACTTTATATGGCTAAAAGAGGTACACTGGGACACCTAGTCCTAGGCGAAGGTACTGCATCCTTTCTTTGCTTCATGGATCTTTTAAGGTCTCACGCCTGGCGGTGCAGTGCGCAGCGAGAGACTTTTTGTAGGGGGGTTGAAAACGGGTCTAGGAATCGCACACGCTCGTGTGTGTGCTTTTCTTTTTGGGCCAGGCATATAAAAGACAGCACGCAATTGGCCAAAGGCGGGGGCATTGCTCCACCCATGGCCTATTGGTGTCTATTACGCACACCGCCGGTCATGTGGTTTCAATTATCGCGCCCAGACACGTGCGTGATAATTGAAACCACATGGCTCGCTGTGGCATGCGCACCATTCGCGGGCTTCTTTGTTTTTCAAGCGATCGTGAGCGATTGCTTTCCCTGCCGCTTGTTTTTCTAGGGTTCGATTTTAAATTTCTGCGTCAAGTGAACTGTAATAAGTTTATATCCATTCCCGCATAATTCCTACCTTTTAGCACTTAAATGAGCATCGACTGAGTACTGCTCAGTGGCCAATTGGCATGTGTGTAACTGAGATATGCTCTTTTAAGGGAGGCTTTGGTTATGTTAATAACCAGCAGGTGTGAGCTGGGCTAAAGGAAGGGCGGGGTGTTCTGTGATTGAAATACGACTTTAATCCTTACTTGTTTGTGTATGCAGCAGTATTCGTTTTGCGCCTCGACTTTGAGCACGAGAAACAATCCCAGCTTAGTTGGGCTGCAATACTCCATAGCAGCTACTAGAGAGAGCCCTTGTCCTGCCTGTTTCAGAGGCACTCGTAAAAGCAGCGGCTGTGCCAGAAGAGGGGACCTGACGCCTCGGAAAAAGGGGAGCCAGTCTGCACGCTGGCGGGATGGATAATGACAACCAGTTCCCGCTTTTCGGGAGGGTTTCTGCGCTGCTCCTACGCCCCTTCGTCAGCTAAAAAGTCCTGCGGCTGCGTAATACAACTGATTGTATATAAAGCGCATGCTAAGTGAGTGCCTAAGCCCATGAGCCATTATCTACTCGGAGCGTCCTCTTGGAGATCAGTGTCATTTTAATATAGCTGCGGGAAGTGCCCCGCACACGGCCGCGGTTCCCCAGCGGCTCCCCCAGGCTCCGGCTCCCACTCTGTATGGAAGCTGCAACCTTCTGGGCCCAGGTCCACTGGGCTCATTTCACATGGTCGGGAACGCAGACAGCCCCAGGTCTGGGGTGGGGTTATGTAGAGCTAATACTAGACACATCAAAACAGAAACATAAAGTAGAAGTGAAACATAAATTGTGTCCTCCGACGTCCCTAGACGAACCCAAAAGTGCACCAGAGGTAGTGAGAAATCCTCATGCTGTGTATGAAATTCGGATTTACAAAACATATTGCAGAGTGGCTGTCAGCCTTAGAAACACTCAACAACTGCATTAAGTTTGTGTGCATATTTTTATGTTTGCACTTTTGCAACAGTGCAACAGGATCTCGAGCGTTTTTCATATTTTCATCCTTTGAAGCAGGTGATTTTTTTGTACCTGCTCCTCCGACCTACTCTGACGGGCCCGAAGGAGCATTTCTCACTCTTGTTGAAAGGACGCGCCTACAAACGACGCACAAAGTATATATACAAGTGCACACCTGCATTAATTCCACCATTTATTCAATACCCGCTGGTCTCTTTGATCTTTTTAGAAGGCTCATGTTTTCAGAATGTGTTTGGGCGATGTTTTGTGTCGCTTTACTGTTATTCACTGCATTGATTTGATTTCATAGTTGTACACCCAGTTGTTGAAGCACGCATTCAGAATCTCCGCCTCTCGAATGCTAGGGAAATTTATAAATACAATAATAAATGTAATTCTGCTACTACTAATAATATCGAACTCTTACTAAGTTGTGCTTCGAATCGTAGTCTATGCTTTCTAAGCGATGTAAATAGCAAGTGGTACCAGTTATATACTCGAGTGCACACAGCTCAGAAAGGTAGGCGACTGGTTGGTTTTGTTGAGATTCAAACTTGCTATCAGAATAGCACAGCAGTTGCTAGCGGCGAGCGTTTCACTTATCTGGCTCTATTGCCATTATACGAACTCAGTAAATAATTAGAACATGAACTCATATCTGCTACTTGGGGATATCTCGATTATATTTTTTCACAGTCCTATTTAAGGATCTTTCCTTAATAATGCGGCGGGAGTGGAGTCTGTGTCACGTGATTTTGTGGTGCCCCGCACTAGCCCCCCACCTTCCTTCAATAATGACGATGTATGGAAGTCCTTACTCGCGGTCCTCAGTATTTCACCCATTGGGTATCCTAACAACTTGACCTTTTAGCAGAGGAAGGATAAAAAGTGTCTACCCCAGCTTTAGAAAGTGGGATATATTTGCAGCTCTGCTTGACCTCGGTCAGAGACACGTCTCCAGCATTTCAGTAACTGTTGAAATTTGCACCTTAAGAATGAATGGAGGTGCCGCAATGTTTGTTAGAATGCTAAAATAACACACGGTGACACAACAATAGTGACGTCTGACAAACCTGCTTTTTGCACCTACACACAGATATGATTGGGTAAGGGAGACGCCGACTGTAGTAGGACCCGACAGACAGCAAACAGGCATTTGCAATGCAATAGGTCTCGCATTACTGAAAGTTTGAGCTATTGCTGTTGCAAACAATAATGCAACGCCAATAGCTCAAACTTTCAGTAATGCAAGACCTATTGCATTGCAAATGCTTGTTTTATTAGTTATGCTATAGCTAGGATATTTTTTGAGGGGGAAAAAAAATACTAACAAACATTTCCATTTGCAAGGCCTATAGCCCTAAATTTAACTAATGTGAAACTTATTTGCATTGCAAATGTTCGTTTCGCTTCATGTGAGCCCTCCACTAGAATATATGTTTTTCAGCTGTCTCACTCGTGTGCTTCTCTCCCACCCTCAGCTGTGCTCTGAATTTCTCTTGTCTATGTTCCTCCCCAACTCTCACCGTCTTGTCTAATCACGTATGCGCTCCCCCACTCTGCACTGTGTTCTTTCCCTCCACTCTCATCTGTCTCGCTGCCCTCATCCAACGCCCCTGGGTTGCTTTTCCCACCCTGCGCCACCTGGGTTGCTTTTCCCACCCTGCGCCACCTGGGTTGCTTTTCCCACCTGCGCCACCTGGGTTGCTTTTCCCACCTTGCGCCACCTGGGTTGCTTTTCCCACCTGCGCCCCCTGGGTTGCTTTTCCCACCTGTAACCCTTTGTTTCTTCAGCTACCACCACCCGCACTCCCTGTTGCTTCCCCAGCCCCCTTTAAAGAAAAAAACACACTTTGGGATTTAGTCCCACTTTTTTTTTATACTGAACCAACTTGAATCGGTAACTAAAAATAAATAAGCGTCTTTCATTTTATAGTTGTGCACATGATGGGCGGGCTTACGAAATAAAGCTATGGCAAAACAAAATCCTTCTTTTCTTTAAATTAATTATTTAGTCATGCAACACACCATTGGGGGTGCTGTGCTGCCTGGCCAAAACCACTGCAAAGACAATGGGTCCCAAAGGCGAGACCTATTGTCTTTGCCACTGCTACTTATTGATGTGTCATGTGGGTGACAATTTTAAGTGGTTGTCTCCACCTTACAATCTGGTGTCCTCCAGGCTGATTGTGGCTCACAAGTGATTTATCTTCATCAAAAGGACAAACTTTACAGATTCCTTTAGTTAATGTGATGTCTCTTCCTGATACAGTCTGGGGTAGTTGCCTCCTCATTGTAATGTCCTCCAACTAGGCACTGCAGCTGTTGTCTTCTCCCTGTGGTGTCCTTCAGGGTGAGTGCTGCAGAGAGTGTCCCCTAAAGGTCATTCATCTTCGTAGCCAGGACTACTACTGCAGACACCTATGGTTTGTGGGAAAGTGCCATCTTTCTGCATGGTTGCCCCTACTTTTTTCTGACTGCTGATGTGCTTTGACTGCGTGTGCCCTGGGCTCCTGCCAACCAGGTACCCAGGGCCTGTGTTCCTTCCCTAAAACTGTGTTGAAACTAAAACCCAATTGGCATCTCTGGCCACCTGTCAGCCCCTAGTAAATGGTACCCTAGGTCCCCAGGGCATGGTGACCAGAGAAGACCCCTAAGGGCTGCAGCACTTATTGTGCCACCCTTAGGGGCCCGGTACCCTGGCACCCACACACTGCCTTTGCAGGCTGAGTGTCTAAGTACAGAACTAAACCAAGAGTCAACATGGCACACATCCCTGTGTGCCATGCCCACCAACCCACTGCCCTGGCATACATCAGTCACCCCTCTAGCTGGGTGGCCTATGCTAGTGGTGTGGGCACAGGTGCATGAGCACTGTGTCCCTACAGTACCCAGGGCCATTCCTGGGCACTGTAAGTGCAGTGATGCCATTGAGAGCATATGGTGCTTGGATGTCGACATTACGACCTCCACAACACCATAATGGCTACACTGAAGACTGACAAGTTTGGTATCAAACTTCTCTGCACATTAAATCCACACTGATGCAAGTGTGGGATTTAATGAAAAATGCACCACAGAGGGCAGATGCCCCCTGAAACCTAACCACAATCCATGTCTGGACTGAGAGGCTGCCTGGGCTGCCACACAGCAGACATGGGAGGAGGTGTGGCGCCGCGGCCAGGGCGACTGACGCTGGAATCTGGGGATCACGGTTCGATCCCCGGCTCCGGCGGCAGGTTAGCCCAGCACCATGCGACTCTGGGCAATAGCTTGCTTAATCTTCCCGACGGCCCCCAGCGCCTAGAGACCCTAACGGGTGATTGTGCGCTATACAAATGTGGATTATTATGTTGCTGGACCCCTGGGTGGAGAGCCCCCCCCCCGCTCTCCTGGGCCTGCAACAATGCACATCCTGAGTGAGGTGATAGGTCTCCTCCCCCAGGATGGGCAGGGGGAAGCTTCAAAGGCATGCCACCTCTGAGAGCTTCTCCAGACCACTTGCTGTACCCGGCAACTGGCTCCCACCAGTCCTGACCCCCACACTGGCGGGAAAACCTACGTCAGTGAGGGGGGGTGTGCCAGCCTGTGCCAACCCCACCGGTGGGGGAGACGAGGTGAAGCACGACCCCAGGCTCCGGCCATCTTGAAGATGGGGAGCCCAGCCCAATCACAGCTAGGTTCCTGCCCCCTCCCACAGGAGAGGAGCAGGCTAGGGGGTGTACCCCCTATTGGTCCCTGCCCTTGCCTTACCTGTAACGCCCCTAAATTCAGTATTTAGGGGCTCCCTGAACCTTCCTTCCTCAGATTCCGATACGAAAAGAAGAAAGAAGATCAAGAGGAGGAAGACCCGCCGTGCAGCTGCTAACAACAGGACGACCACAACTGACTTGGCCCCAGCCCTACCGGCCTGTCGATCCTGGAACCTGCTCCTGTCTAAACTCCAGCGACTCCAGCAGACAGCAACCTTGCGACACCCAGAGGACTTGCCTGCCTTGACCCCCTTGAAGACTGGGTCTCCCATCAGCAGAGGCTCTGCTGCAACAACACCCCTGGTGCCAACCAGGAAGCTTCGGACCAGCCCACTCTGCACCTGCCGAGCCCGGCCCGTGCCCAAGTGATCCAAGACCACGAGGACGTCCCCCCGGCGACTGGGACTCGAAGTCCAGTGCCCAAAGACCCTCCTCGACGAACCAGACGACGCCTGCATATTCAGAAACAGGGGCCCCTCCAACCGCGACCAGTCGAGGGTAAGCTTTCCTGACACCTAAAGACACCCGTGCACCCGGGGCCCTCCAGCCTCCTGTGCCTTCCTTTGGGGTACCTACCTGTGCTCCAAGATCCAAACTTATCTCTCGAAGTGGTGATCGCCCCTGAAGAGTCTCCGTCTGCGAGCCTGCAGCCTTTGATCGCTTGTGACCTTTCCCATTGAACAACATTGAGCGCCCGACGGCTCAAAAGCACCCTGCACCCAGCCGCCCGAGTGCCGCTGGCCGTGCCACCTTTGCCCTATCCTACTTCCCAATTTGCCCTGAGCAAGTGACCAGTAGCTCAGCTCCCACAGCCGCGTGGCCTGCTAGCCAGCAGCCACCAACCGGAAGCCCCCTGCCCTTCATTGGATAACATTGGGCCTTACTACCTCCGCACCCGGCTGCCCCTGTGCCGCTCAGGGTGAACCAACTGTACCTACCTGACCCTGGGGGACCCCTGAGTCTATGTCCAGAACCTTAACTTCACCAGCCGGATACTCACCTGGAAACCGGTAACTCACTTACCTGCCATTGTATAACATTGACTGGTTTGACTCGAAAAATCTTCTAAGTGCCTACTTTTGAAAACTTGAAATATTCCTATAAAATCAGCCGAGTAACGAATTCCGAAGTACTCACCTGTGATCAGGAGAGAAACCAATACTGTACCTTGTAGCCCAGTATTGAACCACAAAAGTAATCCGAACCGGGTTTACCCTTAATCATTATTTTCTCCATAGGAATCCATTGTCTGCTTTTCTATGAAATTTCTTCTGTCTACTTTTGAAAACTTGAAATATTCTTTAAAAATCATACGAAATACTGAAACGTAATTACTTACCCATTTTAAGTTGAGACCCCAGTTCTGGACCCATGAGCCCAGTACTGGATTACAAAAGTAATGAGATCGTACTTTATCTGCAACCTGAATTTTCTCCCATTGGATAACATTGCCAGATTTCGGTTGAAAAGTTTCTAAGTGTGAACTTTTAAAATAGCTTTATATTCCTGAAAAATCACTGCAACCACTAAAACGTTTTTACTAAATTGTTTTCCGCTTATATCCCAGGACTGAATCTAGGATCCAGTCCTGGAATTACCAAAGTAATCTACAAAGTAATCAACTGTGTTTACATAGAATAACCCATTGAGCTTAATGCTAAATTGTGTGTAGAATTGTGTTTCCTACTGCAACCCCTGTACCTATTGTGTTTACAAAGTTTATTGCCTTTCTGCAAAGTACTCATCTGAGACCGCTCATATTGAGAACAGTATATTTTGATACCTGTTGGTTCTATAAATAAAATCACTAAATCTTTGATATAAAAACAATTGGCCTGGGGTTCAGTTCTTGAGTGTGTGAAACCTTTTGCTGACTGAGTGTGTACAAGAAATGCTTTACACTGTCCTCTGGTACTGCCTTACTGCTCGACCAAGCTACCACTTTGGAGAGTAAGGTCACACCTGGCTTTAACCTCTGTTATACCTCTGGGGTTTGTGGACTCTATACACACTGTACCTTGTTCTGGTCTAGTATATATAGAGCCACTTTCTCACATCCACATGATTTCCTCCTTTTGATGCCCTCAAATGATCACTGCACCGTTTGTCTTCTCCTTTTAATGCAGTGTGGTGGTTATTTTCTTCTTGTAATGTTCTGTTTTCTCAGTGAGCACAACAGTGATTCTCTTCTCCTAATACTGCTCTCTCCTCCCAGTGAGGACTGCAGTGGTTGTATTTTCCGAGTAATGTTCTTTCTTCAAAGTGCGTTCTATAGTGGTATAAGCACCTTGGGGCATACCATATGCAGAGCCGGCTTCCTACAACGGTGCCTCCAGCCCCCGGTGAGACCCTGTATCTCCGGGACCCCCGTGTTTCCACGCTCCGTCTTGCAACAGAAGCAGGGAGTGGAGCACCTCCTTTGAAAGCCCCCCCCCCTCCATCTCTGAAGCCTGAGGCCCCCACTGACAGCAGCTCCTGGGGGGGGGGTTGGGGGCGCTGTGTATTTTTACTCACAGTTGTCATGTTCCTGCGCCGGCTCTCGGGCGCTGCTTGTGTGGGAGGAGAAGCGAGTAATTCGCCGCCGCCAAAAATACCCACTCCAGATCCACACAAAGAGAGGACAGACCGTGGGCGCGTGTGACGCAGCGTGGGTGCGGGGACGTGCGTGCGTGCTCACGCGCTGCACCCCTGAGTCATGCACGGCGCGCGGGGACTTTACACCAAGGCCTCTGCTCGTTACCGACCCCGGGGGTCACATGGGTCGTTCCAGGAGGGGCCCCGAGGGGTGACCCCGGGATCTGTGATCCCCGGTGCGGTTCTCCTGGAAACAGCTCCTTTCACCTGGATTGTCAGGCCCGGGTTTCATTTCCCTGCCATGGCTGGTAGTGGCTGTGACCAGCCTCGTCAGAATTAAGAGGCCATCCGTAATGATTCCCTTCATGTGCGCATTGTTTCACCCCTTAAAACGCCCGCACCTCGCTCCCCTAGAAGGATGAAATGCTGGCAGAGGATGAAATGCTGACCCTGTTCATGGTTCCCTGACAGCTCTTCACCGGAAGAGCCTGGGGGTGGCGCTGGCCGGGCATTTGTACTGTTCAATTCCTCGTAGTCTGTGTCCCGTGTTTTTCTGCTTCTGAAGACAAATTGGGGGTGAAAATCGTGTCCTCTCGGATATGGAGCCTTTCGTTGGACCAACAACAAAACAAGCATTTCAAAGGCAGTAGGTTTGGCCTTTGTTAGCATGCCAGTTTGGGAATATATCCATATGCATAACATTGGCAACTGAAAAAATACAGGGGTAGCCCCAGTAGCACACTGACCCTGGCACTGAAGTGTACCCGTCTGTGCACACGTGATTACATCCTTTGCAGTATTGTGAGGGGGTCTGAAGAGACCAATGGACGGAAGGGTGCGGGGGTGACCCAAAGCCCTCAATATCTGTTTTTTTTTTATATGATTTGTTTGGAAAACCTAGTAGTCAGACAGCTAAAGTTGTGTCTGAACTAGAACTAAACATCCTAAGTGACCGGTAGTGGCATGCAGCACCTCAGTGTGTTCTTCCGAAGGAAGCACGTGCACAGACATTGGAAGGGAGAGTCAACTGCTTGACTTCACCCCCTCAACCCTGGTAGGATGACCGGCTGCCACGTCCCCACCGGAGAGGTTAAAAGGCAGAGACGCTGCACCGCCTTCCTTCCAACAGTCGCAGCGGGGTCTCGAAAGGATAGCATGGCAAGGCTTGGACCTCGTCCATTCATTGGTGGAGGGATGTAGGGGCTGCCCTGTGGTGAAATGCGGATCCTCTGGCCATTAGGTCTTATTTTGAAAGATGGAATGCTTATATGACGCATGAGCCTCATCCTTTCTAAGCCTGAAGTCTACTCTGTTGCTCTTTTTTCTTGATAGGTCAAAACCTGGCGCCTGACCATCACTCTTTCTTGAAGTGTAAAAGGGCGGGCGCTGCTCTTGTTCCCCGAGTGCCCTCTTCCAATCACAAAAGAGTTGGTTCTTTACATCGACGCCACAAAGATGAAATGCTGCGACATGGCCACATCCTTTTTAAACTGGAGCGATAAACTGATGACGCTCAGCCATCTCTTTCAGCGAAGAAAGGCGGGCACTGGCTCCTCCTTTTGACTTCCCGTGGAGGACAAGGGTGACATCCTCTCATAGTTGGAAAATCAAATCCGGATAATGAACTGCCCTTGTTTTGTTACCCTCCGTAGATCTCAGCATCTGACCCTCTTTTTACACCCTCGTGAAACACTAGTGACCGGATGTGCCTCCGCTTTGGAGCCCACGCCCTCCCCTTTCACTAGAATCCATGCTCGCCTTCAGGATGGACTAGGTCGGCGCCATCACTCGTCTTGTTCTTCAGCCGAGTTTCTTTCCTCGGCCCAATATACACTGGCTGGCATGAAGCGATGTTATTGCTATCCAAGGCGCTATGCGCGTTTGTGGCACCTTGCATAACGGCAGGCACTTTGAGTGCCCGTGACAAGGTGCGCTCCTGCCTCTCATTCGGGTACCCCTGGATCTGCGGAGGTAAAGAGGCTGAGGCCTGCCCTCGGATCTGGGTCTTCCGTAGCCTGCCCTGGCAACCGGGTGTACCGTAGCCTGCCCTGGCAACGGGGTGTACCGTAGCCTGCCCTGGCAACCGGGTGTACCGTAGCCTGCCCTGGCAACGGGGTGTACCCTAGCCTGCCCTAGCAATGGGGTGTACCCTAGCCTGCCCTGGCAACGGGGTGTACCGTAGCCTGCCCTGGCAACCGGGTGTACCGTAGTCTGCCCTGGCAACCGGGTGTACCGTAGCCTGCTCTGGCAACCGGGTGTACCGTAGCCTGCTCTGGCAATCGGGTCTACCGTAGCATGCTCTAGCAACCGGTCTACCGTAGCCTGCCCCGGCAACCGGGTCTACTGTAGCCTGCTCTGGCAACCGGGTGTACCGTAGCCTGCTCTGGCAACCGGGTGTACCGTAGCCTGCTCTGGCAACCGGTTGTACCGTAGCCTGCTCTGGCAACCGGTTGTACCGTAGCCTGCCCTGGCGACCGGGTCTACTGTAGCCTGCCCTGGTAACCGGGTGTACCGTAGCCTGCCCTGGCAACTGGGCTTACCAGGGCTACTGTAGCCTGCCCTGGCAATCGGGTCTACCGTAGCCTGCTCTGGCAATCGGGTCTACCGTAGCCTGCTCTAGCAACCGGTCTACCGTAGCCTGCCCTGGCGACCAGGTCTACCGTAGCCTGCCCTGGCAACCGGACTTCCCAGGGCTACTGGAACCTGCCCTGGCAACCGGGTCTACTGTAGCCTGCCTTGGCAACCGGGTCTACTGTAGCCTGCCCTGGCAACCGGGTCTACTGTAGCCTGCCCTGGCAACCAGGTCTACTGTAGCCTGCCCTGGTAATTGGGTCTACCGTAGCCTGCCCTGTCAACTGGGCTTACTGGGGCTAACCTAGCCGACCCTGGCAACTGGGCTTACCAGAGCTACCGTAGCTTGCCCTGGCAACAGAGTCTACTGTAGCCTTCCCTGACAACCAGGCTTTCCGGTGCTACAGTAGCCAGCCCTGGCAACCGGGTCTACCGTAGCCTGCCCTGGCAACCGGGCTTACTGGGGCTAACCTAGCCTACCCTGACAATTGGGCTTAACAGGGCTACCCTAGCCTGCCTTGGCAACAGTCTCTCCTGTAGCCTGCCTGGCAACCGGGCTTACCGGTGCTACCGGAGCCTGCCCATGCAACCAGGTCTACCGTAGGCCGCCCTGGCAACCTGTTATCCTGCCCTGGCAACCGGGTCTACTGTAGCCTGCCCTGGCAACCAGGGTTACTGGGGCTACTATAGCCTGCCCTGGCAACTAGGCTTACCGAG
Organism: Lissotriton helveticus; assembly: GCF_964261635.1. NCBI lineage: Eukaryota > Metazoa > Chordata > Amphibia > Caudata > Salamandridae > Lissotriton > Lissotriton helveticus. The sequence continues at coordinate 17,767,288 of NC_136073.1, forward strand.
GCTACCCTGCCATGGCAACTAGGCTTACCAGTGCTACCGTAGCCTGCACTGGCAACTAGGCTTACCGGGGCTACCGTAGCCTGCTCTAGCAACCAGGCTTAATGGGGCTAACCTAGCCTGCCCTGGCAACTGGGCCTAACAGGGCTACCGTAGCCTGTCCTGGTAGCGAAATGTACTAGCCTACCACTCACTCAACAAGCCATGATGAGTTTACCACAGGCAGCCCTGGAACCGAGGCTTACCGGAGCTATCGTAGCCTGCTCTAGCAACCAGGCTTACTGGGGCTACCGTAGCCTGCTCTAGCAACCAGGCTTACTGGGGCTACCCTAGCCTGCCCTGACAACTGGGCTTAACGGGGCTACCGTAGCCTGCCCTGGCAACAGTCTCTACTGTAGCCTGCCTGGCAACCAGGTCTACCGTAGCCTGTCCTAGCTACCGGTTCTCCTGTAGCCTGCCCTGGCAACCGGGTCTACCATAGCCTGCCCTGGCAACCGGGTCTACTGTAGCCTGCCCTAGCAATCAGGGTTACTGGGGCGCTCATAGCCTGCCCTGGCAACTAGGCTTAGCAGGGTTACCATAGCCTACACTGGCAACTAGGCTTACCGGGGCTACCGTAGCCTGTCCTGGTAGCGAAACGTACTAGCCTACCACTCACTCAACGAGCCATGATGAGTTTACCGCAGCCAGCCCTGGAACCGAGGCTTACCGGAGCTATCTTATACTACGACCCAGCGCAAGCGTCCCTCACACATGTACCTAGATACAACAAGAGCAATAATAGTGCTGGCTAATCTCTCAGAATACGTATGTCAAAGGGAACAACAGTGCAAGCTTCCCTAGGGCAGAATAGTAGTTGAAAGCGCAGCAGCCCTGCAAGCTTTAGTACAATTGAACAGACACCCTAAGCGGCAGCAGCGCAAGCTTCTCTCACAGACTAGATAGCAGGGTAAGCTTCAGTGCCTTTGAACAGATGCCCCAGGTGGCAGCAGTGCAAGCTTCCCTCACAGACTAGGTAGCAGTGTAAGCGTCAATGCCACTGAACAGACGCCCAAGATGGCAGCAGTGCAAGCTTCCCTCATAGACTAGATAGCAGTGTAAGCTTCAGTGCCATTAAACAAATTCCCCAGGCGGCAGCAGTGCAAGCTTCCCTCACAGACCTGGTAGCAGAGTAAGCTTCATTGCCACTGAACAGACTCCAGAGGCAGCAGCAGTGCAAGCTTCCCTCACAGAATGGGTAGCAGTGTAAGCTTCAGTGCCACTGAACAGACGCCCTAGGCGACAGCAGTGCAAGCTTCCCTCACAGACTAGGCAGCAGTGTAAGCTTTAATGCCACTGAACAGACACCCAGGCGGCAGCAGTGCAGGCTTCCCTCACAGAACAGTAACAGTGTAAGCTTCAATGCCACTGAACAGGCAACCAAGTGGCAGCAGTGCATTCCCTCACAGACTAGATAGCAGTGTAAGCTTCAGTGCCACTGAACAGACTCGCCAGGCGGCACCTGTGCAAGCTTCCCTCACAGACTAGATAAAGGAGTGAGCTTCCGTGCCATTGAACAGACACCAGCAATGCAAACTTCCCTCACAGAATAGGTAGCAGTGTAAGCTTCAGTGCCACTGAACAGACACCCCATACCACAGCGGTCCAAGTTTGAGCAGAACAATGTAACTTTTGATGTCACTTAATACATGCAGACTAGGCGGCAGCAGCGCAAGCCTCGTTCCGATTCAGAATAGGTGAATTTCTTACATCCAACAATACAAGCTTCGTCATACAATAGATAGGCTGCAAGCAGGTCCTCGATGAAATATTGATTAAGTTGCTGCGATCGGATTGCGTGAGGATCTGTTTCTATAGCTACGTAACCGACCTGAGGTGCCAACACTTTACATCAATGGTGGGGGTAGAAGGGGCTCTGCGCTGCGAGAATCGGTGGACTTAAGCACAGGTATATCCGCCTTTCATGAATGTAATTTTAAATGGGACATGCATAGTGTTTCATGTTCCTAGCCTCAGCACAGGCAGCGGTAATGTGAAATGCCAAACCAGTACAACACTGCCAGCAACAGCACAAGTATCGCTTAGATACAGCGGTGCAAGCTTCCTTCACATGCAGAATATTTACAACACAGAAGAGCAGCCACCATCTTCGTGTTGCATGGCCAGTTGGAGGCATGCATTATTGATACACGAGTATTCTTGTGCTGTTGACATCAGGGTCCAACTGTTGTCCCCAGTGGCTTCTGTACAGTTAGCATGTTCACTTCATATGTGTTCTTTAACTCATGTTAACTCCTGCCATGAGCCGGGAGGACCAGGGCGTCCCTTCTCCCTCTGGGGCCTTCCCATAGCTTCCGTGCAGGCGCAGCAGAATGGCCACTCCTTGCAGTGTGTGTGTCTTTATTATGTTACATCCTTCCGTAGCACCTCTATCTTGGCTTTATAATCACATTGTCGCCCTACGAAAAATACGTATTGCAGAACCAGTTATTGTGCAGGGCAGAGACAGGACGCAAGTCCTCCAGGGGCGCTTTATTCTTGCTACACAGGGCAGGCCAGAGATGGGTCAATAGCTGCTCAAGCTCTCCAGGGCTGCTGACGAGGGGTTGTGATTAAGGCATGTTCAGGAGATCAATGGCAGAGAGGGCTTGTTGAGCCAGGTCTGTGTGATCTGCGACAAGCAGTGGAGAGGTCGTCAATGAGCTCATGGACGTCATAACTTGATACTCATCTTGCATTAAGAAGGGTCCTGTAACGGCGTGGACCTAGTGGGGGTGAGGGAGGATTGGTGTTGATGGGGGAGGGTGGTGAAGAAGGCCCTATGCCGTTGGAGGTGTGAGTTTAAGGCTAGCGGTGTGTTTTAGGGTCTAGACGTGGTGTCAGAGGGTTTGACCGGGAGGTCGCCGGTAACATTCCCGAGGGCGGCATAGATTTTTGTTGGAATGATGCTGACCTGTAGGACGAAAAAGGGAAATATCTGGTGTTCTTAAAAAGGACCGTCCGGAAATCCATTCCACCCAACCTATGTGACCTTAAGGGAGGTCCGTTTCTCCCATTTATGTTGACGAGGGTCGCATCTAGCCGGTCACTGCCCCTCACTTGTGAATCCTGACCCCGCCCCATCTGTGCACACAGCCTGAAGTACGAGTTACTTACCTTCGGTAATGATGTATCTGGTAGAGATGATTCTAGCCGCAGATTCCTTCATATAGAATTATCCCCAGGCGTGAGACTAGATCTGGAAACTTTTTGCCACAGCATCCCTGCACGCCGGGGGCGGGGTGACACCACCCAGGCGTTGTCTGCGTACGTGATGTCAGCGAGGTCACATAAGCCCCACCCCGGTGCGCCTACGTCCGTTTTATTCGGAGAACTTTTCCGCGCCCCAACACGGAGCCACCAGGCAAAACTGTGGGAGTATGGGAACAGTGTGCGAAAGAGTAGAAAAAAGGAATGGAGACAAGCGACACCATAAGGAGCAGTGCAACACTGCAGGATCCAAAGGCAGGGGCAGAAGAAAGAACAGAGCAGAGCCCTGAGCAACCACCCTGCCAGTATGTAAACAGCCTTCCCCAACCCCCCCCCCCCCCCCCCCCCCCTCCCTCCCCCGGAGACAGGGAACATATGTAAAGTCATGACACCTGTAGCTGGCCTACAACCCCCACCCGGAAACAGGGAGAGGAACCAGCCCCAGAACAGACAGGAACAACAACGCTCCAAGCCACCCCAACACAGAGGTCAACCATCCCCCAAGGAAAAAGGGCAAGGCATGACCAGATGACCCCAACACAGATGACGGCAGAGGGGTAGGGACCCCTAGCAGCAAGAGGAAGGGAAGGGAGGGCAGAGATTGAAGGCAACCCCCCGCCCCCAAACCTGGAGCAGCCAGAGTAGCGGGGCACAGGAGCACTATAACCCCATCCTCCAGAGAAACCAGAGGAGGAAGGAACAGCAACAAGACTGAGCAACCTGCCAAGAGCGAAATAATGCAATCATAGGAGACACAGCCCCCCCTGGGAGGCGAGTGCCGAGACCAACCCAAGGGTCCTCGCAGAACGGGGAGAAAGGGCTAGAATCATCTCTACCAGATACATAGTTACTGAAGGTAAGTAACTCGTACATCTGATAGAGACTTCTAGCCGCAGATTCCGTAGAATAGATACCCTAGCAATAACCACGGGGAAGGAGGGCCTGTGAAAGTACCCCACCAGCCATGACAGGACAGAGGGTCTCACAGGGGACCAGACCTGCGGACCGGGCAAGCAACCTGGTCCCTCCCAGGCAAGTGGAGCCCCCACAAGCAGAACATCACCAACCCCAGAGGGATGGAGGGAGAAGAAAGAAGAGAGGAGAGACCCTCACACTCAGGATGGAGGAATCAAGGGTAAAGCCAGAGAGGCCGAACTACCCCACACCCCTCCAAGGCAATAAAGCTTCTATCCAATGCCAGGGGGGAGAGCTCAGAGGGCCCAAGGAAACGAGGACAAAGAAGGCGAGTCCACCCCAGATGGAAGGCAACAGGCCAGCCAGAGCGGCGCCAACAGACATAAGCCGCCAGAAGCAAGAATAACAGCCCAGGGTCCCAGGAAGACCGGGCGGGCGATGCCTGACAAGGGAGAGCACAGAATCATCCCAGCCCGCAGGGCAGGAGCAGGGAGGTAAGGAAATGGCCGGACACACCACCACGAGGGGCCGCGCACACGACCTCAAGAAGCAAAGCAACATACATAAACGCCATGGAGAACAGGCACCCAAAGGCCACCAGAATTCACCAGAAAAGTGCAAGCTATATAACAGCTACCACTACCCCACATAGGGCACGTTAAGCCCCAAGACATGGGAACCTTATTTGGAAGAACTTCCGCAGCAGAGGAAAGAACAAAAGAGCCACGGGGAAACACCCCCGCGAAAGGCTTGACAAGCAGCCCAAAAGAAAAAACAGAAGGCCTAATCTCAGGGCCAAGTCTGTGTAACAGTTCCAGCAAAAAACCCACACCGTGAACAAAGGGCCGACCAGCAGCCAACAATGCCAAAGTCCCAGGAAGGAGGACTCAAAGGCTAGAAAACGCACTCTACAGCAAGAGCGGATGTCCCAATTAGTTCCAGAACCAGCTCAACTCAGCAGTCACTGAGGAGGAGGGGGAGGAGGAGGAGGAGGATAATGCGGAGGAGGAGGAGGACAGAGCCCCGCCAGGAACCTTTGGATGGCGGAGTCAGCCGGGGCATGGAACAACAGGCTACCATCAAACGGAAGATTAATGAGCCGCTCCCGAATATTTTCGGGTAACACGCCGTCCCGAAGCCAAGCATGGCGACGGAGAGCGACTGAGGAAGCCCCGGCCCGGCCCAGCACCTCCGAGAAGTCCGGAGCGGAGAATAAATGCCGCTAGCTCCCGGCCATCCAACACATGATGCCGTAAGTTCACCTGAACAGTCTCTTGGGAAGCTGCGGATCCCAGAGACTCAGCCGAGTCCCACAAACAGGAGGAGGCCCTAGCCAGTACACACAAGGTGTTAAGGGCCTGCAGGGCAGCGCTGGTTGAGGCGAACATGGTGCGCTCCCAAGAGTCCAGCCAGCGGGCCTCCCGGGAAGGGTGGAGTCAACAGTGGCGGCAGGGAGGGAAAAGCAGTCTGCAAAAGTGGACCGGCGGCAGCGGGTGGAGGGAAAGACACGCGGCGCTGGAAGGTGCCGTGCAGAAGGTGTTGAGGCACTGGATCTTCTGAGGCGGGACGCCTCCAAGCCTCCCGTCAGGGAAGAAAGGAGCGAACCCTCAAAGGGAAGCCAGATCTCCCTCCCACCAGAGCCCTGGTGGAGAACCTCTAAGAGATGGTCCGCCGGAAAGTGAGCAATCGGGTCACCCATAGGCAGAATGCCCACAGCCGTGGACATCGCGTGAGCGAAGGCCGCATCTGCCTCCGTACGGCTGCAAACTAAGGCGGCCGTCCCCGAAGCCATGCGGGACGAGCAAAGGCCAGACCTGGAAGTCAGAAGGAACCGAAGAATGGGGGACCTGCTGCTCCTCCGACGAACACCTCTGCCTCAGAAATGGCGGGGAGCCGTCCTTTGTTGACGCTGGTGAAAGACACCACACGGCGGTCAGCCTCCGGGGAGGACGACACCAATATGCAGCCGACCTCCGTAATAGAGGGAATGTCCGAAGACAAATCTGCGTCACGAGCCCTGCGTGGAGCCGTAGAGCCCACCGTCTGAGGCAGGGCGTCAACACCATCCGGTGCCGAAGGAGACACCGGATAGGATTTCTCCAAGTCACACCGCGCTGGGGACCGGAGCGGAGCCGAAGTGGCCAAGGGGCGGTGCCGAAACGGCGCAGACTCAACATCCGCTGAGGCAGCCACCTGTGTGGAGGAACGAGAGGGACCGGGGGAGTGACACGAAGCCCTACGCCAGCCTTGGCCCACAATGTGGCGGAGGTGGCCCGGCGACCCATGCGGCGGCGCCAGAGACGATTTAACTTCCGACTCGCCCTCTGACGAGGCAGCCGCCTGCGGGGAGGGACGAGAGGGGCCTGGGGGGGCATGAGAGGTCCCCACCCCGACCCAGAGCGGGACGAGGAGAGGTCACCGACTCCTGTGGTGCCACCCAGAGGAGCAGGCACCGGTGCCGTGACGGCATCCGCTCGGCCGTGGACGAGGCTTTCGCCTGCCCTGAGGGCCAAGTTGGGCTCAGGGATGCGACCTGAGCCCCGGCGACCTCCGCGACACCACAGGGATTCCCACGGGAGTTTGCTGCAAGCAGAGGTGCCATGGTCTGAAGGAGGGACCCCCGAGGGACCGCACCCCAACAGCACCACATCCTCGAAGCCTGGATCCGAACCAGTCGGCGCCGGAGCCGCGGCGGTGCCGCGGAGGGCCCCGCGCAAGGCAAGGGATCAGCAGACGCCCCAGGAGGGGAAGGAGGAGGAGGAGACGCCAGCGAGGCCTGCAAAGCCGCCGCGTATGTCTCCATCTGGACTCTCGACGCCCCATCACCGGGAAACGGTGGATAGCAGGACAACACTCGTGGCCGCATCACCCGCGGAGAATCTACGCCCCGGCAGGCCTAACACCAGCCTCCGGGAAACAACTGCGACACTTACCCCCCGTGGAGCGACGCTCGTGTGAAATCGGAGAAGGGAGAGGCCGACGACAACGGCTGTATCTGAAGCCGTCTGCCGAGGCTGACCGAGGAGGGGGAAGCGGATCTGGAGAGACGCGCCGAGAGTAGTTTAATCCGGCGCTCCCGCCACGACTTCGCCTTTATCTGTTGACACGCCTCACAATCAGTGGTGCCATGGTCCTCCCCTAAACACCACATACAAATGAGGTGAAGGTCCGTCGCTGACCTAAGACGCCCACACGACGTGCAAGTCTTGAAGCCCGAAGGCATTCGCACATTGTTCCACCAAAAGAAAAAACAATGATGAAGAAAATGAGCCCCAAAACAGGCCCATAGCAAGACCGGATCCGCGTTGCACGCGGAAAAGGAAAAAACTGACGTAGGCGCACCAGGGTGGGGCTTATGTGACGTTGCTGACGTCACGTATGCGGACAACGCCTGGGCGGAGTCGCGTGGTCACCCCGCCCCCGGCACACAGGGATGCTGTGCCACAAAGTTTCTGGATCCAGTCTCACGCCTGGGGATAATTCTACGTGAAGGAACCTGCGGCTAGTTGTCTCTATCAGATACTACAGTGCCTCAAAGCCCGCCTCTTGGTGCTAAGTGCGCTACATTAACATTGTTGTCCCAGCACAGGTTTGGGGAATGCAAGCTGTTTCCACAATAAACAACAGTCTGTTGCTGTTCCTATGTTTGGAAAGCCGCAGGATTTGAGAAGGAGCCGCACGGTGTGATGCAGGGTGCGCCTGGTTAGGCCTCGCAGGGCTTTTTTTGTTTTCTTCTTCACGTTTCTACTTTATATTTTGCAGCCATTGCACCTCCCTTGTGTGCAGGCTTTTCTGGGGTCCTGTCAGTTGGCGGATTCTGGGTAGGGTCCTGTGCAAGGTCTGCCCTTGCATTGGTGCTAGGGCACCGCGGTACTGGTCAGTTCATCGCTGTAGCACTTACCTTTGTTGGTGGTAAGGGGGGGGCAGTCAAGGCTTACTGCAAGGATAGGGGGTGGGAACTCTGCGAGACGCAGTAAATAGAACGTCATAGAATGCTTGGCCAGGCTGTGCTGTACTTTAAAAGGAAGCTGCTCTGTTTAACAGGGAAATAAAAAGAAATCAAACTTAAAAATAGATGAAAAAAATATTTTTGGGGGCGAGTGACGGCCCAATTGCTATTATCGGCCTTCAGTGCGGGGTGTTCATTTCTTCTGCCAGGGTCCATTGGCCAGGGGGCTCTTTTATCCAAGGACCTCGGTTTGGGTAAACTCTGAGATACCTGGGGGAGCTTTCATCCTGCACAGGTCCTGACAGCTGCCAGGGTGTACAGAAACAGGGACTCTGGACCCAACTCCGGCCCTCGGCTGACCCCTGGTTCCAAGGTGGAATAAAGGGGTCTCGCGCAACCCCACAAACAAGATATCCCAGACTCCACCCAGGGCTTGGTGCTCCACGGGGGCATCGGTTATGGCCTGGCGTCCGGGTCCAGTCACACGTGTCTATTGGGGGACACAGTCCACAGAGTGGTCACTCACTGGAGTCTGACCTCCCTGCCTGGCCTCGGATGGATTGATGAGGCCGGGCTCAGTCGCTTGGTGTTTTCAATCAATCAATAAGTATTTGTAGAGCGTGGTAAATCCTGGTGAGGGCCTCAAGGCTCTGGGGGTGGCTAGTTCTGGTTCATTTGTTTCCTGTATCTTACAAACCACCAGTCATGGCAGGTTGTTCCTGTGCCTGGGGCACCAGGTGAGTTACTGGTCCAACCAGGATCTGGCTAAGACCCTGAACGCAGCTATGAATGATGATTAGGCCCAGATGCAGGGGTCTTGATAACCACGCTGCAGACTACAGCCCTGCCAGGGTTAGGCCCAGCCTGCAGGGGTCTTGATAACCACACTACAGACTCCTCAGTCCTTGTCCCTGTGTATAAAAAGGTCTGCTACCGACCCATCTCGCTCCTAGACGGCCTTATGAAAATGTCGGGCAGGATCATCCTTGCCCGTATACAGGACTGTTTCGAGGAACACGATGTTTTATCCACACTACAATACGGGTTCAGGAGAGGAAGAGGGACAATAGAGCAAGGCTTAAATCTTTCCCTTATCATTTCTAAATATATACACGCCCAAAAAAACAATTTATATGTAACATTCGTAGACCTTAGCTCTGCGTTTGATTGCGTAAGGCATGATACCCTGTGGCAAACTCTAAAGGATATCGGGTTGGATAATAGGATACTCACCTTTATTAAAGAACTTTACTCTGGGGCAGGTGCACGCGTAAGATATGGTAGAAGAGGGGAATGCTCAGACTTTTTCCCCATCCACAGAGGAGTAAGACAGGGGTGCATTCTTGCTCCCCTGCTTTTTAATTTATATATAAATGACGTGGGATCCTTCCTTACACAACATTACTACGATTATCCAGTAGTTAAAGGAAAACTCATTGCTCTTCTCCTCTACGCCGACGATGCGACCATTTTATCACAGACAAGGAGAGGACTACAAAAGGCAGTAGAGACTTTTTCATGTTACATGAGGGGAAGGGGGCTGCATGTAAACGTTTCTAAGACATTCACCATGTCATGTGGACCGAATAAAGGTAGAGCACCTTGTCTGATTACCCTTGAAGACAGGCGTGTTGAGCTAACGGACATATTCTGCTACCTGGGGGTGCACTTTGACAGACAAGGCACATGGAAGCCCGCTGTAAACGCGAGGGCTCTAGCTTTTAATAGAGCAACTGGAGCACTCTCAAATTTTGCCATGCAATTATTTAAAGCTAAGTGCGTCTCAATTGGAACCTATGGGGCGGGCCTTTGGGGATCACAGTCTGTGGAGGTCATTCAACGCATCGAGAATAAGTTCTTACGATACTTATTGGCAGTCCCAATGAGCACATCTACATATGTGCTCCATGCCGAACTTGCCATACATCATATTTCGGACATGATAAAAATGGCGCCGATTCTACTCTGGCATAATGTGTGGATTAATCCTGCCACAGAATTAAATAGAACTATCATAGAGGACTGCTTGGCCTGTGATGGGGCAAAAAACATTACATGGTTTTCTTACATAAAAAATCTTGTATCTGAAATAGGTCATCCTGAATACTTCTCAAATCCAACTACTATGGAGCACGTTTCAAGATCTGTGTTAAAAAAAACTTATTTGAATATCTTGAAATGAGAAGATGGAATGAAGAAAGGACCAAGATAACCGTCATCAATCACGATGACGTGGTGGCTTGGACGCTGACCGTGATGGCGGCGTGAGCGATCGGCTCCGCACCAGGTCCCGCAATAACTCCTGAAAACACCGGGATTCATACCCCCTGAGTGGTACACTTCGCTGCTCTGGGCGTAGCGAGACCGAGGGACCCCGTTCGCAGCCTGGTGGGTGCCCGGACGCTGCATTCCTGGCAGGTCCCGAGCCCTGACGGAGCTGCGCTACAAAAAAGAATGATGGCGGCGCCGGGACACTGAAGAAGCTCAGGCCGGGGGTGACGACGCTCCGACCGGAGGCAGGCTGGTGAACAGAGTGCGGAGCAGGGGACAGAGCGGGGGTGAGCCGGCGGACTGCTCCAGCACTGGTTGGGGCGGTCGAGTGGTTGCTGCCGGCCGGGAGCCGGGCGAGCGCGGAGCCCCTCCCCCCGCCTCCCTGCACTGCTGTACGGGTGGCGTGCGGCGCCCCCGGAGCCCGGAGGGCTTGGCGAGGGTGGCGGCGGCCGCGGCGGAGACCCGTAACTGGGGCCCCCCAGCAGACCCCCGGGATAATGTGAGCGGAGGAGGCGGTCCTGCAGCCCGACGGAGAACACGGTGCGGTTTTGCAGGGGAGCCGGTATCACGCTCCCCTTGGGACTCTGCTAGCTGTTGGCGAGGCGGAAGGGCAACAATGGCCTGCTGAGAGGCACTAATGCTGCCCGTGGAGTACAGAGACCAGGGGATATTCCTTGCTGCATAGTGGTGCAGCCCGCTGTGGACCTGCGCCGGGCACGTCTGCAGGTTGTGTGGGGTAGGAGGTCCGGCCTGGGGCGAATCACCGCCTGCAGGTTGGGCGCCTCCACTGTTGGACCGCGTTTGCCCTGCACGTCCCCTTGGGATTTGGAATACTTCTGTTGTGGCCTTGAACTGCGGGCTGCACCCTGCCACGTGTTCTAGTGGTGCGTTGGTCTGGCGGAACCCCGAGGAACTTTGGCTTCAGGAGCTGGGTGGCACTGGTGACCGGCTGGCCACACGACGGGGGAGGGCGATTGGTTTGGTGACGACCTCGGAGCGGTGCTGTGGGGACTAAGATGGCCGCTACTGGTGGAACGCCCGAAGTGCTTGCGCGGTCCCAAGATGGCGGGGCGCCTGGTCCATTTGGCGCGACAACTCAGGAGCAGCGGCTGCATGAACGGTTGGACAGTATATTGGACGCGATCACTGCGACGAAAGACTCTCTACATCAGGATATTGCGCAGGTTGCCACGGGGCTGGGACTTCTCAAAGCAGACCATGCGAAGCTCGCTGACAAGGTAAAGGACAATGAACAGCTACTGCAGGAATTGAAACCGGCAGTGGTCACTGCTGAACACAAACTGGTTGATGTCCTACGCCGCTTGGAGACCCTAGAAAGACGAGCGGAAGACGCCGAAAGTCGCAATAGGAGGAATAATGTGCGAGTTGTAGGCCTTCCGGAGAAAATTGAAGGGGAGGATGCTGTGGCCTATATGGAGAACTGGTTTACCACGGTGGTGGCGCCGGAGGGCCTCTCTCCCTTCTTCTCCCTTGAGCGGGCGCACAGGGTCCCGGCTCGTCCGCCTCAGCTGGGTAGACCTCCCAGACCTATGGTGATAAAGTTGTTGCACTATAAGGATCGGGACTTCCTGATACAAAGAGCACGCTCGCAGGGCCCATTTCAGGTGGAAAACAGTAAGGTTACGATCTTCCCGGACTACACTCAGGAGGTCCAGAGGAGCCGGGCGTCCTTCTTGCCGGTGAAGAAGGAATTGAGGGATGAAGGGATCCAGTACTCGTTGCTTTTCCCGGCCAAGCTGAGAGTGATCCTAGATGGCACGACTCACTTCTTTCTGACCCCGGACGAGGCATGGTCGTGGCTTGAGCGCTACCGTGTTGGGACTGACCGCGCTGGCAAAAGTGATAGGACTGCGCAGCAACCCCCCCGGATCAGAAAATCTCAGCGCATTCGCAAACGGAATAGACTTAAGATGGCGATGCAGAAAGCCCAAATGGAAGCGGACAGGAAGGGGGCGCTGGCGGCAACCGCGATCATCACGGGATCGCAACAGGAGAGGACGTCGGAGGGTACTGGTTCCGACGACGATGGAGTGAAAACGGGAGGAGATGAATCGGAAGTGGAGAGCACGAGGGGTCCAGAGGTCACTCCACAGACGTCGGATGGACTTTTTAATGAGTGAGGTACAGGGGCTTAGCCCGACTATGACTCTTATATGGGCATGGCCACTCTGATCGCTCAGTGAACACTCAGGAGTGGGATTGAGGCCACACTATGGGACCTAAGGTGTGGGGTGGGGGCTCCGCTGCTTCTGGGTCAGGCGCTGAACCACCCTCTAGTGGCCCTTAAGGCCTTCTGTGGTAGAGTCCACAGAGTAGCGTGATGTGTGTTATGTTGCGAGTTTGGAACGGGGCTGAAGCTGGGTTATTAAGTCCTGTCCTGGGGGGAGGGGTTTGGGGGGTTTTGTTGGGTGTTGGGGTTAGGGGGTCCGGCTGCTGCTGTGTGGGGGGTGTTGGGCTGGTGCTGATTTTGTACAGAGGAATCTACTATGGGGACGTTACCTGATTTAAAATGCATTTCATGGAATGTCCGTGGTCTCAGGACGATGGTGAGACGTCACAAGGTGCATGCCCACTTAGTGCGGCGCGGAACTCAGATTGCGATGCTGCAGGAAACCCACTTGACTGAAACAGAATGTGCTGCACTGCAGAGGAGGTGGCGGGGGCAGGTGTTTGGGACCACGTACTCAGCGTTTGCCAGAGGTGTGTTAATTTGGGTTAGAGCTGGGATACCGTTCCAGGTCATTTCTAAGCGGGTGGACCCGGAGGGCAGATATGTGGTAGTGGAGGGGAGGCTGTATGGTCGAGAAGTGACCCTGTGTAGTGTGTACGCCCCTAATACGGAACAGGCCATATTTTTTGATAAATTGTCGGGCTCATTGGCGCATTACCTGGCGGGCCCCGTCATTTTGGGTGGGGACTTTAACTCGATAACTAATGTGGATCTAGATAGATCCCATCCGCCATTGACCGATTCGACAGTGCGCAGGCTAGCTACCCAGAGGAAGGAGTGGCAGGACAGTTGGGGGTTACTAGATGTGTGGAGAGAACAACACCCTGCAACGAGAGACTATTTTTTTTTTCAGCATTACATGCATTACATGTGAGGATAGACTCTATACTCTGTAGTGATCGCCTGGCCGCAATGGTTAGACACACGGAATACTTAACTAGGACACTTTCGGATCATAACCCCTTACTGATATCAGTACAATGGCAACAGGTGAGATCGGTGATTCCCACATGGAGGCTACAGCCCCACACGCTGGAGGATCCGGTGTTTAGCGACGCTGTCCACCAGGGGATAGCACACTATTTCAGGGAGAATGAGGGCACAGCGGCGACGAGACTGGTGGAATGGGATGCGATGAAAGTGGTGGTGAGGGGAGTGTGCATGGGCAGGTTTGCTAATGTAAGGACTTCGCTTTTGACTGACCTGGCGAAGGCTGAGAGTGTACTACGGGGATTAGAGGAGCGTAGACCGGAACGACCGGAATTGCAGGCGCGATTGCTTGAGGCCAAGGAATTGGTTGCGAAGGAAACTGAGCGGCTGCGGTGCTACGATTATAAGCTATATATTGTCAAGGTGCATGCGGAGAGGGACAAGGTGGGTACGCTCCTTGCCAGGCTTGCTGATCCAGAACCTCGGGGGTGCCCAGTAATGAGCATAAGAACGGAAACGGGGGACGTAGCTTATTCGCAGGCAGTGGTCTTATCGCGCTTCGCGTCCTATTACACTGATCTCTACGAGTGCCAACTAACGGTAGACGCGCCTGAAATACGTGCGTATCTGGACTCTATTGCTTTGCCGGTACTGGAGGCTGAGGATGCAGCGGATATAGGGGGGCCCATACTGCTGGCAGAGATTAAACTGGCCATCAAACAGATGGCCAAAAACAAAACGCCGGGCGTCGATGGGTTGCCCATAGAATTTTATGTGAAATTTATTGACATTTTGGCGCCTAGGCTGTTGGTTGTATACTCGGAAGCGGGACAGCAGGGACATCTACCTGAAACGATGAGAGAGGCGCTGGTGGTTCCGTTGCTGAAGCCTGGTAGGGAGGCGCTGGATGTAACGTCCTATCGACCCTTATCCATGCGGACGGTGGACTACAAAATCCTAAGTCGTATCTTGGCCGCCAGACTCCTGCCGCTCATGACCCGATTGGTGCATGTCGACCAGGCAGGGTTTATCCCTACCAGGAACACATCTATGAATGTGCGCCGCTTACTACAGATATTGGATGATGCTAGGGGCTCGCAGCAGGATCCGGTGGTGTTGTCTGTCGACATTGAAAAGGCTTTCGATAGCCTTGAGTGGAAATACCTAGATGAGGTACTGGCGAAATTTGGACTGGGTGAGGGATTCCGGCGATGGACGAGGGTACTGTACTCCTCGGCCACGGCTAGGGTGCGACTGGGGTCCTCAATCTCTTCAGCTTACCCGGTGCGTAGGGGGACGAGGCAGGGATGCTCGCTCTCTCCTCTGCTATTTGCACTGTCCATGGAACCTTTAGCGGCACTGGCAAGGACGGGCGTGCAATTTCAGGGGGTGACGCAAAGGGCGAGGGCGCACTATATATCACTGTACGCGGACGATCTATTACTGTACTTGGCCGACCCCGGACAAGCGCTAGAGGGAGCTGTAGCCATGCTCTCACGATTTGGTGAAGTGTCAGGCCTTAAAGTAAACTGGTCCAAGACCTGTGTATTTCCACTCCGAGAGGGCACACGCAGCCCCCCCCTTGGGCTGGATGTGATCTGGGAGCCTTCCGGCTTCACATATCTGGGTGTCCGTATTTACCATGAGGCCACGAACCTATTGGAAGGAAACGTGGGGCGATGCGTGCGCGCGTTGAGGGGTTGTGTAAACTTCTGGGCCTCTCTCCCCTTATCTGTGCTGGGCCGTGTAGCGCTCTTGAAAATGGTGGCACTCCCGAGGCTACTTTACTACTTTAGGACATTGTCGGTGTGGATCCCGCGGCGCATGTTTGCGGACCTGCAGATGTTGGTGACCGGATTCCTGTGGGGGCAGAAACGGCGCAGAGTAGCGTTGACGACCCTGACTAGGCCCAAGCTAGAGGGGGGGATGGCGGTGCCAGATTTTGAGCTGTACTATCTGGCAGCTCAACTGCAGGTGCTGACGCAGCATGTGGCCAGGGAATTCAGAGGTCCGGACATTACTAGGGGGCAGGGTATCCAACGGCATGTTTTGTCATACATTATCATGCAACAGAAACTGGAGGTGAGGGACCTAACGCTGGAAGAAAGGACGCTCAGACTCTGCTGGAACAGGAGCCTGAAGAGAGCAGCCATCTCCCGAGCGTACGCGCCGGAGATTCCGCTAGGAATGCTGACCGCGCTGCCGCATGGGGGCGACTGGTCCCCGCTATCGGACTGGGAGGAACTAGGGCTGCAGGTAGTTGGAGATCTATACGTCGAGGGGACACTGGCCCTGTTCCGGGAGGTGCAAGACAGGTTTGGTCTGCCAGACGGGGATTTCCTGCTGCATGCGGCAGTGATTGCGGCGATGCAAAAACACTGGAAAGGGGGGCTGGTGGAACCGGAGACGACTATGGTGTGTCAATACGTGGTTATGGCTGCGGGCACTACCAAGGCGGTTACCTGCCTCCATAATAGACTACAGCACGAGGGTCTGGCCCCGCTGGGGGCACTGAAAGCAAGTTGGGAAGCTAGTATAGGTAGGCCCATTCCGGATGTAGTCTGGGGCCATGTTTTAGAGCGAACCTGGAAGGGAACGAGGAATGCCCGATTCCAACAGATACATTTTTTCATTATTCATAGGGCTTACCTGACCCCGGAGAGGATAGCGAGATATTTTCGGGTACGGGACGCCGTATGCCCGAGATGCTTAGCGCCTGAGGCGGACTTGGATCATTTGCTGTGGGGGTGCCCGGGACTAGGGTCATACTGGCGTGACGTGGGAGACCTCCTGAACGCCGTTACAGACAGGGAGGTGGATTTCGATATAGCTGCATGCTTGCTACTGTGGTTCCCTCATACAAAGCGGACGAAACTCACTAGCAAATTTATCGATCTGGGCCTTATGCTGGCCCAGAGGGAGATTACCTGGCACTGGAAATCTAAAGAGGGGCCATCGGTGAAGCGGTGGATGAATGAGCTGTTGAAATGGGCGGGCTGTGAGAGTGTCATCAGAATGCGGCAGGCTACCAGGAGTGCCACTGATAAATGCATGGATGTGGCGAGAGCGTGGGAACTGATCGTGCAGGCGCTGCGCGACTATATGGTAGGAGGCGAGGCTGATGATGGAGAGCACTAATTGGAAAGGACTACATGGAGCATTAATATACAGTAGATTCTACTGGGCGAGGTCGTGATCTGGTTTTACTGTAATTTATATACACTCGCACTAGCAGCAGCTGGGCAAGGGGGGGTGGGCAAGACACACTCACCTCGGGGTAGTTAGGATCACCATGTGGGCCATAAGGTGTTTAGGTGCTGGGATCTAGTGGCAGATTGCAGCTTAGGGACCCTAGAAGACTATCCCTAGAGGACAGGGAGGCGCGCGAACTATGTCCTATAGTTGGTCACCTTTACCATATATGATAGGTTGCCATCACATTGGTTCCAGCACCAGGACTAGTCCTGGCACTATCTCGTTGTGAATGGGTTGTAAGGGGAGTTGTTGTTAGGGGGATTAAAAGCGGAAACTGTGTATCATAGATGACTGACTATTTCTGCAGAGCGGGCACACTGGCGTTTCCATATCTGTGAGACATTCCACGCCGCCTGACCTCCGGGTTGTGGGCTAAATGGCTGTGTATATTATTGTATTTGGATTGGTTATTCACTGATGCTCTAAGTGTACTGCCTGTCCTGATTTGAGATTTTTGTTCAGAATCCGCAATAAAAACCTATTTAAAAAAAAAAAAAATCAATCACGATGACGTCACATTGCACAGGAACATCCAGCTATATCTTGTAGTAAACCAACCCTTTTTTTTCCGCAGGCTCTTAACATGTTTCCGTTTAGAAACCTTTTATAGATTAATAACCCTGCCTCGATGTAATGATTGGACGAGAGAAAAAACAACCTGTCCTTGTGATGAGGTGTCATTTCAATCAAATATTCATTGTACTCTTTATTGCACCCTCTATAGCCTTCCGAGGCGGCACATTTTGAGACCTCTCTTGTTATCTTGGGGTATAAGAAAATCAGGAGAAGCATATAACAAGCTAAGGACATTGGATGATTATTATACCATCAACACTGTAACTCTGTACCTGGGAGCAATACTTAGACTGAGAAGGTCCATTATAATTGATTAGTCATAGTTTGCACCATTGTATTAATTTTTAACCTTTTAATTAGCATGAATGTACTCTTTGAATCCCCAAGTGGCCTAACTGGAATGGCCTTGAAGTGGCTCGCTTCGTTTTTGCATCAGCGAACCTATCCAGTGTGGGAAGGGAGTGCACAATCTGCCCCCATCCCCCTTCAGTGTGGTGTGCCTCAGGGCTCCTCCCTGAGCCCCACATTGTTCAATGCCTATATGGCCCCATTGGAGGATGTGGTGGCACCACTGGGCATCAAAATTATCAGCTACGCTGATGATACCCAGCTGGTGGTGGCCCTCTCCCAATTGGTGGATCACCCGGACTTGTTGCACTCTTGCTTATCTAAGGTGCATACATGGATGGGCAACTCATCATTAAAACTGAACGGTTCTAAAACAGAGCTGATGCTGTTGGGACAGACGGGGCCTTCTCTGCCGATAGGCAGCTGGCCGAGCTGCCTCGGCGACCCTCCAAGCCCCAAAAAAGAGATCAAAAGCTTGGGCGTGTGGCTTGAACAAGATTTGTCTTTCAAGACCCGTGCAAAGAAAACGGCCGGAGTTTGCTTTGCTCTGCTCCGATCAGCCCGTAAGATTTTACCCCTTCTCCCCCCGACGTCTAGGAAACTTCTTATCCAGGGCCTGATTGTCTCAAGGCTAGATTATGGTAATGCGCTTTTTCTGTGCGCACCGGAAGCAACGCTCAATAAATTACAACAAGTACAGAATGCAGCAGCAAGGCTGCTGATGAATATTCCCAGGATACAGTCAGCAAAACCGGCACTGAGAGCATTGCATTGGCTTCCGATACGGGAGAGGATAACATTTAAATCTCTCTGTACGGCTCATAAAATCCTGCATGGGAAGGGTACTCCTATTTTGGGTAATATGGTGATGCCCTACAAGGCTACCAGAGCTCTACGCTCTGACTACAAAGCTTTGTTACAAGTGCCTAGAGTGAAAAGAGCCCGGACGGGCGGTAGAAGATTTTCGGTGAACGCTGCTAAGTTATGGAACGTGTTGCCTCTGAATTTACGGCTAGAGTCTGGCATGATCCAGTTCCGAAAGCTACTCAAGACTCACTTATTTCCCGCTTAATGCTGCCCCTCAAAGGTTTTCTTTTAGCTCCACTCCCCCGAGTCATGAACAAGCGCCGGGATGCCCAAGGGTAACTGCGCGCTATACAAGATTCCAAAATAAATAAATAAATAAGTGTTCCCAAGAATTTTTAATTTTATTGTATAATTACCCTTTTAATTAAGAGTGTAAATGATTGATATGAATTTTAAATTGTGATTTTATTGCTTATGCTTTTATGTATTGTTTATACACTTCAAATAAAGCTTTCTGAATCTGAGTGTAAAAGGCTTGTGATTTTGTTTAAAGTAGCAGGATGTGTTGCCCGGAGGGTGCTAGATTTGCGTCCTAACACGGAAAGCGATTTTGCACAGCACAGACACCTCGTGGCTCTACAGTAGTCATTTTGCACAATGTTAATTACACACTGGGAATCGCGTGTGCCACGATGACTCCTCCCCTCTGTAGCAATGTCCCCCTTCAGTGCTTGTTCTTTGTGCTGCTTGGTGCCCCTCCTGCCCCCCTTCCCACCTTTCTCCCCAGAAAATGACACTTTATCTTTTTTTCTTGCAGGGAGAAAAGAACATGGGGTTCGGGGTGCTGTACCACAACATGAAGCACGGGCAGATCTCCACCAAGGAGTTGGCTGACTTCGTTCGAGAGAGGTAAGGGTGGGCGGCGCTGGGGGCAGGTTGTGCCAGCCTGGGGAGGTCTGCTGGGGCTGGCATGCCAGCACGCATACCTGGCAATGTCACTAGCTCCCCATCTATGGATGCCACCAGCACTCTGTACAGAGGCCTCTGTGACGGCACGTGAGCTTCAAGGAGCACGTCTCTAGGGCGGCGCCCTTTCACTGATGCTTCACGGCTGCCATCTGGCTGGAGTGGCTTGGCCTGTGTGGCATCCTGGCAGGGGAGGGCCCATGAGGTGCCAGCATGCAGATTGTTTGGGATAGTTAAAGAAGATGCTTCAATCCCCTGCCCACACCCGCCTCTGCCTCAGGTGCCTGCCCACACCGGCCTCTGCCTCAGGTACCTGCCCACACCAGCATGTGCCTCAGGTTCATGCCCACACCCACCTCTGCCTCAGGCGCCTGCCCACACCAGCCGCTGCCTCAGGTACCTGCCCACACCAGCCTCTGCCTCAGACACCTGCCCACACCAGCATGTGCCTCAGGCACCTGCCCTCACCCGCCTCTGCCTCAGGCACCTGCCCTCACCCACCTCTGCCTCAGGGCCCTGCCCTCGCCCGCCTCTGCCTCAGGGCCCTGCTCTCACCTGCCTCTGCCTCAGGCACCTGCCCTCACCCGCCTCTGCCTCAGGCACCTGCCCTCGCCCGCCTCTGCCTCAGGGCCCTGCTCTCACCTGCCTCTGCCTCAGGCACCTGCCCTCACCCGCCTCTGCCTCATGCACCTGCCCTCGCCCGCCTCTGCCTCAGGCACCTGCCCTCGCCCGCCTCTGCCTCAGGGCCCTGCTCTCACCTGCCTCTGCCTCAGGCACCTGCCCTCACCCGCCTCTGCCTCAGGCACCTGCCCTCGCCCGCCTCTGCCTCAGGGCCCTGCCCTCGCCCGCCTCTGCCTCAGGGCCCTGCCCTCGCCCGCCTCTGCCTATTGTATTTCATTCTTTGTTCTTTTAGCATGCGATTGTGCACCTCCAGGGTTGTGCCATTTCTGGGGTTTTCACGTTAGTGCACCAGCACCATTGGTGCACCAGTACCGTTCACTGTGGAGTTGGTTTCAGTGCGCTGAGGGTGCTGAGATAGCCTGGTGGTGTGTGCATTGTGTGTGTCTTTCCCCTCACGCTGCCTCTGTGTTGTTTCTTTGCAGGGCTGCCATCGAGGAGACCTACTCCAAGTCCATGGTGAAACTCTCCCGCCTGGCGAGCAACAGCAGCCTGCTGGGGTAAGAAGAGGCCTAGGGGCAGGGCAGTCTGCTGGGGTAAGAGGAGGCCTGGGGGCAGCAGCCTGCTGGGGTAAGAGGAGGCCTGGGGGCAGCAGCCTGCTGGGGTAAGAGGAGGCCTGGGGGCAGGGCAGTCTGACCGGCTGCCCCTCACCCCTGAGCTCTGCCCGACATGACGTCACTTGTTGGGTCTGTTCTGCCACATAACCGTTTTTCAGCGTATACGGTCTGTAAAAAAGAAGCGTTCCATTACCCAGTGTCCTAGTTGGTGCTTACCGGAATTGGAAGGGTTAAAAGACGAGTTGCTCTGTCGGGATTTAAACTTCTGGCCCGCAGATGTCAGCAGCGAGTGTTTAACTGGCGCACCCACCTCACGCCCTGAAGCCCAGGCTAAATCTGCCTTCAACATTTTGTGGAATTCTGTTTTGAACGGATAGTTTGAAACACAAGGCAGTACCGGAACCCCTCTCTGTCCCCTGCTCTCATTGGCTGGTCCCCCCAAAACGTGTCTACACATGTTGAAAAAAATAATTTTTTTCCAAACTCCTGATTCAATGCGATGACGTCATACCGTTGGATTTTTTCCCCCATATTTCATGGAAATGACATCATGACTGTGAAATATGGGCTTCCTCCAGTAGGGAGGCCTGTTCGCACCTCGCTTTGCTCCCTCCGTCTCAGTGATGTCTAGGTCTAGACAGCGCCCCCGCCCTGCAGAGCTTTGCTATTGCAACTTGTTTCATTGCAGCTGCTGTGGAAGGCAAACAAAGGCAGGCCGTTCTAATCTTAGCCAGGGCTCTTTGTTAGCCCAACCTTACAGGAAGCAGCTTCAAAAACCCGCCTTCTACAGACAATGTTTATTTGAATAAAGCAAAACGTGTTTTATCGCAGATCTTACATGTGTGACTGCATCTTTAAATGTATTCTTTTCCTATTAATACGAACACTTTTCAGTAAATGCTTCGATGTTTGAAAAGGCATATTTTCCATGCAAACGGCACCAAATAAAACTATAATATAATTTATATGCACCGGATAATATGTAATATCGTATATTGTGATGTTAGTGTTCCAGTGGTGTGTGCTAATGACTTTCCGTGGTTTGTGATGTCATCAAAACCCCTTGATGGCTACATTGGGCTTTATTAAACGTTGTCTCGTTATGTATTTTTTCATACGTAAATCTATATTTATGTAGCGCAGACGTAGGGAATGCTGGAGAGTTCCCAGTATTACCCCGGAGAGCGACGCCTTTAAACAACACAACCGACTCTTTAAATCTGCCCACCACAAAGGTTTGTTTTTCTTGCAGAATTTTTAAGTGTAGATTAAGCCCAGTGCCATCCAAGCCGAGCTAGAAATGTCACAAAGCTTTCACCATTTTATCCATTGTCTTTAAGCACAGGGTTAGCACGTGCTGTACACTCTGAGCTAAAAAATGACAAAGCTCTTACCACTCCAGGGCCCAGTATTACAGCTTTGGATTGGTAAAATACCACCCGAGCCTACATGTACCAGGTAGAGCCTGCTCCTGAGTAGGGGTGGGCGAAGAATTCCGCTCCACTTGGGGAGTTTGCAGAGTTTTGCCACTCCGCGCAGAGTGAAAGTTCTGAAAAACTCTGCAGAGATTATTCTCTTGCGTGGCTCGCCAATGTTAAGTTGAATAGCGAGAGAAATCGCGTGCTAGACCACCTCCTGGTGAGATTTCCGAACGAGGCGGTTGCAGCAGGTTACGACCGCTCTCATTGAGAAAGCTGAATCTCGCACTCAGAAAGTGGCCGCTCGTTTTGAGGAAACTGCCTCTCGAGTAGAAAATCTACTCGAACGGCAGAAAGAAGCGGAGCTGTCTGGCACTCAGCGTGATGCTGTTAGCGCTGTTTTTACAGCACGGATGAACTCTTGGCACTAAAAATCAATGTGAATGGTGCAATATACTGCACTCTGCCACTCGCGGAACTCTGCGAAGTGCGGCAAAACATTTTCGGCATTTCACGGTGTTTGGTAATGCACCAACTCTGCGAACTCCGCCCAGGCCTACTCCTGAGTCATGTGTGGTTCACTGTTCTATTGTTTCAGCAGGGTTGTGTGTCTTAAGTTTTAAAATGCGTGCACCACTGGGGGGGGGGTCACTTGAAGGGCAATTAAGAGATAGGAACGGGGTCAGTGGAGGGGGCAAGAGTGGGAAGTCTGACCTAATTAATACTACGCAAACTAAATACCCAGCGATGAGTGCAACTGTGTAATGTGTGTGTGTGTGTGTGTGTGTGTGTATATGCTCCCACGTATTTGTACTATTAGCATTACTGACGTACCTGTTTGACTATGCTCCCTCATGTTCCCCCTTTCTATGTAAAGCGCTCCGATATCTGCAAAGATCTTGTTCGCGCTATATAAAACTTTCAAGATAAATAAAATAAAATAAATAAAAGTGTGTGTGTATATGCGTGTGTGTGTGTGTGTATATATATATATCTATATTACTATTTCTTCGAGACTGAAATAAATGAAATCGCCGTATTGCCCATTATATTGGTTCAAAGGAAACCAATGTGCCTTTTCTTTGAAGAAAAAAAAATGACCCTAGTGTAGTCAAAAGCGCCTGCCAGGAGTTATTTAAAAGATATGTTACATTATCTTTGGGAAGCTCCTTCTGCTGAGCATCCATAAAGGAAGGAAGGCTCCCTGGGTGATAGCGACGTGTGACCGGGGTCTGAGGACAATGCTCCTGGCCTCAGAGTCGGGAGGGAGGGTGAGTTTGCTCGTGGACGGGGGCGAGATTGAAAGTGGAGCAGCACTTGTAGTGGGTGACTATGTAACAATTGATTTCCCCTAAGCCCTGGAGTCTGCTGCCTCTCAAAGTAAATCTGCAGAGCTGTTGAATTCTGGACTGTGCTTTTCAGCCGGGAGTCCTGCGTGCACCAGCGAGTACTCCAGAGTTAGTGTACAGCTCTGTCAGAGAAACTCCATCTTGGTTTGTTGCGCCTCATTCTAACAGTCCAAGACGCCACACGCAGCTCCAGTAGTGTAACCCATCCCTGCCCGTCACAGTCATCAACAAATGTACCTCAGCAATGAATCGTTGGCTACATGAGCGCGGAGATGGGTGCGCAGCTCAACTAATGCACCGGTGTCCGGCCCTGCAGTGCCCTTGCTTGTCCAACACGTGGTCTTCACAAAACTCTGCTGTGTGTCCATGTGGAAGAGCCACAACAGAGGCAGACAGTGGCATCAGAGAGCTTGAAAGAGGAGGAGGAAGAGGCGCAGGAGGAGGTGTGATGTCTTTGCACATGGTCTGTGGGTTTGTAACTCAGCACAGGATGGGGCGATTGGTTATTGGATGGTTTTGCAGATGAGGGCACATAGCTTGTTGGCCTGGCAGCAAGACGGTGGCAGGCTGTGGGAAGATGAGAAACTGGAGGTAGTTTTGAGAACCATAGACTTTGGTACCCACCCTGCAGTAGGACAGTGAGTAGACTAAAGACCAGCCGGTGATGGTTAAGGTAGCCGCCCAAGCGACGGAAGTTGAAAACGTTGAGGGCAGTTGTATCCATTGGAGGGACACACCCTCCCTAGGATGATCTGCAGGCAGTTGCAGAAGAAAGAAAAACTGCACTTGAGTTGAGTTGTGAGGGACTACACAATTGTGTGCTTAGATAACTGATATGACAGCAGTGTCGGGCAGAACTGGTTGTAAGTTTCACGAGACTTGCATCTTCAGGTCGTGGCGTCACCCAGAAGTGGATTGCCTGCTTCTGGAAGAAGTATCCTATGCTCAGTCCCGTGGCACAATGATGGCCTCTATCTTGGGTTGTGAAAGCTTTGGTTTTGGGGGGTGCTTTTGGGGTGAAGTTTCGGTGAAACATTTTAATGCTGCCACAGTTTGGCTCTGAGTCTGAGGGAGTCCTTGTTAAGCTTCTGTTCCAAAGCTGCACCTGTACGGCTGAGCTGGCGCTTGACCCTCGCTCATAACCCTGGCTTGAGGTCTTATGCGGAGAAAAGGTTTGATTCTTCTGAGATGTGGGAGGTGAACCCCGCAAGCGTGCACCAGATCTCCTGGTTAAGGAGCCTCCAGTTCTGAGAATGAAGACCTCACCAATGACTCTAGACGAGGAGACAAGAGTAGCTTCTAGTTAGAGTGCCGGCTGCAATGCTGAGGTTTGAGGAGAGTTCCCAGAGACCCTTGCACCCCGAGTCTTGAGCGGAACTGTACCCCTTGCTTGTTACATCCCTGAATCTTGCTGTTCCTTGTCCCTGAGTCGGCCATTGATTAGCCTGAGCGTCTTCTAAGGCGTTGACACCTTCTGGGTATCCTGCTAGCTCGCTTTTGTCCACCCCTTCTCCCGACTGACTTGAATTAAAACATATTCTGGTCTCTTTTCCAGGACTTTTGCTCCCGTCTGGGAAGTGTTCCGGACCTCCTCAGACAAGCTGGCGCTCTGCCACCAGGAGCTGGTGCGGAAACTCCACGACCTCATCAAAGAGATCAACCGATATGGGGAGGAGCAGGTCAAGGTGCACAAGAAGGTGGGTCCTGGCAACCATGAGTGGAAGAGGGACTGTCAGAGAGGTGGTTTTGTGGTAATGGTGAGGGTTGAGGCCTCATCAGGAGTCTGTGTTGGGTTTCTGTCTAGCACAGACCAAGTATGTGAAGGGTGGGGAGGATATTCTCGTCTGGCGCAGACCACATAAATAAAAGGCTGGGAGGTCTCTTTTTTGTCAGGGTCCTGTAGATCACAGATCACCCCACAAGTATTGATTACGGAGAGACTCATGGAATTTTAAGGACAGCTCCTAATGTGAAGCTTTTCTATTCAAATAAAATGTTAGTAGTTCTTCGTTGTCGTAAGTAGGGCTTCCAGAATCCTAATAATACTACTACCCCTCCTGTTGTCCAGAGTATTGCGGTCTCTGCTTCCTCCCTTTGTCACGGCCTTCCACCAATCGCCATGTCTTTGTTTCCCTCTCCCCAAGTCCAAGGAGGAGGTGTCCGGAACCCTGGAGGCGGTCCAGGCGCTACACAGCTCCGCGCAGCTCCTGCAGAAGTCCAAAGAGAACTACTGTATGAAGGCCGTGGAGTACGAGCGGCTGAGGAAGGAAGGAGTGAACCAGAAGGAGGTGGAAAAGGTGAGTGGGTTCGTTCGATCGAGTGCCCATGCGTCGGATAACCATTCCCTGCGAGCAGGGTCTTTAGATGAGGAGAGGCTCCACAGCATCGCTCGCACCTCACACCAACAGACTCTGGCATGCGTGGACTTCCTGGTTGGTAATGGCAGTGGATAAAGCCAGCCTACTGCGTTCACTGTGCTGTTGGCTAAAACACGAGGACTGGCTGGAGGCGCCACACGTTTGGCACTTCTCAGATGGGGCAAACATTCATGGATGGTACATGCACCATTTTTATGGTTGGAAATAAAATAAAATGTCAGTGCTTTAGCTTTAGCTCTTGAGCAAGAGGGACGTGCAGTGTGTAGGGCTCAGTGGAACATTTTTGGCAGTTTTCAACAAACCAACCACATCTCAGTGCAAATACTGATTACCACATGCACCATCCCTCTTTCGATCAGAGGTCAACTGCATTGTAGTGTAGTTCCTATACTCCCAATAGGCTCTGCGCATTGGAATAATATATCCTATCGATGTGACGTAGGACTTATGTCTACTAGGTCTCTATCTTAATATATTAGACTTAATTGTGAGTGCCAGCTAGCTCAGAGGTCACTAGAAACTTTCTCGAATTCATAAGAAAGGATTTAGTTTCTGACTGTGAGAAGTTGGCCTGGTATATGATGTTCACTATTCTAGTGAGCACCTTGCACCAGTCCAAACAACCCTTATGGTTGTAAAGTCAACCTTACAGACCAGCTATCCTAGTGGTAACAGTGTAACAGACATCATGCTTCAAAACCCGTGTTACAGGAAAGTAGCACCTTGATACGGCTGGAAATGTAATGTATATAGCTTAAATTTAATAAAATCCCACAGCTGTTTTAAAACCCACATCCTTGCTACTAAAACAGACCAGTAAGTTGTCCCCCTGTCTGTCCCTCCTTCCTCCCGCAGGCAGAGCTGAAGTCCAAGAAGGCGGCGGAGGGCTTACGGCGAGCTGTCGACAAGTACAACCTAGTGCGGCAGGACTTTGAGCTGAAGATGCAGGATTCCGCTCAGGTAACTGGTGGTGGAGGAGCGGGCCTCCTCCCCGGAGTGGGGTGCATGTCTAGGGGGAGAGCATGTTAAGGGGGGGTGGTACAAAGGAGCAGTGAATGCTGCTATCTGGAACCCAGCCTGTGTATCAGCATTTTGTGAACAAATTCTTAACGTGAGTATCCGGTCTTGGTGGCGTACCTAGGCCCCCGTATGGAAGTTCTAGTCGTATTTCAATCAAGTTGTACGCTGAGCTCTGCCAATGCACCTCACCGCTGATCTACTCCGCCAGTTCCATAACGCGCACAATTCCGCATTGCTCCGTAGTCCTGACCTCTGATTCTTCCTACTTGTGAAGTCCTGGAAGGTGGTCATAGCTTTGAAAGTGGCTCTTTCAATCCTCCGCTGCAGCCCCTGCTGGGGTTACACCCCGCTCTGTCAGAACCCAGTCCAGATAGGTAACAGCCCTGGTATTCCAGGACCCGATCAGAAGCTCCTTGCCCCCTATTCCTCTATCCACGATGAACTGGCCCCAACGCTCTGCATGTTTGATTTCAGCGTGAGGCCGCCTTTTAACTACAAGAGATTTGAGGTAGAGCATCGATTATTTACATGTTCACTTTGTAGGTGTCTGGCACGTGACCAGCGGCTTCACATTCCTAAAGCGAATCAACACATGATGGAGATGGTGGTGTTTTTAGTGGTTCCTTCAAGCAGTTTGTGTATTTTGTGGAAGTATACTTGGGCTGCAATCCCAGGGTGAATGGTAAATTGGGCTTGTCTTGTAAGCTAGTCACTTCTGTGATAGATCTGGACATATCTGACCCTGTGTCTTGTCCCCTCTCAGAGGTTCCAGGAGCTGGAAGATGTGCATTTGAGACACATGAAGGTCTTGATCAGCTGCTACTCGCATTCCATCGAGGACACGCATGTGCAGATCGGACAGGTTAGTGGTGCACACTGCCCAGCCC
Organism: Lissotriton helveticus; assembly: GCF_964261635.1. Taxonomy (NCBI): domain Eukaryota; kingdom Metazoa; phylum Chordata; class Amphibia; order Caudata; family Salamandridae; genus Lissotriton; species Lissotriton helveticus. Next base: position 17,795,089 of record NC_136073.1, read on the forward strand.
CCGCAAGCCAAACTGCGCTTCACTCCCCTGTCCCTCTCCTTAGCTCCTTGGAAGACACATGTATACTCCAGCACTGGGTGCAAGGCACCACCAGTACCCCATGATTCTTAATGTGAGGCACCAGCTTTAGATTGTAGCTGATCAGCTGAGGGTTCCTGCCCCCCCAGGCCATTCTCCATACCTCCTTAGAAGTACTCACCACCACTCCCACTCCAGCACCAGGTGCAAGTTGCCTCCTATGTCCTGTGACCCTCGCTGTGATTGGATTGTAGTAAAGCAACAGAGGGTCTTTAGCTCTGTGACTCTCCACCCCTTGTGCGACTCTCCACCCCTTGTGCGACTCTCCACCCCCTTGTGCGATTCTCCACCCCCTTGTGCGATTCTCCACCCCCTTGTGCGATTCTCCACCCCCTTGTGCGATTCTCCACCCCCTTGTGCGATTCTCCACCCCCTTGTGCGATTCTCCACCCCCTTGTGCGATTCTCCACCCCCTTGTGCGATTCTCCACCCCTGTGTGCGATTCTTCACCCCTGTGTGCGATTCTCCACCCCTTTCTGTAACTCCTCGTACCTCATCCTTAGGAGCGCTCTACACAGCTCACCACAAGTGCCACTCCAGCACCTGTGCAAGTCACCTCCTAACCCTGTCGCCTTAAAAGCGAGGCAGTGCATTGCTATCCTGCAGTCCCCTGCTGCCTCTGTAAGACTTGGTGCTGGTTTTCTCACCGCTGTGCCTTTACTCTGTCCCTCTTCCCCCGTTCTACCAGGTGCACGAGGAGTTCAAACAGAACATGGAGAACATCTGCATCGACAACTTGCTCAAAAAGTTTGCGGAGAGCAAAGGGACAGGCAAAGACAAACCAGGTGAGTTCTGCGGCTGGCCCTGAGCACCAGGGATACAGTACAATGTGGCAGAGAGGCCTGTGGGCAACACATAGAGAAAGGTGATGTCAAATCCTTGCGGGTTCAGTCAGCAACTGACCAACAGCATGACTCTTTCCCTGGGGCACGAGGCACTTTTAAAGGGATTATAGATATACTAACAGTTGCCATTAGTTGCTAAAAGCTAACTTTTTGACAGCATGTTGCTATTTTTTTTAAAAAACACACGTTTTTTAAAAGACAATTGGAATTATTTGGCCAAATGTTGTAAATAACATTTATAGCTTTTTCTGAAAAACTCACTTTTGTTTAAAAGTGAGAACAGTTATTAATGCCTGAGCTGTTAATCACACATTTAAAAGCTGTGCAGAGTTAGTTTTAACTGAAAGTTTATTACATTTGCAGATTTTCATCTGCTAGAATGTGTTTTCCCAGGTTTTTTTCCCGAGCAGTTATCATAAGTAATACATGTCACACATGTTGGAAATATCTTGGAATTAGCAAAATTTTGGGCACAATTTCCTGAACTTTGCTTGTGCTGTAATGGCCATTTTAGATGTTCCTCTGTGAAACTCCTGATCACTTGATACTTCTTGGGCAGGAAGTTACCTCTTTGTGGACTCCCAAGAGAAGTCCCAGGGACCCCATCTCTCTGCATCAGTGAGGGATTGCGTGAAGTGACCAGGAGTGCGCGCACACGGCCGCGCTCGTGCAGCCCATTGTACTCACATCTGTGGTTCTGCTAAAATAGCTGGTTGCACCACATGTGCTCATCATGAGTGGGGTACATTTAGTTGCTTAGCTTCTCCCCTCACATACTACATGTATGTCTCACAAGAATTATAGGTTGTGCCCTGGCTGAGCAAGGGAGGGGGTCTGTGTGAAAATATGCGGTTTATGGTGTAGACCCGTTTTCATCTTCTGTTCGGGTGTATCCGCGGCATCACACAGCTTTCCCTTTTGATTATCCACTCTCCAGTCATGCGCACAGTAAACATGCATGGGGTAAGGTGCATACACGTGTGCTTAAGACTCACAAAACACCAGCCCAGTCTCTGTTGGTCTCACTGTGTGATCCTCATCAGTAGAGCTCACGGGACACACACCCGGTCCCACGGTTTCTGCTGGAATTTTCTGCTCGAATCAAGTCTCACTCAAGAGAGCGATGCAGACGTTGTAGTAGGAAGGAAAAACTGAAAATGACCATAGTTGAGGGCCTTCCAGTAACTATCTCTAGAACAATTCTCACTTCAAAGCACCCTGTCCCTTGCAATCATGACGTTTCAGACTGCTAGTCCCTTGGGGCCGGGCGGAGAGTTTAATAAGAAAAGAGGGGTGGAGAGAGAGCGAGAGCTGTTGCCTTTTAGAAAGAGGCAGGCGGCATTGGTACGCCTTTTTCCTTGGCATCCAAGTCACAGTTTCTTGCTTCATTATGCACATATGTAAAACCAGAGGCACCCTTACTGGGTGCATCTTTCTCCCAATCACTGCTGTGCCAGCCTTTGCTCCATTCTACCTGTGCTGTGCCAGCCTTTGCTCCATTCTACCTGTGCTGTGCCAGCCTTTGCTCCATTCTACCTGTGCTGTGCCAGCCTTTGCTCCATTCTACCTGTGCTGTGCCAGCCTTTGCTCCATTCTACCTGTGCTGTGCCAGCCTCTGCTCCATTCTACCTGTGCTGTGCCAGCCTTTGCTCCATTCTACCTGTGCTGTGCCAGCCTCTGCTCCATTCTACCTGTGCTGTGCCAGCCTTTGCTCCATTCTACCTGTGCTGTGCCAGCCTTTGCTCCTTCCTACCTGTGCTGTGCCAGCCTTTGCTCCATTCTACCTGTGCTGTGCCAGCCTTTGCTCCATTCTACCTGTGCTGTGCCAGCCTTTGCTCCATTCTACCTGTGCTGCGCCAGCCTTTGCTCCATTCTACCTGTGCTGTGCCAGCCTTTGCTCCATTCTACCTGTGCTGTGCCAGCCTTTGCTCCATCCTACCTGTGCTCTGCCAGCCTCTGCTCCATTCTACCTGTGCTGCGCCAGCCTTTGCTCCATCCTACCTGTGCTGCGCCAGCCTTTGCTCCATTCTACCTGTGCTGTGCCAGCCTTTGCTCCATTCTACCTGTGCTGCGCCAGCCTTTGCTCCATTCTACCTGTGCTGTGCCAGCCTTTGCTCCATTCTACCTGTGCTGTGCCAGCCTTTGCTCCATTCTACCTGTGCTGCGCCAGCCTTTGCTCCATCCTACCTGTACTGTGCCTTCCTCTGATGCCTCACCCTCACTGCTATGTCTTCCTACATTTTGTCTCACCGTCTCGCTCTTTCTTTACAGGCGCAGTCGATTTCGACATCTACAGCATCCCTTCAGCGCTGGAGGGTAAGTAGGTCTTCGGGCGATGGTGTCTGGTAAACGCATACTACTCCTAAGGATGTTCATTGATGCGGGAAGCATAGAGTGCACAGGAGCGTAGACCCAGTGAGCTTTAGTGCAGCCTCTTCTGTATGCGCTCAGGCCTCTGCTCTCTGAGGAAGACCGATATTGGCATGAATGAGAGAGAAATACTTTTGTAGCGCAGCTCCCTTCTGGGCACTGGAGTGGAGAGGGTGCTGGTAAAAGTTTGATTGACAATGTTGTAAAAGTCCAGTGCACCAGGGTCAGCCACTGCTGTTTGGAGGAGTGTAGTTGTGGCTTGTAAGATTGGAATCTGACCTCACACTCATGCAGTAAATGGCCTCCCTGTGCAGACTTTCTAGAAGACTGCTCTCCACAGTGTGTTGTGTGTGGGGGGCGGGGGGGAGCAGTGTGGCTTAACTGCACTAGTTTCCCAGCTTGGTGAATCATGCAATGTAGTGGCTGGATGTGAAATATTCATTAATGTCCGTCCCTTTTTGTCACAACATGCTATATGCCACCAAACTGTGTGTCTGTCTCTCACACTGCTTCATTCATCACATTACTAAGTGCCAAGTCCCATAATACGATAACCGCCCCTTGGTGGTCATCACACACAACATGGAAACACTTCCCACACACGATGAACAAGCAAAGAGAACCCACTTTCAACCACACACCCTTCACAGTGTAGCGGGCTACACATGTCGACAAGCGCTTCAGCGCCCCACGTGCGGGTAGTAAGCACTATATAAATGCTGCAGTATAATACAGTACGCGCATACAGGACGTTGGGTTTGGAAACGGTAGAAGAAGAGTGGAGTCTGACCTAATGAAAAGAACGAAGAAACTGAAAAGAAACGTCTTCCGGAACCCAAGCCCCTTGATCCCTCGCGGTGTGAAATGAATAGAACCCAGATAAATGGCCAAAGACTTGGTAATTCTGGATCCGACGAAGAGCACCTTCCCGCCAATCACGGCTCATCAGAGTGCCACCCAAAGTGCCGCATTCAGACAAATGCACAGAACTGAAAAACCTGCTTCTTGCAAAATGTAAAACCGACATGTGGCTCTTAAAAATGAACAAGATCTCCTTGGCTTTAAAGCACACTTTTCTGAAAGCCTCACTGTCCATATAACAATCCCTTGTAGATGTAAGAAATCCCTCTAGGCTTATTACATCAAGCTATTATTAGTTCAGCTTTTAGCCTTTACGTAGAATTTGTCCCCCTATGTGTTCACAAATTGCTTGTCGCTGATGATATTGGAGCTGGACGAAGGATGATTTGCCTATGGCAGTGCTTGTTTAGTATGGCACAGTGGGTGAAAAATGATGGAATGTAATGCGTCACTGTGGCTGAACTCCGTTCCAACATTCCGACCATCACTTTGTATTTTATTGGAGAGGTCTTGTGGACTTGAAGCAGCCACAAGTACTCTCATGCATGTGACAAAGTACCCCAATCAGGGAAATGAGGTGGTGCATTGGCGTGGAGAAGTGTGGCTCAATGGTTAGAGCGGCAGACCCTGATGCAGAGGTCTGGCCCGGGACCAGGGTTCAATTCCCGCCTCGGCGGGTCTTGGACTCAATCTCCCAGGACCTGATAATTCCCGCCTCGGTGCCTATTCCAATCATGGAGTCCCACTCTGCAACTCTGGGCAATAGCTTGCTTAATCTCCACAATGGCCCCAACAGCGCTGGGATGCCTGGCTTCACCTTGGGGGTGCCCAGGAGTGGACACCTCACAGGGAAAGGCCAGGAAGGTTCCTCAGCGGTATTTGTACAAGCGCCGAGATGACTCATGGTGATTCGTGCGCTATACATGTACCACTACACTACATTACATTGTACCAGACAGACCAGATAGACCTCCCCCCCCTTGTGCTTATTAGTCATTCACTGGGTTTCCGTCATTTGCGACTCCGTTGGCTCCACTGACTTTAACCCACGACCGAGCAATCTGGTCCTTTCACCAAGGGCCTGCCCGATCAGTCATGGATGTCCTGCCCGACTGAGGGCTGGGTGAGAGTCACTAATCTTCCCTGCCAATGACTGGCAAGCAAGGCATGGCGGATACATCAGCAAAAATGGTAAAAGGCCGAGAGAACTATCCTTGCTCGTTGGGCCATTTTGCTTGTCGTTCACAGATAAAAGTCCTGCTTTGAGAGTATTTCTCTGAACAAGAACACTTGGCAAACCTTTGGTGCTATGAAGAGAGCCGCCATCATTGGGATCTGTCAGTAGAGCGTACGGTTCTCCACTAAGGAGGTGAGGCCATGGCCTCTTCCCTATGGCAGGTCATCTTAGTGAGGTATTGACCGTCGCTCCCTGACCATTGGCAGTCTGCCTGGGTATACATAAGGCCCTTTGTTTGTCTGCAGCAATAGCTAGCTTTGCCTAGCAAGGCATCACGTTTATGGGCTCTGTGAAAGGTGGTGGGCCTGGTGAGGGCGATTCCCATGTGCGTATAGGGTGATTATTACTAACTGTGCAGCACGCGCTGCTCTTTGGCATCGACTAAGCACAATTGTTTTGTTTTTTGCAGGAGTGAAACGCATTCGCGTCAAACCTTTTCGCATCCCAGGGCTGGGACGAAAGGAGAAGGGGGCGGATTCCGTGTGAGTAGCACTACTTTATTGTTCTGGTTTTTTAATTGCCTGTGCCTTAATGCCTTCTGCTTCCTATTGTCTGTGCCTCATCAAAACCTGTTTTGTATTGGTTGTTCCTCAGAGGCGTTGGTTTCCTATTGGGTGTGCTTCTGGTGTGTCTGTCGAGTGTGCTGCACTGCGGTACCTCACACAGTTTCTTTTCCATTGTCCCTGCCTCATCAAAATCTGTTTTCTATTGGCTGTTCCTCATTGGGGTCAGTTTCCGATTGGGTGTGCCTCTGTTTTGTCTGTCATGTTTGCTGTATCTCACTCTGTCTGTTTTCCATTGTCTGTGCCTCATCAATGGCTGTTTTGTGTTGGCTGTCCCTAACTGGCGCCTGCTTTCTGGTGGCTGTGGCTCAGCGGTGTTTCCTACTCAGGGTGTTTCATTAGTGTTTGTTTATAACCTTTATATGTTCCTAGGGTTTGTGACTCAGGAAGCTCTGTTGGCTCTGACCCGTCACTCTGCAAAAGTCTGTTTTCGCTTTTTAATACCTTGCTGACGTCTGTTTCCTATTATTTAGTAGTGCTGGTTTGTTATTGGTTATGTTTTAGAAGGTTTTATTACTGGGAGATACTGTGGCGGGGTTACTGTTAACTAGACTGCTGCTGCCTGTGTGAGTGGGTGTGGTTTGACTTTGCTGGTCCTGATTTTCAGGCTTTACATGACACTTTGTTTCCCCCTCCAGGGAGTCTCAGGATGTGGACGGCATGGTAAGTCACCCCTCTGTACAAACGTGCTTCAAGTGGGGTTATTACAGTGGCGGTGTGGGGGGTGGGGCGGTCACACGATGCTGTTAAAGGGCCAGAAAGGAGCAGTGTACGCTCTCCCTATGTAGGCAGTAGTAGGAACCATGTGACGCAACTGGCGTAAAGCGGTGTATGTGGAACGAGGAGGTGCTCTGATGGTGCTCAATGCCTGTGGTGTGTGAGAGAATGGGTGCTGCCTTATGACTAGTTGGGGCGATTACTCTGGGGAGAAGTTAGTGCTGTATGGGGTATTGTGAGGGGGCAGGAGTTGCCATGTGTGGATGGGTAGGATCGGTCTGATGGTGTTCGAGAGAGGGCGAAGGGTGGTATTGGAGATTAAGTGGAGACGCAAAGAGTGAATGTGTGAGTAAAGTGTTGACAATCAGTGTTGGGAGCGCTTTGATGAGCTGTGATGTGTACTGGGATGATCATGGGGTGGTGGTGTGACAAATACTGGTGTAAGATAGATGAAGGAGGATAGTAGGTGCTGTATGAAGATGCCAAGGAGTATTATGATGGAGGGTAGAAAGGGATATTTTAGGATGCGGGTCTCGCCCCGAAGAAGCCAAGAAGGTTTGTAAGGTACAATATTTTGAGCGTTGGCAGTGAGGGTTTAGCACCACAGCGCACTAGTTGATTAAACATTTTTTTGCATTATTAATTGAATAATCAAATACCGGAGCTCTCTCCTAGTGGTCCACCGCCCAAAGGCCACTGTGAAATGAAACAATAAATGCAAAATAGAGGACCGCCAAAAAAGTCTCAATACGTGCATCAATCCACAATTTGGAAATCTTCCAATAACAAGTCCTTAGCCAGTAGGTTCAGTTCAAAAAGGGGGGTCCTTCTTCTTTTTAGTAATAATCACAGTTCAATTTCAAAACATCAAATCAGCCAAGATCTTCTTTTGAAATTGAACTGTGATTATTACAATAAAGACAAAGGACCCTTTTGGAACTGAACCTACTGACTAAGGACTTGTTATTGGAAGGTCTGGAAGGTAGTTTAGCAGGTGCTCTTGGAGATGAGGTTCCTGCCTTAATTTGATTAAACTTTCTCATCGTGAAAACTTCCGCTCATCCCGTGAGTGAACCTGATGCTCTGTCAGTCCAGCCGCCCTGGACCACCTTTCCGGACAAACGAGTGCTGAGGACTAGAGCCACCTTTCTCCCAAGGGTTGTACGTCCCTTTAACGTTGGACAGTCCATAACACTTCCGATGTTCTATTCTCCACCTCACCCCTCTAAAGAGGAGGAGAGACTTTGTTTGGATCCCTGAAGAGCACAACCCTTTGACATCGATCACCCCAAAGACCATCTGGTATACGGTCAGCTCTTTGTGGGACTTTCCGGGACACAGAAGGCAGGCTGTGCAGAAAAGGGCTCTGTCAAGGAGGTCAGTCTTCTGGACCAAGTTCTGATATACATTGGCTACGAAGTGGCCGCGGAAAGGATTGAGGGCTTGTTCCGCCAGGGCCACGGCTGCTACAGGTGCGTTGATAGCCTCACTGCCCGTACTCACCATTTATCATGTCAGAAAGTGGGCATCCAGTCACACATTCAGGAAGCACTGCCACCTAGATAGCCAGGTCTGATGGGAAGGGTGTTTTGGTGTTCAGTCTAGTCGGACGTTTTGGTGAGCTATTGCACAGACCCACCACTGCCGCAGGTGCTGCTTTGGGATCTGTTCTAAAGGTGAGATCTGCGATTAGAAGTATCCAGCAGAGGAATGAGTTAGTTACATTGAGTAACTCCCCATTAGATACTCTAATTGCAGATTCCTCATCATCCTCCCACCTCCCAGGTCTGTGGAATGGTCTCTTCTATCTAAAAAAAAGTCTCCCCATTAGAGATCTGAAAACTGGCACAAACCATTCGTCTTGAGCTGCCCGTCCAAGGGCGCGAACAGCGTCAAGTAAGAAATTGACATCAATGCACTTGGATGGTGCCGGTAAATGCTCTGGCCTTTGCTTCTGGGGCAGAGTGCAGTTGAGGCGGAGTCACACCACGCTACCTCTCCGCGTTCATGGGGTATGCAATAGAATCTTCCGAATTCTGGGGAGAGTGCTGTTGAGGCGGAGTCACACCACGCTACCTCTCTGCGTTCATGGGGTATGCTGTAGAATCTTCCGAATTCTGGGGCAGAGTGTAGTTGAGGCAGAGTCACACCACGCGACCTCTCCGCGTTCATGGGGTATGCTGTAGAATCTTCCGAATTCTGGGGAGAGTGCTGTTGAGGCGGAGTCACACCACGCTACCTCTCCGCGTTCATGGGGTATGCTGTAGAATCTTCCGAATTCTGGGGCAGAGTGTAGTTGAGGCAGAGTCACACCACGCGACCTCTCCGCGTTCATGGGGTATGCTGTAGAATCTTCCGAATTCTGGGAAGAGTGCTGTTGAGGCGGAGTCACACCACGCTACCTCTCCGCGTTCATGGGGTATGCTGTAGAATCTTCCGAATTCAGTGGCAGAGTGTAGTTGAGGCAGAGTCACACCACGCGACCTCTCCGCGTTCATGGGGTATGCTGTAGAATCTTCCGAATTCTGGGGAGAGTGCTGTTGAGGCGGAGTCACACCACGCTACCTCTCCGCGTTCATGGGGTATGCTGTAGAATCTTCCGAATTCTGGTGCAGGGTGCAGTTGAGGCGGAGTCACACCACGCTACCTCTCCGCGTTCATGGGGTATGCTGTAGAATCTTCCGAATTCTGGGGCAGAGTGCAGTTGAGGCGGAGTCACACCACGCTACCTCTCCGCGTTCATAGGCTATGATGTAGAATCTTCCGAATTCTGGGGCAGGGTGCAGTTGAGGCGGAGTCACACCACGCTACCTCTCTGCGTTCATGGGGTATGCTGTAGAATCTTCCGAATTCTGGGGCAGGGTGCAGTTGAGGCGGAGTCACACCACGCGACCTCTCTGCGTTCATGGGGTATGCTGTAGAATCTTCCGAATTCTGGGGCAGAGTGCAGTTGAGGCGGAGCCACACCACGTGACCTCTCTGCGTTCATGGGGTATGCTGTAGAATCTTCCGAATTCTGGGGCAGAGTGCAGTTGAGGCGGAGTCACACCACGCGACCTCTCTGCGTTCATGGGGTATGCTGTAGAATCTTCCGAATTCTGGGGCAGAGTGCAGTTGAGGCGGAGTCACACCACGCTACCTCTCCGCGTTCATGGGGTATGCTGTAGAATCTTCCGAATTCTGGGGCAGAGTGCAGTTGAGGCGGAGTCACACCACGCTACCTCTCCGCGTTCATAGGCTATGATGTAGAATCTTCCGAATTCTGGGGCAGGGTGCAGTTGAGGCGGAGTCACACCACGCTACCTCTCTGCGTTCATGGGGTATGCTGTAGAATCTTCCGAATTCTGGGGCAGGGTGCAGTTGAGGCGGAGTCACACCACGCGACCTCTCTGCGTTCATGGGGTATGCTGTAGAATCTTCCGAATTCTGGGGCAGAGTGCAGTTGAGGCGGAGTCACACCACGCTACCTCTCTGCGTTCATGGGGTTTGCTGTAGAATCTTCCGAATTCTGGGGCTGGGTGCAGTTGAGGCGGAGTCACACCACGCGACCTCTCTGCGTTCATGGGGTGTGCTGTAGAATCTTCCGAATTGTGGGGCAGGGTGCAGTTGAGGCGGAGTCACACCACGCGACCTCTCTGCGTTCATGGGGTATGCTGTAGAATCTTCAGAATTCTGGGGCAGGGTGCAGTTGAGGCAGAGTCACACCACGCGACCTCTCTGCGTTCATGGGGTGTGCTGTAGAATCTTCCGAATTCTGGGGCAGAGTGCAGTTGAGGCGGAGTCACACCACTCGACCTCTCTGCGTTCATGGGGTATGCTGGAGAATCTTCCGAATTCTGGGGCAGAGTGCAGTTAAGGCAGAGTCACACCACGCGACATCTCTGCGTTCATGGGGTATGCTGTAGAATCTTCCGAATTCTGGGGCAGGGTGCAGTTGAGGCAGAGTCACACCACGCGACCTCTCTGCGTTCATGGGGTATGCTGTAGAATCTTCCGAATTCTGGTGCAGGGTGCAGTTGAGGCGGAGTCACACCACGCGACCTCTCTGCGTTCATGGGGAATGCTGTAGAATCTTCCGAATTCTGGGGCAGAGTGCAGTTGAGGCGGAGTCACACCACGCGACCTCTCTGCGTTCATGGGGTATGCGGTAGAATGTTCCGAATTCTGGGGCAGGGTGCAGTTGAGGCGGAGTCACACCACGCGACCTCTCTGCGTTCATGGGTTATGCAGTAGAATCTTCCGAATTCTGGGGCAGAGTGCAGTTGAGGCGGAGTCACACCACACTACCTCTCCGCGTTCATGGGGTATGCTGTAGAATGTTCCGAATGCTGGGGCAGAGTGCAGTTGAGGCGGAGTCACACCACACTACCTCTCCGCGTTCATGGGGTATGCTGTAGAATCTTCCGAATTCTGGGGCAGAGTGCAGTTGAGGCGGAGTCACACCACGCGACCTCTCTGCGTTCATGGGGTGTGCTGTAGAATCTTCCGAATTGTGGGGCAGGGTGCAGTTGAGGCGGAGTCACACCACGCGACCTCTCTGCGTTCATGGGGTATGCTGTAGAATCTTCCGAATTCTGGGGCAGGGTGCAGTTGAGGCAGAGTCACACCACGCGACCTCTCTGCGTTCATGGGGTGTGCTGTAGAATCTTCCGAATTCTGGGGCAGAGTGCAGTTGAGGCGGAGTCACACCACTCGACCTCTCTGCGTTCATTGGGTATGCTGGAGAATCTTCCGAATTCTGGGGCAGAGTGCAGTTAAGGCAGAGTCACACCACGCGACATCTCTGCGTTCATGGGATATGCTGTAGAATCTTCCGAATTCTGGGGCAGGGTGCAGTTGAGGCAGAGTCACACCACGCGACCTCTCTGCGTTCATGGGGTATGCTGTAGAATCTTCCGAATTCTGGTGCAGGGTGCAGTTGAGGCGGAGTCACACCACGCGACCTCTCTGCGTTCATGGGGAATGCTGTAGAATCTTCCGAATTCTGGGGCAGAGTGCAGTTGAGGCGGAGTCACACCACGCGACCTCTCTGCGTTCATGGGGTATGCGGTAGAATGTTCCGAATTCTGGGGCAGGGTGCAGTTGAGGCGGAGTCACACCACGCGACCTCTCTGCGTTCATGGGTTATGCAGTAGAATCTTCCGAATTCTGGGGCAGAGTGCAGTTGAGGCGGAGTCACACCACACTACCTCTCCGCGTTCATGGGGTATGCTGTAGAATGTTCCGAATGCTGGGGCAGAGTGCAGTTGAGGCGGAGTCACACCACACTACCTCTCCGCGTTCATGGGGTATGCTGTAGAATCTTCCGAATTCTGGGGCAGAGTGCAGTTGAGGCGGAGTCACACCACGTGACCTCTCTGCGTTCATGGGGTATGCTGTAGAATCTTCCGAATTCTGCAGCAGAGTGCAGTTGAGGCGGAGTCACACCACGCGACCTCTCTGCGTTCATGGGGTATGCGGTAGAATGTTCCGAATTCTGGGGCAGGGTGCAGTTGAGGCGGAGTCACACCACGCGACCTCTGTGCGTTCATGGGGTATGCAGTAGAATCTTCCGAATTCTGGGGCAGAGTGCAGTTGAGGCGGAGTCACACCACGCGACCTCTCTGCGTTCATGGGTTATGCAGTAGAATCTTCCGAATTCTGGGGCAGAGTGCAGTTGAGGCGGAGTCACACCACGCTACCTCTCCGCGTTCATGGGGTATGCTGTAGAATCTTCCGAATTCTGGGGCAGAGTGCAGTTGAGGCGGAGTCACACCACACTACCTCTCCGCGTTCATGGGGTATGCTGTAGAATGTTCCGAATGCTGGGGCAGAGTGCAGTTGAGGCGGAGTCACACCACGCTACCTCTCTGCGTTCATGGGGTATGCAGTAGAATCTTCCGAATTCTGGGGCAGAGTGCAGTTGAGGCGGAGTCACACAACGCGACCTCTCTGCGTTCATGGGGTATGCTGTAGAATCTTCCGAATTCTGGGGCAGAGTGCAGTTGAGGCAGAGTCACACCACGCTACCCCTCCGCGTTCATGGGGTATGCTGTAGAATCTTCCGAATTCTGGGGCAGGGTGCAGTGGAGGCGGAGTCACACCACGCGACCTCTCTGCGTTCATGGGGTATGCAGTAGAATCTTCCGAATTCTGGGGCAGGGTGCAGTTGAGGCGGAGTCACACCACGCGACCTCTCTGCGTTCATGGGGTATGCTGTAGAATCTTCCGAATTCTGGGGCAGAGTGCAGTTGAGGCGGAGTCACACCACGCGACCTCTCCGCGATCATGGGGTATGCAGTAGAATCTTCCGAATTCTGGGGCAAGGTGCAGTTGAGGCAGAGTCACACCACGCGACATCTCTGCGTTCATGGGGTATGCTGTAGAATCTTCCGAATTCTGGGGCAGGGTGCAGTTGAGGCGGAGTCACACCACGCGACCTCTCCGCGTTCATGGGGTATGCTGTAGAATCTTCTGAATTCTGGGGCAGAGTGCAGTTGAGGCGGAGTCACACCACGCGACCTCTCTGCGTTCATGGGGTATGCTGTAGAATCTTCCGAATTCTGGGGCAGAGTGCAGTTGAGGCGGAGTCACACCACACTACCTCTCCGCGTTCATGGGGTATGCTGTAGAATGTTCCGAATGCTGGGGCAGAGTGCAGTTGAGGCGGAGTCACACCACGCTACCTCTCTGCGTTCATGGGGTATGCAGTAGAATCTTCCGAATTCTGGGGCAGAGTGCAGTTGAGGCGGAGTCACACAACGCGACCTCTCTGCGTTCATGGGGTATGCTGTAGAATCTTCCGAATTCTGGGGCAGAGTGCAGTTGAGGCGGAGTCACACCACGCTACCTCTCCGCGTTCATGGGGTATGCTGTAGAATCTTCCGAATTCTGGGGCAGGGTGCAGTGGAGGCGGAGTCACACCACGCGACCTCTCTGCGTTCATGGGGTATGCAGTAGAATCTTCCGAATTCTGGGGCAGGGTGCAGGTGAGGCGGAGTCACACCACGCGACCTCTCTGCGTTCATGGGGTATGCTGTAGAATCTTCCGAATTCTGGGGCAGAGTGCAGTTGAGGCGGAGTCACACCACGCGACCTCTCCGCGATCATGGGGTATGCAGTAGAATCTTCCGAATTCTGGGGCAAGGTGCAGTTGAGGCAGAGTCACACCACGCGACCTCTCTGCGTTCATGGGGTATGCTGTAGAATCTTCCGAATTCTGGGGCAGGGTGCAGTTGAGGCGGAGTCACACCACGCGACCTCTCCGCGTTCATGGGGTATGCTGTAGAATCTTCTGAATTCTGGGGCAGGGTGCAGTTGAGGCGGAGTCACACCACGCGACCTCTCTGCGTTCATGGGGTATGCTGTAGAATCTTCTGAATTCTGGTGCAGAGTGCAGTTGAGGCGGAGTCACACCACGCGACCTCTGCACGTTCATGGGGTATGCTGTAGAATCTTCTGAATTCTGGGGCAGAGTGCAGTTGAGGCAGAGTCACACCACGCTACCCCTCTGCGTTCATGGGGTATGCCGTAGAATCTTCCGAATTCTGGGGCAGGGTGCAGTTGAGGCGGAGTCACACCACGCTTCCTCTCCGCGTTCATGGGGTATGCAGTAGAATCTTCCGAATTCTGGGGCAGAGTGCAGTTGAGGCGGAGTCACACCACACTACCTCTCTGCGTTCATGGGGTATGCCGTAGAATCTTCCGAATTCTGGGGCAGGGTGCAGTTGAGGCGGAGTCACACCACGCTTCCTCTCCGCGTTCATGGGGTATGCAGTAGAATCTTCCGAATTCTGGGGCAGAGTGCAGTTGAGGCGGAGTCACACCACACTACCTCTCTGCGTTCATGGGGTATGCTGTAGAATCTTCCGAATCCAGCCTGGAGCCCGGGAATATTCTCAAGGCGAGAATTCTGTGGTTAGACTATCCACAAGAAACAGCGTTACCTAAGGTGGGTAACTTGTTCTTGCCTGTAATTGCATATGCGTAGAAACTCTGGCAAGGTTGGTGACAAAAACCGAAAACAGTACTTTGAAGTAAATAATAAGCATTGGCAATGCCAAAAGGCCTGGTGCTGGCTGCCAGACTTAAGACTTTAATAATTGTTTTGCCAAAACCTAATTGTGGGACACTATGGGGCTTTCATCAATTAAAAAAAGAAATAAGAAAAATTGGCTACGAGCAAACTTTTTTTGGGTCCCAAAAGTACTCATTTCCATAGTATTTCCTGGCACTGAAGGGAACACCTTTGTTTGTATCAGCTTCTTGTTAGTCAGTGACTGACGTGAGCTGATGCACTGCCCCATGCTTTGTAGTAGAGGACAGAAGAAAAACTTAAATCACAGAGTGAGAGGCCAATAGATGAAGAAGGCTGGCTGCAAGCCCATATAAGTATCGAGTATATATAATTTTAGCAAAATCTAAAAGCTTTGGCAAATGCAAAGTACATCAGGAAACAGCTCTTTCACTCTAACAAGTTGTGGCTTTTCAGTTTTATAACTTGTTCACAGTTTAGAAATGTGTAGCCACCATTAGGCAGGGTTTACCCTTCTGCGCCGTTTTGCAAGCACTTTAGAAGATTTCCAACTCTACGTACATCTTTGACATTAGGGTGAGAAATGTTAGAGGCATGTGTGAATGCAGAAAGGTAGAGCTTTCCCAGTGTAAGGGTAGGGCCAATGTGGTAGTTGGATAAGCCTCAGGCAGCCTCCAGTGAGTTTCTTCTATGCAGAAAGTGACAAATTGTGTGAAACGTCACAGATGGTGTGGGTGTTGGTGGTTCGGCCTGCATCTTACCTTGGACCCTCGACAACCGCTTAGACTTTGTCCCTTGTTTCTTGTAGAACTGCCCTGATGTGGAAGTTGACGATGAAGGCTTCACCGTGCGACCCGACATTAACCGGAATGATATCCTTAACTGTGTGTATTGGCAGCTGCGTCCAAGTACGTCTCGTCTGTCCTTGTTGTGCTCTGTCTCTCGTGTGCCATCAACCTGCCAGCCTTCTGTGCCATCCAGAATTATCTCCCTTCCACTCCACACTTCTATTTTGTTCCCCCAACAATTGCGTGCAAATATAAAAAAATATATAAAATTTTATTTTTGAAGGCACTGCAGTTGCAATTCCCATTAGCTGCCGGGTGCTATGCTACAACAAGTGTCTTACCACTTGAAAGTTTTGAAAAATTGTTTCCAATCTAATTAGGATCTTAGATCAATCGGTAATAAAACAAGAACGGCGCCCGTGCCATTCTTTTGGCGTGCGCATGCCTGGCGACCCAGACACAAACCTCATAATGAATGCAGAACTTGGGTCATTGCACTTTTCATTTTATTGGCTGATGCTGCTCAGCATAGGTAAAAAAACATTTTTCTTTGTACAGAATCACAAAAAGCATTGCAAATTCAATAGGTCCCAAAGATGATACCTATTGGTTTTGGCAATGCTTGCTCCTTTTTTGTTTAGCAATGTATGAGAGTTCACGTTTTCTTATTCTCTTGTTTGCTGCACACCCCCACTCAAATACCCATGCTCCCTTCTTGCTTTCCCTTCTCCCGCCCCTCCCTTGCATTTCCGTTGGTCCTCCACCCTCAGGTGGCTGTTTCACTGAGGACCAGTTTGTCGGAGGTTGCCCAGTGGCTGGGTCTCAACTGCCTGAAAGTTAATCTCGGTGTGAGGTTGGACCAGGAGTTGTCCTTGAAGCAACATAGCAATCAAGTGGTGGGCTCCTGTTTCCATGTCATCGGAATGTTAAGGAAAGTGTTTCCCTTGCTCCCTGATTCTACCAGGAGGACGCTAGTGCAGGCCTTGGTGTTGAGTCGTTTAGACTACTGTAATGGGCTGCTTCTATCAGCTAATGAGGGAGTAATTGCCAGATTGCAGGTGGTCCAAAATACTGCGGCCCGCCTTGTTCTAAACCAGCCCCCTCGCACCCCCTCCAAACCCCTCTTGAACACCCTGCATTGGCTTCCGGTCAAGCAGAGGGTGAAGTACAAGACTTGTTGCATAATACACAAGTGTCTTCACAAGAAAAGCCCTGGGTATTTGTTTAATAAATTTCTCCCCTATAAACCTTTGCGATCCTTAAGATCCAGTGAACAAGCTCTGCTGCAGGTCCCGAGAGCAAAAAAGACTAGACAGGGTGGTAGAGCCCTCTCAATTGCGGGTCCAACGTTGTGGAACAGCCTCCCAGTTTCCTTAAGACTCTGTAAGGAATATCTTCCGTTTAGGAAACAATTAAAAATCTTTTTATTTCAAAACTATTAGATAGGACATGTACTCACTGTCTATGTGCAGGAAGGATGCCAAAGGCACGGAGATACTCCTTTGGGAGGTGATCCTAGCGCGTTACAAACCCACAAAAAAATAAATAAAAAAAGAAATGTAGGTAAGACGTAGGTCCTTAGCATGGGCAAGCAGTCTGCAATCTAGTCCCCTGCCTGGTGGCCAGATTCGCTTTGACCCCTTCCCTCGCCAAAGGCTAGGGTTAAAAATCTAGGCATTTGGTCTGATGAAATCTAAAGTTTGACAGTCAGGTCACGGACTTGGTGGGCAAATGTTTATGGGATGCTAAAATCACTCAAGGATGTCATTCCTGCTTGAATTGGCCAGAAAAACAGTAGGCCAGGCACTGGTTATTTCCAGACTTGACTGCTGTAATATTTTATATGTGGGAGTTTCTCAATCTCGCCTGATCAGACTTCAGCGTGTGCAGAGCTCCACAGCTCGGTTTCTGATGACCCTTCTGAGACGAGGCTTCTATGGGCGCTGCACTTTGTAAACTGCACTGGCTCCCTCTGAAGCAACATCTCTCTTTCAAAGCTCTGTGCTGTTGCTAAAAGGGCTTTTACTAATGCAGGTACCAGTTGTCTTCCAGGTCTGCTGGCTTATGTTACGGCGGTGAGTAGTTCTTTTAACTTTCTTCCACCCAGGCTGTGGAACTCCCTTCCCCGTCATTAAAGACAGAATCGGTGTACCTCAAAAACTTAAACCTGATTATTCAGATAGGCTGTTTTCTGACTCTTTTAGGCTGTTTGTGTTTCTGCTCTGACAGCTACACCTTTCAGCGCTGGGACTCTTTGGTGGTAGTAAGTATGCGCTATATAAATCTTATATATACACACAAGATGCAGAATAGGCAGGGCTCAGTTGTGCTCTCATGTAAGGGTAAGAAATGGCTGTAGGGCGTTGGCCGGTAGACCTTTGTATATTCTGTTACCCACTCTCAACAGATTAAGTGGAGGCTAAATGAAACCGTACGGACCCTGTAGTACTCGACAATCTGTTGCCCTGCATTGGACGTTACCACACTCAGAGTCGGGGTGACTGATTGCATGGGATGCTTCGAAAATAGTGGCTGCAGGTCAGCTTATTGCAGCGGCAGTTAGGCTTCAGCAATTAAGCGCAGCAACAGCCAACTCCCCGAGACATGAAATGTTGGCAGTGGAGGCAAACCAGAAGATGATGCAATCATGATCACTCTACTGCATGGTCTTACAAGACGGAAGTCCTCATCCTGGGATCCTCACCCTCCGCCTGGGACGACTCCTGGTGGCCCCCCGCCCTAGGCAGCGCACCCAAACCAACAGACCACGCACGCAACCTGGGCTTCATCCTGGACTCCTCCCTCTCCATGACCAGACAAGTCAACGCCGTCTCCTCGTCGTGCTTCAACATCCTACGCATGTTACGCAAGATCTTCCGGTGGATCCCCACCGAGACCAGGAAGACGGTCACCCAGGCCCTCGTCACCAGCCAACTGGATTACGGCAACGCCCTCTACGCCGGAACCACCGCCAAACTCCAGAAGAGACTCCAGCGGATCCAGAACGCCTCAGCACGACTCATCCTGGACATCCCCCGTCGCAACCACATCTCCGGACACCTGAGAGACCTGCACTGGCTCCCGGTCAACAAGAGAATCACCTTCCGTCTCCTCACCCACGCACACAAAGCCCTGCACAACCAAGGCCCAGGATACCTCAACAGCCGCCTCAACTTCTACGCTCCCAAACGCCAGCTTCGATCGACTGGCCACGCCCTCGCCGCCGTCCCCCGCATCCGAAGAGCCACCACAGGGGGAAGGTCCTTCTCCTACCTCGCCGCCAAGACTTGGAACTCCCTCCCGACCCACCTCCGCCTGACCCAGGACCACCTCGCCTTCAGGAAGCAGCTCAAGACCTGGCTGTTCGAGCAGTAGCGGACCCCCCCTCCCCTAGCGCCTTGAGACCCTCCGGGAGAGTAGTGCGCTATACAAATGCTTTGATTGATTGATTAGCACTGAGAAAGCAGCTTAGAACCCTAGAAATGGACAATGCTAATTGCCTAGAAAAGCCTCTGGACTAGTGCTTCCCAAACTTCTTACGCCCACGACTCAATTTTTAGAGCGACAAATGTTTGCGACCTACCTAGCTTCAACAGATATTAGGTGGGGGTGATTGTTAATGTAATTCTAGACATGTTTTCAAAATGCTGGGAATTACTAACATAACATGCCCGTTTCCATTTTTTGCGTTCCTCTGTAACCGCAATTGTTCGTAAATGTCACAACCTTGACCACGCCCTTCGATATGTCTTTGTCGGACTGTGGCCAAGATATTGATCTGCCCATAGAAGTGGCAGGTGGTGAACTGAACTGGAGCTGGAACACTGTTCAGAGTGGGTTGCTGGCTTGTGGCAATTGTTCACTAAAATCACAAGCCTTCTGAACAATCTTGGTGTTGATACCAGTGATTTTTAACACCTTCGTGAAAGAAGTTTGTGTTCAAATGAGGCCCAGCGGTGCACTTTGAACAAATAAATATACAGGCAATGAAGGTGCAAAAAGTCTCATTTCAACCTCAGTGGAGGGAAAAACATCAACGTGTTTCGGCAGCCAGCGCCTTGTTAACATTGACTGCCATTTTTAAAGTGACTTCAATACGCAGTAAAATAGTAGTGAAAAAAAGCACATAGAAGACAGACCAGCCTGGATTGTCAATCGTAAGCGCCATCTTGGCAAGTGAACAGTCATCATTGTGACACATACAGAATTAAATAAGATCGTCCTGCAGCTCCCTCAAGGTGCAGCGCTCGTGGTACTATGAAATAGTATAACATAAGGGGGCAGATGTATCAACCGTTTTGCGAGTCGCAAAGGCCGAAATTCTGCGAATTTCGGCCTTTGCGACTCGCAAATGGTTGTTTTGCATGTTTTTGAATGTATCATAAAATCGCAAATTAAGAAATCGCAAAGATTTGCGATTCCTTAATTTGCCATAGCATTTAATGAATCGCAAATTTTGCGATTCCTTAAATGCTATGTATGAAGCATTTTTGTTTTGAGAATTTTTGTTAAGGAATCGCAAATTACCACCAACTTGTAGTTGATGGTAATTTGCGAAGTCCTCAACAAATGCCCAATTTTGCATTTTTTAAGGTGGCATGTGACGCACACACACGCCCATGGGGCATGTATGTGCGCCATATGCACACACATGTACATTTCAGGGGTGCAGCAGGGTGTCTTTCAGACACCGCTGCACCCTTGAAATAATTCTCAAATTGCGATTAGCAAATTGCGAATTCGCAATTTGAGAATTAGTTCAAAATCATTCCTATGGGCCTCCTGGCCCATAGGAATGCATGGGAAATTATTCCTTATTTGCGAATTCGGAAAATCCGAATTCGCAAATAAGGAAGTGTAAGGAATTGCAAAAAAATAGTGATTTTTTTCATACATACCATTTTGCGATTTCTAAATAGCGATTCCTTAAAAATCGCTATTTAGGAATCGCCAAATTGAATCTTGATACATCTGCCCCAAGATCTCTGAATCCTACCCAGTCCCAGTGGGCTTGTCCCGGGAGGAATGTATGAACCAATTGCTGGTCTCTGAGCCAAACTATATAACCTCTACCTCACCTTAGCTACTGATATGGACGGTGCTATAAGCTAAGCCGCTCTCACCTTTATTACTATGTGCACATGTATCTGATATATACTTATTTATTTAGGCATCCGTTATAGCCACAACCTCTTCTACCTTATATCTGTGGTTGTTAGAATGGATATATGACTGTCAATGTGTAACCTACCTCGATGTAATTGTGATGTAATGTGCGGAGATGGTTTAAGCCATTCCTATGCAATAGAACTCAACGAGTCCTAGGTACTAAGCAATCTCAACCCCTTGTCCTCATGCAATCGGGGTCTCGCAAGGCCCACTTTATCTACTGATATGGACCAAGTTATGAACTAGGCCTCTCTCACCTTTTATTACTAACTGCACATATGTCTGTAAAAGGTCTATTTAGGCACCCCTTATAGCCACTGCGCCTTTTACCTTACATCTGTTTGTTTTTAGAATCTGATATTGGACTGTTAATTTGTAACCTACCTCGATGTTAAGCGCTCTGATACCCACGGGTCTTGTTCGCGCTATACAAAACTCTATAATAAATAAATAAATGATAAAGAAATAAACATATACATAACCTAAATCAAAACAATACCATACATTTGGTAACTTCTATACAGCTTCAAATCGTAATGCATGTGTAGTTCGTACTGCTAAATCATTGATGTCACTCTAATAATGCCCAATGGGCTTGTCAGATGTCAGCCCCACCCTGGCAGGTACACTACTTGCATATTAATACATAAAATAAGATGCAAGACCTCCTACATTCCAAGAATATATACAGTGCTCATGGTACTATAAAAGTGTGTATAATAATGTATAAACATAAGATCAAAGTTCAAAACCTATAAAGCCCCCGTGGGCCTGTCCCGGATAAGATGATAAACAAATGGGCATAGTCTTAAATCCAAACAATTCCATACATTCGGTAGGTTCTATTCAACTGTGAATTGCAGTGTACATACCTTTCACAATGATAAGTCATTTACTGTCACAAAAATAATACCCAAGTGGGCACGGAGGTCTTAAAGATTGTGCCATACATCCTTACTCAGTGACAATCACTCTGCCTAGCTTTTCTCAAAGGCTGAATTTCTGGAAAAACATATATGTCAAAATAACATTAAAATTGTGTATAGAATAGACAGTCAAAGAGATTGCAGCTTTGTCAAAAAACAGAATTAGAGGCTAACTTGCATCGCTTTATCAATATTGAGGCTAAACGGTTCTTTACAATCCATTTCTAAAATGTACCTTGGCTCAAGACTCCTGGGCTTCCTTTCTCTGTTAACACCTCTCATCTGTCTGGGCACACAATCAGCCACCCAGTACTTAAGTAGGCTTTGGTCAACCTGGTGTACTTTCTGGAAATGCCGGGCCACCGGATAATTAACGCCACCGGATAGTTAACATCCACATATTTGAATGCCCTCAAATGTTGGAGGATTCGTTTCTGGGCCGGCAGCAAAGTACTGCCAATAGAGGTCTCGGGACATGGAAGATTTTGACTGCGACAACGGGAAATGCATCCGGTGGTCATGGCTCAGCAATGGCGATAAATGACTGTGGCGGCAACTTGGACAAGCAGGAGTGTCGTAAGTGACGACAGTAACTTCCAACTGCGCGGGGGGCACTAAGACCTTGGAGGGGAGCTAGTGGGCGAGGCAGCTGTGGGCTCGGAAGGGTTTCTTGATGTCAAGTCAAAGCTATTATTTTTTGTACTTTTTTGTGGCCTGAACAATATCGCCCATCAAAATTTCACAAAAATGATTCAAAAATTCACACAACGAAGTGTGTTGGAGCGTCACCAACATGTAATACTGTGGTAGTGGACCAAGTATAATGCGTACCATGTGACAACAGTTCGTGTTTGAAGAAACCGTTCAAATCAGAGGGAGCCCACTGCATAGAAATATAGAAATAGATGTCAGATGCTGTACTGCCCACAGTATATAACCATATTGTAAGTCACCAAGGAGTGCCATAACCATATATAGGCAAGAGGCCAAAGGCAGAGTACTTTTTCATGGGAATGAAACTTCAAGGTGATGTGATATATTCTTATATTATATGAAGCAGTGGCATAACAAAGGTCCCTGCCGTTCCAGGGGGCCTCCTCAGTGCAGTACCCTGGCCTGAAAGCTCCTGAGTGAGTCCAGAGGGGCCCCCTCCATGTACAACAACACTTGAAAGCCAGAGTTTATTTAATGCATTGTTAATCTACATATACTACCTTCCTTTATGCATCTATATACCTTCCATGTAGTTATGGATCTATTGATTTAAAACTTTTCTTCTAATCCAGCATATCCAATTCTCTACCCTATTTCTCACCCTGTATTGCTCTCAATATAGCCTCTGCCTCAACTCTGACTCTTCTCTAACCTCTTTCTACTACTCTTTCCAATGCACTGCCCATATTTCTCACCCTATACCTCTATCTACATATCCCCTACCTCCACTCTTTCATCCCAAACCCCATACCACTGCTATGATCCCCAAAATAACCCTTTCTAGGCTCTTCCCTACCCTACCTCTCGTTGCGTCATCTCATACCTCTTTTATATCCTGATCCCCCAAAACAAGCCTTTCTAAACCCCTCCCTCTGACTCTTCCCCCTCCACCTCCCTTTTACTTGCTCCTAGCCTCCGTCTACTGCTATGAGCTCTAAAACATCCCTCCACTATCCTTTTCAATCCAAATAACAGACTAACATGTCCACCACTCAAATTAATTTGATATTTCACTATACCAATTCACCACTAATCCTTTATGGTTTCCAGAGTAGCATGCTACTCGCCGAAAAAGCACTTCAACACCTCATCAGGGGTAGCAAGCGCTATATAAAT
The DNA here is from genome assembly GCF_964261635.1 of Lissotriton helveticus. Taxonomy (NCBI): domain Eukaryota; kingdom Metazoa; phylum Chordata; class Amphibia; order Caudata; family Salamandridae; genus Lissotriton; species Lissotriton helveticus. The sequence goes on from NC_136073.1 coordinate 17,818,487, forward strand.
GCAAGCCTTTTTCCCTCTTCTATGCCTACGCTATCCTTCTCATTCCAAATAACTGAATAACATGTCAGCCACTCAAATTACTTTTGTTTTTCACTATAGTAATTCACCACTAATCCTTTATGGGTTCCGGAGTAGCGTGCTACTTGCTGAAAAAGCGCTTAGACGCCTCATCAGGGGTATTTCAATACAATACATTCATTTAGAATTGCTTAACAGCTGCCAAGCCCTTGAAGCCACTTTCACTCATCTCTATTGCGTCATTGCCTGTCCATCTGCAACAGCCTCCGCCGCAACATGAAAAGCACCTTAAAATGTATTTTGTATTAAATATTACTGATAGAAGAGGTGTCTGCCTTCTTAGATCAGTAAATAAATAACAAAAAGAAAATGTGGTGTCATTCTGTAGGCACATGGTGACACTTGCACGTGCCTATAGAATGATACGGCTAAGCCATTGTGCCTTTTTGTTTCTTCTGTTTTTGCCAGTGCTACACAGCGGAACAATGCACATCAGTGGCGGCTGGGAAATGTTGTGTATATCAGGTTGGGTATTTGTTTTATTTGCAGGTTTAAATAAAATGTAGCATGACCAGAGCATGTACATTTCAAGGCGTCAGCAACCAAGATAACTGGTGCTTCAGCCTGCCATGTAGGAATTCTTTAGAGGGAGCGACTTGAGCCCTGCTGCAGAACTGCAAGCAGCGATAGTAGTCTGCAGATGTGAGCGCTAGGAAACTGCAGACAGTGATGATACTCTACAGAGGTGAGCGGGAGGAAAGTGCAGCAAGTGATGGTACTCTACAGAGGTGAGCGGGAGGAAAGTGCAGCAAGTGATGGTACTCTACAGAGGTGAGCGGGAGGAAAGTGCAGCAAGTGATGGTACTCTACAGAGGTGAGCGGGAGGAAACTGCAGACAGAGATGGTACACTACAGAGGTGAGCGCTAGGAAACTGCAGACAGAGATGGGACTCTACAGAGGTGAGCGCTAGGAAACTGCAGACAGTGATTGTACTCGACAGAGGTGAGTGCTAGGAAACTGCAGGCAGTGATGGTACTCTACAGAGGTGAGCGCTAGGATACTGCAGACAGTGATGGGACTCTACAGAGGTGAGCGCTAGGAAACTGCAGACAGTGATGGTACTCTACAGAGGTGAGCGCTAGGAAACTGCAGACAGAGATGGTACTCTGCAGAGGTGAGCGCTAGGAAACTGCAGACAGAGATGGGACTCTCCAGAGGTGAGCGTCAGGACACTGCAGACAGAGATGTACTCTACAGAGGTGAGCGTCAGGACACTGCAGATAGAGATGGGACTCTACAGAGGTGAGCGCTAGGAAACTGCAGACAGAGATGGTACTCTACAGAGGTGAGCGCAAGGTATCTGCAGGCAGCAATGGTACTCGACAGAGGTGAGTGCTAGGAAACTGCAGACAGAGATGGGACTCTACAGTGGTGAGCGCTAGGAAACTGCAGACAGAGATGGTACTCTACAGAGGTGAGCGCAAGGTATCTGCAGGCAGCAATGGTACTCTACAGAGGTGAGTGCTAGGAAACTGCAGGCAGCGATGGGACTCTCCAGAGGTGAGCGCTAGGAAACTGCAGACAGAGATGGTACTCTACAGAGGTGAGCGCAAGGTATCTGCAGGCAGCAATGGTACTCTACAGAGGTGAGTGCTAGGAAACTGCAGGCAGCGATGGGACTCTCCAGAGGTGAGCGCTAGGAAACTGCAGACAGAGATGGGACTCTCCAGAGGTGAGCGTCAGGACACTGCAGACAGAGATGGTACTCTACAGAGGTGAGCGTCAGGACACTGCAGATAGAGATGGGACTCTACAGAGGTGAGCGCTAGGAAACTGCAGACAGAGATGGTACTCTACAGAGGTGAGCGCAAGGTATCTGCAGGCAGCAATGGTACTCGACAGAGGTGAGTGCTAGGAAACTGCAGACAGAGATGGGACTCTACAGAGGTGAGCGCTAGGAAACTGCAGACAGAGATGGTACTCTACAGAGGTGAGCGCAAGGTATCTGCAGGCAGCAATGGTACTCTACAGAGGTGAGTGCTAGGAAACTGCAGGCAGCGATGGGACTCTCCAGAGGTGAGCGCTAGGAAACTGCAGACAGAGATGGTACTCTACAGAGGTGAGCGCAAGGTATCTGCAGGCAGCAATGGTACTCTACAGAGGTGAGTGCTAGGGAACTGCAGGCAGCGATGGGACTCTCCAGAGGTGAGCGCCAGGACACTGCAGACATAGATGGGACTCTACAGAGGTGAGCGCTAGGACACTGCAGACAGAGATGGTACTCTACAGAGGTGAGTGCTAGGAAACTGCAGGCAGCGATGGGACTCTCCAGAGGTGAGCGCCAGGACACTGCAGACATAGATGGGACTCTACAGAGGTGAGCGCTAGGACACTGCAGGCAGCGATGGTACTCTATAGGGGTGAGCGGGAGGAAAGTGCAGCAAGCGATGGTACTCTACAGAGGTGAGCGGGAGGAAAGTGCTGCAAGTGAAGGTACTGTATAGAGGTGAGTGGGAGGAAAGTGCAGCAAGCGATGGTACTCTACAGAGGTGAGGGGAGGAAACTGTTGGCAGTGATATTAATCTACAGAGTTGAGCACATGGAAACTGCAGACAGTGATGGTACTCTGCAGAAGTTAGCTCTAGGAAACTGCAGACTGAGATGTTACTCTGCACAGTGAGCATTAGGAAGCTGCAGGCAGCGATGATACTCTGCAGAGGTGAGTGCTAGGAAACTACAGGCAGTGATGGTACTCTACAGAAGTTAGCTCTAGGAAACTGCAGACGGCGATGGTATTCTACAGAAGAGAGCACCAGGAAACGGCTGACAGTGAAGGTACTCTACAGAGAAGAGCACAAGGAAACTGCAGGCAGAGATTTTACCCTACAGAGTTGAAGGTATAGAAACTCCAGGCAACGGTGGTACTTTACAGAGGTGATGAGTTGGAAAGTGCAGGCAGCGACGGAACTCTACAGAGGTGAGTGTGAGGAAACTGCAGAGCGCGATGGTACTCTACAGAGGTGAGCGCTAGTAAACTGCAGGGATCTGTGGTATTCCACAGAGGTGAGTGCTAGGAAACTGCAGGCAGCGATGGTACTCTGCACAGTGAGCGTGAGGAAACTGCAGGCAGCGATGGTACTCTGCACAGTGAGCGTGAGGAAACTGCAGGCAGCGTTGGTATTCTACAGAGGTATGTACGAGAAAACTGAAGGTAGCAATGGTACTCTACAGAGGTGAGAGCGAGGATACTGCAGGCAGCATTGGTACTCTACAGAGGTGAGCGCTAGGAAATCGCAGGCAGCATTGGTACTCTGCACAGCGAGCTTGCATAAACTTCAGGCAATGTTGGTACTCTACAGAGGTGAGAGTGAGGATACTGCAGGCAGCATTGGTACTCTACAGAGGTGAGCGCTAGGAAATCGCAGGCAGCATTGGTACTCTGCACAGCGAGCTTGCACAAACTTTAGGCAATGTTGGTACTCTACAGAGGGGAGTGCTAGGGAACTGCAGGCAGCATTGGTACTCTACAGAGGTGAGTGCGAGGATACTGCAGGCAGCATTGGTACTCTACAGAGGGGAGGGCTAGGGAACTGAAGGTAGCATTGGTACTCTACAGAGGGGAGTGCTAGGGAACTGCAGGCAGCAACGGTACTCTGCCAAGGCGTGCACACGGAAACAGCACAGCAGCACGTTCAGACCAGAATATCTTTTACATGTGGGTTTAGTTCTTAGCACCATGTATCCAGCTGCTCCATGGCGCTCTCCAAGACTCTGGGTGTTTATGTCCCCTCTCGCACCTTGTGCCCTTCCTAGAAATCTTTCCTGAGAGTTCTGCGATTCCACAAGACTAAAGATGTCTGTGTGCCTTTTCCGTTTGGCTCCATCCTTCTAGAAGCAGACTTCCTATCTGCAGTTCTAGATGTCTAGAAGTCTTCTGGTGTTTCCACCACTTCCAGTGGAAGCTTGTGGCATGCGGTGTTCAATTTTTGACATATATACGTACAGCCAAGAGGCACTGTCATCCCTTGCACCTTCATCTGACAGGGTCTTTGAGCTCAAACATCCATGCTCCCTCTGTCAGTGACTCTGGAGCCTCTGATGACCCATTGCCCACCCATGTGCACTGGCATGGACGTTGGTCTACTTTGGTGCAGTGATCTGCATTAACTTCATCATCTGGGTTGAGTGCCGCTTTCAGAGAGGGTGGAGAGGGTTTTCTAGGCATCACTCCTAGAGTCTTACGGCCCCATCCACTGGACAGATGTGGGTACGTGCCGCCGGGTTGCAGGGACGGCGTACATAATGGATCACGACTCGTGTTGAGATTGTGGAACGTAGCATGGCTCCACATCAAGAATGTATGTGGGAAAACTGACACTACGATTTGAGAAAATACTAGGATCCTGCAACAACAATAATGAAGTTTCAGACTAAGTTTATATTTTAGATTGGTTGGACAAGGTTTCATCGCAAAAATTGTACATAGATACTGGAACTGAGACATATTTTTACACTATACAAAGCCTTGAGAAAGCCCGAAGGGGGCGAAACGCGCGCCGGCTGTGGACCATAAAGTGGAAAAAATAAAGGCTTGAAATTTCTACAGCGTCTGGTTTTGTGAAAATGACTGCCTGATCAAGGACATGGATTATTGATGAAACGCTAAAATAGCGAAGGGATCAAAGAGACTGTTTTGTAAGTGCACTGGTGTTTCTTTTCATAACGTGTCAGGGTTGGGTTGGGATCAAAACTAGGCCCAGGCACCCTATAAAAAAGTGTCTTACAGGCACATTTGCGGATTGCGATTTTTCACAAAAAAACTGCTTCAGTGTCATAAGTATTATGAAGGGGGGTCTCTAAAAGAGACATGTTTTCTTAACTTCATGGCAACTATTGCCAGGACTCTTTGTACAAAGAATAGTTCACACTGGTGACCCACACCTGATTGTAAGTGAGGCCACGTCTGCTAAGGCACCATCAGCTAGATTCATCAAAGACCCGTTTTGCGAGTCTTTAATAGCGATTCATAAGGAATCGCTATTAAGGACTTGCAAAACGGGATTCATGTAGGAATTGCAAAAAATATTGCGATTCCTACATCTTCCTAATTTACGATTAGCAAATTGCTAATCGCAAATAAGGAATAACTCCCCATTCATTCCTATGGGCCTAAAGGCCCATAGGAATGAATGGGGAGTTATTCCTTATTTGCGATTAGCAAATTGCTAATCGCAAATAAGGATGCGATTTCAAGGGTGCCAGGGGTGTCCAAAGGCCACCCTGTAGCACCCCTGAAATGGAAATGTAACCAGATGTTGCGCCCACACACGTCCAAAGGACATGTGTGTGTGTAACATACCACTCAGAAAAATGCACTAAAGTGCATTTTTCTGAGTTTTCGCTATTTACCACGAAGTCTGACTTCGTGGTAAATAGCGGCCAAGAATTGCGAATTCGCAATTTAAAATTGGTTAATGAATTGCATTTAAGGAATCTCAAATAGATTCCTTAAATGCAATTCCTCGCAAATATGCGATTTCGCAAATAGCGATTTTTGCATTTGGGATGATGAATCCCAAATGCAAAAATTGCGCTCGCAAAGGGCCAGATTCTGAGAATCTGGCCCTTTGCGAGCCCATTTTTCGTTGATGAATCTAGCTGCCTGTTCTTGCTCATTCTCCATACATTGATGGGCAGCCCAGCGAGAGACCGGGAATGATACCTCCGCCCCCTTGGTAAAAGGGAGGTAATAGAGGCCCATCTACCCCCAGAAAGGCTGCTCAAGCCCCCACTGGGAAGCTGGCCACATCTAAACAGCAAAAACACAGCCCAAATCGTCCACCATGCTGGCCAAAAAAGTATCCCACGCCTGCAGCTCCGATACCAGCCCATCGTCCATTGCCTGAGCGCCCTCATTGCCAATCCGACTCTGGTGCTTGCATCGAGAACGCTATTTATAATGTCCTCGATGTTGGTGAGGACAGTGCAGAATGTGTGCACCGGGCCTGCTGTTGACATTCGCCCTTTGCACAAAGTGTTGACATGCAACCGGTGGCGCCCGCGCAGTCCTGGCATTTCCTCTTTCTCTGCTGGCTTCCTGGCTGGCTGAGGGGAGGACTCCAACACGTGGCTTCTCGTGAGTGCTTCCTGAGCCCTTTTTAAAAACATGTTTTGATGGCAGGAAACCGCAGTTTGAGGTCTGGTGTCTGGGTGTCTCACTAGAAGAGCAGGGTTAGCCAGGAGCTCATGCTTTTGTTGATAAGTCTGATCATTTCCGCTGACCTCCCATGACCCCCCCCACCCCTATTCTGTATCAATGTCTGGCTTTGATGATTTCCTTCTGAGAGTGAGTTGAAGGTAGACTATGACTGTGGCAGAGTCTAATTTTACCCTCTGGTTCAAATCAAAGGTGACTGGTGTTTATAATGTTTGCCATCAAAAGTGTCTGTACAGCGGAAGAGCCCTTTCCAACCTTTCGATCACTCTTGAAGTGGCCCAGATTATGAACCAGCCAGTTTTGGAAGGTAGAGGATGCAAAACCTCTCCTTACTCCCCCCACCTAATCAAACCCCTATCACCAAAAGTACCCATCCTGGTTTGATACAGGAATCAGCAGTGTCTGATAGCCCCTGATAGTTGAGGATGTTGCAGGGTAGAGTGTAAATGCAGTGATGACCTCACCAACAATGCGCCGTCCTGTGGTGGGTTTGAGTTCCCTCCTCCCCTTAAAGGTGGAAATCTACTGTTCATCCTTTCGGTTGCTTCCACTTGACCAAGTGTGATCCAGTTTGTGCGGAGTTCCATTGTCATTCATTTACCTGGGTATGGCATCGCTGAAGCCGGGGAGTGTATGGGCACTGGGCACATCAGCAGCTCCTACGTACCTAGCAGTACGCCTTTGACTGTCGTCTTGGAGGCAACAGACAGACTGGCACTTTAGCGACTCCTGGAGGCCTGTGTAAGTATGGCACTAAGTGCTCTGCGGACTACACTGATGCAACAGCAACACCTGCAGGACTGTCGGGGTATGACATTGCCAAGGCCCCGGAGAGAGCAGACACAACAGGTGCCTCAATGGCACTTGGACTCCAGCCTCAGTTGAGCGCCTGGTGCAGCAGTGTCACCTCGTGACTCTATAGCACGACCGTAGTTTGCTACTACTTCAATGCACCTGGTGATCCACGAGAGTCCACATCTGTGAGCAGATGGACACATGTGCAGGAGAAACCCCTGTTGGCAGGCGTAAGTATGACACGACAGATGCTCATGTGCGTCAGCGACACCTGGAGGCCGGTCACGTTGTGGCGATGACTGAGGACCTTGGGTTTGCAGACTCCTGACAGAATGCAGTGATCCCTAGTGCCTCTTCTGTCAGTGTAGAGTAGGGTCCGGGCCTGTGCACTGACCCCGCCTACATAGGGGCCGGGCCTGTGCACTGACCCCGCCTACACCATGTCGCTGCAGCGCCCAGCTTGCTAATGGGACTTAGTGTAGAAAACAGAAGCCGCAATGGGTGCAATGGAAAGATCAGGGTAGAGTTATTGTCATTTCAGGAGTGTTCCTAAATATTCCTGAACCTTACCTTTTCGCCTGTTGTCCGGGTGCATGGAGGGCAGCACCAAGGAACTGACTGGAAACCTGAGCGGTCCCACTGCATCTACAAAGTGCACAGTAAAGTGTGTTTAAACCAAGCCACTGGAGCTTCTGTAGGTAACTTGTTAGCCTCCGAAGGGGTTCTTTATAGAAATCTGAAGATGGCAATGTATTATTTATAAGGCAATTTGGGGCTTTTACCGATTCGCTATTAAGGAATAGCAAAATTGAATGTAGTTAGGAATCGCTAAAATATTAGCGAATCCTTAATAACGAATCGCTAATAAGGAATACCTACCCATTCATTCCTATGGGCTTGGAGGCCCATAGGAATGAATGGGAAGATATTCTCAATTTGCGATGCGCTATTAGTGAAACTACAAATAGCGGGCGCTATTTCAAGGGTGCCAGGGTGTCAAAAGGACACCCTGTTGCACCCCTGAAATGTGCATGTGTGCACATGTGACGCACATACATGCCCTAAGGGCATGGATGTGTGCCACATGGCACTTTAAAGAAAGCAAAAAGGTGCTTTTTTAATGGAAATCGCTAATTACCACCAACTTGAAGTTGGTGCTAATTAGCGATTCCTTAAGGCTAAAGTGCACTTTCTTTTGTGCTGCTTACATTGCATTTAAGGAATTGCAATTCTTGATTCCATAAATGCAAGAGCAAAATAAGGAATTGCAATTTTGCGATTGCTTATTTTGCTAGTAGGTTTAAACTCACCTACATTGCTCGCAGCCAAATAGCGATTGCAAGTGCTGAAATTCTGTGAATTTCGGCGTTAGCGCTCGCTATTTGGCCACTTCATTTGGCCCCAAGTGTGGATTTGAAACTTTTGTAAAGTACTCCATTTGTAGCCACCAGGTGGCAGTAGCCTGCAAAGTATGTGAGTCTGTACCAGATAACAAGTTCCAGGTAAAAAACCTTTCCATATTGGTAACTTTTTAAAGGTATATGCTTGGCAGGTTGTAGCATTCTTGCCCCCTTGAGCTGTGTCCCCAGAAAGGCCCCCCCGTCCGTGGTTTCGCACCCTTCTTGCAGTAAAGTTGTTAGTTCCTTGACACCCGTGCACAGGAACAGGAGAACAACTTCTGCTCCTCCAGCGACTCCGATTTTGACGACAACGAGGGCCCTCGCCGCTTCCACATCCAGATCAAGCCTTTCCAACCACGGGACGAGAACTGCAACACGGAGGCCGCGGTGGAGGAGCTGCGGGCCACGGTGGGCGCACTCATCCTGCCACCCTCCACCGGGGTAGGTCGCGGGCACGGCATGCGTACGAGTCGCTGCTGGTTTGGCCTGGTAGTTGTACCTTGAGTAAACGGCTAAATATCACCTGCAAATTCTAAAGCTTGGTGTCTTTTTTTCTTCTCTCTCTTCCATGGAACAGGTGACCATGAAGAGGAACTCTTCAAGTAAGTACATGCAGAGGACGTATCATCGGAGAGCGGCAGGGACTGGGGCAGTGGAGGTTCAGCAGACGCTACCATCGAGAACTCTAGCATGGGGGTTCAGCAGACCCTACCATCGAGAACTCTAGCAGGGGGGTTGTCACATAATGTCAGTGGAGAGCGGGAGGGACAGGGGCAGTGGAGGGTCAGCAGACGCTACCATCGAGAATTCTAGCAGGGGGGTTGTCACATAATGTCTGGAGAGCGGCAGGGTCTGGGGCAGTGGAGGGTCAGCAGACCCTACCATTGAGAACTCTAGCAGGGGGGTTGTCACGTAATGTTAGTGGAGAGGGGGATGGACTGGGGCAGTGGAGAGTCAGCAGACGCTACCATCGAGAACTCTAGCAGGGGGGTTGTTGCATAATTTCATTGGAGAGGGGGATGGACTGGGGCAGTGGAGGGTCAGCAGACGCTACCATCGAGAACTCTAGCAGGGGGGTTGTCACGTAATGTTAGTGGAGAGGGGGATGGACTGGGGCAGTGGAGAGTCAGCAGACGCTACCATCGAGAACTCTAGCAGGGGGTTTGTCACATAATGTCAGTGGAGAGCGGGAGGGACTGGGGCAGTGGAGGTTCAGCAGACCGTACCATCGAGAACTCTAGCATGGGGGTTGTCACATAATGTCAGTGGAGAGGGGGATGGACTGGGGCAGTGGAGGGTCAGCAGACCCTACCATTGAGAACTCTAGCAGGGGGGTTGTCACATAATGTCAGGAGAGCGGCAGGGACTTGGGCAGTGGAGGGTCAGCAGACCCTACCATCGAGAACTCTAGCATGGGGGTTGTCACATAATGTCAGTGGAGAGGGGGATGGACTGGGGCAGTGGAGGGTCAGCAGACCCTACCATTGAGAACTCTAGCAGGGGGGTTGTCACATAATGTCAGGAGAGCGGCAGGGACTTGGGCAGTGGAGGGTCAGCAGACCCTACCATCGAGAACTCTAACATGGGGGTGTCTGGCAGATCTGCTAGCGAGTAGCTGTCGGGACAGGGTGCATTGTAACTGAAGTTTGGGGAGTTAGTCAGTGACCCAAGATTACACCAGGCATTCTTTAGCCACCAGGATCATGACAAAAACAATACTGGCTTCTGTGCCTGAGTGGGCCTCTTCACCTGGAGGCACAGATGAGACACCATAGCGGGGGATGAATGAATGTCAGAGTTCTTTTATCCTCTGCCGCTTCGTTACGTTTTGCTTTTTACCTCCCCTGGTTCCTCTCTCTTTCTTCTCACCCCCCCCCCCCCCTCCTCCCGGTTCTCTGATACTTGTTTCCTATATTTTTTCTCCCTGTTGTGCCTTCCCTCCTCAGCACTTCATGTTGCCTATTGATCCATTTCTTCGCCTTTTTCGTGTAGAACTTGCAAACTGAATTTCGATTAGTTTCTTGTGACTTTGTCATCTCGTTTGAGAGGAGTTCTGTATCAGCAGATGGGGTTGCCCCTCTCTCCGGTATTGTAGAGTTTGAATGCTTGTGAACGGCCTCGTCAAGTGCTAATACATTCGCAGGAAGATCTAGTGAATTGATTTTTGTTTATTTCACAAGTTATTCCAGTCCCTTCGTCTGTGCTCTTTTAAAAGACATTGTAATTCAACATCTTTTATTATTACGTTTAGCTACTCTAACCCGAGTAGCCCAGTTTTTGATTTTTTTAATTGGTTGTCCTGGGTTTTATAGTTAAAAACTTAATACTGAGTTCGTTTTTCACCCAAGTGTCACTTTTACACATGCTGTTTTTCAAGGTTAATTGGAATTAACTTAATACAACCAACTCCTCAAAATTTCGATTTTTGGCTATGATTAACTGATTAGGTCTTTGGACACCAAGGCAGGGCTGTAAATTTGATCTGTCTCACCCATCAAAGCTAAAAAAAAAAAATTAGATTCTGCTCAACAGCTCCAATCCATCAAAATAAAAAGGCTTCATATGAGGCTTCCATATGACCAAGGACATGCGCATAAAACACATTAAATTTGCTCGCTGGCATCCGTATCTACTAAAAAGAATAATGATGCGTCTACCAATATGGCTGCTAAACTGTGGTCATATAAAGTACAGACTTTCAGATGAGTCCTTCTGCAGGTTTCCCAAATCCACTCTTGCTCCTCTCTGTGCAGCCCTCCGGTGTGGGCAGACTCGCCGTAGCATGAAAGTTATAGGGACACATTATCGCAATCTTTAAGAATTTGCTTTCTATACAGGCTCGAATCAACGTCAAACTGGCTTGCGTGACCATCAAGGCTGTACAGTGGAATCTCCCTTCACCAGCCTGTACGCTCTGCACGGCTTGTGGTGTACCAGGGCCTCAGAAGTTACTGACTTCTAGTTGAAAACTCCCAAGTTCAGATCCTGACAGACTTCAGTTCAGTCATATTGATCCGCTGCTTCCAGTTTTCGGAACTCTGTGGTCGTGCATTCATACGTTATCTGCTGTGGACCATCTGCAAACCTTCAAACTTTCCTCCTCAACGCGGAGTCTTTGTTGCTCCCTCTCATTGACTCGTCGCTGATCGTTGTTTTTGCTCCCTTCCTGAATTGAAACCTTGTACTGTGCAAAGTGTCCATCGAGCTGCTGTCCACGTGTGATCCGGTTACCTGTAGCCTCCGGTCCTAACTAGTTGGGTGTGCAGGACCATATGCACCAATAGTTAGGTTTGTGACAGTGCAGCAGCCTGGATGTCGGTCTGTCCTTGCTTTCGTTGAGGTCCACCCACCTCTGGGGCAGCTTTAGTCTTTGGGGCAAGCCGTTATCAGTTCATCAAGAAGGAGAGGTGTGTCTTGCGCCTCAGACTGAAGCTTTGTATATTGGTATCGAAGACTGATGCTAATTTCAGAAATCAAATATACGTTTTGATTGTCCTTAGCTGGAGCTGCGTGTTGAAAGAGGTAGTGTGACATGCCTTCCTCACCAGCTCGATGATTGATGGGTTTATTCTTCTGACCCTCTCTTGTGGGCTCCTGGTTCACGGACCATGTGTCTTCGCGCTTCCTTACTTCACTCTGCTGCATCCTGGCTGCAGTCTCACGGGTTCTTCACACAAAACCTGTGGCAAACTACAGAAGGATTCCAAACGCTTTGCCAACTTGACCTCGGGGTTCGCTCTTTTGATTGCACTGCGACCTCGGATAAACCTACTATTCACGATTTCCTTTATATCTTCACCCACTCCGTAAGCCGCAGGTTTGCTGACACTATAATGAGATGTACTTCACCTTCTATTACATAACCTTTAGATTCCAAACTATCCATGTTTTACTGGGTAGACCCTCCCTCTGCTTATGAGCTGCGCATCTCAGAAAAGACCTCTTAAGGTCCTAAGAAAATTCTGTGAAAGTTGATCTCTGAGGCACTCAAGCATCCTCAACTCCCCCACCCCCCTTCCTCTCCATTAAGGTTTTGCCACAGGTGCTGCCTGTCATTGCAGTTATTCAATTTTCTGAAGTTCCAAACAGGCTCCCATCGACTGCACTCAACAACAGGCTTGTGTTCATGTTGTTTTTCTAAATATGCAGGGCTACTACCGGTGTAAAACATATATTTGCAACATATAGGAATACGCGTTTGTACAGTCGGTTATGTTTTATTTTCTGGAATCTAGCTTGTTTACACCGTTTCAAACACAATCAGGGCTTTCCTTACAAACTTATGTACGTTTTCATCCTCTGTAACCGAAAGAAATTTCACCTTTGGTTGAAATCCCTGTGTGTTCCTCTCTGAACCACTTCCAACCAATTCTCACTCCATATTCAGAACTTGTATTAGAAAATTACATTTTCTACCATCTGGCGAATTTTGGCAAGGCTCATTAATAAAAAGGTCAATTCCTTGAGGGGGGATACATAAATTTGGTATCTAAAACTTTTTTCGGTCATTGCTGACGATTTTCTATTTTTTCTTAACTTTCCACTTCCTTCAGCTCAACCACGTGACACTTATGTGATGCGGGTGATTGTCGACACTGTGTAATGCGAGTGAGACTTGGCACAGAATAGGTTCTCTAGTATGATCTGTGAATTAGGGCACCCTTTTAGTAAGTGCATCTCCGCTCTAAATAGTTTTAATTGTTTTGTCCATGGCCGGTGACACTCAAATGCATCTCGGTTGGAGTTCTATTGCGATACTGGTTTTTCTAAGTTAATAATAGGTTATTTACTCCAAGAAGGTTTTTCTGATTTCTGACTCCTTCCTCAGCATATGCCTGCAAGGATGCATCATCCAGCAGATTAGCATACCCGCCCACTGTTGGCGTGCCACCATTTTTTAGCTGCGTCTTTTTCCCAAACTCCCCCAGATCCGACAGCTGCTCTTCTGGCAGTCCACCATTTTAATGCAGATGGGGCGTCCTCGAGCGGGACTCGCTGTTACATGCATTCTGCGCTGGAGTAAACTTGCTCTTTTGGTCAGTGATTTACGTGCATTACTATAGCCTTATAGCCCGCCGTAGAGGGCTATACCGGCTATTAAAGGCCCTCTCCAGCGTTAAAGGCCCCGAGCCGAAGGCGAGGGCCTTTAACAAGGGAGAGGGACTTTAATAGCGGTATAGCCCATCTACGAAGGGCTATAAGGCTATTAGAACATTCTGTCACTAGAGGACAGAATGTTCTAACAAAAAAAACAAAGCCTTTTGGAAGCGTGAGGGGATTGGAATCCCCTCAGATTCCCTGAAGCCTTTGTTCCCAGCCAGAGCTGTGAACAAAGAAACATTGGAATATTGGAGCTCCCGGCTTATACCAGCCATTATAAGCCCAGAGCACTCCATTGTTTTCAATGGAGCTCCCAACATTCCAATGTTCTAATCTAACTTATTCTCTGTGGTTGGTAATTGCCCCTTTCCAACTTTGCAAAGTAGGTTTTACAAGGTGTGGAATGCACAAGATGTCTGCTTCTAGGTCCAAGTGCCTTCTAGGTCAGTTGATGTGATTGGCTCCCCGGCTGGAAGACTTGTACTTTTTAGCCTGAAGTAAGCTTCACCAGGCGTTGTCCTAGGAGTTGAGCGAGGACCTCAATAGTGCACTCGTTTGTGATAGACTATTCTGCTGTTCTTGTGAAGACTTCATACAGTCCAATAAAAGTAAGCCTGTTATTGAATCCCTTGCCTTTTGCTCTAAATAGTCCAGTAAGACGCTGATCAGCGTCTCCCTAGAATGTCACAGACTAGCTTTTCATGTCTTGGTAGTGAATTTTGGAGTTTAAAATAACGATCCTTCAAATTTAATTCTAAACTGTAAGCCAAACAATTTCCCACGCTTATTTTTGAACGATTAATTAAGCTCCTGTGTACTTTGTTTTTCACAGACTATAAACCTCTGAAACATCTCCGTTTGGTCTTCTCTGAAAATCTTAAGCGGGGATTTTTTTTTTCTTTTTTTTTATTTCAAAGTGTGATAGCACAATTGTGTCAGTTCCTTGTTCATGTTTTCCAAATGCTATAGAAGTTTATTCTAGGTTTTAGCCAATTAGTTTGCAAATTTGAGATCTTTTATTTGAAAGTTTTTTCAATATTGCATGCGGCTCTCTGGCAAACTCGATCAGTCTTGTACAAAGATGGCTGCTTGTAAGGCAGTCTCTAATGATCAGTTTGTATTGGAAGTCCGTAACAGTTGCCTCATTATGAATATGATAATAGTATATGAAGTGACATGCGTAATAGTGACCTCTTCCGCGCCCTCCACCTCACGTATGGGGATAGAGTGGTTGTGCATTGGTGCACCAAAGTGGTGACAAAACGATGGGGGCCGATTGAGAACCTGAGGACAAAAACTCACACGGTGGGTGTTCACCTCTCACTGAAACTCATGTAAGTCGGCCTCTAGTTTGAGATCTGCTGGAGGAGTGATCCAAAATGTGCCTTGGGGTTGAGATCTCGGAGAGAACGTTATCCATCCTTATGACCGGATAGCCAGTCAGGATATGTTCAGTGTGGTCAACAGTGTGTTTCTTGACCCAAAACTGATCTCGCTTGAATTCTCTGTTCATCTGTTCAGTTTTAAGTCTTCGCCTCATGGCGCTTTGAAATGCTATAAGTGACGTTTCTTGCTAACGTCCGTGATTAGGCTTTCGGTTACTCGTTATCTTTACCATATCTCTTAATTCCCCACCAGTGGGGATGGTCGTCATACGAATCTGAGATCACACCTCTTGTACCTATGTGACTTGATAAGGTCCTTCGTCTTCCTTTATCAACCCGATCCTATGCAGCGCAACACGGGAACATTCGGAATTGATCAGGGTTTAAACTCATATAAATTCTGAATAAAACTAGAAACCATTGTCTTGTCCTGTGGACCTCTAATTGGGTAACTCTCAGTATCATGTTACTTTTTTCATGATATCTGTAGCCAGGCATACACCATGAGGGATAATATAGCAGGGAGTGTACCAAGATGGCGTACGAGAGGCCCCCTCCTACCTCCAAATTATGAGAATTCTATTTTGGAAAAAAAGGAGAAAGTCTTTTTCAATGGGCCTTTTCCCCTCCTGTTGAGGGATGATCTGATATTTCATAAAAGGACGTTAAGCTTGTTTATTGAGGCAATGTTGCACCAAAGTTACCTCATTCTTTTATTTATTCTTTTTTTTTACCAGGGCATGCCGCTGTTGTGAACCCCGCTTCTGTCGACGCTGACTCGGAGGCCATGCCTGGGACAGGTAGGTGGTGTCCAGGCTGCATCTGCCGGGTGTGTCCAAAATGTACAGGAAATCAACCTATGCATAAATAAAAAATGTGGGATGTTTGTTCCGGAGGGTTTCTGTGCCCAGCTTTTTGTCAGTGCTCTCTCCTGTCATGGTCCTGTATACTCACTGTTTCTAGATAGTGACAGACTGTTTCCAGAACCTTCTGCCAGTCTCACTTAGGACTTTTTGATTAGCCTTACAGCGGAATATTTTATGGTATGACTAAAAAAATCACTCATTAAAGTGCTGTCGATTTCACGCTTTTCTTCCCTTCAGGTGAAGAGTCTCGGAAGCTCCCCACCCCCTCGCTGACATCACGCACGAGCAGGTAACACCCAGAGACCTCCCCTTCCTGCCACGCAGTCCCACCTAGCAGCGCTGGCTTCACTCTCGTAACCCACGAAGCCTTGGATAGAGCGCCTCTCAGCAGGCACTCAGGCCGGCAGCCATGTTGTCTCTTTCACAGCGTGCTATGTTGTGCTTGGCTGTTGTGAGATTCTTAGAGTTACTATGCTTACCGTGGGCAGTGGGGAGGGTGTCTGCTGTGATTGCAAGGGACTAATAAGTGCACTCGCCCCCCCCCCCCCCCCCCAGACCGTAGCGATGACCCCGCTCTGTTTACCCTGGAATAGTGTCTTTGCATGTACCAAAAGATGAGGCATTGCTTCCTCTGTCTTGGAATGTACCACCCTGATCTGCTTTCTCCCCCAGCTCTTCCATGAGATCTTCGGTGGACCCCCCTGAACCCCTCTTTGGACCGCCCCTAGAATCGGCGTATGAACAGGAAGATCTCACAGGTGAGAAGGGGTGGTGGGGTACCAAGGGTGGTTGGTGGACAGGTGTGCATGGCAGAGGCAAATGTGAGGTGGTGCGGTCTGTGGTTTGCATAGGAGGAGAGTGTGCGGACAGCAGTGGATGGAAGGCGATCATGCGTAGTAGTAGGTGGGGTGTCGGGGTGTGGCGGGGGTTAGTCAATGGGGTTGTGGGGAGCGCTTTGTCACGTTGACTTGTTTTCATGGGTCCTCGGGTGGAAAGGAGTTCAGTGTCGTGTTGTGGGTGGATAGGGTTCAGTCAGCTTACTGTTTTTGCATAGTAGACCAGGACACGTTAACTAGCCACCTCATCAGTTATGTGTGTGAATGTTTTGTGTCGTGCACACTGAATGGGATGGACTTCAGGCCCTTCCAAGTTGGACATATAAGGCAGCTCATTTAAAGAGCAGTGCTTGTCACAGACTCACACAATTAGGTCATGTAGATATACAAGCCCTCCTTGGATGACATCACATATATGTCTGAGAAGCCCCTCTGCGCGGTCGCCATCTTGGATGATTCGTGTTGCAACCCTCTTCTGTGGCTCCTTTCTTTGACTCCTCCTTTTTTAAGGAGCAAATATTTTTCATGTTTGAGGAGGTTGGAGGGTTGCAAATGAATCCAGTAAACTCTTCAAGCTCCGCAGCTACTCACACAGGCACGTAATCTTTCAGATACTGAATTTTTACTTTTGTGGATTCACATACTGTGCATTGACTTTGTACGGCTTTATCCTGTCGGGAAGTTGTTACGAAGAGTTTGTATTTGCAAACAGATGTTTTAGCACTTGCTGTCCCACCCGAGCTTCTTTGTTCCATAATGCCGATATTATCGATGAAGGCGAGTATGGCTCCCTTATTTCTTGTGGAGTGGGCTCGAGGTCTCAACAAAACTCCTGCTGTCGCATGGCATCTTTGGATTGTCTGGACTATCCATCTTGCTATGGTCTCCATTGCTTACTGGTGAGCCTTTTGAGGCCTATGTGAAAGAAATAAAAAAACTGTTTCCCTACCAAATAGTTTTTGTTTCCCGAATTTAATACATGATTGTCCTTCTGACATCCAGCGAATGGAGACCTCTTTCTACTTAAGATTTCGATTGCTGTAAAAAAAATCTTGTAGCTGTGAGGAGTAGTCTTTATAATAGTCTAGTGAGGGTGGGTGCTCCCCGCGAGGGTTGGTGCTCCCCGCGAGGGTGGGTGCTGCCATCTTCCTCATATAAGAGCAGTAGGATATCACATACCTGTAGTTAGGCAGGTTTGTGACAGAGTACCCATCTCTCTAACTCGGAATCAGATTTGTTTGTGGGGTGTCTGCCATACCATGCGTCATTATGACGCATGGTGACATCGACTGTAAGCCCACACTGCCCCACTATGTTACCACAATCTTAACTTTCTGCCCTTTAGCAGGAGTGGACAGAATGGGGAGTGTCATTTACGGAATCTACATGCCGAGTAACACCAGTTTTAAGAAAGAAGTATTGCGCTGTTGGAAAGCTATTCACATTACAAGAATTGCAAAATAACCTGCCCTGTGAATTTATAGGTCTGGCTTTTGAGATTAATTGAAATGCCTTGCCTGGCTGTTGCACTTCCAAACATTTTTACATAATGTGAAAACATTACATAGAGGGCTTACACTTGTAATAAAAAATAATAACAATTGCTCAGATCGCCAGCTGCTGTTTGTTTTTAATTGTGTAATCCTTACTTTGTGTTTAGCTGTGCAGATCCCATCAGTAGAAGCACTGATCTCAATAACTATCAGAGCAGGGAGATATGCATTGTTCTTTCTAAACTCCTTCTGGAAAAACTATGTACCCAAAATATTGTAACTCTTGATATGTTTTCCTGACTTAACCTTTTGTCTTTTTTTTAAGTAGACTTTCTTGTGCCTTCAAATGTCATTGATCGTGTTCAGAGTCAGTAAGTGTGCACACATCCGGAGTACCAGCCAAGCCATATGTCTTTGGGTTAAGAATCTTATTGCTGCTGGAAGACAGGGTAGAGCAGACTACAGGGGATCAGAACTGTGGAATGTTGGCCAGAAGTGTCGGGCGAGTTATCAAGTGCTGGTTAAGGGCCTCACCCATGTCCTAGGATGTTTCTTTAATTGTAGAAACCTATGCCAATGAGAAGGAAGAGCAGGAGTGAGTTGGAATCAACTTTTAGACACTTAGCAGGTGGCACCAATCCCACTTAACTTCAGGGGACCATGTGGGAATAGTAGATCCTTTGTTGTCACCGAATCCATCGTTTGTGGGTCTGGTGACCGCATTCTGATTGGGGGTGGCAAGTTCCGTGGAGTTACATAAAAACTCAGTGGGATTCCACAGAGTTCCGCCAACGGGCAGAAAATATGTAGCTAATACTGCAATTTAGTAGCGTGAGCAGTGCTGAAAAATCAGCACATGCGACACCGTGCGTTGTGCAAGAGCGCGCGGCCAATCAAGTGGATTTAGCTGCTGCTCGAGTACAAAATGCACTTGAGTGGCAGAAGATCTCGCGAGTCAGCCCTCTGTTGGTGACCGCACTTGTTAGAAAATTGCTCTTGGGTGCACCAAATCTCGCTCGCCAGCTCACATTTTCTGAAGCCTCTCGGGAGAAAACTTTCGCCACATTCCCACTGGTGGAATTTGGCCAGAACTCTGCATTAAAGAGTAACACGGAGTGACCAAAATTCCGCCACTTCCGCCGACGGAATGAAGCATTCCGCCCACCCCCAATTGTTAGTCACATTATCAGAGCAGATGTGCACTGCTCGAACCGCGGACACAGCAAAATTCCTAGACGGCTTGAAACTTTCTTTCTAAAAGACTTCATGGAAAAAGTACAAAGAGAAAACTAAGTAGGAGGTTGTCGCGCAAAACGTCACCATGTACAATTAGAAATGGATAATTTGCGTAAACACCAGTATTTCAGCATTGCTTTCCTTTCTTTTTTTTCGTTATTGGATACAAAAATGGATGATTTTTTGATATTACATGCACTGGAGTAATTAAATAAAACGAAATTGTGGAAAAAGTGAAAGGGAGAAGCTGCTAATTGGTTGTCTTTTGGGGAGCTTAAAGGGCACCTTGAAGGACATGGGAACTCCCCAGGTGTTTGAGGTGAGTTGCTTGTCAGTGGCAGAAGGGCAAATCTAAGAACATTAGGTGCTGCTTCTTCCCCCTACAAGCAGCTTATGCCAAAAGCTGCCATGCTTCCAAAAATTACTCAACATGTAATAGGACATGCCTTAGGAAGGAGCTATCGGAGCTGTGCTCAACTTTGTTTTTGAGAATAGCGGAAGGAAGTCCATATGTTTAAAAATAAAAAAGTTGAAAGTTTGAAAAGTCTTTAATTTGAAGAGCCTCCAATTTTTGCTCTTTAATCTGTACGAAAGGTTTAAAGTTCAGACTAATCTTGTTTATGCAGAACAACATTATAAACTGGTGCATATTGAAGTTGTCTGTGATACATTTAATTAATTTTCTTTGTCTTATGCCCAGCTTCTGGTGTCTACGTCCTGACTTCCAGCCCTTCGCTCTTCTCCTCATCGCCTGAAAATGTTGAAGATTCTGGCCTGGACTCTCCATCTCACGCGGCACCTGGTCCATCTCCTGATTCCCGGCCGTGGACTCCTCGGCCTATCACCCCTCAGAGCCCAGCCACGCAACGGAACACAAAGGACTCTCCGGTCTTCCTGGAGGACAAGAAAGGCTCCACCCCTGCCCTCTGCGGCCACCCCACCAAGAGAGTGGATCGACGATCATGGCGCCTGCGCCCTGGGTCCTCTCCTCCTAGTCCCACCAACAGTTCCCAGCGGGATTCCTTATTCAACAACTTCAGCTGCTCAACATACGAGTCCAACACAGAGGAAGAGACTGGCATGTGGACTGGCACGAATGGGCCCCGATGTACCCGCTCCGCAGGACTCACTGGCAGGTCATTAACAGACCCCTTCTTCCGAACTTTGGGCGCTTCTTCTGTCTCCACGTCCTCCTTGGAAGGTTTGAACTACTGGAGGGCAAGACCACCCAGCCCTGCACGAAGACCGCCTTCGGATGGCGATGCCAGCGTCTCGTCCAACTCAGTCTCCTCCTCTTCTCCCACGTCTCTTCCTGCGGAGTCATCCAGCCCTTCTCCGTGCACCCATCGACTATCCAGCTCCAAGGACTCCGAGCGGAACTCTCCCACATGCAGACTGACTGCTCCGGAGCCATCGATCACTGTAGGTGGGTATAAAGACGTTTGGACGCAATGGATAAATTAAATCATGTGTCGTTTGTCTACACAGAGGTATGATGGGGTATGTGGGCATGCAGAGCTTTCCTGCTGAGTTTTATGTCGTTTCTTATGATTTTTCACTTGTTTTCAAAAGTTTATTTAAAATACTGTCTGCTTAGCTTTCTCTATAGACTTAAAAGGAAAGAATGCATTCACTGAATCTCCATTGTCCTACACTGTTGGAGTGTGTCCCAGTGATGGGTAGGGCAACCCCGAACGCCTGTTTCTCTTTCCTTCCGTCTTATCACCATTAATAGAAATTGTTCTCAAACTTGGGTTTCTTTGACATAGAGTTCCATAATCCATTGCACCTTTGGTTTTCTGAATGGGTAAGGGTGGCACTGTGAAAGAAGCTCCGATTATAAATTACGTTCAGGCTGATAACAGGAGTTACTGTCTCCATTGCAATTAGCAGCCAAAACCTCTGTGTAAAAGTACAGGACAAAATTATAAATTCACAGAGGCATCAGACCTGAAATTCCTTATTTCATAGTGGACCCTAAAGCTCCTCATAGGCCAGATTTTCTCCTCCCCAAAGTAAGTGGTACCCTCTGTATCTGTAATTCTGGCAGCGGGAAAATCTTGCCCATTTTGCTGGACACTCCTATGACCGCTATTAAAGTGATCCCATTTAAAACACATTTTGTTCACTTGTTAGCAGCTACTCGAAGTCTGCAACTGGTTTTAACACTGCTCCTAATTTATTTTGCTCTTGTGAAACACTCTACTGCTTAAATTGACAAAGGCGTGCGTCCTTTCTCATAACTGTGTGCCCTGTCACTCTTAAAAAATAAACTGGCGACCAGGGACAGACCCAGGCCAGAGTTTGTTTTCCAACTTCAAAATAAGTTGAACATTTTTAAAATATAAAGATCATGGTTTTTCCTTCTGAGAAAAGTATGTTCCAATGCTTTAAGTTTGTCTTGAGAAGTTGCATGTCGTGGGAGTCCTTGAATGAAGTCTGCAGTAGTGGTCTGCACCGAGTCTAGACTCAAGTCTATAAACCGGCATGCTCTAAGATCTTCTCTCGCTGTGTTGCAGATTTGTCCCTGGTGACGAGTGATACTCCCAACTGCGATGGCCTGACTGTGGCTCCACCCCTGCAGCGGCCGAGGGCCAAGAGGGTATCATCTGGACGCCGAAACGGGGGCCTGGTGGGTTCCATTTTTTATACTTGCACAGCTATGTGGGCTTTTAATTTCTGTAGGGGCATGGGGGAAGGGTTGGAGCAAGGCTTGTTTTGTATGGAGTTCCCATGTTGCACCACATATTGTTCTGTGCTCCTGCCCTTAGATATTGGGAGAAGGCGGATTCAACCAAGTTTCACTGTAGAACACTTCTCTCAGGAGCAGCAACGTCCAAATCCCATATGGGTAATGTGGCAGTGGGAATCTCTTCTAGATTCACATATTGTGCATAATTCATTCTCTAGCGATTGGCTCTGGTAGTACTGGGTTGCAAAACGTCTCTCCACTCTTCGTGGGTGTCAGCATAGGCAGAGTATGGAGATCATGTCAACTGAAAGCCTGCAGTGCCCTGATAGGTGATAACCTTTCAGATTATTTGTTTCCGGTTTGGTTCCAGGGGCGCTGAAAAGAGGTATTGAAGAAGTCATCGAAATTTCACCGAGAGACTCAGACACTGAAGCTGTATGGGTACATTAGAATATTGTTTGACGCTGGATCTAGGTTTTCATGGATATTCTTGGGGGGTGCTCGATGTAGTCTGAAAATGCGAAGGCTAAACAAACATTGGGAAAGCGGTGAGCCTATTCCTCCAGCTCGAATACTCAGTGAGTTGGAAAAGTCTTCCACAATCCCAGAAATGAAAAACACATTCCTGTGGTAGCCCAGGCATTGCAGGAACAGGCTGGCGACAACTGAACATGCAAAATGCCAGTGCGTCGACTCCAGATACTGCCATCCCTGGTCTCTGGGGAATGCGCAGTTGATAAGCTTTTAAGGGATATTTACGTATGCCCTTACCACCTTTACTCCTGTACCATTGATTCTCCCAGTCTTGGAGAAGTTCATGGCATCCAACTTGGCTTTGATCACAGTAGCTCCCAAGTGGCCAGACCAGGCCTGGCTCTCCCACCTAATGCACAGAGCCTTATTGTAAAAATACCAACACACAAAGATACACACACAATGCAATTGGCCAAGGGGTTCCACCCAAACCTGGGGAACTGTAGATGGTGGTTGGTTGCAGTGATAGCCATATTTAGCTATTTGTAAATATCTGAAAATTTAGGCAGGCACTTAGAGCTGAAATGGAAGAGGTGTTTAAGGATGATGCCACCAAAAACAATTTTCACCACTGTATGTCTCATGGAACAGTGATAGTTCGGTCTTCACACGTCTAGTAGATTGCAAGAGGCTAAGATACTTTTTTCTTCATCTATTCTTCCTGCACATCAGTGAAACTTACATTTGGTGTTAGCAGACCTCATAAAGTCATCTTTTTAGCCCATGCACGTCTTCACTGAAGTACCTTACATTCAAGACAACGCTCCTAGTAGCAGTCACATCTCTAAGGAGCGTAAACGAGTATCAGGCAGTCCTGCTATGGGAACTCTATCTAACCACATGCAAGGATAAGGTTAGCTTTCGAACTCATCCTAAATTCCTACCCAGTGTTTCCGTTCCATATCATCAGGATCATAAAGCTTCTGGCATTGTTCCGGAAGCCGACAACCAAAAGAGATAAACCGAAAGCACTACATATGTTAGATGTAATAAGGGTGGAGATGTGATAGAAGCACGAAACACAAATCTTCAGAAGGACCAACCACTTTTCCATCAGACACTCATGACAGACACTGGGCACAGCAGTGATGAAATCCATTGAACACTGTTAGCTAATGGCTATCGAGATACAGTAATTGAAGCCTAGGGCTCATTGCAGTGGGTAAAGGGAGCCAGGCTTGCACGACATTTGCAAGGCAGCTAAATGGCCATCAGAACACGCATTCAAGCTGTATTATTGTGTAGATATAGAGACCAGCAAGTGGGTGGCAGAAAGGAAATCAGTTGTCAAAAAATGGTTCCAACCCTCTCTCTCCATATTGGAGGGGTGGGAAACAGCTGTGAAATCTATGCACAGCATGTGAATCTAGAATAGATTTCACACCGCAAAAGAAACAAGTTACTTACCTGTAATATTGGTTTTGAAGTTTGAAACTCTTCTCGATTCGCCTGGGACCCTCCCACCTCTCCAATGAAGGAGGGAAGTGGAGAAAGTACAGAAAAGAATAAAAGAATCTAAAATGATGGACACTTATTGGGGCTTTTTGGGCTTTCGGTCGATGTTCTATCCACGTCTCACCTATGTATCTCCCTACCAAGAGTTGGGAAACGTTTCTTAATACTGCACTTACGTGCCCATCTCCTGGATGGCAGAACATGTAAATCAAGAGACGTTTCAAGCTGTAAAACCGTTATTGCAGGTGAGCAACCAGCTTCGTAGCCCCAGGCATTAAGGTACTGTTGATCCCCATAACAAACCAACGTTCACTGTTTGGACCTCCCTTCTTCTCTGTGAGCCTTTCGGCAAGCTGACCTTCACTCGAGTAGACCAGCTGAGTCCTCTGTTTTCCACACCGATCACTTTATTATTATTATTTCAACTGCTATACAAAGTTATGGCCATGGGGCGTCTTTAAAAATGCCGCACACGCCCCGGGCCAACACATGTTTCAAAGTGAAATTCTGCCCTTCCTCCGGGAAACCTGAACAAGGACTGGAGTTCAGTTTGAAACACTTTGGAGGTATCCATGGAGGGCACATCCCACTTGTAATGTTCCCAGAAATAGTAATTGGTATTTTAAATCCCTCACTCTCAGTTTTTGTTTCACTTGCTCAAAGAATTTCCTTAACTTCTGTAATTTTTGCATGTCGTCTGTGAACATATGGATGGTGTCCACCAAGTGGCGGACTTAATTTCTCCAAGTTTGTTGGAGTTTAGCATCTCTGCGTGATAGTTGAAAAGTATTATGGCTCTTGGTGGAGGGCTTTGCAGAGAAGCCATGGTCCTGTGAGACCTCACCAAAGAGAGCTCTCTTAGTTTAAGACAGTCTGCTGCTGTTCTTGGAACTGTTCTGTTGACTGACCTTTTAACCTTTCTTGAAAGCCCAGAAGCAGAGATGATTTCAGAGTTATCTCCCCTATAAGTTTACGGCCTTTCTCTACAGTGTGTGGGATGCCTCATGTCCAGTGATTACATTTATAACAAGGAGAACAGTTTGGAAAACCGATAAGACTTGGATTGATAACTTCATATGAAGGTCTGCTTGGGAAAGGGTTATGGAAAAGTAATGATCCTCACAGAGTGAATTTTCATACAATCAATATTGAATGTTTTGGTGGCTATTGAGCTGGATTGAAACGTGATTTGGGAGGGAGTGAAGACATGCTTGATGTTTTCAGCGCTGCGTACCTATCTATATGACCTCTTCTTCTCTTTACAGTCTCGCTCTCTGACTCCCTCGCCGTCGTTAGCCCCTAGTCCTCTGTCGGTGGCCGGCTGTCTCAGTGATCGAGGCTTCTTCATTTCACCCCAGCTGGGTCTCGGTAGGTATAGGCGTCTCGGCAGGTATAGGCGTCTCTGCAGCATTTTTTCTTACTGTAATTGATTGAATTTGTCATTTTCAGACCCTGCCAGGCGATTAAAGTGCTTTATAAATGGCGTAATGTCATACAGTTTCTCAAGGTAGTGGTTGAGCGTGTGTGTGTGTGTGTGTATGAGAGTGTGCGCATTGGATTACTTGCTCTCTTAATTGATCTGCCCAGGATCCCCAGTGGCTCTAAATTGCTATAAAAACTGGTAATTGAGGCTGTGTAAAACGTTGAATTCCTTTGGTCTGGGAGAAGGTTTTCAAACGTGTTTTTTTTATTGATTTCATCATATTGTGAGAGGCAGAAGTATCCTTGCTGACCTTTGGTCCTTCTGACATCGGCTACAGCGCCACCAGCTGGCACAGAATGAAAAGTGTACCTGTCTCAACTGTGCCTTCATGCCATTCTAAACTTGACCACTAGGTGTCAGTTCTTGCAGTTCGAGTGATGGGCTATTTCTCCATTCCTTAAACCTAATCTGTTCTCCGCCAGGTCATTCCAGGGGACCTAGCCCCGTGGTCCTCGGTTCCCATGATACTTTGCCAGTGGCAGCTGCCTTCACGGAGTACGTCCATTCCTATTTCAAAGGAGAAGACTTGGAAAGGTAGGAGTGAGCCACTACTTTTTTTATGTCTGCATGGTGCTGGTTCCTTTGAATTCCTGTTTCCAGTTTAATTTTTGTTTTTGCTGTTAACTTCCCTGTTTCCCTTTCTTAATATTTTTTTTAATTCTTTTCCTTCTCCTAAGGTCATGCTTTTTTTCTATCCTGCATTGGATTTTGTGTAGTTCTTTTCACATTTTTTTATTGTACCTTAGATCACTTCTAGTTACTCATTTCTTCTACCTTTGCTATGCTGTCCTATTTTATTGGGCCTTTCCTTTATTGTCTGGCCTTATTTATGGTGGTTGCCTCTCTTTGTGATTAGTCTGTGTGTTGTGCTTTTTTTATTGTCTTCTGTCAATATGAATATTCTGATATTTGATTTAAATATTCTGCCTTAACTTTGTTGATTTGATTGCCACTTTTTAAAGTTGTATCTTCCTTTGATATTTCTGTCCTTTTTTGGTTTGCTCCTCCGTTCTGTTTTTGTTTTTGCATCCGTTTGCCATTTCTTCTGTTACCCTAACAACCTTTTTCCATTTTTACTCAATTGCAGTTTTGTTCAGTCTTTTTATGTGGTCTTTAATCATTTTTATTTGCGGTTTCACTAGTCCTATTCAATATCTTTCGTTCATTTTACTTTTTGTTGTTCATTCTTATACTTTTTTTTTGTTTCAAGTTTTGTTTTTGTTCCTCTTTTTGTTGTTGGCATGTGTTGATTATTTTTTCTCGTTTCGTAATTTAAAAAAAGTCTCCTCCTGTGCCTATTCTCATTTACTTACTCTTTCCTCCCAAGGTGTCATTGTTTTCCCTCACTCGCCCTTTTTCTACCACACACATGCTTTGAAAGTTGTGTTACGTGATCATCAATCAGGCTTCAGCTTTGAAGTCTGGTACATTTGATGATACCCCAAGAGCCATTGTCTGAGAAGGAGTGGATATGCGTTCCCCTGGGTTGTGGCGATTCCAACTTTAAATGTTTTTTATCACATTTATTGCACTGAAGTCAGAAGTTATGATTCGCCAACCCCCGTAGAGGTTAGGGTGATTGTGAATGATACACGAATCTACCATTTGAAACATGTATTGAAAAAGGCAAAAAATGTTGTCGTCCCAGATCATGCTCTCTTCGCTTTCTTAGTCCTTGCTCACAAGATTCAGTTAAAGTGTAAAACCTGGCTGTAGGCTTTGTAAACATTTGGCTACAAGGCTGTCCAGTATCCACCCTATCCCGCTGTAGTTTTATGGCCCGCGGATGGATGCAGCCTCCGTACTGTCCTTTAGCCTGTACAGTACAATAGCTGTAGAGCGCAGAGAGGACCTAGAGAGTGGCGAATTCCTGGGAATCGTGTCTCCACTCGCCCTCAAGCTTGTCATCCTCCGTTTTTAATTTGCTGTGTTTTATTCCTTCTTTTACATTTTCTTTATTTTTTCCCCCATCAGATGCTTGGTGAAGATCACTGGGGAAGTGACCATGTCATTTCCAGCCGGCATCGTGCGAGTTTTCAGCTCAACACCTCCTCCGCCTGTGCTCAGCTTCCGGCTCGTCAATACTACTCGCATCGAGCAGTTCCTCCCAAACTCAGAGCTTCTTTACAGGTAGGAGTGGCGAGCAGTTGCTTAGGTGTTTTTGGCAAAGAGTATGGTGACAAGAAAGTTCTGAAGGTGCGGTCGCTTGTCGTGCACAGGTGCATAGGACACTTCGAGCATGTCCATGCCTTCTGGTTCGCCATTGGTAAAGATGGTGGCATGCCACATTGGAATGTGGGTGTCTGACTTAGGTGCTGAGAAGAGGTAGGGTTCACCGGAAAGGGTAAGGTGTGAAGTGCAGCCAGGAAGGAGAGTCACTAGCTTGCGTTCCTAATTGTCACTTTTCTTCCCACAATGATCCATAAATGGTGGTAGCAGAATCGTGGGTGAATTTTAGTTGCACAAGTAAAACTGTTATATCTGGGCCTTCATGGCTGAAAAAAGTTGAATGCTCATTTTTTGGGATGTAGTAAGTGAAATGAAATGAAATGAAATGATTACGCATTTGTATAGCACACGACTACCCGTAGGCATCTCGGCGCTTGTACGAATACCGCCGAGGAACCCTTCCTGGCCTTTCCCTGTGAGGAGCCCACTCCTGGGCACCCCCAAGGTGAAGTCAGGCATCCTCAGCATTGTTGGGGCCGTTGTAGAGATTAAGCAAGCTATTGCCCAGAGGTGCAGAGTGGGACTCATGATTAGAATAGGCACCGTGGCGAGAATTATCAGGTCCGAGGAAATTGAGCCCGAGACCCGCCGAGGCGGGAATTGAACCCTGGTCCCAGCCAGACTACTGCATCAGGGTCTGCCGCTCTAACCATTGAGCCACACTTCTCTACCAAGTGGGGAGATAGGTGAAAAGAAGGGATAGATGACATGCAGAGAAAAGGAGTTTCATAAATATTTGTATCTGATCCACTGCTTGTGGTTGATCTGTAAAATGGTGATCTCCTTAGCTTGGATCCTCTGTGGCCGCGAGGAACTGCAGTGACCCATGGCACTGCACTCTGCTTACACTGTGACACTAGGGTGGGATGTCACCTCTACTTTGTTAACTTCCCCTGCATATCTCTCTTGTTTTGTAGTGATCTGTCCCAAAGTGACCTCCGAACGAAGGATTTCTGGCTGAACATGCCGGCTCTGACGAGCAATCTCCAGCGACAGACGGAGCAGGCCCCTGGAGCACCTTACTATAACGTGGCACTGCTAAAATATCAGGTACCCCCTTGTCCACCGAGGATTCTTACCAGCACACAATCATCTGCCAGGCCTTAGACCGCCTACTTTCGAAGCTCCAGGTGTCTCTCTTCTGCCATCCTCAGTGGATGCACTGCATTCCCCAATGACCCACCCTCTCCAATTTGTGCACCCACCTTCTGGAGACCCCGATCATTCTGACGCTCAGTGCCTTTCGTCTGGAAACCCGGGCTACCAGACCTGCCCTCCATGTTAGCCCTCATGTTCTGCATCCTTACATTGGGGTTTGTAAACTCCTTCCTTGTAATCTGCTCTTCTGGAGTGATAGGCACACACAGACATGCACACACATCACAAAAAAATCTCCACATGTTATAGTCCTAAAACCCTCCATGAAAAAACTGACCTTGATTTAAAACTTTCAGTGTTTCCCTCCCTTGTTGAATGTCCCTCTCCCTCCCTTCTACATGTCTCTAGACTTCCCTAAATTGTATATCTGCCTTAATCTCGCTTTCTTTAAGACCATATCCCTGCAACCTGTCGAAACCTATTCATTTCATCATCCATTTGCTTCTCACAAAACCCTCTCCAAAGGCCACCCCACGGTCATTAGTGTACCTTAAAGAAAGTGGAGTGAATCCATGGGACGGTTTGATAGCACAAGGCTAATGCCAACTACATATGGGCTCACGGGTAGCATGCTACTCGCTGTAAGGTGCTTCCTTGCCTCATCGGGGGTATTAAGCGCTTTATAAATGCAATTTCAATTCAGTACATCTGGGGCCTCATATGAGCTTCACCTTCCAGTGCCCTTCATTCTCACTCAATTGCAATTTTGTCATAAAACTGTTGCCCAAGTGTGCACAATCTGGTAGAGACTTCTAGCCGCAGATTCCTTAGCTTTGAATTCTCACCAGGCGCCAGGGCTCCGGAAATCTTCTACAGCAGTACCTCTGCACGTCTGTAGAGATTGCAGTGTGACTCTAGCAATGTTGACCCCAGGATGTGATGTCGACGGAGTCCATATAAGCCCTTCCCTGATTCGCTGAGGTCAGTTTTTGATTTTCATTCATCCAATGTGGATCCAGTAAGCTGTTCCCCAGGCCTTTTTTTTTGGCCTGTTTAGACATTTTTGTTGACAGAACAGTGTGCCTTCCTCTTTCCTATGTCCTCAGGCTTCAAACCATGTTGGTCCTGTGCAAGGCAGATGTCGGCCACAGACCCTCAAACTTTGTATGTGACGCCTTGTGGAGCACCATGACTCCGAGAATTATGAGTCCTCCCGCCAACTTTGCCCAAAGGCGTGATGACACTGCAAGAAGCTCTTACTGGTGCGGCTGTCGCATGCCCCGTGTTGTTCGCGATCTCGTTCTCAGCTCAGAGAACGCCTGAGTGCCTCCTCCAGGAGTCATTCCTGCAGGGGTTCCTCATTCTCGACCTCCAAAGGTAAGTTGAAACACAAGCAGTCAAAGTTTCAGCGTTCCCTGACTTTGCCGTGTATGCGCTGCATCTCCAACACCCCCTCCTGGCCTCCGGCTCTGGAGCTGGTGCAAGAGTCTACCCCGCACCTCCCTGCCGTCCCTAGAGATGGGGCAACTCCGGACCAGATGCAGGAGTATTATTCCTCCCTACATGCCATCTTTGGGCTTCCACCTCCCGCTGACTCACCTTTCAGCCCCAAGGAGGTCAGAGGAGCCTTGACTGAATCCACGCCCGGGCGGCTCCCCTCCGTTTCAGTTAAGCCCTCTAGATCTGTAGTTGGATCCGTGTCGGCTCTGGTGCACAGCCCTTTGGAGTTCCAACCTGCGACACCCCTATCCAGTCAGCCGACAGCGGCGGCGCCGATCACCACCGCCACCTCCCCTATCTGACGGCGAGACGCCGCCGCATCGGTGCCGGACGGCGTTGGGGGCAGTGCCAGTGGTACAGTTAACCTCCAACACTTTTCCTCCTTCTGAAGTGGGATTGGATGTGGCGCAGAGGCCAGAGCTGCTGACTCGGGATCCGGGTTAGAGTCTCTGGGTCAGAGCAATACCCTGTGATTCTGGGCAAATCACTTAATCTCCCCGTGCCCCTGGACAGCGTCTGGATACCCTCCTGGGTGATAAGCTGCACTATATAAATATACAAATTTAAACTTAATCTACAAACTTAAAAGACTCATATTGTTTTTCCTCCGGGAGAACAGTTTTTTGTGCTGAAGGAGAGGAGCTGGGGCGTAAGCCCCCCAAGGACACTGTCAAGCCCCTGTGGAGGATAGCTGGCTGACTGAGCTGGGTGAAGCTAATGGCCTTGACTCCTCACCAGCATCCAGCTTCTTTATCTGTCCTGGCCTCACTACAGAGGTAAGCTCCTCCTATGCTGAGGTCCTGAGAAGGGCGGTTGTGGTTTTATCCTTGCAGCTTTCTTATGTGCAAATGACCACTGACCCGTTAATTGTCATCCTTCATCAGGGCCAAACAGGTGAGGAGCCTGTGCTTCCCTATAGGGAAGCATTATATGACCTTTTGTTGGGGGCTTGGGCTAAGCCTGCTACGGGGGCCTCTGTGGACCAGTCTATAGCACAAAAACCCACCCCAGATGATCCGGCCTGCCTTCTACGGCATCCTACTCTGCGTAGTGTTGTGGTACAGGCTGCTTTAGCTTCTCCTGACCTCAACACCCTTCCTAAAGTACCTCAGAGCAGGGAATCCAGAACACTGTACAACGGTGGTAGGAATATTTTCTCCTCCACCAGTTCCTCATTACGGTCAGTTATTACCGCTTGCATTTTGGGCTGATTTTTCCATGCATTGTGGGATGGCACCTGCTACCCTCGCTTTCAGGTGAGACCCGGAATGCTTTTACCCAGATACTCCAGGATGGACAACAGGCGGCTAAGTTGATGATATAATGTGGTATGGACACCACGCATTCAGTGAAACCGGTCCTAGGATGCTTGTTTCCAGTCCAGGGAGGACCTGGCTTGGCAGTTCGGGCTGGACTGTTCCCATGGGGCACAGGGTCAAGACTAATTTGCATATGGCTGGGTTCAAACTGGAAAGGCATGGTGAGCAAAAAAACGATGGATTTAGGCCCAGATCTCTGTACTGGGGTGAATGTATGACATTGTTCTGCATTCTGTCCATCACCTGTTGTTTTTGCAATGGACACCACGCATTCAGTGAGTGAAGCCATGTCTTTTTCAGTGGCACTCCCCCGTCGTGCCTGGCTCCGCAACTCCGTTTTCTTCGGAGGCTGTTCAGGCCACCAGTAGACCTGGCTTTCAATGGTGTCCATCTGTTCGCCACACATGCCGATTCTGCATTGCAGCGTTTTAAGAACATTCGGGGTGGAACAGAATCTTAAACCTGTTTTTTCTTTGCCGTCACCTCCCTAACTCCCCATGTAACCGAATAGTACGAGGATGTCCACCTTCGCTTTACTTTCACATACGAGCCATTCCTGAGCAGAGTCCGATGGCTTTTCTTTCCTTTAACCATTCCACCTTGGGGTGGCACCTGGTTCGCTGTTACGGCTTTCTGTAGGTATTATTCGTATTATTCTTATTTCTTCACGCTGTCGATGACAGTTTTTAGCTTCCACACTCTGGGATGTATTTGCTTTGTGGGTCTATGTGGGTTTCCACACCTGATGGTACAGGGTTTTCTTCTTTTCTGAAGTAATATTTTATGTATGGTATTTCGCTCCCATTGTGCGGATGCACAGTTGCCTATGCTCCCTTTTCAATGTGGACCAGGTTCTGCATGCCTTAGTCATTCCTAGGTATGCTTATGGTACTTTAGTATCCCTTATAGGGGATTTCCAATTATGAACTCCAGGGAGATGGTGCATGTGGCTTTCCACCTAGCCCCAGCGTCCTTCTTCAGGTGTTCTTCTCCTCAAACCTTGCTTCGCTCCACGCAGCATTACTTCTACTGTATCTACCGCGGCATTGCGACAACTTGTGCATTCGGTGTCAAATGCCCCTCTATGGCAAGGGTTCCAATCCCGCTACTGTCGGGAAGCGATAATCCAGTGGGATGGGTGTTAGCGTCCATGGCCTGCGGTATGTTGTCCGTCCCTGGCCTAGGCAGTGTTCCCACATGGACTGTTCCTCTATCACTGTGTTTTGACATATTTTTATTGTGCTGCTCTTGCTCTGCCTTGACCACATGACTGTTCTCTCCGGCTTCCCTGTGGTGGCATCTTGCCCATATTTCTGCTGTGGGTGGCTCGTGCTCAAGAGCTGGTTCGATTGTATTTAGACTGATTCACCCCAGTGAGGGGATATTTTTTACTTAATGCTTAGAGGGAATGCCTTCTACCTTTGTTGCCAATGACAACACTTCTACAAGAGTTCAGATACCTACCTCTGCATTTAGTTGCCTCACAGATTACTCGTAAGCTCTCGCCATCTGCCCCTTTTTGGGTTTCGCCTGCCGAAGGCTGCGCTCTGCGCAGCTTTTCAGCGCAGGTGAAATCCTATGTTGACAATAAGCACTTCGGGAACGTCCCCCGGCTCTCATTGGCTAGCTCCATAAATGGAGGCTAGCCATTGAGTGCCGGATCTGTCCGTCAAGGCCGGACCAGATTCGGGGGCGTTCCCGAGATTTTTTCCCAGGGCGGAGTTACGTTTTTTCCCGTTCCCTCCCCTTTCACTGCAAGTCTGTCCATTCCCGCCCCCTCCGTGTGCCTTTCCGCCCCCCCCCTCGCTGTCCTGTGCACGTTTCCGTCCGTGTCCTCTCCCGCCCCCTCCCGCCGTCCGTGTCCTCTCCCGCCCCCTCCCGCCGTCCGTGTCCTCTCCCGCCCCCTCCCGCCGTCCGTGTCCTCTCCCGCCCCCTGTGTCCTCGTAGGTGCTTGTTAAAGCATTGCTCTGTCTGTTTTAATAAGACATGATTCGGCTAAGCAGCCAGTACTTCAACGTATGCAAACAATCGTGAAGACCCCATGAGCTGAGTCTCTCTTTGTTTCCCTCTGCATACGAAACTGTAATGATCAACGGCTAAACTATACAATATATCCCGCCAACCCAAGAGCAGATGCCTGCGGGACGCCTACGTTATTGCAGTTCCATATAATGTGAGGAAACGTTACGTGATCATTTAACCAATAAAGCCATGTGTTTCTTCAACCAATAGGAAATTGGTTCACATCAACCAATAGAAACACGTTTCCTTTGTTGTGATTGTAGAGAAAGTCGGTTGAAGTTTTGGCATAGCTCTGCAGCATACAAATTCCAGACCGTGTGCAAGTGAGACCACGTTTTTACTTCAACCTATAGGAAAGAGCTTCCTTTACCCAATAGGATGGCAGTGGGCGTGGCTTGGACAGCTGACTTGGTCTTCCATGCAGCCAGTGAGGGACTGGTGGCGCGGCATGCTCTGCTCTCAGGGCTCCCTGGAAGGTGCTTCTGACTTCGGATTTTCACTTCTTGGACCGGCAGCGCCGCTTTGCTTCCCCGTTTTTTTTTCACGGTTTCAGAGGATTGACAAACCAGAAACAAAGTGCGAGGCTTTCTCCAGTGCCGCGGACAGAGAGCCCGGGCAGTGCAAGCTTGGTGAGTTGCCTGGTCTGGACAGAGTTGGCAGGATATGTTCTGCCGTTTAAAAAGGTGGGAAGCCGAGTTAGTGCTGGGCGCCGGGCACAGATAAATGGTATTGTGAATCTGCGTCAGGGCTCTTTGTTTCACTTTTAAGAGAGTTTCGGGGACAAGGGCACACATGCTAGTGTTCAGCTTAGTGAGAATGGTATGTATCCCTGCAGCACGGACAGGCTCAGATAAGCATGCACCTGCAGCCCAGTGCCCTTTCCCTTACTCGTGCTTATGCCACATTTGGTAGCGGGATCTATTATGTTTCCTATTGATGCATTTACTGGCTCTCTGACTGTTGCATCCGTCACTGCTCCCCGTCTGCTGCAGCCCTATCTCTACCCCCCCCGCCTCCCCCCGCCTCGGCTGCCCTTTGCTTGTCCTGCAGCAGCCTCATGACCCTGTAGCTTAAGCTGCACTGTGGCTCCAGACCCATTGCATGTCGCTATTCTGGGCCATTTTCCCGTCGCTGTCCCATCACTTGTGCCTGTCGTTGTCCAGCAGGCTGCCATCTTCATCCGTGCCCCTAGTGCTGAATAGAGTTTGCTTCCTGCATGTAGCACCACAGGCCTGTTGTTGACCCAGCCCCCTTGTCTTCTGCATTGGATGCTCCAATCAGCCACCCTACTTTCTGAATCTGCATGCCAAGTGCCTGCCCCCTCCTGCTGCCCAGTACCACCCAGCTTTTTACCTCCCTTGGACCCGTTTCTTACAGCTCCAGCCAAGTCCCCCTGCTCGAAGCTGCACCTGGCTGCTGTAGGCCCCTTGCGTGCACCATGTCCCAATCAGCTAAAGCCCATTGCTTGTGTCTGCTGCAGCCGCTTTACTTTACCTGTGAAATTGAGGGACGGACTCTTCATCCGCTTTGTTTTTAAAGTTGACTTTCTTTTGATAGTACATGTTAATTCTTTACTAATGTATGCTGTAGGTTGGCCATTTTTTGTAGCTTGTATGCATTGGCTGGTTGGTGTGCAGTGGTTGCTGGTTCAGACTGTGAAGTGTGCACATTTCCTAGTATCAACAGATTGGCTGTCAGACTTGTTGAGGTGGTGCTGTACTCTTCCAGCAAACCTACACTGGCCCAACCCCAATTATAGCCCCATGTACCCTGAATCTTGGAGTCTTCCAGTGCAACAAGTTTGGAAGTCTATACATTTGAAGCATTATGTGGGCCATTTTCAGTTCGCAGTAGGAATCGGGCATAGCATACACATTCCTAGCAGTTTTGCTTTTCTTTTTATAGCAAGGCAAGGGCCTAGAGGTACCAGCTTGCAAAGACCTGTTGCCTAAAAAACTAGCGATGGGTGAAGACGTCACACATGACGTTTTAAACACTTGACAGGTAGAGAGCAGATGTGTGCATAGAACTATAAATGGTATTCTGCTGTCAGGCTCCAACTCTGCATATTAGCTCACCGGGCTTAATGTTTCAAAAAGCACCCTGGATTTCTGCGTGTTAGTTGAAATTGCTAGAGTAACATACCTGTAAGGTGAACGATTTGCCGTGTTGTGTGGTAATTTGGGGGCTAGTTACTCACACTTACTAAAGATAAACAGCGCCAAGGGCAGGGTGTCCCTTATGAAGCACATAGGATGAAACATGTTGAGTCTGAGATGTTTTGGGGAAATCTGGAAGAAGCTAATGAACCCATTGGGGTTGACCAGCAGGATCGAGGAACAGTGCTGTCATCTATATGTCGCCTTGACTTGGAATGCATGGAGGCGATAGTTATGCAGAGTCATAGACGACAGCGTTTCTAAAAGCTTCTTTATCCTTCAAGTATGAAACAAGCAGGCCCACATACAATCATCACAGTAAAGCGACCAGTTCTAAAGCATTCCTTCTCCAACACTGACACGAAAATTTTGTGACCTCATATAAATACTGTAATGACATTCTATACGTCAACATATTAATCAACACACGTTGGACAATACAACGCATAAATAAACAATTTGTCATTTACAATGCCAATAGCTCTAACTTTGTCAAAGGCGAAACCGTTGCATTGTAAATGCTTGTTCTGTTTGTGGCTGTTTTTCATCTTGAATTTCCTTCTTCTAATGTGTGTTCCTTGAACCCTGTGGTTCCATCTCTCTTGGGTGCAAGGGGCTTCTTTGCTCCCTTTGGATGTAATATTAATGGTGGTTCCTTTTACTCTTCCACAGATTGTGATAAGTTTTCTAACCCTACAAGGTTAGTTATACCACTTCTACCTTATTCTTCGAAATCCGTCTTTTCGAAGGATTATTTCCTCCTCGTAAATTCCCTGTGGAATATGTGGGAGCCCGATTTGTCTTTTTTCAAATATTTTTGGGTGTATTGAAGGCTTTTCCTGTGCTTAGATTTATACTTTTCTGTAATTAGTCTGTCCCTGTCTCCTGTAGAGGCATTCTTTGCTGTACTCAACA